>NC_049247.1:24304343-24923157 GCF_011100685.1 Canis lupus familiaris
AAAGTTCTTTAGTGTGATTACATGGACGTCAGATGGTTTCCAAGGATAAGCAGCTGTGGCTGTCTTCAGGCCAGGAAAATGTAAATTAATAGTTTCCAGTGACCTGCTCAACAGCGCTGGCTCCCTCTGGGACAGATCAGAGGGTTTTCAGGTGTGGGTTGCCAGACCCTGCTTTAGAATTTAGTTCCCCTTGCTTCCGCCTTGAGGTACATGTCTGTGCCAAGTGAGTTGAAAGACTCAGACAAGTGGGATTCCTTGTTGTCCATTAAGGCTCCTTCTCGCTGATCCCATGGCCACGAACCAAGGGCTCAGGTGGAAGCCACAACTCCTTGCCCCAGTCAGCTTACAACAGGTGAGTGGGCTGCAGAAGCACTAGGCCTGGCCCTGATGTACCTGCCTCGAGGTGGCGGTCATTCCCAGCCCATTTCTGCACCTTGGGGTCCTGGGGCAAGACTCCAGCCAAAATAAGGCAGGTGAGTGAACCGGAGGCCCTGGGAGGTGGTCGTCTCCCTGAATAGCACCTCTATTCCATCAGAGAGACACCCCTGCCCCCCACCCGGAAACCCTGGTTAGAGTGGAAGCTAGCGGTAGGCTGGGCATGCTGCCGGGTGGAGGAGGCTGTGGGTGGCAAGTTGTCCTCGGCATCACAGTGGCTGCCATAATTGGAGCACGCGCCTCTATTTTTATGTTCCGTTTCTGTGCCAGTGTTTATTTCCCTGGAGGAGGTGGACCCTGCTTCCAAAGCTGTTCGTCATCCTGAGAATAGTGTGGCTCCTGGTCGCAGCTTTCTGCCGTGTCGGGGAGGCACCAGTTTCTGTGGGCATCCTGTCACTCATGTGTGCTTACTTTTCACCTTTCACTGTGGCTCTTGGCTTTGACCCTGGGCCCTAGCCCCCTGCAGTGAGAGAAAAGGAGATGGCTTTCTTTGCCCTTGGGGATTTTTGCGCCTTCTGCTTGCTGGAGTCTATAGCCAGTCGAGGGGTCCCAGGGAGTATTTTTCTGGCAAAGATGTGTCTGTAGGATGAGGGTTCTGACCCTTGCAGCTCTAGTAGAATGAAAGCAAAGCCCAGTTTCTCTATCAGCCCAGGACATCCATCCCTCAGGCCCTATCCCTGGGCCTTGCTGATAACTGTCCCTGGTTAGGGTGTCACCCCATATGCCTCTCCAGGGAAGGTTGCCAGAGAGCCCAGATGTGTCTTACCAGGTCCTTGATGCCCTTAACATACCCTTTGCTGGTCACCAATGAAAGAGGAGGGAAAATGAGCCACCAAAGTCTCATTTTCAAATGAGCCACCAAAGGCCAAGACTACGATGGTGCTCTGGTTTGTGTTTTCTATCTGCCTGCCAAGGTCTCACAATTTATTATTTATCATTATCTGATTTTTCCATCCACATAGATCCTGACATGCCTTCCAGTGCCCTCAGGTCTGAGCTTCTCTGAGTATTCAGTCACCTGCCCCTTTGGGGAGGGACATCATTCATCCTATTTTCCAAAGCTTTTTTTTTTTTTTTAAATCATCACTGGTTCCTTTTTTGCAGAGCTCTCTACAGGACTAGTGTCCCACAGGACCTACTTTGGGGAAGACAGGCCTGCTTTCCTTCCAGGGTCCCCAGTCAGGAAGGACTGGCAGGGCCTTGGTGGCCAATCTATGCCCACGAACCCTCAGTGGCCCCCTGTCACATCTGACTCGGGCCACATGCTTCATTCTCCAGGATGGAGCCCTCTGACCTGCCTCAAGCACTGTACTTTAGGGGTGCTCATACTCAGTGCTCCAACCTGCTGCTCCTGCTCCTTCCTTTTCCTGTAGGCGGCCTCCTAGGACCCCTCCCCAGACTTGAAGTCCCCTCTCTGACACCGTCACCAGGGATTCCTGAGCTTGATCTCCATCAGAGGTCTCAGGCTCCCTGTTCTCTCAGAAGCTCCCAAAGACCTCTCAGCCTTGCCTGAGTGTAGCAGAGGACCGGCAGGTCCTCCTCTAGGGCCAGGGACCAGAGGACCAGCATGAGCCCCTAGGCAGAGCTCATTTCCCTGCCCACGCCCTCCAGGCCAGGCCAGGGCCCCAGCAGGCATGGGCTTCACTCAGTGCCGGGTGCAGGCCAGCCTCTAGGATCTGTCGTGGCAGGTGCCACCAGGCTCTCTGTAAAGACTGCACTGCCAAGTCCAGCTCCCCTCTGGGGAGCCTGGGGTCTTGGACATGATCCTTAACTCTCCATGCCACCCTTCCCTCTTTGGGGTGTGATTCGTGCCGCATACTGTGTTGTATGTGGGAATGACACAACAGATGGACGCTCAGAGTAGGCAGCCATTGAGCAACCCGGCTGTTCATTCTCAGACCCACTGAAGTCATTTGACATCCCGTAGACCTGCCTCAGGGCCTGTTTCTCTCTGTTCTCAGCAGCCGGCTGATTGGATTCTGCGATCAAATTCCAGCAGCTTAACAAACCTCCCGAAATTTCAATAAAAATCACTAAACCTGCCGTAATTGGATTTTTGAGGCGCTAAGACTGTGGATTGGAAAAGGCTGTTTTTGCCAAGAGTGCAGTGCCCCCGCGGTTCCCATTTAAATGCGATACCTCTATGTCTATGTCTTCTCTGAGGCCCTGCAGTGAGGTGTCTATGCACAGCCAGACTGCAAAATACTAGGATGCACTCCCTGTGCAGAGACCTTCCAGCTCAGGATAGGACGAAAGCCCTCCTGCGGGTGTCTGGGAGGTGTGGCCACTGAGGGAGGGAAGGGAGCAGTACCTGTCCCCATTAACCGTGCTACTGGCCTATACCCCTGGGTCAGAGTTAGTCCTGCTGGTGATGTGAGTGCCCATCAGCTGTCACTGGACAGTTGGGTCACAGACCACAGGTGCAGTGGAGCCCATGCTGCATTAACACAGGCTCCCCCCACCCCATTCCCTACTGTGGCAGCGGTGGGATCCTTCACCACTCTCTTGTGGAAGGCCAGAACAGGGCCAGTGGGGCCAGCCTGGGGGAGCAAGGACACACAGACATTGAGACAATGTGTGTAGCCATCTGCCAGACAGAGTCGAGGGAGGAAAGAAATGCAGGGAATGGAGAAGTGGAAAAGCACAGAGACCGTGTGGTCTCCACGGGGGTGGGGTTGTGCACAGGGCAAGCCGAAGAGCCAGGAAAGAGAAAAGACATGGGACAAAGGCAGGTGCTGCCCCAGGCCTTGCTGGGCATGGAGCATGGGGTGTGGGGTGGGGAGTTCCTGCCTTTTTGGCCTTCTGAATGTTCCTTGACATTCCTCTCTGCTCAGGACTCTGGGGGGCCCCTGTGCTTGTTGCTGCACCTCTATAGTCTGTCCCCTCCCTCTGCAGTCAGGACCCATCTCAGCACCACCTCCATACTCCCCACCCCTACAACTCATCCAGCCTAGTGCTGGGTGCAGGTGCAAAGGGAGGAGTGAGTGCTGGACTTCCTCTGACCTTGACTTTGCCTGTCCTGAGGCCCCTCCACAGTCAGAGCTGTTCTCACTCATCTCCAGCACGGTGCGTGGCTACCTTGTGCCTTGTCCCCGAGGAGCTCATGGGCAGATGAAGGCAGAGCCAGGCTTCCCAGAGAAAAAAGCAAGAGATAGTACAAAATGGGGCACACATCCCCACCATGTCTCCCTGTCCCCTCCAACCCAGTCTGTGCAGCCTTTTGGTTTCTTGGTTCTAAGCTTATATTTGCTGCCCCCTGACAGGGCTTCCCCACCTGTGGAGGGGGACACAGAGATCCATTTTCCTCCAAAGATGAAAAAAAAAGCTCTATTTCTAAAAATAGCCTACCTGGCTCCACTGTAATGTTTCCATGGCAACCCACTCCTTCCCAGGAGTCCCCCTGTAAAAGAGAGTGAAACAGGGTCCCAGCCCTGGTGTGGGTCCCCACTGGGCTCCTTGGCCTGAGCTGATAATTAAAGGCATTGAGGAGATCGCCGAGTGGGGGACAGCGGCAGGGAGCACAGCCAGCACACCGGAACCCTGTTCAGCTCCACACCTCTACCATTTGAAGCAAACTCAAGACTGGTTCTGTGCAAGAGTGAATTGTACTGATAAGGATGACCAGGGTCTGGGTGGGCTGGGGACCAGTAAGTCCCAGCTCTGTTCTGGTTGCACACCAGTCACTTAACTCCTTTTCCAGAGCAGGTATGGCTATCCCCATGCATGTGGGTGAGTGTATTACCCAAGGCCACATGGGGTCAAAGCCAGACTACCTGGCCTGCAACCCTGCTCCTCTCTGAGCAGTAGGAAGACACGTGTGCCAGGCTTTGAGGGTGGTACACAGGGATTTGGGAGGTGTCTATGCCCGGGTAGGGTCTCCATGTTTAACGAGAGAACATCTAGGGACCACACCCCAGGGCAGTAAGTCAAACATGATGATCCATGACCGGAGCCTAGTGTTGAGCTCAGCCATGGCTACTTGGTGTGGTAGCTGAATAATGGCCCCCAAAGACATCCAAGTCCTAATTCCCAGAACCTCTGTGTAGATTACTTTATATGGCAAAGGGATTTGCAAGATGTGATTAAGGACGTTGGGATGGGGAGACTATCCTGGATTATCCAAGTGGGCCCAATAGAATCACAAGCATCGTTATAGGATGGGGGCAGGAGGGTCAGAGTCAGGGAGATGCTACCCTGTTGGCTTTGAGGAGGGGGTTAGGGGCAACAGCCCAAGGAATGTGGTTAGCCTCCACAAGCCCAAAAAGGTAGCCTCCAGGAGGAATGCAGCTCTGACTTTAGGGCCGATTTCAGGGCCCTAAAACACCTTGATCTTAAGACTCATGACTTCCATGGCCAGAAGGTAATGCATGCGTGTTGTTTTAAGCCACTGTTTGTATTTTCTAGGGCTGCCATAACAAATTACCGTAACTGGTGGCATAAAACCACAGAAGTTTATTCTCTCACAGATCTGGAGGCCAGAAATCTGAAATCAAGGTGTTGGCAGGACCATGCTCTTGGAAGGCCTCAGGAGAATCTGCTCCAGGCCTTTCTCAGCTTCTGGTGTTGTCGACAATCCTTGGCATTCTTTGGCTTGTAAACGTGTCTGCCCCACCAGTCTGTCTCTCTGTCATATAGTTCAGTATCTTTTCTCCTCTTCTTATAAGGACATCATAAGGCCATAATAAGGAGGTACCCTGTTCCAGGATGACCTCATCCTAACCAGTTACATCTGTAACAACCCTTCTAAAAAAGGTCACATTCTGAAATTCCAGGAGGACATGAATGGGGGCGGGGGAAGGGAGGACTGGTCAAGCCAGTATGGCAACTAAAGGTTGGAAACTCATACACTGGGAGAGCTGGCCATGGATGAGAGGCCACTGCCAGACACTGCTGGCCTGGCCAACGTGGACAGAGAAGTTGGGACTGCTGCCTTAGAATATTGGTAACCTCAGTTTTATAGATTTATTCTCTTCTTTTTTTCTCAGACTGAGAGAGTGGAGGGGGGCACAGAGGGAGAGAGAGAATCCTAAGCAGGCTTTCGGCCCAGCACAGAGCCTGGTTCGGGGCTCAATCTCATGATCCTGAAATCAGGATAAGTTGGGCCCTTAACTGACTGAACTACCCAGATGCCCCAGGATTTATTCTCTTCAAACAAAAAGAATCCATTCTTGGGTGTAGCTGGTGGAAACTGATGGGTATTTTAGGAATCAGTACTTTTCTAGAAATGGTGGTGTTCGAGAATAGGCTGGCCTGTTTGTTTCACATGGTCCCACTGACCCGAGGGCTGCCTGCAACTTGTTTTGAGCTCCGAGTCTGCCTCAGAGGTCAGATCGATTTGTTCTTTCATGTTTTGCAGTCTTAGAGCTGCTGTTTGCTTTTGTTGCTTTAGCCAAGGAGGCTTGGGAGTGCCACTGGCTGAGGAATGTCAGGCCAAGTTCCCTGGCAGTTACTGAGAAGTCATTTTCCTTAGAAAGTGCAGGCCCTCTGGCCCTGCTGCATTGTCTCTGGGGAAGATGAAGAGCAGTCGGCTTCTCTGTCTTGCATGTCCACAGTGCCCTTGTTTCCGAAGCCACAGCCTCTGCAGATGGCAAAGCCACTCCCCGGGCTCCTGCGTGGTCACTTTGCTGTGGAGGTTTGATGTGAGCATTAGAAGCATGACGGGCTTGGCGGTGCACACAGCAAGGCCTGAGGAAGCAGGACAGGAGTTCAGAACCATGCGCCCTCGCAGCACTGCTGGGAGGTACAGCAGGACAGTGGCTTGTCCTTTGCAAAGCAGGCATGACCGATGGCCCTGAGGAGGATGGGGAGGTACAAGTCCCCTGTTGCTGGCCTCCTGCCAGGGGCCCTCTTCTTGCCCTCTGCAGCTCTCCTGTCCTTCCCGCATCACAGTCCCTCCAGTTCGTCACTCCTCTGTGAATAGTGCCCTTGGAAGTCAGCAATGCAGGAATGTGGGCTCCTACCCTGACTCTGGTGGTCTTGGTCCAGAGGCCTCCTGCCTTGACCCTTGGCCCTCTTGTGGAGGAGGGCACCGTGGTGGGGTTTGTAGGGCGCTCTCAGTGCAGACCGTCTGGCTCTGTCCTCTTCCTGGCAAGCCTGACAGTCTCAGAGAGGGAGTGAGATGATGCAGGCCAGCAGGATGAGGGCAAGGCGAGATGCTTGCATTAGTCCCATGAAAAAGAGAAACCACTGTGCAGGGTGAGAGTGGGTGGTCACCCCGGGACCAGAAGTCCATACATGGCCTCACAGAAGCCAGGGTGTCCTCTCCTGGCCGTATGGCATATCTCCCAGGCCCACTGCACAGAGATCCCCTCAGTGTGGCCTGCACTGGAGGATGGGAAATGGCCATTATGGCAAGGCAGGGGGGAACGTGACCTCCTAGCCCTGCCACTCACTCATGTAGGACCCATCCTGCTCTGATCTCAGTTTCCTCACTTGTAAAACGAGGGTACTAAAGGTGCAAGGTTAGGACACTGCCCTCTTATCCAGCTGCTTCATTGTTGGGCGATTGGAAGCTGCCTCTTCCAGCTTGCTTCCTGAGATGCTGAAACCCAAGTTGGGTCTGAGTGTAATCTGTGCAGCATTTCTGGAGGGCACTAGCTGGGTGCAGAGCCAGTCAGAAGCCAAATGAGTGAAGCAGAGCTGCTGACTGCAGGGAGTTCAGCGGAGGCAGGCAGTGTTGGGCATGTAGAGCCAGTGTGACGGGGCGTGTCCTGGAGAGAAGGGGAAAGATAAACCCCAGTGGAGGGGTCGGTATTTGACAGGAAGGATGGGCAGAAAGATCCTCACCAAGCAAAGGGCAGGTGCCATGTGCACTTCGGGGTCCTTTCACTGGCCCCTTTGCTCACACCTGCTGCCCAGTAAAGGCAGTCCCTCATCCTCTCCTGCCTGCTCCCACCCCTGGGCTGTGCTGAAGGAGAAAGTGAGCCCCAACACTCCGCCCCTGCAGATCTGAGTGCCCCCCAGCGCTGTGGGCTCTTGGTGTCAGCAGCTGGTGGGTGTCAGTGACCAGAGGCTGGCATCCTGGGGAGGAGGCTCTGATGGCAGGGGTGCAAAGCAGTGCCCCCCACCTACTCCCCTCCTAGGAAAGGCATCTGGGTCATCTGCTCCAGGACCCAGGCTCTGAGCCTCCACAAATGCATCCTAGCCACTTGTAAAGAGCCTGCCCATGGTCAAGGCCATAGCTGACAGAGGAGGGCTCAGTAAGAGCTAATTACAACTGCCGTTGCTGCTGCTCCAGTGTCTGACCTTGACTAAGCTACTCTCCTCTGTCTGGCCTCAGGTTTCCCATCTGAAAGCAAAGGCATGGGCCTGGATGCCATGGGCATGACCTCAAGTGGTCCATGCTCCGGGGGGAGTTCAGGGGCCAGTCCTGGGTTCAGCCTGGCCACTCCGTCAGTGCTGTCACCTGATGGCCCAGAGAGGCTGCCAGAACACTTTTGCTACTCTGGTATCAGCTGACAGCACCTGAAGAAAATGGGAGGAGTGGAGCAGAAGACAGTAAGGACTGGGAGCCATGCTGCTCCATCACCTCCCCTTGTCCTTGGAGCTACCCTCAGTGTTAGACACTTGTCCTTTGTCTGAGGGCCAGAGTCGGCCTTCTCAAAAGTTCTACTGGTTGTTCTGAACAGAGACAAAACAGCAAAGAGGAGTAGAGGCCCAGAAAAGTAGAACATTTCCTGGTGCTCTGCACAGCAGCCCCGAGGGACAGACAACCGAGACAATGGGCCACCACGGCTCTGAGCCTGGGGCCAGCTCCCCGCCTCCCTCCCGGCCTCAGCACGTCTGCAGTGCAGCTTTTCCACCCCACCCCCCACTCCTGGCTTCACCCCTGGGCCTTAGGCAGAGATACCACCTGCTAGGCATCCACAGGTTCCTTTCTGGTCTCCACTGAAACTTGGGTGGGCCCGAGCCCAGGTCTGCACTGTGTCCTGGCTGGTGAAACATTTCACCCTCCCAGGGCTCATGTAGACTTCCTTTCTTTAAAGGACCAGCTTTTTCTGGGAGGTAACGGAAAGGCACTGGGTTCAGCCGGCACATGAAAACCAGGGCGTGGGATCCCTGGGTGGCGCAGCGGTTTAGCACCTGCCTTTGGCCCAGGGCGCGATCCTGGAGACCCGGGATCGAATCCCACATCGGGCTCCCGGTGCATGGAGCCTGCTTCTCCCTCTGCCTATGTCTCTGTCTGTCTCTCTCTCTCTGTGACTATCATAAATAAATAAATAAAATTAAAAAAAAAAAAAAAGAAAGAAAACCAGGGCGTGCTTCTGCTGGTGTTACATCTTGTTTCCCAGGCCAGACGCACAGAGATCCCCCTCAGTGTGGCTGTTGCGAGGGATAATCCCACCCGATGCGGCCCACTTGACACCCAGGTGCCCCCCAACCCCAGGATGTGGGTGTTGGTGTTCTTCTGTACACAGGAGGATTCCAAGGCTCAGAGAAGGAAGATAGCCCCACAAAGCCACAGAGTTCAATGTGAACCTGGAACTCAAGCCTTCAAGCCTGTTCTGACACCTCCTTTTTATACCACCCCAGGACACTCCGGCACCCTCTCCCCCAAAAGCTGCTCAGTGTACTAAGTCTTGGTCTTTACATGGGCTTAGAGGCAGGCCAGGGGCTGTGCCCAGGTGCATGGCTATGATGTGGCCTTAGATTTTGGTTGCTGTTATTCTTGTATTAAAATAGTTGTAAAACTTCCATAGGATTTTAATGTTTCTGGATAGGTTAGTGCTTGCTGGGTTGTGGAGACGCGGATTGAACAGAAGGGACGTGCAGGTCATAAAAGCTTGAGGAGCCCCAAGACCAGAAGCTTGAGAGCCACAGGCCTGAACAGTTTTGTGCATACAAGTGTTTGCCTTCCTTTGGACCAAATTCCCTGCCAGTAGAATTCCCCCATCAAAGGAAGAAGCAGGCTCTTCCTTGTGGCTCTTGATGGGTATCTATCTGTTGGTTTATCCTTCAGAAAACCTAAGCTAATTCAATGCCATTCATTCTTTTTTCTTAATTCAGGTAGTGTCACATTCAATAGTTTTATTTATGTCTCTAGTAGTGAGTTTCATCTCTCTTTCTAATGTCAGTCTGCTCCTAGCAAGGATCCCTGACCCCAGATTGAAACCTGGAGACTCAGCATGGTCAGACTTCATCATATCAGAGGCAGAGAGTTCCCTTCGTGGTTCAGCTCTGCTTCTGCCCAGGCTTGAGTGGGGGGTTCACAACGCTATGCTCAGTAGGTGTCTGAATAGCCCATGACACTGTGGCAAAGTGAACAACGGGGCCACATGTCAGCTTCTGAGTGACACCTACCCCCTCCTCCTTGAGGACTGGACAGGGATGGGGACTGCTGGGGAGCATGGCTGTCACTAGACAGTTGTGGCCTTGGAGCTCGGTGGGTGCTGCCATCAGCACTTCTGAGCTGGGTTCAGAGGTCTTGTTCTTTCCAGCCCCTGGCCTCCTGTGGCTTCTCTGGCCCTGCCAGGCCTCTGGCCTCTCTGTCCCTTCAGTCTGCTCATCCTGCCACTTGTCACTGGTCTCATCTTTCCCAGGGATCTCTGCTCAAATGCCCACAGTCTCCCTCTTGCCAAGGGATGAAGCTTAGTCTCCTCAGCTGTGCCAGAGGCCCTTTACCATCCCCTCTCTCCAGCTGGCTCCTCGGTGCCTCACCCCTACTGTTTATGCCCATCTCCAGAGTCTGCCCTCCCATTCCTGTGTGTGACCTGGCTCCTCTGTGTGTTCCACTGAGAACCCCTGGATAGGCCTCCTGTGAAACTCCCAAGATCATTCATTCCTTCACTCACCCACTGCCTCCCTCTCTCTTGCCCCACCGCCACACCTGCCCTCCCTCACTCGCTCTCCTGATCTCACTGTTCCTCTGGGAGAGACTCTCCCTGCCCATCCCCATAGAACACACTGTGCTGCTGGGAACCCCTGACCCATAGAATCTTCCCATCCCTTCCCCAACAACACGGCCCATGACTTGGGAGCAGAACAAGTACATCCTCTCATCCCTGGCCGCTGGACCTGAACTTGGACCCTAAGAGCTGCTTTTAAAGGCGTACTAATGAACAAGTTAAAGAGAAATGTGGTTACTCATCTCTGCCTACCATACAGGCAGATGCTCAGAGTTAAGCCACTTGTGCTTCTTGCTTAGAGCACAGGGGTGGGGGAATGGGAGGGGTCCCATTCAGACTGACCCACAGCCAGCGTGTCCCCCACACACCCCTCCCAGTGCACAGCAGCTTCTGTTCTGATCGGTCGGTGGTTGGCCATTCTGGTTGTTACATGTGTTGAACCCGGAAAGGTGACAGGAGATTGCATCATAAGTGAGTGATGCCTGACAGACCTGGATTCAGATTTGGCTCTGCCCCCTTATCAGCAGCACCCTGAACTGGTGGCTTGGTGTCCAAGAAAGTGCATTTTCTCATTTCTCACTGTCCACCCACCACTGTGAGGCTGTGTTCACACTGATCAAGCAAGTGGCCCAGAGGCAGGTGCAACACAGGTAGTCTCCAGACACCAGGGCATTTCCAAGCGGTAGTTGGGCTGGCTGTGGTGGGAGGACGGAGAGTGCCTGTTTCAAGCCTGGATGCTGACCCACGGCCCCTGTGACCAGCGGGAACAGAGTGTGCAGTGGATGCTGCGCCCCCAGCGTCCAACCCACTCAGGGGCCAAGCTGCTGGCTGTCCTGGCACTGCCACCAGCTCGGGGCATGCTCAGAGTAGAAACACAGCCATGGCCACCCCCATGCACCCTGTCTACCGTGGGAAGAAATCTGTTCCTTCACAGCATGTGTCTTTTTAAAAATTTTTGTATCTTGGGTTATAGATTTCCTTTACAAAAGAAAAAATGTTTTGTGCCGATTATTTCTAAAACAAGACATTGCAGAAACCCCTGGCAGTTATAGGCTCTGGCATTCACATGGTGGTGTCTGCCTCTTTATTGTCGTGTGCCTAGTGCTAAAGCGACAGCAGAGCCCCGCCAGCTGCCCCTGTGCCCCACCCGCGGCAGTGCGTCCCCTGAGGTCCTCATGACCCTGCAGCCCTTTGAACACAAGCAGGGCTGGCCGAGGGCTGGGCTCCAAGGCACCCCAGATTCCCAAGAAGGGCCATGCTGAGGGCGCCTGGGCAGCTCTGTGAGAGGTGAGAGGGCTCGGCCAGGAGACGAGGGGGCACACACCTGGTCCACTCACAGAGGGCCCAGCAGCCCGGCATAAAGAAGGTGGCTACAGAGGCAGACTAACCAGGTGGCCTGGGGCATGACTTCACCTGTCTGATCCTCAGCCCCCTGTCTGTCCCTGGGAGATAGTATAGTCTCTACCCTGACAAGGCCATGGAGATGCCACAGCCAGTGTCTGGACAGAAGGCATTCAACAAATGCCACAGGGGAGGCAGGTAGGGAGCTATAGGAGGATGGCACAGAGTGGCAGCAGGGTGGGGGAGCATGACTTTGGCCTGAGTGTCTTCAGGTAGGCTTTGAAGATAGGGGGCAGGGGGTTGAGGCTGGGTAGGGGTGAGGCCTCTGAGAAGGTGGGGTAGGTGTCAGGAGGTTCCAGGCAGTGAGGACCAGTGGGAAAGGCCTCAAGTGTTGCAGGGCACAGGGGGCCCCTGGCGTGGGTGTAGAGCTTTGGACAAAGTGAGGCTGGCAGGAAAGTGTGGGTCAGCTTAAGCTGGGCCTGTGATGCAGGGAAAAGAGGTGGCCTTTATCCAGGGTCTCTGGTCTGCAACAGGAGCTGGTCCTCACAGCAGTCTCTACCTCTCCAGTCAGCATGGTGCACTCTGGGCTACATGGTGCAGCTTAGGGGACTGGGGCCCTGCACACAGGCGGGTGCCTACAAACCTGCCCCAGACAAAGTGCAGTACACGCACTGTCTGCGGGGCTGGTCCCCCCTTCCTATCCCCTCCCACTGACCCAGGAGGGCCTGTGCCCACCCTGGAAGGCTGGCTGGCAGTAGGAGTTGGCACCATCTAGGGCACTCTGTTTTGAGCGGCTCTATCTGCTCCTTCCTCCGGGGCCCTGGCCACATAGGCATCTTGGTGCCTGTTGGTCAGTTAACAACCATGGCAACTCTTTCTCTTTCCACAGATGACTCTGGGGACGACGACGACGAGACCACCTCTCCAGCTGACAAGAGTGAGCTACACTACACCATCAAGAGCCTCTCCGTGAAGTTGGATGACCTCAGTACGTGCAATGACCTCATCGCCAAGCACGGCGCTGCACTCCAGCGCTCCCTGAGCGAGCTGGACGGCCTCAAAATCCCCTATGAGAGCTGCGAGAAGCTGAAGGTCGTCAACGAGCGAGCCACCCTCTTCCGCATCACCTCAAATGCTATGATCAATGTAAGTGCCCACCCACTTGGCACAGAGCTTCCCAAAAGGGAAGTAGCTCCTTGTCACCAGCACCGCAGTCCCTGAGTAGCTGGTGACCAGGAGGCTTGACAAACCAGGGCTCCATTTTTTGATGGCTTCAGGTCATTTCCCAAAGCCCCCCTGCCCTCTTTGTAATTCTGGTGGAAACCAGAGTGGGGTGCAGAATCCTGATTGAGACTTGCTGATGGTTCGGGCCTAGGTGAGGAAGACCAGGGCCCTGAGTTGAGCAGATGGCTCCGCCCCACCCATTAGGAACAAGGCTGCCACACTGATCCACCACAGCTGCCGCTGCTCCTTTCCCTAGTACACCACTCAGAAGCAACAGGAGCAGAACCCAGTAACCACAGGGGCATGTCTGCAGGTGGAGGACCGGCGTTATGGGTTCCCTTAGCCAGAGGAGCTTAAAGATGAGCCTGCCATGGGTCATGCCAACCCAACAGTAGCCAAATGAGTAGCCACAGTCTGTAAACTGAGAGGCACAGCCCCGGGGGTCGCCACTTTCCACAGGATTCTGGAAGCCACATTGCTGTGACTGGGAGCGGGAGGGTCTCTCCATGGTGGCAGAGAATATAATGCTTCTGGCTTCTGGGCCCTTCTTCCTCCTGCTTGGTGAGTTTTTCCCCCCAAGATGTGTGTGCTCATCTAGGCCTCCCCACTGCAGACACAGGTCTAACTACAACAGCCTCCTCCCAAGGACAGCCCCCAGGAGCCACACATCAGGGCCAGGGTGGCACACTGGGAGCAAGGAGGTCCAGAGAGGGGAGGTGTGGGGACACGGAGGCCACCTCAGGGGAAGCAGCCCTGTCTAGAGGCTGCCTAGAGGCTGGCCAAAGACAATGGGCAGTACTAGTGCAGTACTGGTGCCCAGCTTCCAAATTAAGGTGGTCAAACCAGAGCAGGGCTAGGAGTCGGGACTAGGCTATAGTCCCAGAGCAGGCTGGGAAGGTGGAGGCTGGAGCCAATGCAGGCCAAGACCCCTGGGTGACACTGTGGGCATCAGAGACTTGCCCCAAGCTTGACTCACTGTGGCCAGTCCATGTGGGGAGTAGCAGCCACACCCACCACTCATACCCTCCTGCACCCACCCTGCCACTGGAGCCACTCCTGGTGCAGGAGGAAGCCTGAGGAATCCTCCCCCTCGGGCCTTGGCTGAGGCAGCATACCCTCTTTCTAGGCTGCTGGGACACGCCATCCCCAGGCGCTTGGCTCCCTGCACTGGGCAAGTACAGACCTCCGCCCACAGCGCTCAGGGCTGCGTCCGGGGCATGCCCACTGAGAGGCTGCTGAGCTGCAGCTGCAGCTGCCCTGCAAGTTGGTCTCATCATCGCTTTACACTGGCATTAACCACCACCACCACCACCACCGCCCCCCTCCTCCCCCCCCCCCCCCCCCATTCAGCTTCTTGGGCCAACGGCCTCCTTACAGCCCCCGGACTCTAGGGGGTGGGATCACTGCACTTTTCCCAGTGACGGGCACAGATACAAGCATTTGATGACAGAATGACACACCTGTGTTCCCTGTCCATCCTGGAAGCCATCACCCGCTCGAGGCTTCCCTGGCACTGCCTTCCCTGCCTGCCAAGACCGAAGCTACTTTGTCTTGAGTTAGCAGTTTTGGCTTTTCCCAGATAATGAGCTTCTCAGCTGGCGTCTTTAGCAGAAATCTTTTATCAGGCATTAGAGGCTCAGTCTGTAGGAAGCAGTAAAAACAGTGAAAGTTTGCTATCTAAGCGCATAAATTGTTTTATGGGAAGCAAGCCCCTGGGGTGGGTTACAAAAGCCTGTTTGTGGTTCTAGCACCAGGAATGTGGACCCAAGTGAGGAGAGCTGTTGAGGAGAGCTGCAGCTGGGCTGGGTCCATGAACCTGATGCGAGGGCCTCTCCCATCACCTTCCATCATGGGGGATCACACAGAAGTGAGGTGCTGGCTCCCAACGGGCTGTGCTAGTAGCTCAGATTCTCATGGAGGTCTGTGTTTCCCTCGGGGAGCCTTCCTGATGTTTCTCTTCACCTGGCAGGAAGCAAGTCAGCTCTGGGTGGACAGTTCTAAGACACCAAATGTCCAAACTCCCACTGTGTGCAGAGGCCACCCAGGCAGAGCATCCCCACCCCTGGCCACCACCCATGTTATAGAAGGGGGTTGGAGGGATCCCTGGGTAGCTCAGCGGTTTAGCGCCTGCCTTCAGCCCAGGGCGTCCCAGGATTGAGCCCCATATCAGGCTCCCTGCATGGAGCCTGCTTCTCCCTCTGCCTGTGTCTCTGCCTCTCTCTCTCTGTGTGTCTAATGAATAAATAAAATCTTTAAAAAAAAAAAAAATAGAAGGGGGTTGGACCAGGGATCTGTAAGGAAGCCATGCACATTCACACCACATACACTTACCCCTCCCTACAACCTCTTTAGTTAATACCATTAGGTATTGTTAGTGCAAAGTGGAAACCAAGGCTCAGAGAAGTCACCTGAGCTGCTCAAGGTCATCCAGCTGGTAGGTATTTGAGCCAAGATGCGAGCTCAGATCTGCTCCGTGTAGCTCAGAGGGGCAGTGATGGCCTCCACAGTCTCAGAAGCAGCAAGGATGAGACCCCCAAGAGTGGCAAGGACCCCCTCCCCTCTGAGATCAGCACATGGACTGGGTGCCTTTGCATCCACCAGGGCACAGCCACCAGTCTCAGGAACCTGCGTTTAAGCTACAGCCCCACCAGGGCCCCTCCTGGGGAGCTGGGGACTCAGGATGGGTGGAAGCCACCCCCACTGTCCCCAGAAGGCATACACTTGGGTCACAGGCCAGTTCTTACTGTGAAGGAGAAACCTGTTTCTGCCCCCTGTTGAGATCCCTTTGCAATTCCACACCCCCCTTCTCCTGCCCTGACTGATCATGCTTACTCTGTAGGGAAGCTTCCAGCATCCCCCATGCCTGACTTTGAGGCATTTATTCCCACTGCCACTTCAGGGCAGGCCCTCCTCCTATGGACTGTGAATGGCTGTGGGTTTTCCACCCCATGGGCTCTGACTGAGCCTGGGTCATACAAGTGGAACAGAAAATGAGGGATGGCTAGCCAAAGCCTTACAGGGAAACACATCCTTTAGAGGGCCCTGGGCAAGCAGCATCCTTCCCACACAGGGAGGGATCAGCTGCATCACCCTTACTTTTACCCAAGATGGCCAAGAATCTGGGGTTGTCCATCCTTCGGAGAAAAGTCAGAGGGTCAATCGAATCTCCTTCAAATTTGGGAAAGGCCACTGATATCACAAGCCTTTAGGTCCTTTAGCTCTCAGCTGGGTAGCGTGAGGGGGCTCTCTGACAATCCCTAAGACCCCAGGAGCCATGGTTAGTGATGTAGCCCATTCCCGGGCCACTGTTCACAGGGGGCCGGCACAGTAAGATTCACCCCGAGTGGAGCCCAGCCCCCTTTCCTTCCATAAGTGTTGGAGGCAACAAGATGCTCAGAAGTTTCTGGATCAGGAATGTTGAACAGTGCCACAGTGTTCCACCTCTTTGTGCCTTTGCTTGTGCTGTACCTTCTAGAACTTTCCCCACCCTCTAGATACCTGGCAGATCCCTTTTCATCCTTTAGAACCCCACACGGCCGGGAGGCTTTCCAAGCTCCTTGTCAGGAAGCCGTTCCTTCTAGCTAGAACCCCCTGGAGCCCCAGGCACTGCTGTGCCTCGCTGAGCCCGCTGTGCAGAGCTTCCCCGGTTACTTTGACATTTGCCCCTCATCAGGTTTTGTCTCCCCAAAGTGAGATTCAGATCTTAACTCACCTGTGTCCCCAACAGTAGTCCGGTGGGTGTGCTTAATGTGATACTTGAACCAAAGTGGGTGTCGTATCTCAGAAAAGAAAATTCTAAGCAGCCCACATCTCATGTTTGCCCGCTGTTACCATTTACAAAGCCGTTCCTGTTCCATTTCCTCACCTGAACAAGGTCAGTGAGAAAGTAGGTCCAGCATCCAGCCCTCAGCCCGTGGAGCCACTTGTCACATCCCCACGCCACTCTTATCACTCCTCCTTGCAGGGAAATGATCCAGCCTGGTCGCAGAGAAATAGGAAGAGTATTTTATGAAATTAAGTCATAATTGGGTTTTTCACAATTATGGGCTGTAATGAACCCTGGCCTCCTTCCCTCCGCTTGTGGTTTTAGTTGGCAGGACTCAGAGATTGGCTCCTTGGAGCAGCCCCTCTGGGGGCAGCATCTGAGCAGCTTGGGATAGCACAGCAGTGAACCCAGGGCAACCCTCCCCTCTTCCCTTGTAGTGAGGCCATGAGCATGTGGCTCCTACAGTTAGGAAGGTTCTGCCTCTTGGGATTTGAACCCAGACCTGAGCAGCTTCCCATTGAGCCTTCCCCAGGCTCATGCCAGACGGGGACTGGGCCCTGCCCCTGGAGCTCACGATCCAGAGGACCCACATAGTGGTGCTCTGTCACACGTGGGTGCGGCAATGCAGCCCTCTCAAGGGGCCCTGGGGACCTCAGCTCACATGCCCACTTTTGAAGGCCAAGTACATAGAGGGTCTGGGGAAGGGGTGGGGAGGTTCACAGTCGGCCAGGAGGTAGGCTCAAGCCCAGATCATCACAGCCCCACCAAGAGAGTGACCCCTGGGTGCTAGCTGTACATCTTGGGAGCCAGCGAGGGCCTGCAGAGAGCAGAGGTAGTGGCCACAGAGTGGGGCCTTTACAGGTGAGGAGGGTCACTCACAGGCAGAGAAGGAAAGTACGAATGATGGCCACATCTGTCCACGGGGCCACAGTGTCTGCAGCAGCGTCCCGCCCACCCCCCTGCTGGCCTGGGCACCCTGCAAGGAAGCCCTGAAGCCTCCATGTCTAGCACAGGGCCCGGCGTACAGGAGCCTTAGCAAACAGGTGAGAGCAAGCAGGTGGTGAAAACACAGGAGTGGCATGGTGTCGCGTGTGACAGATCTCCCTGGCGGGGGATTTTGTGAGTCTGATCAAAGGCGGCCCAGGGGTCCCCTGCATGAATTCCTGCTTGGCTAACTGTGAACTAGCCTGCCGTTGAGGTGGGAACTCAGAGCACCGATGAACAACTTTGGTTCTTAGATGGAGCCTGGAACCTCAGCGGCCCCATCATCCATCCGGCATCCTTCCTGGGATCCAGGACATGCTGGTGTGTAGTCGCATTGGCCTGGTCACATGGTTTAAAGGGGAGAATGACTGAATTAATACATATGACCAACTCATGCTTCGGGTGTTAGTTTCCATAAAGGAAAAGAATAAATTCCGGTTTCATTCTCTTTTCCTATAAACTTCTCTTTGGGATAAAGCAGAGTGCCCTGGTTTGAAGGACAGGCCTCTGGGCAGGTGGTGGTGTAACAACAGCAGTCTGCCCTGTTTCTTCCTGTTTGTTTGCTCCTCACAAGGGCCACACGAGGTTGGTGTTATCGTGGCTTCCTTGTCATCAGCATCATTTGTATTAGTAAGGTGTCACCTCAGACCCAGAGATGTCATTTTGCATAACGTTGCAGGCCTGGCTGTTATACGAGCTCTTGGGGCCACAGCCCCGGGCCCTGGGACATCCTCAGTGCTGGCTGTGGCGTCTGCGCAGAAGGGCTGAGACATGTCACCTGTCACCAGGCCCAGCACACCTGCACTTTCCTGTGTGACCTGGGCTTCCCATGGTTACCCTGTGTTCCAGCCTCATGGTCCCTGCCCCCAGCAGAAGAAATCCTCAGTATTGCCATGGACATTCTGGGGGTGAGCCTGCCCCAGAGGGACGTGAGGGCCAGTCTCCCCTCCCTGGCCTGGGGAAGCAGGTTTTCTGGCAGGCCCCAGGCAGTGGAGCCTGACTAGGGACTTGCCTGCAGCCCACTTCCCTGCCACCAAGCCCACGGGACCTCCATATGCCACCCGCTCACATCTCCTCCTCTTAGCCCAGGCAGCCACAGTCCAGTTAGAAGGCATGGAGGGCTGAGTGGCGGGTGCTGGTGTCAGCTCCCTCCAGTTCTGAGCCCCTCCACAGGCTGGCAGTCTCTGGCTTGTTCCCCACCGGCTGCTCCTCCAGGCCCCTGTGGGGGAGGGGGCTGCCCCCAAACAAGGCAGTTGCTCCTGACACAGCCCCCACCCTTGAGCCGTGGGAGGCTCCTCAGAGTGTGTGACTTGGGTTGGAGCCCAGGACTCAGCCCCTCCAACCACATGGCCACCCCAGGGCCACCCCAGGGCCCTTAGGAGCCAGGAGTTCAGGTCAGCCTGGCTTACATCTGCTGAGCACTTTGCAGCAGGGTGGTGTGCAGCCCTCGGCAGACACGGAGGCATAGGAGGTCCTCCGTGATCCCTCTGTGATCCGAGCAGGCCCTGGTCTAGCCCTGGGGCACAGGGCGGACAAAGCCCAGCCTTGGGGAACCTGTATCCCCTCGGGGAAACCACCACACAGATGATAAGGCATGTCAGAGGTGAAGAGACCTTCAGAGGGGACTGAGCAGGCTGGGGGGCCGTAGCCCCGGGTACAGACTGGCCGGAGAGGAGGGGAAGGGCACCTGGAGGGAGGTGGGCAGGCCTGGAGCAGGGGGCAGCCGGGGTGAGTGCTGGCAGTTGTGGAGGGGCGGCCTGGGGAGAGGAGCTGCTCACAGGAGACTGCACTTACGCAGGACACTGCGCTTTGCACTCTGAATGAGGCCCCTGCAGCCAAGGACAGTGGTCCAACCCACATCTTGGCAAGAGCCCCTGCTGCTTGGAGAATGGACTACAGGTGAGGCAGGGGCAGACACTTGGAACCCCTTTAGGGGGCGCCTCGTTGTCCCCTATGGAGGGTTGGTGGCTCAGACTGCTGGGAGGAGCTGGCGCCACCAGCCAGGCTGCTCGGTGTGTTGAGGGCAGGGCCAGCAGAGCGGCGTGCAGGGAGAGATCTGGGCTATTAAGGGACTGTAAGGTGCGGGCATAAGCCGCTGGAGGAATGGGGGGGCCCTGGCTGTCGGATCCCCACCTCAGCCTCACAATGCTGGACTCAGGCCCAGTGCTCAGTCCCACAGATTCAGGTAGGATGCAGGAGGGTCTTTCCCAGAAACAGGTTTTGTGCAGCCAGTGAGTCAGCAGAGCTGGGCAGTGGGCGAGCCCCACAGGAAACCAGACAGTCGAGGTGCCCTGTGGGGGCAGGAAGTGGCACTGGCCCGCAGGCCCACTTCAAAGGGCCTGATGGGACAGGCCTCGCACTCTGGGCCTCTCAGTTTACTGAAGAAGGTAGTGGCTTGCTCGAGACACTCTTTGGTGCCTGCAGTAGAGCTGGTTGGACAAGATGAGGGTGTGGATTCTGGGGCAGGGACGCTGTGGAGAGAGGCACCAGCACAGCCAGACTGGGAGGGAGTCGGCTCCAAATCCGGTTGAAGGAGGCTAGAAGAGAAAAGTGCAGGCGTGGACAGGCTGGGGACAAGGAGGGCCAGGAGGGCCGGGCATGAGGTGTAGGATAGATAGACGGAGCAGTAGGCCAAGGCCTCAGATTCGGGGCATCATAGAAATACAGCCCCAGATCGGAGCTGTTTGCTGCCCGAAATGCTCTAAGGCTTCCCCTAGCCCCATTTGGAGATCACAAAGGGATTCTTGCCCCCGACCCAAGCAGAGCAGTGGTGAGGGGCCCGGAGCTGCCCTCCCTTGTCCTTCTGGGGCCCGTGGGCAGGTTCCTGTCCACCTGACCACTGTTCTGCTCTTGACAGCTTGCTCATTTGGGGCTTGGGGGGATGAATAAAAATAGATTCCATAACTGTTTAAAATCAGTTGGCAAACTGGCGGCCAGATGGTGCTGGTTCCTGTGCTCAAGGGGTAAACTATTTAGAATGTGCAAAGGGCTATTTTAAAGTTTGAATTGAAGTGAAAAGCTGCCTCTCCAGTGCCCTGAATCATATCAAGGAGAAGCCATGACCGTCCCTTCGGTGTTTGGGAAGGGCTGGCCTCCGTGTGTGCTGAGCAGGCCATTCTGAGTGCAGTGTGAGGAGGGGACAGAGGCGGATGGCTGGCCTGGCCTGGCCTGGCCTGGGAGCTGCTCGGCCTCTAGGGGCCAGGAGGGTGCTGAAGACACAGCGTGGCAGCTTGGCTGGGCCTGACCTAGAGGGACTACCCCCCCGCCCCCCAAAGCCCCAGGTTAGCCCAGCATGACCATCTTGGCTCCAGGGGTCCCCGCTCTTGGTCTTGGAGGCCTGAGATGGCTGTGCATGTCCTGCTGCAGCAGCCTCTGAGCCACGGAGGCCTGGCCTGAATCTCAGCACTGCTCCTTCCTGCCTTTGGGAGGTGTGAACTGAGGGCAGCCTCAGCTGCTCCTTGGTGAGGGGGAGAAGGAGAGACCCTGTTCCCCAGGTGTGAGCTTCTGGCCATGCACTATGGCTCGGGAAGACCAGGACTCTGCACCCCTTCGTTCTATTTGCTACTTTATGATAAAAGGCCAGTGAGAGGCAGGTCCACAGTCATGCTGGCCGTGTGAGGACCAGTGAGGTGGGGTAGTTGGTAGGTGGGCAGCGCCAGCAACGCTGAGAGTGGAAAGGCCCAACTACCCATCCACTTGGGGAGCCCTCAGGTCCCCGCTAGCCTGACCCCACCTCCTCCCTGAGTCCAAGGGCCAGCCACCCCAACGTCCAGCAATCCTCTGGCACCTTCCTCATGCACTTGTCTAGGAGGCGGTGACAGTGCAGGCGCCAGTGCTTCCCAAGCAGCCCCTGAAGGCCAGGCCTAAGCAGGGTCCTGGCTCTGCAGCCCCTGTGAGAGCTCGAGAGGCTTCCTGGGCTACACACAGGACAGACATAGGACCCAGGACGGCTGACCCCATGCCCTGCTCACCTGCCTATATTTGGGGAACGGCGAGGTCGTTGTCAGGATTAGGATTAGGAGCAACAAAAGCGATTAGAGTTTGTCCTCCTTCCTCCTGGCACAGCTGGGCAAAGGTTTGCAGCTCGGAGACACTGACCCGCGGGATCCCTGTCAGGATGACCAGCAGCAGCTCCCCTTGGAGCTCGCACGGCTTGGGTGAGAGGCCTCACAGCCCCTTCACCAGCTGGGGCTTCTGAGCGGGGAGAGCCAGTAGTGGGTGGGCAGGCCCAGCAGCACCCCCAGCCTCCTGCTGAGCAGACCAGCTCCAGTACACAGGGTGCCTTTTCAGTCCTGGGCTTCTGGGTTCTCACTGCTTGGGGGCAGCTCAGCAGGCTCCCCAGCCTCCACACAGAGGTAAAACGGCACTACCCCCAGGACCCCACACCTCTTTATCTGGGGACCCTCTCAACAGCCATGGGGGCAGGAGGAAGGGACAGGGCTGGGAGACCAGAACCTTGTTCCCACCCAGAGGGCGACCGCTCAGTGGGTCATGGAATCAGGGACTGTGCAGGAGGACACCAAGGCCCAGGAGGCTATAAGCCTGGCCCAGGGTAGGCATAGGCAGTGCCCATGAGGGGCCCAGAGGCCGGGCCTCTTTTTCTGCTCCATCCTGGTCCCTTGCATCACTTAAGAGCTAGTTGGGGTAGGGGGCTTCGGAGTGGCTTAGGAGCTCTTGCTCAGGGCTGGGTGCGAGTTCTCTGAGAGTCGTGGCCGAGCCTCAGGGGAAATGGGACGGAGTTCAGGGTATGGGTCAGCCAGGCTCCTCCCTGGGCCCACGGAAGCTGCCCCCAGCCAGCCCCCGGCGGGCCCCAGGCCTAATCCAGCTTAGTGAGCGCACAGTGCACAGCCCAGCTCAGCATTCCAGGGCAGGGGGGCCAGGCCGGCGCCGGCCTCTCTACGGCGTGGCTGGGATGGGCCCTGGAGAAGGCTGGCGGCAGCAGAGGAAGAAACCTTGGCAGTTGAGGAGGGACACCAGGTAGGCACGTGAGGGTGGAAGGGTGGATGACTTGTCCTGTTGTAAATGCCGGGAGTTCTATGAAAGCAAAGTGCCCATCAGTGTTAAAACTGGAGCTGTAGAAGTCGCCAGGGAGCTGTGGAAGGCATGTGTGCGGGAGCAGTGCTGAGGAGGGCATTGGCTTGGTGCGGCTGCCAGGCCACCCGCTGGGGGAGGGGGGCAGCATGCCACCAGGCAGAGCACCCACAGACCAAGAAGAACCCAGAAGACCATCAGGCACCCATTGTGCATCTTGCTCATAGAAAGGCCGAGTGCTTGGCACAGCCTAGGCACCTGCACCCTCACCCCGAGACAGGCAGGCCTGGCTCTGTGGGGAAGGCTGGCACTGGCGCCCATCCTGCTCTTGCCTTGGGGTGCTCCTTCTCCCTAGGCTTCAGGCTCGGGGGCGGGGGAGGGAGCTGGCAAGGCGCTTTGCTGAAGCGGTGTGCCTGGCACCCATGCCCACCCAGGGAAATGAGGTGCTCTCCCTCCACCAGCACTTGGGCCTCTTTCTGACCTGTTCCACACACCCAGCTCCACAGGGCCTGGCAAGCTGCTGGGGCCAGCAGCCAGGTGGACCGGCACCCCTGAGGTGTGAGGACTCCTTCCTTGGTCAGCAAACCGGCAGCAGGATCTGAGACTAACTTGACTGGGCACCGTGGCTGAGCTTGGGGCTGTGGGAAAGCCAAGGAGGACTTGGGATAGGGATCTCGAGGGAGGGGCGACTCAGAGTGGCCCGAGCTCTGGGACAAGGAGCTGGGGTCCGGGTCTGGGCCTGCTGCCTCTGGCCATGTGACCTCAGAGCCTGTTTCACCAGGACTCCTATACGCATCTGGAACATTCTGAGGTGCCCAGAAGAGTACTCTGCCCACCACTCTACACCACTACTATTTCTTGTACCCACTGGGGCAAACTCTAGTCAGCCTTTGGAGTGGGTGGTCATGTGTCTGCCATCAGGGCCCCCACCCTGGGGTCTGCAGTGGTGAGAGAGGAGCAGGGGCCAGGGACAAGGCTGCTGGGGGATCCTGGGTGGTAAAGGCTTGGCTCCAAGTCACAAGCCAGGGAGCAGCAGAGTTGGGCCTGTCCTCATCCCCAAATTGCATGAGCTTCAGTGAATGGAGCCCCACACCAGCTGGTGAGCCTCAAAGATCCAGAATTTACAAACTAAAGAGCCCTGGCCTGTGGCTGCCTTGGGTGCAGCCTCTCTATGTCTCCAGAGCCTGATAAATGCATAAGGAGATTTCTCTACTCTTGCCCCAACCTGTGCCAGGTCACCTGCCTGTATAAATCCCTGCCCCTCCTGGAGAAGCGGGTTACAGTGGCTTAGGTGTGGCCAGGAGGGACCTTTCAGGGAGAGTGGGAAGCTCCTGAATCTGAGATGGAGTGAATACACCTCCTCCCCAGAGCCTGGCAGGGGAGCTGCTGGAAACTGAGCTTCAGTTTCCTCACATGTCAATGGGAGATGTTGCCACTCCTCCGACCTTGAGGATTGTGCTGGGCCCAGGCGGACAGGGACCTGTGAGAGCAGATATTACTGTTCTGTCTCACAGGACACAGGCTCAGAGGGGCAGCGTGGCCTGCGCAGGAGCGCAGGCCTGATAACAAGCCCTTTGACTCTCCTTTGCTGGTTTCCTTGGGCCTCCATCACATCTGCAGAATGGTGTGTGTGGGGATGGGGGGCACTCCTCATGGGTGCTGGGAGGGGAGATGAGAGGAGGGAAGGCTGAGGCGCGGGGTGCTGCTGGGGCCTGCCAGGCAGCCTGCCCTCTGGGGCCCCGGCTGGGGCCCTTCCCCGCAGGAGCCTGCCCCCTCTGGCGAGGCACCGTCCGTCTGTTCTCCCGAGAGGCCCCGACACCCAGCCCTTAGCAGGGTGTCCACTCATCCAGCAAATGTCTGGAGCAGTTTTTGAGTTTGGAGGTTCCATGGGACAAAGAGAAACAGGCATGGTCACTAGAGAAGCTGACGTGTAGACATGAGATTGTGGGGGGTGGAGGGGTGAATGAGGGGACCCGACCGAGCTGGCGCAAGTGCCATCCCTGGGGGGGGGACTGGTCAGAGCAGTGGGGTGAGCCGGTGGGCAGCTGCCGATGCCTGCGGGGTACCCCCCCACCCCGCACGAGTGTCTAGAGAGCACTCCTCGGCCTGGCACTCCACATCACCTTCCTGCCTCCTTCCTCCCAAGAGCCCTCAGGACAGGGCTGCATTGTCCTTGTGGCACGGATGAGGGGCGCTGTGCCTCTCCCTCCAGCAGAGCAAGACTCCAACCCCCAGGGTCAGGCAGGGGTCAGACAGCGTGTGATGATGTGGAGCTGAGCAGAGCAGCGGGTGCCACAGGGCGTGGGGAGTGCTGGGGGCAGGGCCGGAGAGTGCTGGTGCCCGGTGGGCCGAGGAAGCCTGGCCCTTCACACTGAGTTAAAGGAGGCCGGGAGGGGCGAATCCAGGGGTCCCTGGCTCAGACCTCACTGCCTTCTGGGGACAGCTGAGCCCGAGCCCTCCCTGACGACAGGGGCACAATGACAACCCCTCCTTCGTAAGAGCGTAGTGGAACCACTACAGACCTGGGAAGCTGGAAGGAACCTGGGTGTCACGTAGGCCACAAGTTTGAAGGGGAACCTTACTTAAAAAGCAGATACAGACTTTGAGGTAACCTCGTGGAAAGGTCCAGTCTTATTTCCTGTGCCAGACAAGACCCTTTACCTCTCTAGGCCAGGAAGGATAGCCGAATGTGGCTTTCCTTCCTTCCGTGCCAAGGACAGGGACTGGCCCCAGAGCTGCATATACCTCGGGTTCTCATGGGGACAGGTTGGGACAGACCTCAGGTCCAGCACCCTGAGGATGCAGCAGCTGAACTCAGGCCCCGGCCGTCTGAAAACCTAGCGTCTGCCAGCCACAGCCCGGGCTTGGCACTCTCAGATGGCATCCTGACTGAGGGATGCCGCCCAGGGCAGATGCCTGTCCCCAGGCTGGCTCTGAGAAAGCCAAAGAGTCCCCATGTCCCCACAGAAGCCGAAAGGGCAGCACAAGTGTTTCGGAGCATCCCCACTGGGGGGGTGAGAGCACCCCAGGCCCTTCCTCACTGACTGGCAGGTGGGGTGTGGGGCAGACAGGCCCCTGCCCCAGGCCCCGTGCTCACCAGCCACCGCTCCCCCCACCCAGGCCTGCAGAGACTTCTTGGAACTAGCGGAGACACACAGCCGGAAATGGCAGCGCGCCCTGCAGTATGAGCGAGACCAGCGCATCCACCTGGAGGAGACCATCGAGCAGCTAGCCAAACAGCACAACAGCCTCGAGCGCGCCTTCCGCAGCGCCCCCGGCCGGACAGCCAACCCCACCAAGAGCTTCAGCGAAGGTGAGTGGGTGACGGCCACCAGCCTGGGCCCCATGCTCAGGGCTGCTCGGCCTCTGTTCATCCAACCTGTGCTCTGTCTACTGCTCGTTTTTTGGTTGTTTTTTTTTTTTTAAGATTTTATTTATTCATGAGAGACGCAGAGGCAGAGGAAGCAGCAGGCTCCTTGTGGGGAGCCCAATGCAGGACTCGATCCCAGGACCCCGGGATCACACCCTGAGCCAAAGGCAGACACTCAACCGCTGAGCCACCCAGGCGCCCCGTCTACTCCTCCTTCGGCCAGCTGACTCTGCTTACGCAGCCTCTGCCCCGATGCACATGCCTCTTAACGTGCCCGCATCTGGGCCTGCCTGTGTGCTGGTGTTTCCCACACCCACCACCAAAGGGCAATTATCTCTCTGCATTTAGGCTCCAGTTCTCACAAGAAAAGTCCAGTGAGCCTAACTCCCTCTGTGGCAGGGCTGCCCCGGCGCCAGGTGGCGGCCCACCTAGGCTTGGGCAGGGGGTGACAGGCCCGTCAGAAAGGGAAGCGAGACACTGACCAGCATGTTGAGAGATCGGGGGAGGCTTCCAGGAGGGAGGCCTCTGAGCCAGAGCGCTGAGCAGGACGCTCATTCGAGGAAGGGGAGCGAGGGCAGCCATAGCCAGGTTAATGCAGACCAGGTGACTGGATGACTGGAGTGGGGAGGGGACGAGGGGGCCTTGGGAGGCAGGGTCCAAAGCGGGGGGCACCCTTTGGGCTCTGGACTTCCTCAGGCAAGTGAGTGAGTTCACAGAGTTGCAAACTGAGGCAGCGGTTTCATGTATGTCTCTAGGAAGCCTCTTAACTCCCAAAGGAGAAGACAGTGAGGAAGATGAAGATACTGAGTACTTCGACGCCATGGAAGACTCTACATCCTTCATTACCGTGATCACTGAGGCCAAGGAGGACAGGTGCGCTCTCCAGGCAGGGCCGGCCGCCCAGAGGGAGCCTCTCCCCCGTAGTTAGCCTTTCTCGCCTCCTTCTTCTTAGGCTCCACATACTCTCTGCACTTGGGGTTTCAAGTCTTGCTTCACATTATATTTTGATTCAATTTATCCTGTTCTTCCTTACATCCAAAATGCCCACAGAGAATTTGAATCAGGGTGTGACTTTAAGTGGAGGTGGAGGCGGGGGCCTTGGCGGGATCCAGTTCCAGCCAGCTGGCTGGGGTCGGGGCCTGGAAGGCCTGGAAGGCCTGGAAGGCACTGCGCCTTCTTGCCTCGGAGCTGGGGCAGTCCCCACCACTCCCTCCACCACGCCAGCATTCCTGAACATACAGGACATGCAGGACGTCCCTCTTATTTTCTATTTCTAAGCCTTTCATTTTTTTCATAAAAGCCTCCTCTTTCAGGATGCTTCTAGATACACATTAGAACACAGTGGTAACTGGGACATTGTTGTCAGACTCTAGGATCCTCGGGAAGTGCCCATGGGTGGGACCATGCAGCTGGGGGCCAGACCCACAATAGGGAAGAAGCTGGAGACCTGGGTGGCGGGCTGGGTCAGAAGGCAGCACCCTGGGGCTTTGTGGAGATTTGCTCTACTTAGGAGTTGCCTCATTAGGCTCTTCTCATTACTTTGCTCAGGCCCTAACAGTAGAAGGGTGGTGAGTGGCAGCCCTGAGGGACACAGAAGTGGCCAATGGGCCCCACCAGTGTCTGGGGCCCTTGCCGTGGCCTGGGGAGGAGCTGCTGCTCCAAGTCCTGGGAATGGTGACATAACTGCCCACTGCCACCTTCACCCATGGGGCCAAGCAGAGTCAGAGCCTCTCATGCTCACCTGTGGGTGTACCCTGAGGCAGGGCACTCAGCCCCTCATGGACAAGGGACTACAGGCTTCCCAGTGGCTTTACCCCTTCCCTCCCCCCCTGCATCTGTTCTGCTGTCCATCACAACCCACACTGCCTTCCGTGGGCTCCCTGAAGCCCAGTCCAGGGGAGGTGTGGGAAGAGGGCAATTAAAACCCCTGGCCACACATTTTTGGCCTCTGTGGACTGACGCATCACCACCCCCATGTCCTGGTTTCTTTCTAACCCCTCATGAAGTTTCTAGTCCGATCAACAGCGTATTTCCAACTCAATCACGGCCCACTTCCCAATAATATTTCAAAATTTGCTTATATTACTCTCAAAATGAGCTGGACTTGGCTATTCTGAATTTCCTTTCACTTTATTACCCAGCAATGTCACCCTCTCGGGCCCCTCTGGCTCCCTGCCCACCTCTCCCAATCCTGGAGTCCCCTGGGGCCTGGGCTTTGTGTCCTCCTTTGCACCCCCATCCAGGCCACCTTCCACACCTCAGCCAACAGCCCCAGGCCTCTCTGCTGCCACCCGACCAGCAAGTAGGTGACCCCTGTGCTCAACACTCTTCACTGGTTCCCTAGCCTCCTGACACAGCCGCAAGGCTCAAAGTGCCACCTTCCCTGGTTGTTAGCCACTCTGGGCTGCGGCTGGGGCTTCTGCCAAGGGGGCCCCTTGCCCTAATGCCCCAGTGAATTCTCCCCATTTCCTGAGACCCTGACTGCCAAGTGCCTGTCCCTTGCCCCAGCTGGCCCAGGTGCCCTGTCCTTGGGCCCCTCAGCCATAGCACCCCCGTCACTGCTCTGGCCAACCATCTCACCATAAGTATTTGCAGGCACAGGGATGTATCTGACCCACTTCCTGCCCTTCTGGAACCCAGGTCTAGTGCGAGAGTCAGACCAGCAGACAGTGGGGACACAGCAGGGCCTGTCTCTGATGGAGGGGGCTGGGAGGTCCCTAGGCAGCTCTGCCAGAGGAAATGGCCACCCCCAGCTTCATCCAGGACCTGGGTCAGCCAGTCCCAGGAGGGGGCTGTATGCAGAGACTTCGGGCCACTTTGCTGAAGTGGCTCCTCCTACGGGGCATCAGTGCATGGGAGCCCCTCCAATCACTGCCCCAGGCCTTCAGCCCAGTTGAATGTCCCAAACGGGAGATGTCCCCTTGGAGAAGCAGCCCTGGGGTGGGGCGCCCCTTGCACCTCATGAGGGGTCTGGCTAGGTCCCCAGGACGCCTCAGGATTTGTAAATAACTTGCCTCCCCTTTTTTGTGTTTCTTCAGAAAAGCAGAGGGTGGGACCACAGGCTCAGTGGACTGGACCTCATCAGACAATGCAAGTGAGGGGAGACCCCAAGTGTGTCTGGAGGGCAGGCTGGCACCGTGGGCTCTGGGCCCCTGGGGGTGGCCTCGGTGCCCTGGCTGCCCACACCCTGGTCTGACCGGTCGGGCAATCAGCCTGCTGCTGCGCCAGCAACTCGCCAGTGGCCAGCTCGGTCCTCGGACTGCACTGGGTGGAGGTAGGGCCAGGGCTGGAGGGCTGGAGGGGCGCCCCGGCCTCCGCTAGCAGCCGCATTCTCTCTGGCAGGTGCTAGATGGCGCCTCGCTTGTGCCCAAGGGCCCCCCCAAAGTCAAGAGGCGTGTCCGCATTCCTGACAAACCCAACTACAGCCTTAATCTCTGGAGCATCATGAAGAACTGCATCGGCCGGGAGCTCTCCAAGATCCCCATGCCGGTACGGGCTGGGGCCGGCAGCCGCAGCAGGCTCCGCGGGCTCTTGGTGTGCGTGGGGGAGAGGTCCTGGCCTCTGAGAAGTACAAGCAGCCCAGGTGTTATTTTCTTAATGACACCGGAGGAGCATGTAACAAATGATCAAATCATGTTCAACGACGTTGCCAAAATCCCCCTGAGAACAGAGGTTTCAGGCTCTGGGGGAAGGAGCTAAGGGGGGGCGTGGGGACCCCCAGAGAGCACCTCTGCCCCTGGCAGGGCTTCATAGTATCCTGGCTGCCCCATCCTCGTAGAAGGAGGCAGCAGGGCTGGGCCGTCCCCTGTGCCCAGAGTGGTCTCTGGTGCCCATGCCAGTGAGGTCACACAGTGAGGGTAGAGCCGGCCTCCTCGTGCCACCAGGCTGCGATGGCATCTCCGGGGAGGAAGAGCTTTGGGTTCCGGCCAGACTTGGTTTCACTGTGTGCCCTGGGGCCAAGCCCCGTCACGGCTATGGCCTGTGTGTCCACATCTGCAAAGCGGGGAGGGTCACAGAGGCCACACGACAGTGTCTGGGTCGTCCCTGTCCGAGGCCAGGATGGGGGGCCACCTACAGGAACTTTACCAGAAACCCAGCAGAACAGCTCAGAAGGAAGACCCCCTCATCCACCCACCCATCCACTCACTGACTCTGACTCTGCGGACCAAGTCAGAAACGCGGGCGTCTGTGGCATTCCCATCCTCGGAGGGGAGAGTGACAGTAACCACCAGCGCCAGGGTACGAGATAGAGCAGGTCAGAAAGCGGTGAGGCTGTGGAGAAACTGAGGCCGGAGGCGCTGGGGAGGAGCGTGCAGGGAGCAGTGGGTTGGAACAGGGCTTTAGAGCAGAGGAAACTCACGGTGAAAGCGCCCCCTAGCAGCGGTGCCCCCGACACCGGAGCCAGTGACGGTGCCTGCCGACCTGGGGCCGGAGCCGCACCTGACCGCTGCCTGTCCGCAGGTCAACTTTAACGAGCCCCTGTCCATGCTCCAGCGGCTGACGGAGGACCTGGAGTACCACCACCTGCTGGACAAGGCGGTGCACTGCACCAGCTCGGTGGAGCAGATGTGCCTGGTGGCCGCCTTCTCCGTGTCCTCCTACTCCACCACTGTGCACCGCATCGCCAAGCCCTTCAACCCCATGCTGGGGGAGACCTTTGAGCTGGACCGCCTCGATGACATGGGCCTGCGCTCCCTCTGCGAGCAGGTGAGCTCGACTCACGCTCCGCTGATCCACTCCAGCCAGGCCCGCGCCCGCGGGGCCGAGCCAGTCAGCAGCTGGGGACAGGTCCGGGGACACGCCATCTGTCCCAGGACAGAGTCAGGGCTGGTGTGCAGGGCAGGGGAGGCCCCTCTCCTTGCTAGGAACCATGCAGCCATCGAGGGATATGTGTCTGGTGCTGTCGGGCAGTTCAGGTGGACCAGAGCGGGGGAGGTGGCAGGCAGAGGGGAGCCTGGTCAGTGATGGTGCAGGCTTAGAGTGTGAGGAGCTCCTGGGGTCCAGAGGTCCTGCCGGTGGGGGGGGCAGGTCAGCTTGCCCTTATCCCTTCTCCATGCCTTCCCTACAGAGATGTGTATTCTCACGGGGCGGAGCCAAAACTGGGCCCTGAGGTCTGGGAGCCTCAGCAGTGGCATCTCAGCCTGAGCTTTGGCGCCCTTGTCTGAAAAGGGGTGACTCTGTTGGTGCCTCCCCTGCTGCTGGGAGGACCCAATTGGGTGCTGCATGAAGGCATCCAACATAGAGCTTCCCAAGTGGGCTGCTGGACATCAGCTGTGGGCCACTCACTGTTCTGGGCTTGGGACAGAGCTCAGAAAACAGACATTTCATGGCCAAGTGGCTAGTTTAAAAGGCGTGCTCCGGCTGCAGTGTAGCACTACAGGAGGGCGGTGGCCGTGACACACCAGGGCATGTGGGGGGCAGAGCACAGGCTGCTTAGAAAGCAGAGCCTGGGGATCTGCTAACTCTTTAGATGTGGGGTGAAGGAGGAGGGAGGGAGGCAAAAGAAAGCAGCAAGGATGAGCCTGGCGTTCTGGGCCTGAACTCCTGAGTGAATTCACTTCTTCACCGAACAGAGTTGACCCAGTGCCCCCAAAGTACCAGGTGCTGAGCAGACGGGGTGCCTGTTCTCCTGAAAGGGGCCGTGAGGAGCAGGTGCTGCGTGTGACGGATGGTTCTGGCTCCTTTAGAGAGCTGGCTGAAGTTGAGAGGGAGAAAGGAGCACAGGCCAGAGAGGAAGTGGGCAGGCAGCCTGAGGCCTCCGGTTTCACTGTGTGTGGCAGGTAGAGGAGTCTTGTGACACCTGACTTATTTTATGGGACCCCCCCGGCTGCCACAGAGAGTAAAGCCTGCAGCCGCTTTGCACCACCCACTCTGGCCTGGTGGGGGATGGGGCGGGTTCTAGATGTATTTTGAAGAAAATACAGCCAGGATTTACTAAGGATTAGAGGAGGAACACAAGAAAGAAGGCCAGGGATGACTCCGAAGCATCTGGTGTGAGCAGCTGTTATGACGTGTTCATCAGCCTGAGCAGGAAGCCATGACGCAGAGCTCCAGGCATGTGCTTGGGTTTGCCAGTGTGGAGGGCTCTAGGGCACTTAGGCCTTGGCCGTGGGCGACAAGGAGTGGTTGGTAGGTCTGACTTGTGCTTCTGAGGCCAGGGAGGAAGTGAGGTGCCACTTCTGGTGACAGGAGACAATGAGAGATACAGGTGGGCACGTCAGGCAATCTGGTCAGTCCAAACAGCCACTTGAGTGGAACATCCGGTGGGCAGCTGGAGGGCACAGCTGGGCCCAAGCCTGCCTGAGGCCGAGCAGCAAGGTGCCCTGAGGAGTGAGGAAGCTGGGGGGAGGCTGAGCCCTAGGACCCTACCACCAAAGGAGCCATGGAGATGAGGAAGAACAAAGAAGGGGGGAAGCGGATAGGGGAACACCGGCAGGTGAGGCAGCAGTAAGGGGTGCCCAGTGCCAGAGTAGAGTGGCGAGGGGCAGGGCTGTGCAGAGCTTGCTGCAACACCGTCCACACCCGGGGCAGGCAGGCCGCTGAGGTAGATTCCCGCTCTGGAGCCTTGCTGGCCTGGAGGGAGGAAGGAAGTTAGAATGGCTTCCCTGGCCTGGCCCCCCCGTGCAACACAGCACAGTAGATGCAGCCCTTTGCAGATGAGTGGGGCAGCTAACTAGAGAGTGGGCACAGTAGCCCTCAGCACAGCCTGTCCCAGGGGCCTCCTTGAGGCCAGGCTCTGTTGTTCCCCCCCCATTCAGAGCCCAAGTCCAGCAGAGAGAAGCCTCGGCCCTCTTCTCCTGACCACAGCAAACCCAGGACCGCCCCGACTGGTCCCACTACCACACTCTTGCTTTTTCACTCAAAGCACCATCCTTCCTGGGGGCTGCTATGAGTCTGTGGTCCCTAGAGGAACAGGCAGGCCTGCTCCCAGAGCCAGGGAGCCGGTCGTGCTGAGCACGGGGCAGGCTGTCCCCCCAGCTGGTTGGGGAGCAAGCCTGGGCCCATGTCCAGTAGACGCTCATGTCCTGTGGGTCTGGTCTCAGGTGAGCCACCACCCACCATCAGCTGCACACTACGTGTTCTCCAAGCATGGCTGGAGCCTCTGGCAGGAGATCACCATCTCCAGCAAGTTCCGGGGAAAATACCTGTCCATCATGCCGCTAGGTGAGCTGGAGCCCTGTGCTCTCCAAGGACAGAAAGATGTTCTGGATAAGGGGGAGGGTTTTACCAACCCAGAAGCCAGCTTGGGGCCTCCATGAGTGACATTAGTCTCTCCGCAAATCGGCTTCCCACCTCCCTGGCCTATGTCCTGTCTCCAGTCTACATGAATACTGCTTCCAGTTGTCAGGACCCTGGGACTGTGGGCAGACGGGTTGGCTGGGGCCTAGCATGGTGAGCCATGACCTCTGACCCTGTATCTGACTTCCAGGTGCCATCCACTTAGAATTCCAGGCCAGTGGGAATCACTACGTGTGGAGGAAGAGCACCTCGACTGTGCATAACATCATTGTGGGCAAGCTCTGGATAGACCAGGTCAGGAGGGTGCCCTCAGGGAGGGGCATGTGGCCTAGAGGTGGGCCGCTGATGACTACCCTCCCTCACCAGACAGGGGACATTGAGATCGTGAACCATAAGACCAAGGACCGGTGCCAGCTAAAGTTCTTGCCCTATAGCTACTTCTCCAAAGAGGTAGCCCGGAAAGTAAGCATGGCCACCCCTTAGGATCTTGAGGGGGAGGGGTGCTAGAGTGGGGTGTGTGCCTATGCTGATCCTGCCAATGTCCACAGGTGACAGGAGTGGTGAGTGACAGTCAGGGCAAAGCCCACTACGTGCTGTCAGGCTCGTGGGATGAACAGATGGAGTGCGCCAAGATCGTGCAAAGCAGCCCCAGCAGCCCCAGCTCGGATGGGAAGCAGAAGACAGTGTACCAGACGCTGCCAGCCAAGCTGCTGTGGAAGAAGTACCCACTGCCGTGAGTGGGGCTGCAGGGCGGGTAGAGAGCAGGCAGGGAGCGGAAGCTGGAGGCAAGGGGATAGAGGGCAGGCAGGGGATAGCATCCAGCCAGATAAGGGATGAGTGGCAGACACTGGGGTGGAGACGGAGGTTCTGTCCACATGTAGGCAGAGGCCGTGTTCTGCAGCTGACACCCCCATGTGGGAGACAGACACCCAGGTATAAGTAAGCATGGCCATATCAAGTGGTAGCAAGTCCTGTGAAGGCTTTAAACCGGCTGGTAAGGACAGAGTCAGTCCCACAGTCCAAGGAACAAAAACCAAATGCAAGAAACAGAAGACTATAAAAAATGGTACGGCAGGTTCCAAAGAGAGCAAAACAGAAGTTTTACAAAGGAAAAATTAAGTAACTGAACTTGAGAACCCCCATTAGGAAGGTTGAATAGAATCCATCAACTGAATATAGGTCAGCTAAAGAGACAAGACCTGGAAAAGACAAAAAGCTAACAGAGAGAAAGCTCACCACCAGGGCCCTGAGTGAGTCCCTGGAGCAGCAGCCCTGGGAGTCCAGAATCTCAGGAAGACCCCTGGGGTGGCTAGCCACACATCAGGCTAGTGAGCAGAGTCCAGCAAACTTCTAGTCAGAGTCCAGGAGGAAAGAGACCAAACTGCAGGGAATCTTCCACACCAAATCTATAGTAGAAATGCTGAAACTAAGTCAAAGAGGAAGTATGAAGCAGCCAGTTGTGAAAAAGACACGTGTGACTTTCTGTGGAGTAGCAGAGTGACAGCTGTGTCTCCTCCACCTCCGCGATGATGGAGGCTTCGAGACGGCTGAATGAGACCTTCCACGTGCAGAAAGACTCGCTGACAGCGTACAGTCATACACACCCAGCGAGAACACCTTTACAGAATTTTAAAGTATTTTATTTTTAAAGTATTTTATTTTCAGACATATAAAAACTCACGTTGCCACCAACAGACCCACATTAAAGGATACATCTCCTGTGGAAGGAAAGTGGTCCCAAATGGAAGCACTGAGTTGTATGAATGAAAAAAGAACCAAAACTATGTGAACCTAAGTGAACAGTAACTAAACAGGAATGGTGATGATGTCTTGTGGAATTTAGACTCTAAACATAAAATATAACTATGTGATCACTTAAGTCAGAAGAGGGATAAATGAAAGGAAACTTCTCAAAGGCCTTTGCACTACCCAAGAAGAAGGTCAAGAAGGTATGTTAACTTTTGGCTGTGTGAAGGCTGCTTGTTATAATTCCCAGAATAATCATTACAACAATGTTTAATTGAAATCCCAGAAGAAAAAGAAAGACAAAAAACAAGGGAAAAGAAAGAGAAATAATTAAATAATGCAGCTACATTTCCCAGAATAAGAACAAAGAGATGGGAGACCTTGCGTTGAAGAGCCTGTAGGGTTTCAGACACCAGAGGTAAAAGCTTTCACCCAAACCATACTACAGTGAAAATTTAAAATGCAAAGAAGATTCTAATGGCTTCCAGAGAGGAATGCAAGAAGATTACAATGAAGGATAAAGAATCAGACTGACAAATCAGAAAGATCAACATCTTTCAATAGCCAATGTCTGGAGTAATATTTTCAAAGTAGAAGAAAACAAAATTAGAAGGTTAAGATTTTTATCCAGCCAAACTATCATTTAAATGTGAGAACATTAACAACAACAACAGAAAATGTCATCAGGCAAACAACCTCAGAAGGTTTGCCACACAAAACCCACAATGAAAATGGTATTAGGAAAAGCATTAAAAAAAAAAAAAAGAAAAAGAGAAAGCATTTTATTTATTTGTTTTAGAGAGAGAAGGAATGAGAAAGAGAGTGAGTGGGGGTGGGAAGGGTGATGGTGGAGGGAGGGGAGGCCGAGGAAGAGGCAGAGACAGAGAATCTTAACCAGGCTTCATGCCCAACACTAAGCTGACCCGGGGCTCGATCTCATGATCTGAGATCGTGACCTGAGCCAAAACCAAGAGTCCATGCTTAACCAACTGAGCCACCCAGGTGTTCCTAGTACTTTGAAAGGGGGAGAAAAAAAATCCAGAAGCTGCTTTACTAAGACCACAGTAGAAGAGAAAAAACTCCCATACTAATCCAGAACTTAAGATGTAGATAATGTTAACATGACAGGGTCTGAGGAGAGTAGAGACGGCATCAAGGAATGTGAAGGATCACTATGTTCTTATTAGAAGGAAGAGACAAATATGTTTAAAATAGTAAGAAAAGATGAAAAGAAAAAAGGACAAATAAAAACAGTAAATCAACACAGTAGAAATAGGCCCAAGCATAACAAATAAAAACAGGTGAAACTCACTAGTCAAAAAGCAAAATACTGAGTGGATTTTTTTTTTTTTAAGATTTATTTGTTGGGATCCCTGGGTGGCACAGCAGTTTGGCACCTGCCTTTGGCCCAGGGCGCGATCCTGGAGACCCGGGATCAAATCCCACGTCAGGCTCCCGGTGCATGGGGCCTGCTTCTCCCTCTGCCTGTGTCTCTGCCTCTCTCTCTCTCTCTGTGTGACTATCATAAATAAATAAAATTTTAAAAAAAAGATTTATTTGTTTATTTATTTATTTATGAGAGAGAGAGAGAGAGAGAGAGAGAGAGGCAGAGACACAGGCAGAGGGAGAAGCAGGCTCCATGCAAGGAGCCTGATGTGGGACTCGACCCCAGGTCTCCAGGATCACGCCCTGGGCTGCAGGCGGCGCTAAACCGCTGTGCCACCGGGGCTGCCCTGAGTGGATTTTTAAAAATCCAAATACATGCACCTTCTAAGAAATGTCAAAAACAAAGACATGCAGAGGTTGAAAGTAAAAGACATCATGGGAATACCTAACTGAAAAAACTGTAAGAGCTATGTTAATATCAAATAAAATAGACTTTAATAAGACAAAAGCATCATTAGGGATGGAAGAGTTGCTACATGACAAAAGTTTGAGTTCTTCAGAAAATATGAGTTTCACTATGCATGTGATGAAACAGCCTCAAAAATACACAAAGCATATATTGATAGTAAAGGGAGAAATTGATATATCCATTACCACGATGGGAGACAGAGAGACTTCATTACACCTTTCCCACTTGTTGATCAGTCAAATGCAGAGTGGGGCTGGGAGGCGAGGGGATCAACAAGCATCTGAGGAGATCAAAACAGCACAGGATATCTACATACCTGCAGTTGTATCAGAGACTTTTTACTTTTTACCCCAGTAGACACCAAATGTATATGAAGATCTATTGTGTATTGAACCTTAAAGAAAGACTCAACAGATTTAGAGGGTAGCATACAGACAACATCTACGATAAGACAACTAAGTCAGAAGTTATGAACAAGATGACAGAAAGTCCCCACATGTTTGGAAAAAATTGTTAAGTTGCTAAATAACGCATGGGTAAAATAATAAATTAGAATGAAAAATTTAAAATACCTAAATTGGAGCACCTGGGTGGCTCAGTTAGTTAAGTGTCTGCCTGCAGCTCAGGTCATGATCCCAGGGTCCTGGAATCAAGCCCCAAGTCAGGCTCCCTACTTAGCGGGGAACCTGCTTCTCCTTCTCCCTCTGCTTGTTCTCTCTCTCAAATAAATAAAATCTTACCATAAAATACTTAAAATTTAATGAGAATAGATGTAACAAAGGTGATGCTTCATAGGAAATGGATTGCCTTAAACAGGCATATATAAACTCGTTCATTTTGAGACTTTTTTTTTCTGAGTTTCTAATCTAAGAAATTAGAGAAAGGTCAACATATAAACCAGAAGAAAGAAGAAAGACTTTGTATTACAAAGATGTTATCATCTAAAGAGTAGATCAAACAAAATCCCAACAGTGATTTTCATTGCTTGATATTATGATTTTTAAGTTTATACTGAAGAATAGAGAGCCAAAACATGTCTGAAGAACAACAGAGGAATAAGCACTAGCCCTATTCTAGATATCATGACTTATTTTGAAGCTGCAATAGAACAGTGAGCCCAGGGCACTTGGGTGGCTCAGTGGTTGAGCTTCTGCCTTTGGCTCAGGGCACGATCCCACAGTCCTGGAATCGAGTCCCACATCGAGCTCCCTGCCTGGAGCCTGCTCCTCCCTCTGCCTACATCTCTGCCTCTCTCTGTGTCTCTCATGAATAAATAAATAAAAATAAAAATAAAGAACAGTGAGCCTGGGAAACAGACCCATGGATATATATATCTTTGGTATGTAACAAAGGTGATGTGAGATCATGTGGAAAGATGGCATTGTTCCCTAAAAAAAATTAGGAAACTGGTTATCCATATGGAAAAAGATTAACTGAATCTCTTCCTGACATTATAATAGAAATTGACTCTACATAAAAGTCTTAGAAAAAGTATTAAGCCTGATTTGCTGTTAAACAATAAGTTAAACTCTAAGGAGAAAATACTGATGAGTTCTTTTAGTCCTTAAGGAAATAGATCTTAAACAAGACACAGAACAGTACTGATGTACTGAACTATATTAAAATATTTTTTCATTAAAAGAAGTTTTGCTTATTAAGTGACAATTTAAAGTGAAAACACAATATATAAACTTGCAGAAGATAATCATAACACTTAATACCCAACAACAGATCAATATTGAGAATACATAAAAAAGTATTCAACCAAAGTTGAAAATAATAACTAAAAAAAAGTCAAGAATACCTAATACATGAATAAAGCAAAAGCAATCCGGAAGAAAAAGCCCAAGAGCCATGAGGAAGAATTTCACACAAGAATTAATACATGTGACCAGTCATCATATGAAAATGATCAACATCATTGGTAAACAGGGGAATGCAAATCAAAGCCACATGAGACCATCTTGCCTTCATTCAATTAAAGAAAAATTAAAAACCTGACAGTATCAAGTGTGGAAGAAGAAGTAGATCCACAATATCTCTTACACATCGCTGGTGAGAATGTGAATTGGTGCCACCATGTTGAAAAGCAGGTTAGCCTTACCTCCTAAAGAAGCATGCCACGGACGCTATAGCCCAGCAATTCCACTCAAGAGAAATTCCTGCAAATGTACAACAGGAAACATGCATAATATTACTCCAAAGCAAAAACTTGTAAACAACCCAGATCTACCGAACGCATAACTGTGGTATTATTCACAGGAGGCAATATTACACAGTAATATTCATTCATTGAAACTAATGAACCACAGAAATATGCAACAATATAAATTTTAGTAATATAATAAAAAAAAGTCCGAGAAGGTTATTACATACATCATGATATTCTTTTTTATACGGTTAAAAATAAGGATGTAAATATATGTATATGAGTACACACACACACATACATGCACATTTAATACTATTTAAATATTCAATAAAATTATATTAAAAGGTAAGCAAGGGACTAATGAACCTAGGAGTCTTTCTGACAGCTGCCTGAGGAGGGGATAGATTGGTGAGTTTTCCATATGGTTAGATGTAGGTTTTGTCAGGATTCTACCTTTTGTTTAGAGGTTCTTCTGGTGGTTAAGTTGCATTAATACAAGCGAGGCATGCAAGGGCCAAGAAAAAGAGGGTGTCACATAAAAGGGGTCATGACTAATCCAAAGCTGTACACCTGACGTTCAAATAAGGTGAACAAAAAGGAAAAAAAAAAAAAGACTTAAATCCAACATATCAGTAATCACATTAATTACTCTCATTACAGGTATGAGATTTCAGATAAGTTTTAAAAATCCAACTATACCTGGTTTATGAGAGATACATCTAAGTAAGAAAGTGAAAAAAGACTGGAATAACAAGTTGGAAAAAGATATGTTCACAGAAATAAACAAAAGCTGCTGTAGCTATATTAATGTTGCAAAACAGACTTTAAAACAAAAGGTAAGACAGGAGCTAAGAAGGACATAATGATAAAGGCTCAGTTCACTAAGATGAGCTTTAAATCTGAACGTATCCTGTGCTTAAAAAACATAGCCTCAAAATATTAACAGCAAAAGTTGGCAGAGAGACAAGGAGAAAGGGATTAATTTACAACCAAAGTAGGACATTTTAACAAAACCCTCTTAGTAATGACTAGAAACAAACAAAATAAAGAGTTTAAACCATAGAATCTACTGGACAACTGTAGGAAACATTCTCTGCAGGTACACATGGAACATCTGCAAAAACTGATCATACACTGCGTCTTCCAGCAAATTTCAAAGAACTGAGATTATGCCAGTATATTGTCTGTCTCCAAGGCAATTATACTAGAAATAAAGGTGACTAGAAAAAAATCCCCAGATGTTTATGAATTCAAGAAATGTACTTCCAACTAATCCACGGATGTAAGAAGATACGGTGGACATCAGAAAATGTAACTGCATAAAGGGGCAGGGACTCTAAAGGCAAACTCAGTAAAGCAGAGAAACCTAAAAGAGAGTCAACAAAATTTCACCTTCAACCAATGAAGAGCGTGGAGGCACCTCGCCAGGCCTGCAGAGTGGGCAGAGGCGCGCGTAACCAACCTCACAGATGTGAAGGGAGGACATCGCCAGTCCCAGACGTGAAAAGCATTAGTGGTGAGATTAGAAACAACTTCGCATTGATCTAGTTGAAAAACTGGTGGAAATGCGCTGATTTTCAGGGGAGTAGAATGTAGCAAAACTAGAGGCAGGTGCGTGGAGCGGGCGAGGTAGGGCCAGGGTAGGAGGGAGGAGCGAGGCGGGAGCAGCGGGCGGGGCCGTGCAGGTGCAGGGCGCTCACCCCCGCTCACCCCGGCTCACCCCGCTCACCACCCCCCCCCCCCCCACCCCGCGCAGGGAGAACGCGGAGAACATGTACTACTTCTCGGAGCTGGCCCTGACCCTCAACGAGCACGAGGAGGGCGTGGCGCCCACCGACAGCCGCCTGCGGCCCGACCAGCGGCTGATGGAGAAGGGGCACTGGGACGAGGCCAACAGCGAGAAGCAGCGGCTGGAGGAGAAGCAGCGCGTGTCCCGGCGCCGGAGGCTGGAGGCCTGCTCGCGGGGCTGTGGCGCCGAGGAAGGTGAGGCCGGGCGCAGGCCGAGAGAAGGTACCCCGGGGCTGGGGAGCGGCTCCTTCCTGGAAGGAAGGGAATGGGGCGCGGAGGGGTGCCCCGGGGACAAGGAGGGGGACAGGGAGGCGGGGCATGGGGAAGGGGGTGGACCAGGAAGGAGGCCCCCGCCCACCCCCCGCCCGCCCTTGTGCCCGTCCAGCAGAGAAGGAGGCCGATGTGTACATGCCGCTGTGGTTCGAGAAGAGGCTGGACCCGCTGACCGGGGAGACGGCCTGCATGTACAAGGGCGGCTACTGGGAGGCCAAGGAGAAGCAGGACTGGCACATGTGCCCCAACATCTTCTGAGCGCCACCTCTCCTGCAAATACAGGCGCCTGCACAGCCTGGTCCACCTCTTCTTTAATGCACTCAATTTAGTACTCAGTGGCCCTCCCCCCAAACCTTCCCACCCTCGCCTTTTTTTTTTTAACACTTTTTTGGGGCTCCCACCTTGGAAGGAGGAAGTGCTGATCTGCATTCTCTTCAGCCCCCAGGTGCTCCGGGTCACCGGAGCCCCTTCATTGTGGACTTGGGTCCCAGTGGGACCCCAGCTCCCAGTTACCACAACTCAGGCAGGCTGGCCCGAGTCCTGGGCTGCCCCAGTCACCAGCCCCACCCAGGGAAGGCACTGGCTCCTCCTGAGGAGCCACTTTTGACTTTTTTAGAAAAAACTATCTCCATTTCTTTCCAGCCAAGACGTTTAGTAAATATTTTTAGTACAACACTTAGCAGACAACTTTCTAAGTGTGCTTTCTTGCCACAAATGTGTCCTGGCAAGAGCCCCTTCTTTTGAAGACATCAGGAAGCCAGACCCCTTTGAGCAGGGAGCATTTTGTAGCTCGACATAGCAGGGCCATGTTTGTGTCACGGCTGCCCAGTCACTGGGAGCACGGACTCCACAGAGAAGGGAACTGGAGGGGCCACCTGGCCCAGGAGACCACAGGTCAGTTGTCTCTGGAGCTACAGCTGCACCCACTGTGGGGGAGGAGGCACTGAGGGGCCCCCACGTAGATTTGAGGGCAACAGCCCCTTGCCTAGCCTTGGCCACGTGAGGGCTGCTCCCTCGCCCCAGAGGCCGGGATGGGCTGGGGGGCAGGGCCTGCAGGTGCTCCCCACCCCAGAACCAGGCCCCAAATCAGCAATAAGAACACTCGGCTCAGCCTGGGCTAGTGCCCCCAGGCACCAGAGACCCAGTGTCCCGCCTCGGCCTCAGGCACCTCCGGAGTGCCCATCTCCACACCCCCTGAACTCCTTATTTGCCTGATTTATATATATATGAGATATATTAATATATAAAAAATAGCTATTTTGCTTAAATTTCTATGGTATGTGAAAGTTAAAAAATGATGAAGACAGGGTGCACTCCTGTCTGAGTTTGGCCCTCCTGTCAGCTGTGCCCCGCCCTCTCCTCGGATCCCCTTCCAACGGCTCCTTTCGATTGGTGGGGGGACTGGGCCAGTATAGCCACTGTCCCGGCCCTTCAGAACCCCCACTCCAACCCCTCCCATTTAAGTTTGGTCCTGAAAATTCATCACAGGGGTTTTTTTCTGTATACTCCAGGACTGGTTTTGTTTTTATAAGAAAACAAAAGTGAAAACACCAACATATGAAATGCCTTAGGGTGCCCACTCAAGAGGCAGGGCAGGCAGGGTGGGCGGGTGGCCCCACCAGGCCTGCAAGTAGAGCTGTGCAATGTACCTCTTCTCACACTGTGAGGGAGCACCTTCTGACCGGTAATAAAAACCTTGGATTTGTTGTTTTCCAAGGACCTGTCCCTGAATGTGTCTGTGACTGGGTGGATCAGGGCTGATGCAGAACAGGTGACAGCCTATGAGGCAGCATGGGGGCAGAGCCTGGGACTTTGTTCTGCTCTCCACTGAGGCACGCAATGGAAAGTTGATCTGAATAGGGAGGGAAAAGAGGGTGGAAGACCTGTTGAGACAGGGTCTGGGACAGGAAGGCTGCAGAGGGCAGAGACAGAACTTAGGGGAAGGCTCACAGCTTTGCCTGGGGCTGTCTGGGGCCAAGCCAAGGCACCCACCGTGCTCTTCTCTCGTGCTCTTGTGCTCTTCTCTCGGAGGGAAGCTCACTTTGGTGAGTTCCAGGGTTACTCAGCAACCATGACCTGGAAGGCTTTTGTTGTCCCAGGTTGCTAAGCAACTCAGATCACTAGCTCCCAGGTCTGGCCAAGAGCACCTGGGCCTGGCCCACTGTGAGGGGGCTTTCCACTGCCAGTGCTTCCAGGTGAAGGATGGGGTCGGGGCAGGGCACCACAAGAGCATTGCAGCCAGGCTCCAGTCTCCTGCCCTGAAGCCCCAGTGCTGTGGGATCCAAGGCTGCCCCTGCACAGCTCCTTCCTTACCAGGGCCTTGCTTTCCCACCTGTGGGGAGGCAGGCACTGTGAGTCCTGCAGCTCTCACTGGCCAGAGGTGCACGGCAGGTGAGGCAACCCCACGGTAAGCCTGAACACGGGACAGTGGAAGAGAGTCTGCCAAGGGAGAAGATGGACTACGTGGGCAAAGACCAGAGGTGACAAAAGCCAGGCCACTGAGATAAGGTGAGGGAAGAGCCTGGAGTGAAGTCAGGCAGAGCTCTGAACAGGGAATGACACCAGGTTGATGTTCTTGAACCCCTCTAACCTGATCACAGGAGATGAGCCTACACTCAGTCTATCCACCAGCCATCACTGAGTAGACAAGGTCATAGAAAAAAGATTCTGCACCATAGGCTATAAGGGGCCTCAAAATACATCTGATAAAAAGATGCAAAGACCTTCATAGATACAACTTTAAAATTTTACTCAATGATAGAGAAGACCTGAGTTAAAAGGGAAAACACCATCTTCACAGATGGCCAGCTGTTGTGTGTTGTTCCCAAATCTATAAATCCAACAGGATCCAAATCCAAATCCTATGAATATTTTTAAACACTTGAGTGGATGATGAAATGTACATGGGAGAGTAACTGAGCAATTCTTGAGAAGGTAGAAGACATGGACTTGATCTGCAGATACCCGAACATGCTGGAAAGCTATCATCAAATTGCTTCCTTTTTCTCCACTGCACATCTGGCACAGTGTGTCATACTATATATTTTATTCGTTTGTTGACTGCCTCCCCCACCTCACAATGGACTGTGAGCTTCATGAGAATAGGAATCGTGTCTGTCTTACACACTATAGCATCCCCAGTGACTGAGGAGATGATCTGTAAATAGGTGTTGAATTAATTCCAGGCCAGAAGGCCCAGCCAGAGCAAAAGCTTAGGAGGATACTCCCTAGAGCCACTGGGAAGTGCGGCTGCAGCAGCAATTGTGAGAGGGCCTCAGAGATACAACTGGAAATTGCTGAACCTAGGAGCCCAGGAAACTCCTGCTCCCACAAACGTGAGAGTCCAAGTCCTTGCTCCTGACAGACTGTGGGGGAGGAGGCCTGACGTTCCCTTACCCCCAGGGCTGGTGCTCAGCATGACATGGGTAAAGGACACCAGATAGAAAAATGTCAAAGTGTAGCAGAGAGACACCCCAATGCAGTTTCTGATTCTTCTTATGAAGCTGGCCAACCTGACTTCAACAACAAAACCTGGAAAAGACAGCATGAAAATATAATATGTATTTCAAGCACCTGGGTGGCTCAGTTGGTTAAGCTTTTGACTTCAGCCCGGGTAATGATCTCAGGGTCTTGGGATCAAGCCCTGCATGGGACTCCTCAGTGAGTCTCCCTGTCTCTCTCCCTCTGCCCCTCCCCTGCTCATACTCTCTCAAATAATTAAATCTTTTAAAAAAATAGAATTTTCAAAAATCCAAATAGCAAAGAAAATCCTGCCACATACCAAAGATTGATAACTCAGGTTGGTAAGTCCATGCCCAACTTAACTTAGGGCTACCACAGAAATGCAAGAATGGGTCAGTATTGGGAAGCTTTTTATTGTAAATCATTAATCAACCACCCTTGTGTAAAACTAGGCATGCTAGATAAAATTTTAAAATATCTTAAAAGCATCCATGAGTTGGAAAGAATATAAAGAATACTCGGGCCAAGTAGTAAATGACTGTAGAAACGTGGAAAGGTAAGAAGAGCTCTGAAGTCTGCTTTTCCCTCATAGCCAATGAACTTAAGTTTCAACTGCCTCAAATGACCTTCCAAGGTAGGGTATGTAATAGGAGATGTCCTCTATAAAGCTGGACTCCCGAAGGTGTATACCTTTGATATAATGAATCCAAAATCAAATACAGGAAAATTGTTTGTCTTAAAGATTAGTCCTAAGCACAGCAGAAAAGAATCCCCTAAGAATTTGTAATCCAGAGCAGACCCTCACGTAGTTTGGTTTTATAGCAAAATATATACTACCTGGATATCCAGTAAAACCTCTAGCAGAGAGTATAACATGGTCTCAAATTGGCAATGTCCCCAGAGTCACATGAGAGAAGCAAAGAAATCCTCTCTGGAGGCTCTCCCCTTCATTCCAGGCCTTATGGAATCCCAAAGAGGAAGTTGTAAAGAAAATGAATACCTTACAGTGTGATATCTCTAAACATACAAGGAAACACAACACACAAGTTGGCCCATGAGCATAGGCCAACTGAAATAACAGCAGAATCAGACATAAAACTTCTCCATATAGGGATCCCTGGGTGGCGCAGCGGTTTAGCGCCTGCCTTTGGCCCAGGGCACGATCCTGGAGACCCGGGATCGAATCCCACGTCAGGCTCCCGGTGCATGGAGCCTGCTTCTCCCTCTGCCTATGTCTCTGCCTCTCTCTCTCTCTCTCTCTCTCTCTCTGTGTGTGCCTATCATAAATAAATAAAAATTTAAAAAAAAAAAAAACTTCTCCATATAGTGAAATAATCAGAAGGTAAAATAAGCACACATAATATATTTCTAGAAATAGAGGTTTTCTAGAATTTTCATTCCTGAAAATGAATGAACAGTATTTTTACAAAGCTCTTTAAAAATCATTAAAAATAATAACTTTATATTACACTACTAAAGAGCATATTAGTGACACAGAAGTAATATCTGAAGAAAGTATCCAGAATACAACACAAAGATGTGAAAAATATGAAAAAGAAGACACATGGAGAGTAAAGTGAGAAGATCCCATATGTGTCTAATCAAAATAGAGCAGAACTCTAGCAATATCAAGTGTAGGTGAGGAAGTAGAGAAATGAAGAACTTAGTGAGCATGACAGCATGTAAACATTAAACATATACAAATGCTTCTGAAAATAATTTTTAATACTTTTTTTATTTTATTTTTTTTTAATTTTTATTTATTTATGATAGTCACAGAGAGAGAGAGAGAGAGAGAGAGAGAGAGAGAGGCAGAGACATAGGCAGAGGGAGAAGCAGGCTCCATGCACTGGGAGCCCGATGTGGGATTCAATCCCAGGTCTCCAGGATCACGCCCTGGGCCAAAGGCAGGCGCCAAACCGCTGCGCCACCCAGGGATCCCAATACTTTTTTTTTTTAAAGAGAGAGTGCAAGTGGGGTGGGGCAGAGGGAGGAGACAGATAATCTTAAACAGGCCCCACCTGGAGACCATTGGCAGGGCTTGATATCACGGCCTGAGATTATGACCTGAGCCAAAACCAAGAGTCTGAAGCTTGGGGCACCTGGGTGGCTTAGTCATTTAAGCTGCTGCCTTCAGCTTAATGATTTAAAAATTCCCAAGACGGGACGCCTCGGTGGTTCAGCAGTTGAGTGTCTGCCTTGGGCTCAGGGCATGATCCCGGGGCCTGGGGATCAAGTCCCACATCAGGCTCCACGTGAGGAGCTTGCTTCTCCCTCTGCCTATGTCCCTGCCTCTCTCTGTGTGTCTCTCATGAATAAATAAAATCTTTTAAAAATAAAAAACTATTACCAAGAAGTCATGAGAAAGACCAATATACAGAGTCAATCTCAACAAATCCTCATCAGGAAAATAAAAAGATATCCACAGCTAAATACAATACAGTGAAATGGCAAGACTCTTAAAACAATGAAATCTTAAAAGTAGCCAGATTTGGGGTGGGTGGTGGGAATGACTTCAATGAGCATTGATTAGGCAAGAGCTGACCTCCTAAGAAAGAAGGAAAAAGTTATTTCTCCAAAGTAGAAAAGATTAGTATTCCCAGTAAAAATATCTTTCAGGATCCAAAGGAAAATAAAGGTATTAATAAAAACTTACTAAGACAATATTAAGAGTCTTGAGGAGTTAGACTTCGGTGAGTTAAGTATTAGGTAAAAAGCACAGAGTAATTGCTAAAGGAAGAATAACAGATTTCCAAAACAAGGGAAAACAGTATATGTGTGTGTGGGGGGCGGGGGGTGGAATTTCAGTCAATCTAAAAGGAAGAGGAAAAAGGAATGAAGATAGGTGGAATAAAAATTACAAAATAAGAAAAATAAGTCAATAATGCATCCAATACACAAAATTTAAGTAAGTTACATCTTTGGGTAAGAATAAAAATATCTGGAATAAAAAAAATCTCACTATATGTTACTTACAAGTATAAACTGAATACAGACAAGATAGATTTTAAAGAAATGTGTATTTCTATATGTCCACTCCTAGAAATAAAAAAGTCAATTTATAAAGATAAAAGATAAAATTCACAAAGTTCTAAAACTTGTACTCACCTAATAACATCTCAAAATAAAGTAAAACAGATAGAATAGTAAGGAGAAATAGATAAATCCACAATCATAATGGAAGATTATAATATACCTCTCCCTGTAGTGAGAGCTCAGGCAAAAAAATAACAGCAATGTTTCCAACAGCACAATTAACAATTGATGTAATGGGCAGATAACTGCAGAATACAGGGATGCCTGGGTGGCTCCGTAATTGAGTATCTGCCTTCAGCTCAGGGTGTGATCCCACAGTCTCAGGATCAAGTCCAACATTGGGCTCCCTGCATGGAGCCTACTTCTCCCTCTGCTTCTCTCTGCCTCTCTCTCAGTGTCTCTCATGAATAAATAAAATCTTTTAAAAAATAACTAGAATATAGATTTTTTAAATGTACATGGAACATTTTTTGAGTATTAACCACATATTTGGACCAGTTTAAAGCCTCAGCAAATTTCAAAAGACTAGTATACAGATCACATTCTCAGACGAAAATGAAGACAGTTCAAAATCAATTAACAAAAAGGCAATTAGAAAATAAAGCCATTCTTGAACATTTAGAAATACACATTTAAATAATTAATGGATCAGGGAAGAAAAACACAGAAATTATAAAATACAGTTAAAAATTAAAATGCTAAATATCAAAACAGGATAAAGCAGTACTTAGAGAAAAATATATAGCATTAAAAGCTCATGTTGTAAAAAAAGACTAAAAAATAATGAGCTAACCATCCAATTTGAGCAAGAAAATGAACACTAAAATGAACTCAAAGGAAATAAAAATCAGAAATTAAAGAGGAAATAAACATAACAGGACAATAAAATCAAAGGTTGATTCTTTGAAAACCTAAAATTGACAAATTTCACTAATAAGGAAGACAGAAAATGAAGGAGAGAGGAAATAGATGAACCTAAAAAACAGTATTTGAAGTAAAGAAGACATAGATGCTACAAACTGTCAAATAAGGATATTACAAACATCTTTTAACATTAACTTTAAAAACTGAAATGAAGTTCTAGACAAATCTAACTTAAAACTGACTCAAAAATTAGAAAACCCTGAGCTGCAGTATATCCATTTTTAAAAATCAGTTTAAAAACTTCCCTTCACACATATACATAAAAAACTACAGACACAGCTAGCCAAGGGATAACCAGCCTTACAGAAACTATTCCAGGAGTAGAAGAAATAGTCCCTAACTCATTTCTTGAGGCTAGTATAATCTGGTCACCAAAACCTAACAAGGACAGTAGAAGAGAGTAAAATTACAAACTAGTGATGGTATAACTCAAAACAAAAGTCTAGAAATATAGAAAACTTACAATCATTATTCTAGAAATGCAAAGTTAGTTTACCCTAAGAAAAACTGACAAATGTAATTCACTACATTAACTAAGTACACTACGTGGTTAGTTCTATGGATGCAGAATATACTTTAGATAGAATTCAACACACATCAATGATACTTAAAAGGAAAAAATGCTTAAAAATCGGAATGGAAACTTCCTTAATCTGATGAATGGTATCTACCCAAAAAGGAGAAGGAGAAGAAAGCTTTGTCTATGAGATAAGAAACAAACAAACAAAAACCCTGCTTTTACCCTTTACATTTCAACATTGTACTGGCAGCCCTAGCCAATGCAATAAGGCAAGAAAAATACATGAAGTATGAGGATTGGCAAAATTATCATTGCTCACAGACGATATGCAAAACTGAAACGAATCTAAAGGTAAATTAGGGACCCCTGGGTGGCTCAGTCAGTTAAGCATCTACCTTTGGCTCAGGTCATGATCCTGGAGTCCCGGATCAAGCCCCACATTGGACTCGCTGCTCAGTGGGGAGTCTGCTTCTCCCTCTTCTTCTTCCTCTGCTTCTCCCATCTCCCCATCCCCACTCCACTCATGTTCTTCCTCTCACTTGCTCACTCTCCCTCTCAAATAAATGTTTAAAAAAAAGAATACAAAGATAAATTAGAACATATGAAAATCAATTATGTATTATGTATTAGCAACAAACTGTCAGAAAATGAAGTTTTAAGTTTATTGTATAAATTACAATAGCATCAGAAACCACCAGGTACCTAGGATATATCTGATCAAGAAATGATCAGAATTTCCCTCTAAAGGGAAATGTATAGCATTTTCTTGAGAGACACTAAAGAAAAATCTAAGTTAATGGACAGTAATACTATCTTCATGGTTTGGAAGACATAAATATCAATTTTTCTCAAACTGATGATGTATAATTAATTCCAATGAAACTCCTGCAGGTTTTCTCATAGAGCCTGATTAAATGATTCTAAAATTTATATGGAAATGCAAAGGACCAAAAATAGTCAAACACACTTGAAGCATAAAGTGGTCAAACTGGCTCTACTAGATATAAAAGCTTATTGTTAAATGGTAATAATTAAATCAGTGTGGTATTGGCACAGAGAAAGAGATAACAGACAAATGTAACAATAAAAATCTAGAAACAGATTTACACATATATGAACATTTGATATATAAGAGAGATAGCATTGCAAATTAATAGAGAAAGGTAAGACTTTTCATTAAAGGGTATGGGGACAATCAGGAATTAGTAAGGAATTGAATCTTTACCTCATACCATACACAAAAGTCAATTCCAGGTGAATTAGAGATCTCTATGTGAAAGACAAAACTACAAAGGTTCTATAGGATAACATAAAATAGTATCTTCATGACTTCATCATAGGGAAGAACTTCCTGAAACAAACTACAAGAAATGCAAACTATAAAAAAGATTGGTAAATTAATCTACACTAAAATTAAGAACTTCTACTCATCAAGACTCTCTAAAAAGAGTTTCTAAAAGGAAGCAGTGGAAATCTGCAACATAACTTACAAAGAACTTGTATCCAGAATATACAAAAATACAAATAAATAAGATAGAATAACAGAAAAAATGGTCAAAAGTTTTGAGCAAACAACTCATCAAAGAAGAAATCCAAATTGTCAGTAGACAAGAAAAGGTGCACAATCACATGAGAAATCAGGGAAATGCAAATTAAACTATGACAAAACAAATAAATATAAATAAATGAATAAACATACAAACCACAATGACCTACCACCATATACCCATCAGACTGGCAAAAAAAAAAAAAAAATTCTAGTCTAGCAATATCAAGTGTAGGTGAGGAAGTAGAGAAATGAAGAACTTAGCATGAGAGCATGTAAACATATACAAATGCTTCTGAAAATAATTTTGACATTACCTAGTAAAGTTGAAAGGGGTATTACCTGTATGATTCAACAAGTCTCCTCCAAAGATAATGTATGCAACAGAGAGGACATAAACAAGAATGTCCACAGCTGTACTGTAATAGTAAAAAAACTAGAAACAACCCAAATGCCAGTCACAGAGACCTGGATAAAAGAATTATATGTTCCATTGTAGGGTGATTCATTGTTCATTACCTTATAATATTCAGCTGTGATAGAACACCATAAGGTAGTGAACATAAATAAATTACAGCTATATCTAACAACATGGATTTCTGGAACAATATCAAAAGGAGGGATCCCTGGGTGGCGCAGCGGTTTGGCGCCTGCCTTTGGCCCAGGGCGCGATCCTGGAGACCCGGGATCGAATCCCACATCGGGCTTCCGATGCATGGAGCCTGCTTCTCTCTCTGTCTGTGTCTCTGCCCCTCTCTCTCTCTCTCTGTGACTATCATGAATAAATAAATAAAATCTTAAAAAATAAAAAAAAATAAAAAAAATAAAAAAAAAGGAAATAGCAAGTTGCAAAATAGTAAAAGTGATGTCTACTCGAGTTCAAAAACATGCAAAACAAAACAATTATTTAGGAATACAAACTGAGGTGGTAAAAGTTTTTAAAGAGCAAAAAACGGGGACACCTGGGGGCTCAGCGGTTGAGCGTCTGCCTTTGGCTCAGGGCATGATTCCAGGTCTGGGGATGGATTCCTGCATTGAGCTTCCTGCGGGGAGCCTGCTTCTCCCTCTGCCTAAGTCTCTGCCTCTCTCTGTGTCTCTCATGAATAAATAAAAATAATTTTTTAAAAAGCAAAAACAAATATGTACATCAAATTCAGGATGGTGGTTACTGTTGGGCAAGGACGAAGGGGGAGAGGACCCAGGAGAGGCACACAGATTTATAAGGTAAGTATATTGCTTTTCAAAAAACAAGATGATAGGTGTACACTGCATATTCTTTCCATATATTTTATACAGTATTCTTTTGTAGCAACACAATGTCTAATAAAAATGACTGTTAAAACAGCTTAAAGGAAAAAAAAAACTCATTGTTTGACAGTTGAGGTTGTATGTCTGACAATTGTGTGCCCCCCAAGCCACGTTTCAGTCTATGTAACCAGCATGCCCTGGTACTCCACTCAGGTAAGACCAGCAGCCACAGCTCCATCCCTGAAACCCCAACATTAACCAGACAGAAACTCTTTCCACACCTTAAAAGGCCATTCACCAAAATCATCAGCTAATATTCTGCTCAACTCTAACTTGTGGATTTCCATCTCATCAGAAACAAGACCCAGAGAATTATTCACCATTGTTTCATCCATTTCAGAAGTTCTAGCCAAAGCAAAATGACAGGGCACCCAGGTGGCTCAGGCAGTTAAGCTTCAGATTCTTTTCTTTTCTTTTCTTTTTCTTTTTCTTTTCTTTTCTTTTCCTTTTCTTTTTTCTTTCTTTTCTTTTTCTTTCTTTTCTTTCTTTTTTTTGTTTTCTTTTCTTCTTTTCTTTTAAGATTTTATTTATTTGAGAGAGAGAGAGAGAGTGTGAGAGCACAAGTTGGAGGGAGGGGGAGAGGGAGAAGCAGACTCTTGGCTGAGGATGGAGCCCAATCCCAGAACCCCAGGATCGTGACCAGAGCGGAAGGCAGCAGCTTAAATGACTAAGCCACCCAGGTGCCCCAAGCTTCAGACTCTTGGTTTTGGCTCAGGTCATGATCTCAGGCCGTGATATCAAGCCCTACCAATGGTCTCCAGGTGGGGCCTGCTTATGATTATCTTAATCTCCCTTTGCCCCACCCCACTTGCACACACTCTTAAAAAAAAGTATTAAAAAAATTTTTTAATAAAGTAAAATGGCAAATTGGTGCACTGGCAAATTTGCATCTATAAAAGAGTTTATTTTTTTTGAAACTACCAGAGTTGGGATCCCTGGCGCAGTGGTTTGGCACCTGCCTTTGGCCCAGGGTGCGATCCTGGAGATCCGGGACCGAATCCCACGTCGGGCTCCTAGTGCGTGGAGCCTGCTTCTCCCTCTGCCTATGTCTCTGCCTCTCTCTCTGTGACTATCATAAATAAAAAAAAAAAAAAAAAAAAAAAAAAAAACTACCAGAGTTCACAACAGAAAATACATTATTTTAGTATGCCTTTTTCTCTATTATTAATAATCAGGAACAGAGATGGAAAAAATATCCCATTCACAGTACTGACAAAAACCATTACACACTTAGAAATAAATGAGAAAGTATTAAAATTGTATGAAGAAATTATAAAATCTTATTGTAGGCCTAAAGTCAAACAAATGAAAAATCATTTTGTATCTCTGGGGAGATTTAAGGTAATAAAAATGTCAACTTTCCTATAACTTCATCTAAATTTAATGCAGTTATAATTTAAGTCACAATGGAACTTTTTTCTTTGGCGAGGATGGGGAAAATTAGGTAACATGATTTTAAGTTTCACTTAGAATAAATTCTAAGAATAGCCTGACAAAGTATTAAAAAAAAAAAAAAGTGAGGGAGGCTGATCCATCTATACTGATGTCCAAAATTCTAGTTTCAGCTGGGCCCGCACCCCTCACATCAGAATTACCGGTCCAGCTGCTATCAGGATGTTTCCAGTGACACGCCCCAGGGGCATCTAAACGGGCCAAGGTTGTGAGACGCAGGGCGTCTCGGCCCGGGAGAGGCCCAGGGGCCGGCAAACAGGCCAGACCTTGGCGGAGCATCACTGAACGCGGCTATTTGAAGACGTAAAACATGCCGCTTCCTTTCCAGGTCCTGTATCGTGCAGATATGAACGTGCTACACCACAAAGTCCTCTATTCAAAATACTTTCTGTAGTGGCAAAACCAAAAACCAAAAAACACACCAAAAAATAAAAAACCCCAAAACAGCTGAAAAACCGGGGGAAAAAATTTTTTTTTAATCTACACGCTTGGATTTAATATGCAGACGCCAAAAGAAGAAGAAAAAAAGCCACACCCACTTTCCCGCGGGGGCTGTGGCGGCCGCCCCCACCTCCGGCCTCCGCGGCCGGTCGCCGCGCAGCTCGGGTCGGTCCCGGCGCTTCCTCCGCCTCCCGGCCCCAGCCGGAGCCCACCGGCTCGTCGCGCTCGGGGCACGCACAGGGCAGGGGCGCGGCCCACGTGCCGGGCCGCGGCACCGCGCAGGCGCCGTTGTGCGCCCGCCTCGCGGGCTGGAGAAGCGGCCTGGGGGCGCGCTCGGCCGCCGCGACCGTTGGCGGGTCGGGAGAGGGCCGGCGCCCGGGGGCGCTGCGGCGGGATCTCGGCCGCTCCCGGGCCAGGTGAGGACTTGGAGCCGGTCCTCCAGCCGTGCCGTACGGTGGTGATAAACGAGGTAGAGTAAGAAACCCCCAACTCCCTCCCTGTTGGTCCTCCCCCGGCAGCGCCCACACCGTGGCAGCCCGCTGGGGAGGAGCGAGCGCCCAGGGCCTCGCTAGAGGAGCCTAACGGGGGGCGGCGGGACGGCAAATCCGGAGCGGGGCATCACCGCTGGCCACGGCTTCCCAACCAACCGCCAGTCCCACGGAAGCTTCTCAGCGGAGTCCACAGCGGGAGGGGGAAGACGTCCCTGGTCAGCGCCTTCTCTCCGCGCCCCAGTGGTGCGCGCTCCTCCGCTCCGCATGGCTGCCCGTGCTGCGAATGCCAGGAGGTACCAGGAGGTACCGTGAGCAACCTCCAGGCCAGGCCTGAAGGAGGCCGGTGGAAGCCCTGCCCCTTCTCATCCACAGGGTTAGGAGCCGTGAGGATGGCTCTGGGGCAACTCCCCAGGCGGCCCATTGAGGAAGCAGGGAAACGCTTACAGGTAGCACATAGGGACCAGTGTATCTTGGACACAAAAATTCAGGGTTGAGGCAACAAGAGGTTAGGACCTTCATTCCAACTTCAATCAGACCAGCCCCAGAATAGTGGCTATCTATATGCATCCCTGGGCAAATTTCAGGTGAAGAACCAACCTCATGGCATAAATGAGCCAAGATGGGCAGTGATTTGTCTGACGCTTTGTGAGCTGGAAGGAAATTTCTACAAGACCCACCAAGAGCACTAGTTAGGCCAGGCACATTCCAAGTCCCTGGATGAAAAAGGCAAGGGGCAGAGGCTGCTCAATATTTTGGTCCAATGCAGAGTGAGATGTTCCTTGCCAGGCCCTTCCTCTGTCCAGTCTGTCTTGCTCATTATGGAGAGGGTGACCCCATTAGTGCTGAGAACAGAAGAAACAATCTGAGGCCTCAAACAGGGTGGCAGAGAAAGCACGATCCCTTAGAGCTTTGCCTCCCTTGGCCAAAGGGAGGCAGTGGAATTCTGAGGATGTTTCAGGCACCTTGGCAACCACCCAACAGGCCCCCTTATAGCCTTGACCAGCTAGAGAACAACATTCCAACAGGGACAAGTAGCCATGGAGCCACTGCCTACTCGTCAAGCCTGTATTCTACATAAATGGCTAAGAAATCTGAGCTCTATCAGTCTTAGAGCTATGAACTCCTGGCTACCTCTGCTTGAACCACAGGTCTGAAAGGCAGTCATGTAAACATGGGGACCCAACAAGAGTCAAGAAGTAGTGTCAGATAGATGTAATGAAGGAACCCCAAGTTTTTCTCAGCCTATTAACTCATACCTTGAGTAAAACATATCAAACCTCTGTCCCTACCTACTAATACAGTATTGATCCTAAAGTAAGGTTTACAATCCTAAATCCATGGGACACTTAGGGCCTGAAGGGGTAGTATAAGGTGAAGATTTTCCGGAGGACTTCACCCTCTTGGTTTTCAGATTATACTTTTGTAAACACTTTTATAAAGTCCCTAATCCAAAATCAGAACTGCCGCCCTGCATCAGAGACACAAATGGCCAATGAAGGTCTCAAGCTTATTTAAGTTAGTTCAAACCAACTCAAAAGTACATCACTTTCCACCTTTTAGATTAGTACACAGGATGGAAGAGACTGCATACTGACAAGTGCAGTGGGGTGAAATACACTGCTGGCAAGAGTTAAAGTTGGAGGTCTTTTCTGGACCATCTTAATATTTTTAATATTAATACCTACCATTTGACACAGCCATTTCTCTTTGGAGTTTACCATACATACATACATACAGATCTGAGTCAATAATACACACACACACACACACACACACACACACACACACCACATTCATCAGGGCATTTTTCGTAAATGTTAACCCAAATGTTTTTAAGTAGGAGACTCTTAATGGTACATCCAAGACAATGAAATGCTATGGGTTTTGCAGAAGAAAAAAGTAGACCCATATTGGCTATTCTGAAACAGGTTCCAAGATACATTGTGGGAAACAGGCAGAAACTGAACAGAGTGGATGTGTGGACAAGTATGGATATTATTCTCAGGGAGAAAATAGGGGTCAAGGGTGAAAGGGCGTCTTGCTTTTCAGGCTTTCCAGCCTTTCTGTACTGTTTGAATTCTTACGGTATGCTGTGTCACTTAAAACCAAAGAAAGTCCCCATTGCTCCTCTGTATTCACCTGTTTTGCTGCCACTGTGCTAGGGACCCTTGGGCCACAGACCAGCCAGCACACTCCCTCTTCCCAAGTCCTCAGACAATTTCAGGCGGGTCCCATCCCATCGCAGTTTATCTTCCCAACCAGAATGGCAGGAGCTCTGCCTGGGACACAGGCTGCATTCAGTACAGCTGTGACTGGATTTAAACAGCAAAGTGGTTACACTGAAGTTCAAGCTAAAACATTTTAAGAAATTGAGCATTTGTTTCTGTGGTAAGGAGGGTGGATACAGAAAAAGGAAGATCGTGATGAAGAAATATCTGAAATCCGTTTAAAGCCACAGTGGTAGAAAGAATGAAGTAGAAGGTGCTAGATTTTACTAACAGAAGAAAACAGACTGAGTTCAGGAGTCTCACCAGCAAAAATTTTATAGTATTGCATTTTGATTACAGGTGTGTAAATAAAAAAGGTGGGTATTACACCCGCTGATAAAAATGCAGAACCAACTTCCTTTTAGAGTCAAACAATAGGTTTGGGGACAAACATGAACCACATGCTGCCTGGGATGAAGAGAGTGAGCTGGAAGGAGAGTAATCACCAGCTCAAGAAACCCCGAGGTTCAGAGAATCTTCCAGAGGAAGAGGCCAAGTTCTGAGTGGTATGTCCCCAAATAACCCTCCTCCAGGGATGTGGTTTGGGGAAGCCCCAAACCCACAAGTTGCAGGTGCTTCTGGGCACACAAGTGGGTAAAGACTTCCCTCAACAGCACCTCCTAGTCTCCTGCAGAGGCCACGGAGTGGCATGTGGGCCATGATGACCTGAGGTGGATAGATGGCAGAAACACACCCAGAAAGGTTTGAATCCCAGACTAGCAGTACCAGGCCACAGTTCTTGTGCCTCTAGAAAACCCAAAGTCCCCAAATAAAGAGGAGAGAAGACAGTTGGGGAAAATCAAACCAGAATTTTTCCAGTGACTAAAGAGAAACTCAGCAACTCTTGCCTTTGTCTTTGACCCTGAGAAGTCACTTGAGGGACACAGCTGAATGACGCTGTGACTAGATGGGAGGGAAGGCATGGTGTGCTTTCTAAAAAGCTGCCTCTGGAGTCCCTGTGGCTCAGTGACCCCTTTTCCTGTCTAGCCCAGAGCAGGGATTGGTGGGGCCAGGCGGGGGGGAAACCGTAAAAGCAGCAGCAGCAGCAGCAGGCTCTCCAGGTCAGCCAGCACCATCTGGGCAGCGTGCTCCCTCCAGACCCTGCCAAACCCACCGGCAGAGGTCACCACCAGATCAGTACCAGGGGCACTGTCACAGAGGGCTTTTTCAAAAAGAATCCTTTGGAATTCAAACATTCATTCAGGGTACAGCCTACTAGAGTCAGATCTACTACTCCACCTGGACTTAGATTTTTGGGGTGGAAAACCTCACTATCCATGCATGGTTAACTGAGGAAATCACTGCCACAGGGAGAACTTGAGTGATGGATGGCGAGGTTGAATTGGAGGTCATGTCCCGGACCTGAGATGGGAGCTGCTCAGCACTGAGCCTCTATCCTGACCCACCGCCTCCAGGGGTCCCCTAGATCAGAGCCTCTAGGAAAAGTACCACTCTGGAGGGCTTGTTCCCTCCCCTACCACCTCAGATTTCAACATTGTTCATCCTCTAGAAGAGACCAGCCCTGCCCCTGGAGCCTCTCCGAATTATAGATGACACTGGGTTTACCACATCTTTAGGACCCAGGAGCCAAGAGAAGGAGCTTGGCATCCCGGTTCTCTGTCCTTTGCCCAGGAGTCACCAAAAGAAAAATGTATGGTCTCACAGCAGGCGCAGCATCTTATTTCTTTTAAAAAATAAATATTTATAAACTTAGGGAGGAAGATTCAAAGAATCAAGAGTATTTTTCCCTCCAAAAGCACAAATGTCTCATGTGAGTCAAACCAAGGTAAGTCCACCACCCATGAACAAAACACCACCCCCCAAGAACTCTGCCTTGAAGGGCAGAGGAGCTGATTTTTGTCTTGAGCCCCTTAGTCCCCCTTGGTGATCAGGTCCTCGATGTAGGCATCCAGCTCATCATCTGTGTTGATGTCTATGTCCTGGAATAGAAGGAAGCAGTCAGGTGGGGGCCAGAAGGCCGAAGGGGGGGCCCACCTCCCCATCCTTCTTGCAGGCAATGGAGCCTGAGCCCAGAGTCCCCTCCTCTCCCCCCTCCACCCTGGCTGTCAAGGCCTGTCCCACCTTGATCCTTCTCCCCCTTCCCATCCTCAATACACAGATGACGCCCAGATTTCTTGCTCCTGCCCTGCTCCTGCCCTGTGTGCCCCAGGATCCTGGGTGCCTTAGATGTGTTGCAGGCTTCTCAGACTCAGTACACTCAAAACAGCTCAACTGCACCACCCCACCCCAGGCTGTGCCCATCTCAATATAGGTCACCACCTTCCCTCACCCAGGGACTCAAGACAAATCAGAAGAATCACCCCTGTTTCCTTCCTTCCCCCCCAAATATTACAAATCTGCCTTTCACATGGTCACCAAGATTCAAGCCATCAAAATCGCTCATTCAGATAAGTATGGGAACCTCCTCACCCAAGTCCTGGATTCTAACTTCCACCCCACTCCAGGACTTCCTATAACCAACTAAATGTCTTAATCTGCAAACAGGATTGGGCCATACCCCTCCAGGGACAGCTCACCTCATACAGGCCCTGCCTCTTCTATTGCCTGCAACTCCCTGCCTTGAGCCTTAGGTCCTACCCTTTCCTCTGCCCAAAGCACTCACATCTTGTATGTGACTGATTCTACTCTCAGCTCAAATATCCCCTTCTCAGAGAGGCCACCGCTGAACACCCTCTGTGTCTTCCTTCTCTTACATGAAGTGTTTTCTTCATAGAACTTCCTGCCATCAATAATTTTGTGTCCTTCACCAGTCTGTTGGGCCATGAGTGTAGTAGGGACCATATCTTGCCTATCTGGTTCACCCAATATCCCACAGGAAACAAAGCAAGTCCCAAGTTTTGACTGCCTGGATGAAGGACTGAGACCCTAAAGGGGTACTCCTTACAATCCCAATCTGGGCGTCATCTGGAAAAGTGAGAATTTCTGTTTTATGGCTCGGAGGATTCTCAAACCAGGTTGTAAATCAGAAGATCTAAACAAGGGCAAAAATCTGATACCGTGGGTCTGGCTGGGATGAGGCCCAGGCAGCCGCACCACCTCCAGCCCTCCTGGTCAGGATGCTGTGCAGCCAGGGTTGGAACCACAGATTCCTGTGAGTGGGGAGAAGGGAGCAGGAGGTGCCCAGGCCCCCCTCCCTGAGACACCAGGTGGTCCAGCTGCAATGAGAGGGCTGCCTGGCTCACCTCCTGCACCTTTTGCAGGAGCGCCACGATGTTGGTCCTCAGCTTCTGCAGCTTCTCCTCTGTCTCTCGGAGCTTTCTCTCAGAAGTGCGCAGGCTCTCCTCGGAGGCCTTGGCCCGTGAGTCAGCACGGCTCTGGTAGGAATGGCACAGATTCTGGAGTCCCACTTCATACTGCTTGAAGTACTCTTTCTGTAGAGAGGGAACCCAGAGGGTAAGTGCATGAGCTTATAGGGGTCCCCAGGGCCTCTCTAGATGGGCTCCAGTATCCCTACGCAACTGGCTCAGTGTGAAGGGACGTCACAGACAAGGGATAAGTAGGCTCTCTAGCTCCAAAGTGGAAAAACCTGATGCCCATCTCATGAGGTTGCCATGAAGAAAGAGATGGGATCACCTATGTGAACCCTTCAGCCCTTGACAGCAAGCCATTAGTAAATGTGAGGGAGGATTCTTCCATTGCAGTTGGCACGAAAAGGACAAGTCCCTCTCCCAGCTGAATCACATGTTTCTAACTTCACCACAGTCCTTTTGGCAGCCCATCCTAAGTCACACCTCACAATGTCAGAACCAGAAGTTCTCTTCCAGAAATATTTATCAAGCACCCACCAACAGTGGATACCTCCAGATTTGTGTAGTATACTAATAAGCAACATTAGAATTTTTACTGTCTTTCCTAAGTACCTGAAATTTCCAAGGTGTGGAGTACTGATGTTAACTAGCAGTTTCTCAAGGCATGAAGCTTTTCAAACTTTTAAAAGCTAGAACAGTTGCTTCAAAAGAAATGTTACATGGAATCTAATTGGAAAAAAAATCTGTGCAGTATCTGTTTATTTTCAAAACTCAAACTTACAATATCATTTACTCATAAGTTACCCTTGAGAATAACACCATTCTGATGAAAATGAATGGTCCTAGCTGACCACTGTAGTCTTATCAACTCCTGGGTTTATATGCTTCTATAAAGATGTATGAGCTACCTGGCATTGACAGCTCCTGACTGCTGTTTTTAAAAAGTGTTACTGGCAAGTACTTAACTGTGTCGTTTACCTTACAATTTAGAGTATTATCCTATTAAACCAGAATGGCAAGAGAAATTTGAAGTTCTCCATTAAAAATAATTACCCCGGTAGCAATTACCCCGGTAGCACAAAGTGTTTAGGCAGACTCCAAAATATTAAAACTCAGTATGTCTTGAGCCTATGATTTGAGTTAGTTTTAACTCTTCATTTATTATAAATTTGTACAGTTATAATACCTTTTAAAAACATATATGTTTAAATCTAGTATTTGTAGGACTCCTGAGGACTTTATGAAACTCCCATCCAGGATGATGGCAAAAAGGATGACCTTTCACAGACTGACAAGAACATAATGAACATTAGAAATCTCTGTTGTGTCCCTGACGTTAAAAAAATTAGTTTAGACCTTACAGTCCGCGGACTATAAAGTTGATGCATTGGTGGTATACTTCCTTTTACAAGCATAAGGTAGCTAATAGACTCTTTTATTAGCTCAGATGCTAATAAAAGCTCAGATGCTCCTGGCTGACCGTGTTTTTGGTCTGAACAGAGAAGATCCCAGTGGACCCAGGCTTTGCTCTGAGTCTGGCAACAACTTTAAACCACAAGCAACAAATTTGACAAGAGGATGCCAGGCCACCTACCTAAGCATCCTAATTAGTGGATTGTTCATGGGATTTGCAGAGGGCAGCTGCAGCCTCAACAAGGGCCAGAGCTGAGACACAGAGCTTTCTGAGGAAGCTTTCTGATGAGCTCTGCCATCCTCTAGCTTCCTCGGCCTGCACCTGCCCTCTCCTCTCATGGGAAGCAAGGCAGTACTGGAAGAAGGGCAAGCCCCGTGTCCTAAAGTAGTAGTACCTGGATTCAAATCTGGGTTCTATCACAACAGATTCTTCACCTGAGCCTCAGTTTCTTCAACTCCTAATACTCCCTTTTTTTCTTTTTAGTAAAATGAAGATTAAAAGCCCTATCTCTTCCTCTTTGGAAACCATCAAACACACAGCTGCCACACAAGGGCCCAATATCTACAGTTTCAATTCTAGTTCTGTTCTCTAGAAACTCTTCCCTAGAAAACTTAAGCTATTCCAAACATAAACATATCTGTCCCACTTGAGGAAGACAACTCCCAGATTCCATCTGCAGCCCTAACCGTCCCACCCCTCCAAGTGCCCCATCCCTGATCTCGACCTGCGCACTAAACATCACCAGAAATGCAGATGGCCAGTGTTCCCAGCCCAACACAAATCACAACTTATCACCGCTCTTACCCCCACTGTTTTCTCCCAGTTAATAGCTTTGTCATCACTTCCCACAGGCCTGAGACACAAAGAAGTACATGGCCTCTGCCTCCTCCCCCATCATTTGCCTCCAGTCAACCACCTCTGACATGGCCCTTTCACCCACCAGTCCACTCCCACCACTCTAACTCAAGTTCCCATTCCCTCATCTCTGACCTTTCACAACTCAACTGGCCCTCTTGCCTCGGCATCTTCCATCCACCCATCTCACCCAAACCTACTGCCATGAGAGCTATCCTCTTAGGGCAGGGTCAGCAGACTAGAGCCCCAGGCCAAATCAGCCTGCCACCTCTTTTTGTAAATAGAGCTTTACTACAGAACAGCCACATCCATTCCTTTACAAATGGTCTACTGCAGTGTCATAGTGTTTAGCTGCCACAGAGCTGAAAATATTTGCTAACTGGCCCTCTAGAGAAAAAGTTTGTTTTTCTGCCCTAGACCAGGTTCAGAATGACAATTCCCCTGGCTCAAAACTTTTGCTGGCCCTCCATTTTATACAAGGTTTAAACACCAAGCCCCTAAGATCAGACATTCAAAAAGTACCATATCTTGACTCTCAGGGCCCTCTTCTTCCCTAAATGCTCACCACATAGTCTGCTGCCTTGACCTGGGAACTTCCATCCCTCTGAACCCCTGCTCACAAAGTCGCCCTGCCTCAAATCTTCCCTGTCACTTACACAGGCACTTGCAGAGACCCACATCTTCAGACTGCTGCTCCCTCCCCAAGGCTGCCACAGCCCAACTGCTTCCATGGCACTTACTGCTCTCAGTCTCATGTCCAGCTACCTAGTAAAAATTCAGTCTCTACTGAATCATAAGGCACTTGGGAGGCAGGATTCTCTACTGCTGCTCATGAAGAGATCCAGCACAGGGCCTGTGCCACTTTAGCATAACACCCAGTGCTTACAAAAAAACACTACCCACATCTCTACCTCACTGTAAGAGTCAAGTTTTAGGCACTTTAAGTCTAAGTTCTTCACTGTTGCCTGGGACAAGTTTACTCCCTCTGCTGAGGCGGAGGAAAACAGATACACTCTAGGAAATGTCAAACCAGGCCTGATGTCCCTAAGTGAGGACTCAGCCCCAGCATCTTATGAATGGTGTGGTTGGCTTCTGCATACCACAATCATAGCCAGCTTTGGCACTTTTTTCTACACGTTTTCTATTTCTCTCAGCAAAAGAGAGGCTGTGAGGGGGCATAGGGGAGGTGGGCAGCAAAATGGCAGGGGGGGGGGGGGGGGGAATGACACAAGAGCTGGCAATCACAATAAACATGAAGCTGAGGGACCATGCAGAATAAAAATAAAAGGCTAAACTCACCAAAGGAAACGATATTAGCTCATCTGAATTCATAGCACTCAGCTCCTTCTTGGAGATGGGGAAACTAGGAGGCAGGAAGTACCGTAAACAATTCCTAAAGAAAGAAGGTGGGAAGAGGAATTCAGAATAGCAAGAAGAAGGTAGAGAGCCAGAGTTAGCCTGACTGGGAAGACACATGTACCGGAGGATCTGGACGAGCAGGTCAATGGTCTCATGGTTGGTGCTCGGGGCAGTGGTGTCAGGCTCTATGCGGATGCAGTCAGAAGTAGAGGGCTCTGCCGTGGCTACAGCCTGTTGGGCCGCTGCCGCTGGCGGCGCCGGTGGTGCTGCCACTGCTGCCTCCTCCTCCTCCTCTTCCCCACCCTCCTGCTGCGTATCAGGGCTCTGGTACTCCGGAGAAGGGGGCTTCATCAGCCGCACATCCTCACTGCCTTTCTCCACCCTAGGAGGCACAAAGCACTTGTCATGTATGCCCCAGGCACCCAGGATGGGCCGCTTGCTGGGAGGCTGGGACAGAACCCCCCTGGCCTGGACAACTCTGTGGGCTTCTGGAAAGGGGCGTTACCAGCGGTCTCTCGGAGTGGTGTCTGTGGGCACGTAGTCAAACTTCACCTTCCACCGCACCACATGTTTGCCCACTTCCACAGCTGTGACACGGCCTGTGTACCACTCCCTGTTCACACGCACCTCCACGTGCAACCCTTTATCTAAGAGAATGATGATGGAGTGGGAGTCAGAAAATTAACGGAGTTCCCTACTCAGCTAGGGCCACCTAGAGAGGCAGTCCAAGGACTTGCTGGGACAAGAACCCCTAAATGCTTGCCAGTACTTTGCCAGGAACATGGAGCCCAGCCACCCTGGTCTCCTTCCCCATCTGCCATGAGGGTGCCAAAGAGCAGCAGGATGAGTGACTGCCAGAAGTGCAAGCCAAGAAATTTGTGCTAAAAATACACAGAAGGGTGTGCTATCTTCAGAATTCTTCTCGGGACTAGACTTGGAACCACTGCTACACAAGAGCCCAGAGCCAGGAAAGCCTCCAAGAACCTTCAGGATAAGTTGTTGCTGGCTGAGGGGTCCCGCTATCCCCTTCCCCCACAGGCTGCCAAGTACCTCCCCGAATTTACCTTTCTGAGCCCTCTTAAGGTCAGCTGGGTCCTCTTCCCCAGCACTGTCTGAGAGCTGCAAGGAGAACAATGTTAGTGTTAAAAGCATCCCCAGTGACCCTGATAAGCATATTTTTGCATGTTTGGCAATCCAGGGTCATCAGCTGTCACTTCATGTTGTCTTATGTGACTTTTTTTTTTTTTTTTTTTTTAATTCATGAAGACACAGAGAGAGAGGGGCCGAGACACAGGTAGAGGGAAAAGCAGGCTCCATGCAGGGAGCCCGTTGTGGGACTCGATCCCAGGACTCCAGGATCACACCTTGGGTTGAAGGCAGGCACTTAACCGCTGAGCCACCCAGGTGTCCCTTATGTCACCATTTAAATCTCCATGTCTCACACCAAGACCTGCTCTCTAAATCAGAACCTTGAGTGTCAACCCTTCTGCCACTTTTTTTTTTTTTAATTTTTATTTATGATAGTCACACAGAGAGAGAGAGAGAGGCAGAGACACAGGCAGAGGGAGAAGCAGGCTCCATGCACCAGGAGCCCGACGTGGGACTCGATCCCGGGTCTCCAGGATCGCGCCCTGGGCCAAAGGCAGGCGCTAAACCGCAGTGCCACCCAGGGATCCCTTCTGCCACCTTTATAAACAAGACAGTATGCAAACGAAAGTCACAGACACAGGGATGCAAAGGGTTTCAAGCCTCCCTGATCTGTGGGTGACCTCCAGCCTGTGATGAGAGCCAAAAGCCAGTCTCACTCAGAAGCGTGCCTGACACCATGTTTCTAAATCACCTGTGTGACCAAGATCCTACAGAGATGAACTGGGCTTCTGGAAGGCTCAAATCAAAACAGAAACAGACCTGGTGCAGACTGCAACCCTGAGGAGGTTTTAACCTCAGACCACCTACCTCATTCAAGTCCTTCTTTTCCTCCTTCACAGCAAACTTGCCCCGCTTAGACCTTTCTTTCCTCCTCTCAGCCTCTTCCTCAGCTTCTTCCTCATCAGAGACCCCAAGAGTCCGCTTCCGACCAGGAGTGGTCTACAGCAAGAGGAGAGGGAATGTGAGGGGCCCTGTCAGCCCTTGAAGATTCTGTCAGGAAAAGATTCCATCTGGCCTAAAGAAGCAGTAACACTTGTGTGCTTCTCAGTTACCCCACAGCTGAGCCTCCCCTGACATTACTCAGTATACAGCAACCTCCTGGTCCCTGTGCCCACAAGGACCTTTGCTCAAAGCTGTCATAGGGGGAGCTTCTCAGTTTACTTCTCCTTTAGCCTCCCTGGCACCAGCTGTGCCCTCCCTGAAACATGCTGCCCACTGCTGCAACCCACCACGGCTTTCACCAGGCTGCCAACCTATGCCCATACCACAGAAGCTGGTGGAGGGGACTCAAATTTATGGCAGATCAAAACACAAAGGGAATACTGAAGAGCTCCCTGGACAGGAAACCAACATGCTCTGTGCCCTGACCAGAGAAAGTCCCTTTGGCTATTGAGACTCCTCCTTAGGGGCAACAGGAAGCTTGAGGTTTGATCTCCAAAAAGGCTCCCCCAGTACAGCTTTGACACAGCCTGATACCGTTCCTAGACCACTGAGGGTAGGCTTGGAGCTGGAAGAGGAAAAGCATCTCACTGGGGAGAGTTTACTGGGTGGCTCTGGCTTCTTGACCACTGGAGTCTTGATGGCTCTGGGAGCAGGGACCTCCCGAGGGCTCTTGGCGTTGGGTAGCAGAGATGGTGACAGTGGCTGCACCATAGGAGTGGGCCGGGGCGCAGTCTTAGCCGGTGTGTTAGCAGGCTTTCGGGGTGCCTCAGGTGGTTGCAGCAGCCTGGATGTACTGGCCTCCTCCCGAGCTGCCAGGGTAGAAGGCTTAGGGGTACTGCTGATAACAGGAGCCTTTCGGGGCTGGCTAGCTGGCCTGGGAGCCTGCAGGGAAGGAGGTCTGCTTGGGGCATTCTTAATCACAGCAGGTAAAGGAGGCGACCGAGGTCGCTGAGGTCTACGTGCAGGTTCCTAAAAGAGAATGGAACAGAGTGAAAACACTTATCCTAGCACAAGACACCTAAGGAAAAGTCACCAACCACCCCCCCACACACACCTCCTGGCTTTACCTCTGTAGAAGGTCTGGTGGTCACTTCCAAAGGCAATTTCTTCAGGTCAGCTTGGGAGCGGATAGGTGTGGTTTTCTGCATGGCAAAAATGATGAAGTTGTTTGTTTATCTTGGTACATTCAAGCAAACTCTCTGGATCCCTACTGTGTCTGGGACAGTGGGCAAATAAAAAAGAAAACCTAGACCACAGTCCTACTATTATAAGAGACTCACTCTCATTGGAGAGACAAAAAATACAAACACTAAATCATCAGGATTCTATGTGACTAATCTAGCAACTGAGAGACCAGGAGAAAGTGTCAATGGACTAAATTCCTATAAAAGCAGCCAGAAAAGTTAGGAAACGTATGATAGAAAAGGCCAGAAAGGACAAGTGGGATTCAGTAGGCAGGGAGGCAGGTGTAAGACATCCAGGTTAGTGCAAACATCTGCACAGACAAAGAAGCCAGAAAAGAAAAAGCCTTTTTTCTAATAAAAATGATAGAGGAGGGGGATCCCTGGGTGGCTCAGCGGTTTGGCACCTGCCTTTGGCCCAGGGCATGATCCTGGAGACCCGGGATTGAGTCCCACATCAGGCTCCTGGCATGGAGCCTGCTTCTCCCTCTGCCTGTGTCTCTGCCTCTCTCTCTCTCTGTTTTTCATGAATAAATAAAATATTTAAAAAAAATAAAAATAAAAACGATCGAGGAGTAATACCATAAATATGTCTCAAAAACTTGACAAATCAATTAAGAAAATGAGAATAAGCTATTCTGAAACAAATGGCAGAGTAAAACACTCTCCAAATCAAAAATAAGAAATTCAAATCATAAGATGTATATTTTTGCCTGTCAAATTTGCAAAAAATACTTTAAAATAAATGTACTGCTTACAAAAAAACCAAACTAATACATCTCCTGGAGAATAACTTGGAAGTAGTTATAAAAAGCCACAAAATTTTACAAACCCTTTTGACCCTTTCAAATTCACTTCTAGAAAAATATCCCAAGTAAAGTATGCACTAAAAAAAAATGTGACATGTCATGGCATAGGATTTCCACTTTATTATATATATTCATGTGTACACAAGCAATCATAAAAAGTTAGAAGGGTATTGTCAGTTAGTGGTGGTTACCTCTATACTAGAATACTTATTTTCTGACCACGTTGGAATACATAAAACAGCAGTTTGATTTTTAAAAATGATGATCATGGTGTACTCAAAAACCAGGGAGCCACTGAAGGTTCCTGTTCCATCCCAGAGAGACCTGACACAATGCTGGCTTTGCCCACTGCCCACAACACACGCACCTGGAGGGCCTCTAGCTTCTCCTGCTGTTGGCGTATTTTCTCTGTCAGCTGCTTCTGCTTCTCTTCTTGTGTCTTCAGGTCTTTTCTGAATGTCCCCAGGGGAACCTTCTGCTTCTGTTCAGAAGCCTCACATCTGTAGAAAGAGAGTGTTAGGGAGGTTGTGCCAAAACAGAACCCTAGGCAGGACACGGTCCTCTTTAGCCAACCCATGCTTTCACCACAGCAATGACCTCAAGGTTCCCAAATGTACAGAATTAATACTCACTGCAGGACAGACATCTATTCTTACTTCCAGAGCACTTATTATTTGCAGCAAGACAGAGACATGAGGATATTAGCACTGACCTCAAGATGCACAGCAAATTATTTGCCCAAAGGGTAGAAGGAATACAGTGGGGGAGAGAGAAGATACCCACAATCTCCTTGTTAGAGCAAGTGCTCACCGGTCCTGCTCAGGATCAGGGTTCATGGAGCAAACCCAGGTGTCAGGGTAATCTTTTTCCACAGAACTCAGCTGGAAGGGGAGGGTTCGCCACTTCAGACACAAATCTATGACACAGAAAACATCCCCACAAACATCAGTCATGCCCGCTAACAGTATCTATAAGCAGGTTCCCAAGGCAAAGATGCTCCCAACTTTCCATGCAAAGATCTTTACTCAGGCTACAACCCTGCCTTCCTTGCAGAACAGTAATTCTCAGTGATTCCAGCAAGAATAGCCACTTTATATTGTGGATTCTCAATGTTCCCAGCCTCTCCACCTCCTCAAAAAGGATACTGGCTCAATCATCACTCGCACCATTAACAATGTGGTATCAAACCAAGTGAGGCTTGGCCAAGACACCATCTACCTCATTCAGGAGGGACAGGTGGGACTTGACATAGCACCAAGACTGAGCTCCCAGGGCCATCACCAAACAGACTCATCCCCAGTGGGACCAAAAGTCCATGAATGTCAGTCAAGTCAGGAGGCCCGCAAGGGGAAAGAGAAAAAAGGCTCATGGACTGTGGTGGAGAGTCAGGAGGAGGTTCCGACCACCAGCTCACCACACTGGATGGTGGTTGGGATTTCCATAGCTCTCCGGCGCTTGTAACGTAGCTCACTGGATGGAGGCTGGTTCCAGTTGGCAGAGAGGTAGCCAAACTCATCCCAGAACTTGATGATTCCCCTCTGGGCTGGAAAGCAAACACCCACACAACATATCAGGAGGCAGCTTCTCACTCTTCCTAAATTTACACCATTGGGCACTAAGAGTATCCTAAGGTTGGAAGTGAACAGAAAGGGAATTACCAATGGCAATGTCCTTCCAATACTGTGCCAGATGCTCCCCCATTGCCCGCAACAGGTGCCGGTACTCCTTGGCATCAGCAAAGTCCTGCTTGTTGTGTGTAGGTTCGAGGACCAGGTAGGGCACATCAACAACCCCAACAACCCCACCACATGCCCTACAGGGAGAAGATGACAGAGCTCTGTCACCCCACTGACCAAACACATCCTGTCATCTGCCTAGGGCTGAAAAACTCTCTTTGGGCAATACTCACATGCCCCCTTCCAGCTGTGGGCCCACTTTCTCATACATCTTGATCAGGCGGCTACAGTTATAGATGAACATGCCATCCAGGTCCCGGTGTTCAATGTTGACCCCAAAAACAAAATTCAGTTCCTTAGGTTCTTTAAGTGCTCTGAGAAGACACAAGATGAATTTAAGCAGATCAACCCATTAATACAAAAACACCATGGTCTTTAAGATATGCTAGCTTAAGCTTAAACTTGAGACACGTTAAGAAAAAAAAACATGCAAGTTTTGCATTTCCAGTCAATGTGTAACTTGTTAGATTTGATAGGGATACAGTGCTGCACAGTGACTCTACGCATCCCTACATAAAAGCATAGGACTTTGGCTTCTGGTTACAAAACAGGATGGGTTTAGGTATGAATGGGATACTTTGAAGCTGCTGCAAACCTCTGGAAAGATAGTTACATGGTGGACTAAACACAAGGTTATACCTACTCCACTAATGTGACAGTAGTTAATTTTTAAAAAGTAAAAAATTCACCAGAACGAGAACATTTAGAAGAGACTCTCCTGTGATAAATAACAAAATCATGGAGCTGAAAAGAAGATGTATGAGCAGTGTACTGACTCAGAAGAATCCGGAAACCTATGCCTGTGGCAGGAAGGCCAAGCAGCAGCAATGCAGGAATTGAAATCCAGAGACCCGGGATCCCTGGGTGGCGCAGCGGTTTAGCACCTGCCTTTGGCCCAGGGCGCGATCCTGGAGACCCGGGATCGAATCCCACATCGGGCTCTCGGTGCATGGAGCCTGCTTCTCCCTCTGCCTGTGTCTCTGCCTCTCTCTCTCTCTCTCTCTCTCTGTGACTATCATAAATAAAAATTAAAAAAAAAAATGTTTAAAAAAAAAAAAATCCAGAGACCCAAGAAGCTCCAAACATAAGATGAGACGTGGAGATAATCTAATTAGCTAGGATGACCCATTCTAGACGAAAAAGGTCCAGAACTCAACCTATGCATTATTCCACATTTGTATCCAGGGGTAAAATATTAAGAGTAGATATTACCAGATGGTACAAACATAAGCGAGTTTTAAAGTCGTATTTCTTAAAAAGGTATGTGTTTTATAAGTTTCATACAAATGAGCATTTTATAAATCCTTTAAATGAATAGGAGAAAAAAGAAGAAAAGAGAGGAGAGAGAGAAAAAATAAGAAAGGAAGAAGAAAGAGAGGGAGGGAAGATAGAACGGGAGTTGCCAGGAAAGAAGGTCTGGGTTCTCTATCAGGGATTGGCCCCGCTCTGCCTTTTCCTAGCTCAGGAAAAAAACCTGCAGTGGGCATTTAACAAGCATTTGGGATCACAACATCAATGGTGCTCTCAAAGCATTCGTTGTAATAAAATGGCAACCTCACAGGGTGGGGAGAGATTCCCCAAGCTCTTTAATTGTCAATAATGAGTGCTATATAACTAAAAAAAAAAACAAAAGCCAGCCCTGGCACTCACCGCTGTTTGGCCTCCTTGATCCGCTTTTTGACATCGGCTTCTCTGCGCAGAGTAATGGCTGTGTTCTGGACCTGCCTCAACATCACCTGAAAATGTACAATGGCACCAGGTGAGTGGAGGAGGGGCTCTGGGCCCGCAGCAATGTTATAACAAACATCTGAAATTTCTCATTTTAAATCACATGGATTCAAAACCACACTTAAGAGATTTACTTCTTTAAAAACTCAAACTGACAAACTCAGAAGCTGTGCTTCACTTGACTAGGCTGACTTGAAGGAACAAACACTCCAACTGAAATAGTAAGTCTACAGAAATGTATGTCAGAGAGTGGTAAAGAGAACTGCTCAGACCCCTTACCTACTGTGTGTGACCTGGGGCAAGTGACCATCTTCACTTCAATTTCCCTTTCCATAAACTGAGAATACTACCAGTGGTCACTTTATATGGTTGTCAGGATGTTGAAATAAATGATTGGCCAAGATTCTGCCACACAGTGTGTTCAACAGTGATTACGGAAACATCTTAACATCCCATTTTTCAGCTTTAGAAGGAGTTCATGACTAGCCTGATCCCAGGCCAGCTCTGAGATACTAATGCCAGAAATGCAAGAGAAGAGCTGTACAGATCAGGGGCCTTACCCTTGAGTCTCGAGTAAGGTCTCCACCTAGGCGAACTTCTAAGGTCCGAGCTTTGCTCTCCGCCTCCCGTGCCTTCTCCTCAGCTGAAATCCAGAAGAAATCACAGTGTAGATCACAAAGGTTCAAAAACACTTAGTCTTCCATCCTGAATGCCACAGTATAGCACTTGCTAAACAAGATGTATGTACACCGCCAAGGAACAGGAGTGCTAGGAGAGCAGCCTCCCTGGCTGGAATGCAGTCAGTACAAAAAGGAAAATCCTTTTGTTTGGAGGCCCCAAAGAAAACAGGCACTATTTATACTTGAGACATGTTTTTTAAACTTTACAAATGAACCAGAACAGGTCAAAAACTACCCAAGGCAACAGAGTTACATCCTCAGCAGGAGCTGGAAGTTATCAAAGTCCTCAGCCAATCACTCTCCATCAAGCAGCCAAGAAGCCCTGTCAGCATGAGAGACCTTGAGATTTTTGCCCTGCAGTCAGAAAAACCAATTTCACAAGTATTTGGGCCAGAGGATAGTGTGAGATTCTTCACTCTGGGCAAGCCAAGGAACTGACACTGTTTTAGATAAGTCCCTATAAATGGCTGATGAAGAGAAAGTAGAATCTGGGGAGAAAAACTGCTGAAAGGATTGGCATGCAGGGGGAGGGGTGCAAGAGGAACTAGACCAGTGGTTCAGGAGAACAGTTTGCCTCTGGATGCTAGACAGAGCTTTTTGTGGATCCTGCTTTGGCCACAACAAGTATTCCCCGGACAACCCCAACCTGATCCCCCTCCTGCCCAGTTGGGGTGGGGGTTTGTGCATTACCAATCCGTGCTACATGCTCAGCTTTCTTCACCTCCTGCTCTGCACGAGTCTTGAAACGGCTTGATGTGTACTTGTACATCCTGAACAGGGGAAAAAGCAACCTGAAGACTCAAGCAGCAGTGGGGTAGGGCAGCAACATGAGCAATGCGGGAAGCACCCTGCCTTCCTGCCTCCTCCCAAGTTACACTGTACTCATGATGAGTTAAAAACAAAGTTATTTTAGCAAACAACTCAATTCCTTATTCCACCTGCCCCTTGCTCCCATCTTTGATAAGCAACCCCACTACTCACCAGGTGTGTCATTAATCCCACAGCAGAAACAAATCTCAGCAATCAGCCAGGGCCTTTGTTCTCCTGTGTAGTGTCTATAGGCCCCTTGGCCCTGAAGCTGAGAGGCTCAGACAGATCACTGTGCCAGGCAGAGCACCCTCCATGTCACAGAAGGCACTCATACTCAATGAACTTCACGAGCCAACCTCCATAGCTCATCAGCCATCTGTGTCCCTCCCTCAGGACTTAGAAGTTTCTACGCAGTAAATCAAGGAGCTTAAAGGCCCAAATGCAGACAACACTGTCAGAGCCTCTTATCATCACTCCTAGCATCACTCCAACAATGCCCCAGACATAGAGCCAAGGCCCCATCCTTAGCTCAAGGGAAACAGCAGACCAGGGTGGGCAGGCCCCTACCTGGGCTTATATAGGCAGCAGGAGAGCCTCTTGGTCTGCACCTTGTGCCCGTGGATGAAGATCCGCATCCGGGGATCAATATAGAGCACAGCTGCATAAGCGCGGAAGGAGCGCCGCTCTGGCTTCCTAGAGGTGGCAGGAAGAGGAGTGCTATCACCTACTCTACAGCCAGCTTGACCAAAAGTATGGCAGGACAGCCTCTCTGCAGGCTGTCCACCTCACATCTTGGCTTTTCTCACCAGCCTGAAGCGCTGCTCCCTCAGTGTGAGCAGCATACCCCTCACATCACCAGCATAAGCACTCCACAGACACCAGACCCAGCCCAACCACCCTAAACCCAGGAAATCCTTTCCCATCTCTAGGCTCAGTTTCCAAATCAAGGAGCTGGAGCAAGAGATCATCAATCTTTTCTTTTGACTTAGCTGAGGAGCTGCTATCCTATTCATCCTCCTACTTGTAAGAAAACACTGAGTGCTCAGCTTCATCAACTCCAAGAACTGAGAAATTCAGGAAATGAGCTCCCTCCTCTTTCCCTGAAGTCACCTTCTAAGCTCTCCCTCAGAGAGAAAACGAACATCAGTTCCAAACCTTCCCTCCCATTCCAGCCACACTCACGTGCCCTCTGGGGAAGTCTCTGCCATCTGGATATCTCTTGGATTTGAGATTATGTCTAGCTCTGGCTCTCCGTTATCCATGAGTTTGAGATTGAAGATGATCACCAGTGTTCCTGGGAAACAAATCCTCCTTTCATCCTGCAAGGCACCCCCTGCACATCCCCATACTATTCATGGCTCTGGAGCTCTTGGATTCTCGGAGCTGTAAGTTCAAAGCCTACTTACCACTGTCCCCAGGAATCTTCATGAACTGAGTCATAACTTCCTCCTCATTGCGGAAGGGAGAATACTTGTAGATGAGTTCTGTCTCGATGGCAAACTTCTCCACGTTGTCTGTGACAGGTTCTCGGGTCCGAGCATTCCAGGTGGGCAATGGAACTATCACCTATGGAGAAAGCACAAGCAGATGCTTTAAGGGAGGACCCAGAACAAGTTTCTCCCAAAATGTGCACCGATCTTGTTCCTTTCTCTCCATAATGGCTCCACATTGCCCCAGAGAGGAGGTCCAAGCTTTGCAGCCTACCACCAGAGACTCTGTGGCTTCTACCCCTTCCCAAGACTCAGCCTCATAGCACCAGGTCCTCTGGGATATGCTGATTTATGCCGTGGGGGTCCCTGCATGGGCAGTTCCCTCCTTGGGATAGCCCTGGCCATTCTCCTTACTTGGTAATTATTCTACTCTTTCTACTATTGAAGAGATACTTGTACTTATCTAGTGAATCTGAAGACACATATATACTGACAACTCATCAATTCCACTCCCAGGTTATAACCTAGAAGCTTCTGTACATATGTACCAGCAAACATATAAGAGTTAACAAAAATTTCAAATAAAGACTGGAAAAGTTGTATTACTGTATATTTATACGAATGAAATAGTGTGTAGTAATGACAATGGACAAACCAACAGCTACTAGCATCAACATGGATGAATCTCAAAAAACAATGTTATATACAGAGTGCCTGAGTGGCTCAGTCAGTTAAGTGTCCAAGTGTCCAACTCTTGATTTTGGCTCAGGTCATGACCTCAAGGTGGTGAGATCAAGCTCCGTGTTGGACTCTGCACTGGGCATGGAGCCTGCTTGAGATCCTCCCTCTCCCTCTGTACACCCTGTACTAAAAAACAAACAAAAAACCAGTGTACATGAAAATGGCAAAAAAACAGGAAAAAAAAACCCCACTGTATGTTATGTGCCCACTATATAAATGTCATAAAACAGACAAGATAAAACTATTATTCAAGAATGCATATATAACACAGATACCAAAACTATAAAGAGAAACACGGAAATGATCATTACAAAAATTACCTAAAGGCAGTTCCTTCAGAGGTGCAGTAAGGAATATTACTAGTGAGGGGCACACTGGGGGCTTCTAGTATCACTCCACTATGGCAGCTACCTGGGTGTTCACTTTATAATTATTCTCTCAACTGTACCTGTGTTTTAATACACACTATTCCATATTACGGAACAATCTATGTTTATGTTTTTAAATATCCTACCTGATTGATAGAGTGATAAAATTGCACCTCAATAAAACTGGGGGAAAAAAATCCTACTCTGTCTTCTAAAACCCTACCCTCAAGTGCCACACCCAGAGGCTTAGATGTGCTCCTCTCCCAGACAGCTGCCCACAAGCCCTGTGGATAGCTGACTGCTTGATTCCCTCTGTAAAGCTAACCAGTCCAGGCACCCCGAAGGTTCAAATCAAATTGCCCACCCTGAGGAAAAAAAAGACTCTATTTTAACAAGTGCCAGAGTGATAAACTGTTAAGGGTTCTGAAACATTTTAGTTTTTCCTAAGAAGCTTTCTGCCTAATGGTATTCATCCCTGGAGCTGGTTTGGACACATTCCTACCCAGTCAAAATGATCTTATTTTGAAATCTTGGCTGAGTTTGCACTAGAGTACAATCCAAAATAGTGACCTTCAAGCACCAAGTAAGGAAAAAATTTCAACCTAGCTTTTTTACCCGGGGAACTGAGTTCCATTTGTGTTCTGTGAATGTGTACCTTATTCTGCAACTCCCATTCTTCACAGCAGCCCCAGGTGACAACAGCATTACTTTACACAGCATACACTTCCACTGGCACCCATCCTGGCCATCAGGACACTTCTTTAGTTTCAATGTCACCACTCCCCTGGTTTCCCTGTTAACCCATCTGGCCACTCCTATCTCTTCTGTGGCCGTCTCCTCTCCCTAGGAGAGAACATCCCTGAGATCTCAGGTGCTCTTCTCACTCTGCACACTTTTAGGTAAGCTCATCTGTTACCAAGGATCCCAGAGCCCAGGCCTCCCCACAAAAGCTCATGACCCAGACTTAACTTTCCAAGTCCAGGAGAAAATGACACTCTTCATCAAAGAGTAGGATGCCCCTCTCTTCCATTCTTCACTAGCTCCAAACAGCCCACCATGCCCCAGCTGCCACACTAGAACCTACATCATTCCCTTTTCCCCTCTCCACTAATCAAACACCAGATTTACAGGCCCCACATGTCAAAGAAATGACAATTCTTCCTAGCTCTCTCACCTTCCTGCTGCAGTCCTGGCATGCTACACACAGCTAGGGAATGTTAACTAGTCTACTCCAACACCTGTCTTTTCAATTCAGTTACCACACAATGACCAAACTGATTCTTTTTAAGAGAGATAAAATACGAGCAGGTAGAAAGGGGAAGAAGAGGGACAGAGAGAATTTAAAGCAAGCTCTACACCCAGCGTAGAGCCCAACACGAGGCTCGATCTCATGACCCTGAGATCACAACCTGAGATGAAATCAAGCCACCCAGGAGCACCCTGCCCCCCACCAAACTGGATCTTTTTAAAAGGGAATCTGATACTGCCACACCTTTGAAGGTTGCTGTTAGTAAAATCCCGCACTCACCAAAGCCCTGAGATCAAGCCTGACCTGGCCCTGCCTGCTCTCCAAGAGGCCACCACCTTTCTTCAGCTAGCCCCTCTGCCAAGTCCCTTCCCACAGCACATATGAGGCTTCAGGACCCTGAACACACCATTTCCATGAACTTGACCATCCTCCTCCCACTATCCACAGTCCATCAGAAAATTACTGAAAACCGAAGCCTGGACAAAAGTTCTTTTGCCCCACCTTCTCCCAGGAGCCTGCTTTTTCCAGCTATAGCACTTCTCTTACTGCATGCATGATAGATGAACTGATACAGTGCACCAAAAAAGCAAACAAAAACACTGGCTTGCCAGTGTTTGGTGGTGGGAAAAAAGACAGCTTTTCAGTCCCAATATGAACTAATATGCTACGATTTAAGCTCACATATAAACAGGGCCAGCACGAATTTAATCACAGCTAACCAAGAGAGATTAATCAGCTTGAAACCCTGACTGAGTTCACCTATTTACATGACATCTGTGGATTTCTGTCTGCAGACCCTCTCAGACCCCTCTCTAAAGTTCTGGCCACTTCTCACACATGAAAGGAAGAAAAGAGTCCAGTCTGAGGCTGGGCAGACTAAAGCTGTCTCTGATTCCCACAATGAAGAAGCAGAGACTTCACCACATCAGCTTTGTGGATGTCTGAACCACCACGCCGCAAAGAGAATCAACTGAGCATGTGTTTAGCTTACATACTTAATTACTGAAATGCTATAAAATCAAAATATTCTAGATTCATTAGGACTTCTTTCTAGCACATCAATGATGAGCTGGGGCTAAGTGTCATCTATCATTTAGCAAAGAGCTTACCATGATGTTTTCCATATACTTATCTGCTTCACTACCTGTCCAGGCCCTACAGGTATCTGACTCCACCTTCTGATATAAATGATTAAATCAACATATTTCTTCAAAAGGAAAATACCTTCATAACACATTCCACAAAATCACCAGCGTATGGAAAAAACAGTCTATTCCTAATATTAATTCCTATTACTATGGCAGGCTGTGATCTCTACCCACAGTCAAGTTAAAACACTCCACTTGATAAAACAACTCTTCATATTAACACCCTGCCAGACTGAATTCAGGCTGCAAGTCTAAAGAAGATACAAATCCAACTCTTGGTCCCTGCCATTTAATGGCCTCATTCTAATAGGCCTAATTCTATTCTCTGAAGCTTTGAGATTTTTACCTCCTCTCACACTAAGAGGTCTGCCTAACCCCTCAATCAGTTTGACTAACCAGCTAATCCCATAATGGGGCCATGGCTGCAATCCTGCAACCCCAATGAGCCCAGCATCACAAATAACTTAGGCAGACTAGGAAATGCGAGATGATGACTCAGACCACAAGGACAGAACCTACTTCATCAATGCCTTCCTCCTCATGAAAGGTCCGAGACAAGAAGAGGCAGGTCATGGTGTCTTCCTTCTTGGTGAAGAGTATAAAATCCTTCCCAATGCGCATTGAGCCCCTGAAAGGAAAGCAGAAATGGGTTATTCTCCCAGGGATTCAAAAACCCATCTGAAAAAGAAACAAATTCGCTCTCTGGACATGAGTGAAATTACCTTTCGAAGGCTCTCCTCAAGGCCTCCCTCCTTCCCAGGACCCTGAGATGATGAGGTCCACAGCCCTCATTTCCTCTACTCTTCCATCAGTTTTTGCTGTCCCTGACTCTACTTACCCACCTTACAGGGCTCCCTCACCACCCTTTTTGGACACATTCACCACAGATCATCAGCCCCAAGTTAGTCTCACCCCCAACCTACTGCCACAATGGTAAGTAATTCTGCTGCCCATGCATCAGGTTCATCTCAGCCACACAAGGGCTGCTGTACTCTTTGACTGAGCCACCACCAGATTTCCCTCCAGGAATCAATACCCTCAACACATCATCTTCCACACTGACCACATCCAGTTCCCACCTGATCCTTCCACCGTTGACACAAACTCCCTTCTCATTCAGTCATCAAATGGCAGCACCATCAAGGGTGTAGCCCACAATCTACTCTTATAAATCCTCAAAAAGAAACCAGTATGACCCTAAGGCTCAGCCAAATATAGGGGCTAACCATACACAACACAATTCTTAATCACAGTTTTTAAGAAGCCTATAATTGGCTCATGTCCTGTAACTACAATTACCTTCTCTCTCAAAACTGTTTTGCCACCTCAAGCTCATTATGCCATAGGCAGTCCCTACTTTTAGACACAAATGGTTTCTGGGAAATGTGCCTTGAGGCTGGGTTCCACAAGGCGAAAGTCCGAATGGAATCAACCGCTTCCTTCCTGTTTGGCCACATTAAATCTTCTGAGGAACAGGCAAGAACAGGCCTTTCTGGGCAACATGGAACAGGGCAGAAGTTCTAACAGTTCATTACCCACTGAACAATGGGGCTGTTTAACTCCTTTCTTCTGAGCAGCTTCTGGGGCTTTATGGTTGTTATCTCATTAGCCTTCATAATACCCCAGGGAGGGGATGGTAGTGGGAAGCCTCATTACTCTCTTCTATGTACGAATACAAACCAGGTTGGCAAGCCAAACACATAAATGAATGCCATGTCCCATTTCCCCAAATGCTCAGGAAAACGCCCAGGACACTATCCAGAGACACCCTGGGGGCTGCCAAGTTCTCTTTCTCCTCCTCCAGTTCCAAAGATGCTGGCAACACTCCTGACAGATTTCACAGCCCTCCTCCTTCTTCTCTGAAGCTTATGGATAGCAAAATGAGGCACATTACCTTGTTTTCTGTCAAAGCTTGCTCTTGCCCGAATTTGGCAAAAACTCTCACTTTGTGCTTCTTTCTTCCCTCTTTGATCCTGACCTGGGAGGCTGAAGAGCAACAACCCCAAAAATGCCACCTCTCTGCTGGCTTCATTGCTTCTCAGCCCTATTCTCACCACAAATCACTCCCTCCTGAAACTTTTCAACTTCTGAATTGGTTTCAAAATTACACTTTCAACACTAGATGGCTCCAACTCAATGGGTTCTCTACAAAACTCATTCTACTAAAATACGCTAATGACAACACTCAACTTCCTGGTCTTCTAAGCATGGTCAGAGTCACATTTTGTTTGCTCCTCAAACTTGCTCTGTAAGAGAGAATGTCAGAGAAAAGGACCCCATTTTCTAGATTAGAAAACAGATATTCAGAGACATGAAATAGCTTGCCTGAGGCCACAGAACTGCTAAGACCAGGTAGAAGGAGGCTGGCCTACAATCCAGATAAGTTGGGGCTTCATCTTTCACACTGACTCTAAGAGACCTGTTATTGGGAATTTAGGGCACTAGCCCCAGAATCACCAGAATCCATAGACTCCTAGGCCCTACCCTAGATCTAGTGAATCAGGCCAGGAAACTGAATGGTGAGATCAAAGGAGAAATAAAACAATCCAGAAACTTGTCTAAGGCTCTCACAATAATAGGAGCATTTAATCCTTAACTTACCTAGCATGTATTACACTCCCAATTTACAAAGGAGGAAGTTGAGGCTCAGAGAAATAATTAAGTGGCTGAGATTTGGAATTTAATTTAATAGGACTGAAGTGAGATGGACAACAGCTCCAGCTTTGCAGCAGAAAGACCTGGTTCGTATCTCAGCTCTACACTCGGGCAAATATTTTTATACCTCTAGGCAAATCACTTCATCCCCATAAACCTCAATTTCCTCATTGGAAAATGATGATAAAAGGATTAAATGAAATCATCCTAGTAAAATTTTTAGCATAGTGCCTGGCACGTGGTAAGTACTTGTTATTACCATTTGGTTTCTCCCCTGAAAGACCAATTAAAAAGTCCAGGTACCATGTTCCTAATGTCTTTGAAAGCACACTCTTTCACTGCTACACATCCAAAGCACGCTGCATATGAGACACAACTGATTGTTGACTGACCAAAGCACCACCCTCTCTCAAAACAACACGTTTACTGGAAACGTGACTCAGAATCCCATTTGTACAAACTCCAATCCCACTAAATCTTATTCCATCCAAAGGTATGTACAGCTGGAAGTGAGCATTTCAGAAATAGAAACCTTTCTCTTGGGGCTTCACTCAAAATCAGAACAACACATTCCAAACACCAAACAAGTGGGAACCAAGGGCTGAGAAAGACCCAAGGGATCTGAAGACATTAGGTAAGTCCCTGCTACTGGGTCTAGCAGGACACAGGAGGAGAGATCATGTCCTCTGAGAGGGAGGGTTCAGATCTCTCTTACTCACCCTGGATCCCCCAGTGCCTGGGCTCAAAACATGACATGTGACAGGTGCTCAGGGAACACTGCTGAGAACACTGCTGTGCCATGAAGCAATTTCTCTACCATCTCAGATACTTCTAACCCTGCAAAACAACCACTTGCATCCTGAAACCATGGGGAAAAGTAAGAATTTTCGTCAGGAGGAGAGATGTGGTTCCAGAGCACATTGCCAAGAGAAACCTACAACTTGTTTCTCTCACCCCAAATGGTTTAGGCTGTTCATACTTTCAATCTGTAAGGAAAACTCGGCTAAACAACAGTTACTAAGTCCCCAAACTACCATTTCTTTCTGATTTTTCTTATGTTTCAGAGTTATACTGACTAAAGGATAAGGAATAGAAAAATTTCCATTGTACAGCAGCAGGAGAGCATGCTTGATTTTGTATTGAGTCCTATGATAGGCTTCTAGTATACTTACGATTTTAATCCATTCCCATACTGCCCAATCTGGGTGGACTCAGGTGTTCGCTTGGCTGACTTCCCAAACTGGATCACACTGGCAGCATCACCTAAAGTGGCAGGCACAAAAGAAAGTGAAATATTTGCATTTCTTCCCCAGGATCCTCACACAACTCAAAGGTCTCAGCCTTGTTAAATCTAAGCAGGGCTGCATGTCTACTAAAATCACTTTCCAAGGAAATTCACAACCATGAGGCAAAGGGAGGCAACCTCTGACTGGCCTGTCAGTACCGCCTATCACTATGACTTTCTTGTTACCAGAACATGGTATGAAGGCTGAGGGAGGCCTCTGTAGTTCCAGCTCCAGGATGTTGTGCAACCATGTCAAGAAACAGGTAATCTGACTGACTTTGGGTTGCCATTCAGATACTATCTACTATACTAGGACAAGACCTGGCAAATCCATTAGTGGAATTAAGCCTGAGATGTTGCAACAGACCTCTCTCCAGGTGGATCTTCTAGTCACAACGGTAAGGCAACAGAAAAACACAATGAGTATTCAGTAAAAAGAGTTACATCCTCCCCCAAAAGCAGTAATCATCTCATTACTTACTTGGATCCATTCCTGCTCCATCATCCAAAAAGCAAAGCATAAATCCTCCTCGAAGGTCCTCTCGCCTTTCTGTAAAAGAAGCAGTTGCTATTACTGCGAAATTACCTACCAGAGGGTAGCAACATGGGTAAGGTCAGAAGAAGGTGGGTCAATTTAACATCTGGGTACAAAGAGATTAGGACAAACCTAGCTCTTCCTTCTAATAGCCCTAGCTGGTAAATGTCAGGGCCCTTACTATCAAAGAAATACTTGGTCCACTAGACTAACCACACCTAGGACCGCTGAATATGCATGTATTTCCTTTTTCTTTTTAAAAATGTTATTTGAGAGTGTGCACACAAGTATGTTCATGGGAGGGGGGAGGTAGTGAAGCTGACGAGCCTGACGTGGGGCTTGATTCCAGGACCCTGAGGTCATGACCTGAGCCAAATGCAGACACTTAACTGAGCCACCCAGGAGCCTCTGAATATGCATGTATTTCAGGCAAACTTCAATCATCCTTCTGCCTCTCTCCACCTGGATTATTCCCACCTCTGCCCTCTGCTGTGGGCCCGATGCCACTAAAATTCTCCAAGTATTACACTGTCCTTATCAACACTGCTCAAATCAACAGGGCAAGTCCTTTGTGAGTTTGGGGTAGCCTTCAAACAATGTGATCATGTCAGACATGCTACAGGCTAAGGGTGTCAGCTACCATCCAGATGAACTGGTAAGTCTGTGTATGACTATCCCCAAGCTAACTCGAGTTTCTGGGCTATCTGTATTCACTGCTACCTCCTCTGCTTGATCAGTCCTTGAAATGGCCCCCCAACCTAAGAATGAGATGGCACAAGGTGCAGTGAGAGCTACCCACTTCCCAGTTGGACTTGCTTGACTAGAAAGAGGAACAGTCTTTTGACAAGAAGATTAAATCCTTTGATAGTGCAGCCGTGATAGGGCTTCCTGGTCAACAGGAAAGGAACAAAACAAACTGGCTGCCATTTTAGTGGGTGGAAGAAGAAACTCTTCTTTCAGGAGCTGTCTTCTGCAGCAGCAGGTGGTTACTCAAAGTAGTCTGGGTCTAAGCATGTCACAAACACTTAAGGAAGAGATGCTCAAATAGGGAAGAGGGCCATACTAGAATTCCCAAGGTGCCTATGACCAATGATGAGGATCATGTTGGTAAAGGAGGAACAGCACAGGATGCGGAATCAGGAGAGCACTTCTACCAAAAGGAAGATCTATATAAGGCACTACAGAAACAAGTTTGAGGCTGTTTTGGAGCCTAGTTCCTGAGTACTTTTTTTTGTCCCCTGCAAGCTGAAGTTCACCAACTTTATACAACGATCTAAGCTGAAGAATCTGTTTAAAATACTCTTTGTCCTCCCCTTGGGCTAAAGATTCAAGTGAGTCATCATCACCTTCTATCAAATGGACTAGTGTAATTTAAAATGTATTTCAAAAGTACTATAAACCACAGATTTTCAAGTATCATTAAGTGTTGAGGAAGCAGACTTTGCTGAAACATTAATAATAAGTGCTTTTTGAAAGTTCAAGAGCAAAGACCTTCCTGTAAATACTATCGGTAGCTAAGAAAATTTCTCCTTATGGAAGTGCCTTCTATCAGTGTGGAAATCTGGTAAGCAGGAGCAAGTGCAATAAAAGTGCAAAAAGCCTTCAAAGTTTCCTTCTGGAGGAAGCAAAATATCACATGGAGACTCAAACTAGGTCAGATACAGAGCATGGTAAAAGAAATCTAGCCAAGAGCCATCTGTTTTACACTTCAGCCATAAACATACATGTAGATTCTGCTTTGGGATCCAGAAATTGGTTCAAGTCAACTGCATCTGAAAAGTCCTCAAGGATCACTGGCATTTCTTGAACATCATATAGGAAGTTACTTTTAGGCCCCTGAGTTTCTTAGAACAGGATCTGCAGGCTGTCTTAACACATAATCATTACTTAACAGTGGGTCTAAAATCCCTTTCTTGTTCAAGGACTTCATTTAAAGATTTTTCATATGGTTTACAAAGGTAAGAGATCCACCGATAAAGGATCCTCCTGGCCACATAGTGATCAACAAGCCTATAAGCAGCTCATAGTACCCGAGTCCACAGGATCATATGCAACACTGCCTCAGGGTCAAGAGAGACCAGCTGGCACAGCAGTCACTTTGTAAATAAGCAATGTGGCCTCATCCCCTGGCTACTATGCTTATTCTACCAATCACTCATTTATTCAATGACTATTTACTGAGCATTTCCTCTGTGCCTGGCTCTGTGATGAAGACAAGATAAACAATGCAGATATGATCACTGCCCTCACAGAGCTTATGGTCCTATAGATGCTACTCTCTGTAGCAAATCAGTTAAGCAGAAGGGTTCAATCAGACGAGTAAGTAACAGCTAGAGCAAAATGTAGTGTGTATAAGAATCAGCTAAAGAACCCAGATTCTGGGCTCCACCCTGGAAAGTCTGTGTGGGTCTGAGGAGGTACCTAAGGATTTGCATTTCTAACAAGCTCCCACGTGATGCTGATGTTATCCATCAATGGACCACTCTTTGAGAAGCACTGAGCTAGAGAAACAAGAACTGGAAGGTTTTCCTGCTCAAAACTATCTTCCCAGACATTTCACCAATTACAGATGTATTCCTAACACCTGATACTTGCTTTGATCAATTGAGTGTTATCTGAAGCCTCCAAGCAAAGGATTTTGATGAAGGAGGGGGGAGTTCTAGAGATAGGAGACCAACCAGCTGCGAGTTGTATGGTCCCACTCCCATCGTACATCTTTGGAAGCAAGACAGGGAGAGAAAAGCCAAACTGCCTTCTTTATAGTTGTGCTTCAGATCCTGGTAGCAGCTATGTAAGATTATCAGAATGAGTTTGGAAAGATGCACATCTAAGCTCCCCCCAATATGGCTAAGTCTGGCTTATCCAAATTAGCCTGACTTCCCATCATCCAACTCCCACCAGGGAAAAGACAGGAAAAAGAAGAAGAAATGTAAAATGGAGATAATAAAAGAGATGATAAAATAATGTCCTTAGCAGAAGTTATAATAAAATGACACTCAAGGGCAGCCCAAGTGGCTCAGTGGTTTAGCGCCACCTTCAGCCCAGGGCCTGATCCTGGAGACCCAGGATCAAGTCCCGCGTCGAGCTCCTTGCATGGAGCCTGCTTCTCTCTCTGCTTCTCTGTGTGTCTCTCATGAAGAAATAAATAAAATCTTTATAAAAAAAAAAATGACATCCAAGTTCTTCATTATTCTTTTGAAATCTGGGTAATATTTATTTCAGTGCTCTAATTTCCCACTTACTAACCATGGTTTAGCATCACAAAGGAGATCTTTCTTTGAGGAGTTGCACTACCTATTTAAGGAAGTCAAGAGAGTCAATAAAAATACTGAATCTAAAAAAAAAAATACTGAATCTACTTCTGACAGGCACATTATTGTCTGGCCCCATCTAATAGGAATGCTTTGGGTAAATGAACACCTCTGTACTTCAAGAGTCTGGTTCCTTTGTCACTCTTCTTAGGTTTAAATACAATCTTTTAAAAAATGACTTTTTAGGGAATTCAAACAATCTGATATTTAAGGGGATTTCCAAGCTCATTATCAGTCTAGTCTCAGAATGGGAGACAAGAAAACACTTTCCCCTGTGTACTGACAGTAAGAACTTTATGGTACCAGGTATTACTAATTCTACTATTGCACTCATAAACTGAGGTTGCTTTTATTCCTCCTGTTGAATGTGTTAATTAAACTCTGAGGTAGAAAAGTGTAAAGTTAAGGACATTTCACCCAAGACTCCCAATCTTGAGGTATTTGGAGTAAATCAAGTCTTCCTCTAAAATGGTATAGTGCTTAGTACTTCTATCACACCATTTAATCCTTAACTGCCTTGACAGTTCCCTCAAGATCAAGTTATTGTTCTCTAATCATCTACACAGTGCTGCCTCTCCAATTAAAGACTTAAGTTCTCTAATGAGAACTTAAAAAAGGCTCCATCACATCCTCTCTGGACTCTTCCCAAAGCACAATAGGAGTAAGAACACTGAGCACAGAATAAATACACAGCGGGCCTTTTTCATTTAAATTGAAATCCATTCTGTTGCAATCTAAGTGTAAAGGATTAAATTTTCTTCATGAAATTCACCCACCAAAGGTGGTAGGAGGAGACAGAGATGATGTGTTTAAAATGCTTTTTTCAAATAGACTCAGCTATGATGATTTGTCCTTTCAATATCACTTGGAGTAGACGCCTATTCTCTGCTTTACCATCTGTGCAACGATTAAAACAACATTTCTTTCAAAAGTAGCTGTAATTGCTCCTCATTAAAGCATACTTAAGATGTAAGATACACACTGTGACTTGGGAATGGTGCCTCCATTTGGCCTTAGGGTTTAAGTAACCATCTTCTAACACTCTTCTGCTGTGCCTCTGAGATGCATTCCTAACACCTGATATTTACTTTGTTCCTTTATTCTAAAAATAAAAGAAGTCTTATTTTCACCACTTTGGCATAGCCTTTTGAGCAGAAGGCTTTCAGAATTTAAGCAGTACAGCGACTTTTAGCTGTTCTGAATTATTTTCTTGCTCTAAAGTAATTCAGACATGAAAAATTTGTCATATAGGAGATTCTTCATAATTATATAACATTGGAGGTTCTGAAAATTATTTCTTAGTTGTGTGCTTTTTCCCATTTATCAAATGAATCCACAAAGAGGGGTTATTTGATAACTGCATATTCTCACAAAAACACTTTAAGTCTTCTCATAAGTTAGTGAGTGTTACTCAAGACTTCAGAAAAGTTTGTCAGAGAAACATTATATGCAGTCAAACTGGATTTAAAAGCCACCTTCCTCTATTTTGCTTCCAAATTTCTAGCATTCAAATTACCAAAAACATGCTGGTACAAACACTGAACAGGTAGCTAGAAAGCAAACTAAAAATAATAATTTAAAATTTTAAAAAAGCAAATGATGACTAAGAATTCTTCCACTGTTGTACCCACTCCAGAAAAAAAAGAAAGAGAAACTTACTACCAAACAGCAGAGCCAATTAAATAAGCAAAACAGGAAACATCATTAATATTTTTAAATTAGAGGGTGCCTTGGTCATTCAGTCAACTGAGCATCTGACTTCACCTTGGGTCATGATCTGGGGGTCCTGGGATCATGCCCAGGTCAGGCTCCCTGCTTGGCAGGAAGTCTGCTTCTCCCTCTCCCTCTGCCCCTCCCCCTGCTCATGCACTCACTTGCTCTCAAAGAAAATCTTTTTAAAAAGTCTTTCAAAAAAAAAAAAAAGTCTTTCAATTCCAAGCAAAGCAGCTGTCCTTCCCACCTGACACCTCTGCCTGAGAACATCTCCTCAGTAAAACCCCAGTGCCTACCCAGTTAACCCAACTATTTTATGCAACTGACACAGGCAACTCTCCAAGTCCTCAATGAGGTTTTAGAGAGAAAATGGCCTCTAACAAGTTCTCTCTTTGGCTGCAGGGACCAGTAAAATCAGCCAATCAGTAATCTAACCAGTAAAATCACCAGTACTTGGTCACTTCACGCCCCACTACTCTATCATCCCATTAAACTCTCAGTGGCTATATAAATAGATATAGGGGTGCCCCGAGGGGGGGTGGGCTCAGTCAGCTAAGTCAGGGGGGCTTTTGGCTCAGGTCATGATCTCAGGGTCCTGGGATGGAGCCCTACATCTGGCTCCCTACTCAGCAAGGAGTCTGCTTCTCCCTCTCCCTCCCTCTCTCACTATGTCGCTCTCTCTTTCTCTCTCTCAAGTAAATAAAATCTCTTTTAAGAAAATAAATAGATCTATAGATCTGGGCACCATGTGTGAGTTTCCTTACACCAATATTCTTGGTTTCTACTACATGCCTGACCAGGGCTGCCCTGCTTCTACCTATGACCTGGAGTAATCATGCCATCTCTCCCCAGGCTCTTAGGCATTTCTTCTTAGACACAGCAAAAAATGCATTCAAAGGAACTGAACATTAGAAGAAAGGACTGATGTCTGACTTACCAGCGTAAATATCTATTCTGGTTGCATCAGCATCTCTGCAAAATTAAAAGGAAAAAAATCAAGATCCAAATGAATATAAATATTCATATACATACTGAATATAAAATATCAAACATCAAAATGCATAGTATTTTAAGTATGATGCATACTATTTTGAGTTTATTTTTAGAAAGTCATACAGAAATTCTGTATCCATTAAAGTACTCTCCCACTTGACAACTCTATTTTCCTTATGTGTGAAATATATTTCCCTATGTGTGAAGCTCTAAATTATTTAAAATAACCACACGACACATAGGGCCTAGATATTTTAATATGGATTTCACAGTAACAATATCTATAGAATAAGGAAGAACATTCCCTCTTACATACTAAAAAATTACAACTGTGTTTCTCTCATAATTTGATAGCAAACATAGAAAATGTTCCAATAACTTTTCCATTTTTCTTTTGTGTAAGATACTGAGAACAAAGAAAAAAAAACCATCTGCCACAAAGCCTATGAAAAATCACATCTCATAGTATACACTATAGTCAGCAGACTAATTCACAAGCTTGGGATCCCTGGGTGGCGCAGCAGTTTGGCGCCTGCCTTTGGCCCAGGGCGCGATCCTGGAGACCCGGGATCAAATCCCACATCGGGCTCCCGGTGCATGGAGCCTGCTTCTCCCTCTGCCTGTGTCTCTGCCTCTCTCTCTCTCTGTGACTATCGTAAATTAAAAAAAAAAAAAAAAAAAAAAAAAAATTCTAATTCACAAGCTTGTAATCTTATCCTCCCTAACCTAGAAAGGAGGTTGGTGCACTATATTAGACTCCAACCACCAGCTGAAATACAAGTTCAGTCATCAATAAAAGCTTGAAAGTAATCTAGTCCAATTCTCCTAACTGCAGGCAAGGAAAATGAGGCACGGAGTGTTTCATCAGTTTTAAATGTAAAAAATCCATACAGTTCTACATGTATCTATTCCCCAAAACATAAAAACAGTTTCAAATATGAGAAAGAGGAGCAAAATGTGTGCATGACCAGGAACACATACTTCAGGAATCATCCGTTCACCACATGATAGACAAAAAGGCAGTCTGCCATAGCATACCATGGTCTCACTAAGTTAACAAGTGACAAAGCACACCATGGTCTCACTAAGCTAACAAGCTAACAAATTCAAACATAGTTCCATTAGGCTACATCATTTTTAAATTGAATACAGGGACACCTGGGTGGCTCAGTGGGTTAAGTGTCCACCTCTGACTCAGGTCATGATCTCAGGGTCCCGGGATTGAGCCCCACATCAGACTCCCTGCTCAGTGGGGAGCTTTATTCTCCCTCTCCCTCTGCAGCTATCTCCGCTTTTGCTCTCTCACTCTAGCTCTCTCTCAAATAAATAAAATCTTTTTAAAAAATTTAAATAGAATACAAAAGTTATGTGTCAACCATCATTAAAACAAAAATGGAAGTTTTCTGGTTAAACAATTTGTTAATAAGCACACTTCCATGTTATTCCAGGGAATAACAATAAAAGTAATAATGGTACAGGATTATAGTATAGGCATAAATACAGAAAAAAACAGCAAGCTCATTAACTGGGGATCTATTTAGAAAAGTACTTCTACAAAAAAGTACTTATCTCTTACCCTCTTCCTTCATCAGTCATCAACACTGGGTCAATAGCAATGTGTCTGAATTTTATGTTTGCATTCAGAAACAAAACTGAGATAACATTTTCATAATTATTAACAGAATCTTGATTTGGTTGTTGCTTTTTATCTTTGAGCCAACCCAAAGTTGTTTCCAGTACTGCACAGTAACAGTTATAGACTTCCATCACTAAGAACTCAGTGTAACACAATGCTAAAGAATTTCTTCAAGCACAGCTGCTAACAATAGAAAACACTGATCCATCATCTGACAATATACGTTTTAAAAACACACAGAACTCTGGCATAATTTTAAAGACTTTAGATGGTGTACTGTTCTGATAACTCAAATGAGATCTTAGCTATCACATTAACTTGATTCCTAAGTTTCTATCTTAACTCCCCCCAGCAGGGAGCCTGATGCAGAACTTGATCCCAGGACCCCGGGATCACGACCTGAGCCAAAGACAGATGCTCAACCACTGAGCCACCCCAGCGCCCAATTATCTTGCTCTAATACACAGTGGAAGATAACTTTGGAGGTCATAAGTTCACTATTTTTAGAAAGGCAATAAATGAATTAAAGTTAATCAAATAAACTGAAAGTACCAACTAACATGCTATTAAAAATACTTTTGGGGTAAGAGACCTCTTAGGAGTTCTTAGGAGTGAATTAAAACTGCTTACAAAATTGTCTTTCTCCCACATCTTCAGAAAGCAAAGGTCACAACGACCCAAAACGTTTTCAGGCAGAGACTGTAAGCTTAAAGACTACATACCTTGGGATCCCTGGGTGGCCCAGCGGTTTAGCACCTGCCTTTGGCTCAGGGCGTGATCCTGGAGTCCCAGGATTGGGCTCCCTGCATAGAGCCTGCTATGTCTCTGCCTCTCTCTATGTGTGTCTCTCATGAATAAATAAATAAAATTAAAAAAAAAAAAAAAAAAGACTACATACCTTGCATTATCAACCAGTTCGGCAAGAGCACCAAATAAGAATTCATGAGTAGTTCTAAAATGATAAATACAAAGAATCAGCAGAATCACAGAATTGAACTATGATACCTAATAAGTCAAGGTTATAAAATGTTTTTAGGAAAAAAACCCTAAAATTGCCATTTGCACTATCAATATACGCTAATCAAATTTAAACTTCCCGAAAATTAGAGCCTTTTAAGAACCTGCTAAACCCCCTCAAATGTTAACCAAGTCCTGCTATCTACTCATGTTTATTCGCTCTATGTTAAGAAACTCACTCTGAAGCAGTAAGATTTCTATGCGTACTACTGATTTAAAAGCAGTTTTTTTCACTACTCATGTTCTGCCTAGAAAAATGTCTGTATTTTATTTTTCACTGCCTTAACTAGCCGTCAGTTTCTGCATATCTCTAAGCATGTTCAATGGACAATTTGCTAACATTTTGTTTTACCAATGCTTGCATATTACCTATTGGTGAAAGAAGAAAACCCATTTGTTTCTGTGCATTTTATAAGCAAAATACTCCATTTGAAAGGGAAGAGAGAATAATCTATTCTCTGACATTTCACTTCTAGCTAAAAACAACTTTCACATTAAAGGATCCAAGACCCTCTTGTACAATTCCTCTTAGAAGGACAACAGCTTGGTGTGTTCCTCCTAGTGTCCATTAGCCCCTTTAAGGAGGTCATCTCTTTTCCAAGACGATGCTCAAAGTTGGGTTAGGTAAATACATAATTATCATATTATTCAGAACTCAACAAATATGATATTTATACATAAAATGTATCCTTAAATTCTTTCTCCATTTACATTCTCTTTAATTTGTGCTATTTCCCATAATAGTCTTTAGATATAAACGTACAATGTGTCCACCTAGAAACCTTGAAATGATTCAAAACATAAAATCATTAACCTAAATAGTACATTACCATCATCAATTTTTCAAAAATAAATTATTCCCACTGATTTTTTCACATACCATTTCAGCCAATAGACAAAGTGAAAATGTCTAAAAATTTAGAATATACTTAAATTAACTAACCAGTGTCTAGGATCTCTGATCACTTATTAAATCATGTAAAACAAAAAAACAAACTGTAAAATATTTGCTTATAGAATAAGCATCCAAAATTGAACTGTCCAGGAACCCTGGTTTTCCCTCAAGTAAACCTACAAATTTTTACAATTGCAAATTTTGAATTAAAACTACTAGTTATTGAAAAAAAAAATTCTTGGAATTATAGGAAGAACTTTTCCCATGAGATCAGTGACTATTTGCTGCTAATCCAAAGGCAGCACCAATAAATATGTCTTGGCAAAAAGTAGACATTTATCTCCAGTTTGCCTAGAAAATAGAGCTCTCAAATTCTTCTGACCAAACTCCAATCCTTATATTACTGAAAAGAAAAACAATTTTTTAAAGGAAAAACCTGCATAAAACATATTTTTAATTAAAAAATTTAAGTCTCTATAATCATCTTAAATTCTTCAAATTATCAATTAAAGATTGATAGCGTAGATTACTACGCTAAAGAAATAGGTTGAAATGTTAGAAAATTAGGATAATTTGGTAAAGATAATATAAATTAAATCTAACATTTACTCAAGCTTTCAACCAGTCATTTTCCTTAGAAGTGGCTTAGAAACTTAAAAATTGGGGATGCCTGGGTGGCTCAGCAGTTTAGCACCTGCCTTCCACCAGGGTATGACCCTGGGGTCCTGGGATCAAGTCCCACATCGGGCTTCCTACATGGAGCCTGCTTCTCCCTCTGCCTATGTCTCTGCCTCTCTGTGTCTCTCATGAATAAATTAAATCTTTTTTTAAAAAAAAGATTTTTTTTTTTTTTTTTTAAAAAGAAACTTGGGGATCCCTGGGTGGCTCAGTGGTTTGGTGCCTGCCTTTGGCCCAGGGTGTGATCTTGGAGACCCGGGATCGAGTCCCACGTCGGGGTCCCGGCATGGGGCCTGCTTCTGCCTGTGTCTCTGCCTCTCTCTCTTTCTCTCTCTGTGTCTATCATGAATAAATCTTAAAAAAAAAAGAAAGAAAGAAACTTAAAAAATGAATTAGTTTTCTATACTCTAGACTTTTAATTTTGAAGATTACTTAAAAATATAAAATAACAAATTCTATTATAATAGTTCTCATTCCAATAAGAGCCTGTATTTTAACTATAGTCAAGGAAACTCAGAAATACAGCTCCTGTAACAACAAAAAGAATATTACCATAATAAGAATGGGACTACAGCTTGTATGCAGCAATCTTTGGAATAAATATGTTTAAGAATGAAGTACTGGCCTTTGGTCGTGAGAATAGTGAATATGAATAATCTTGAAAACTAATTCTGAAATCCTTTGCCATCAGGCCAAGAAATCAAATAAAAGTGGCAACTGCTTCTCAGCAACATGTATGTCTGACTGCTTCACATGAAAATGAGAGACATTCAGAATTCAGTAAGATCTCAAAAGGGCAAGCACAAAGATCTCTGGCTAAGTTTTCACTGCTTTCTATACAATGCTTAAAAATATTGCCTTGTAAAATCAGAATTTAAAGAAAACATTCCAAATGGCCTTCGTTGTTCCACATAGTATCAATGCTGTTCCACACAAACATATTTCAGATATGTTAACAGATATCTTTAAAATATAGTTAAGGGATACTTTTGTGATGTGTACTGACACATCATAAAAGGGATCTTTTGTGACAAGGGTTGGGAAGGTCAGAGTCAATACTCATAATCTTCTCCAGACCTTCAACCAATTGATGGGTCCTACTAACAAAGTCAGAGTTCTAAATATTTCTTAAAATCTTAAGAACACGGGCAGCCCGGGTGGCTCGGCGGTTTGGCGCCGCCTTCAGCCCTGGCGTAGTCCTGGAGACTCGGGATCGAGTCCCACGTCGGGCTCCATGCATGGGGCCTGCTTCTCCCTCTGCCTGTGTCTCTGCATCTCTGCCTCTCTCTCTCTCTCTGGAATAAATAAATATAAATCTTAAAAAAAAAATCTTAAGAACAAAAAAAAATCTTAACAAAAAATATATCAAAGACATAATTTCTCTCCCTTTTCTTAAATAATATTCAAAGAGACACATTCATTGCTTGCTAGCATTTGAAACAGGTATTTGAATAAATATCAAAAGAAAATTATTTTCCCAGATGTAAAGATTCTTTGCACATTATCCAAGAAAGGCCAACCATCTGGAAAAAGATTTTTAGCAAACTCACTTTCAATTGGCTTTTATATCATTTGTGCCATGATCAAAATAGTTTTGCAGCTCAGCATTTCCAGTGACAAATTCATGAGTAAATCTACTCATTACATAAGGAAAATGGTGTTCCTATTTATATTCAATCTGAATTTAAACCAATAGATTATCCACAAGTCCATCACACAGTGATAGCTTCTGCTGTGTTCTTGGAAATATTGACAAGTTAATTGCCTTAATTGCTAGAAAATAAAGCTGAGAAACAAGAGCATCCATTCTACATTCAAATGGCTTTAATATACTTAGAGTGTAAACCCACATTTCAACACAATTTTAAGTCCCCAAAAATATTGTCTCTAGAGGTGACAGGTGCCTCTATATTCACTACATATATAGATAAAACAAGCCAAAAGTATATTGCCAAGATAATTAAATGTGCCAACAAGAAGAGACACAGAGAGAAGGCATCTTATACTTAAGCACCCTGCCCTATCAGACGACTTAGCAGTACTGCAGTGATGTAAGCTATGCATCTTATCACAAAGGAACATCACTACCACCACTATATCTGGAATCTAGGACCTAGATTGTTCATCAACTTTTTACTAGTAGTCACAACTAAAGAGCAGTAACAGCATAAAAATCCTTTTATCATTTCATACTAGCAACATCCCGCATTAAAAGAAAGTACCCTAAAACTTTCACACTATCATGAGAATTTCTCAGGCCTGCTTTAAATCTTAACGCTGATGTAACCAAAATAACCATCATCAGTTACCACAGACATCATACCAAAACCAACAACAACAAAACGACCCTCAGGACAGATGTTTACTGTCTCCAACAAATGCTCCAGAATTTACCAAGAATGTAATCTACCTAATGACTACCACCATAGAGCAAACTGCTACATTGGCCAACTTCTGGTTTATATAAATTATTATGCAATGAATAAACAATAAGCACCATCTATTCAATGTTTACAGTGTACCATGCATGAGCTATAATTACTTTATAAACATTATTTTACATAATCGTCTACTTTCAGATTAGCCCCCTTTTATAGATGAAGAAACTGAGGCTCAGCCTGCCCAAAGACTCAGCCAGGAAGCAGGCAAATCCAAGCTTGGCTGGCTCCCAAGCCCATGCATCCTCTATTCATTGAACCACACTGATTTCTATCCTTCTAGCCTGCCTGGGTTCAGCCTGCAAGTCCAAATCACATGGGAGGTAAGCAAAGGGCCATACTTTTCATAACTCACAATATGGCAATACTGTAGATATCAAACACCCTATTACGGTCTTACATTTTAAAAATTAGAACAAAGGAAAAGGAACTATAGACAAATTTTCTCATTTCTAAAGGTGACACCATCACTTAACAAAATGAGGATCCATCCACCATCACTAGGAGTAAACAAGTCACAGCTTATGAAAATTTAAAAACGTGTTTCCTCTAGAAATGAATTTCATCATATCACCTTGATAAACCTTGAAATTGATTATAAACTAACTTATCTTAGTATTCTAGGGTTTGTATTTTCTCCTGGTAGGTTTGGACACATCCAAAAGTAGACTTCAAAGGTGTGATCCAGATTAGAAAATCTAGAGCTTCCAAATGATACATCCAACCCGCAAATGTTCATGCAAGAAGGTGGTTCCAACTCAATATGGGTAAAGTCAAATTCACAAACTCTCCAATTTCACTTTAAACAAATGACTTAACTAGAGCTTGATTCTTTACCTTAGTTCTGCTCACCTATTAAGTTATAAGATAGCAAAAGAAACAATATTCCAGAACCTCAAATTAAAGGTTTTTGAGATAAACTGAACAGACTTTCCAAGTAGGAAGTAAACCCTTTCCTTGAAGCAAAACAAGCCCTTAAGGCAAAACTGACTAGAGTTAGCACTGACTGCCTTATAATGGTTAAAGACACTAACCACTGTGGCCAAATAAATCATATTGCCTTAAATCTGCCACTTAGCAGGTGTGTTTTGGCATGTTACTCAATTTGAGCCTGTTTCCACAAATGTAAAACAGGAAGAATCCTTACTCCAGCAAGGTTATTATAAAGATTACTTTACACATGTTTAAAAGTGATGGCAAGAAGCAATTAACTGGTTGTAACTATTATTTTATTATCAAATAAAGTCGTTGGGGAAAGCTAGAACAACCCACCCAGTTTTACAAGTGCCATTCATGGTCTTCCAAGATTATCATATAATCCACCATTCCAAATTTGGCCCCTCATTCCACAATTCAGAACTGAAGTAACCATTTATTAAATACAATCACCTGAGAACATCTAAGTGGCCTTCATGTGCTTGTTCTTAAACACGGCAGTCCAAATATAAAAAAGGATAGTGAAGATTTTGCCCAAGACTGTGTTATAAACTAGCTAAGCAAGCCTGATCTGCAACCTTATCTGAGTTTCGGATTCATCATCCATAACATGAGACTTCACCTAAATGGCCTCTACAGTATCTACTCTAAAACGTTCTAGTTCAATAATAAGCTTCCTAAACAAAAAATAAAAGCAGGCTATCACCATTTGGCAATTCACTTCACTACTCAGAAAAATTTTATTTCCTTAACTGGAAAAAAAAAAAATTACAGATGTCATTGCAAATTAACATATTGTTCTTTCCCATAAAAAGCTAAATACTATTTTACTATCATTAGATGATTGAAGTCTATATTCTCAACCCTCAAGGTAGTTCTTCAGCTCTCTGGGCCATTCATGTAGCTGCTCATCACTTCTCCATCACTAAAATGGTAGAATACTTACCTTCATCTCAAAAGTGACAAACGAATGTGTGAAAAACACTGTGTAGTTATGATCCCACCAAATTACCTCCAAGAGAGTGGGCATAAGAATTAAGCCTGAAACATTCCCGATCAACATGGGATAATTATAATCTCTTCATGAACTCAAGAATCATAAACACGTTATGTGTTCTGTGATTTGCACATTTTGGGGGAAGGCTATTTAAATTATGGGTTTAAACAAGTTGCCATTTCCTGCTTAGCACATAAAATATTGGACGTAAGGACAGATCTCCCTAGATGATAGAGCCAACTGTTTGCTGAAAAGATAAACTAATAATTTCTTCTCAAAAGTTGTCATCTAAATGTCTTCTTTTTTTTTCTTGCTAGGAAAAAAAAAAGACTTGTTATTACCCAACTGTTTCGGCTTTTGTCACTAAAGAGAAACAGTTGATTCTAGAATAGTCCAACGTCTGGTGATCCAAAGAGTACTTGTTGGATTCCTATCCAACACTCAATGAAACAATTCAATATATTGACTTCAAAAAAGCTAAAATTTGCATATGAGCAAATATATTTTGATCCAACAAATGAAGATCACATTCTTCTGGATTAGCAACAAATATTTCACTGATCTCAGTTCTTCAACACAGAGCTCAAGGACTCATCCAGTGATACATCCCCAAAAGTAAAAACGCAGAATTTTCTGGGAGAAGGATCTCCGTATTATCAAGGAATGAGTTAGCAGTGACCTCAGTGGCACCTAAAGGATACTTACGAATTTGTATGCAGATATTCAAAGGTTAGCTGAGCTCGATTGAGACTGCTGTAATTTGTGAAAGCCATGAGTGCAGTGAGGTCTCCAGTCCTTTACCCCCTAACTGGGAAATAAAACCTTACGGTGTAATAGATTTTCCAGGATTCCTTCCAGTAAAGGTTTGGTAAGTCTGTGCTTCTGACGGTTAAAGAAGGTTTCCTAGTACCTATCCAAAACACATTCAAAGAGATGTCTAAAACTACAATTGATTCCTCCTTTTTTTAATCTTCTCAATATTTATGATGCAATATTCTGGGGGAAAAAACTATGTTATAAATCTGTAGTCTTAAAGTGCTTTAGCATTAAGTTGCGATAGTTCAAGGAGTCGAATGTGGATGGTCTTGGAGTAGACGGTATTGGGAGTTGAAGATTTATGACTGCTCCATCTTCACAAGTTCTTCAAGCTTTCTTTGTTCCTCTAAATTTCTGATCAGAAAATTTAGCAATCCGGAAATTTACCAACTTCGGTCATAAAACTGGACAGTCACCCATTTCTTCACCAATGAGCCCAGGATTCTTAAACAGGCCCCAGGCTGAGGACTACGAAGTCGATGGAGTACATACGGCGTTAGTTCCGGCTTCACCACCTCCCAACTGAAAGGTCTAAGCGCTGATGGCGATTTCTGTTTCCAAAGCCCAGAACCAATCTAGCTTGTGGTCCCGTCCCAATCTCCTCAGGGTAGTGGGCTGGTCAAATTACCTCACACTGACCCACAAAGACGCCTCAGAATTGACCCGCCCAAATCACCTGACGTGGGCAGCGCCCCTCCCCCACTTCCCTCAGACAGAGGCCTCTGGCTGCCGGGCCCTTGCCGGGCCTCGGTACCGAGGCTGCCTCCTCCTCTCTGAGAGGAGTTAGTCCCAGCTTTCAAGGCTCGAGTCGAGGGCAGTGTGGCGAGCGCACCACCCGACCGGGCGTTGCCCGGTGCTCAAAGCTGCCTTTGTCCCTCCCCACGGAATTGGAACCCAACAACCGCAGCGCGCTCTTGGAACCATGTGCTGCCTCCGCCTCCGCCGCTGCCGCCGCCGCCGCGAGACAAGCCGCCCACGCGCCGCGCTGGATGAGATGATGACAGGACTCAGCACCACGATATTCGGCGTTTAGGGCTGCTCTGCCGCCGCTGCCGCAGCCGCCACGGCCACCTCGGGCACCGCTTTGTCTCCGCTAGTGCACACAACCCGGGCCGCCTCGCGCACTCCCCGACGCCCCAAGCCCCCGAGGCCTCCGCGGCGCACTCAGCCAATCACGGAGCCGCAGCTCTTCCCGCCCCCGCCCTGATGCGACGCCTCCTGATTGGCGGGAAGCGGGTCTCCACGTGACCGGATCTTGTTAGCCGGGCCCGCCCCTGTCACGTGAGAGCGCGCGCCTCTCTTCCTGCTTTCATGACCCTCTCCGCCATTTAAAGAAACAGTACCGGGGGCGGGCCGAGCGACGCAGCCGGGACGGTAGCTGCGGCGCGGACCGGAGGAGCCATCTTGTCTCGTCGCCGGGGAGTCAGGCCCCTAACTCGAAGAAGCCCTGGCGCGCCCTCCCCCCCTCCCCGGTCTGGTAGGGCGAAGGAGCGGGCGCGCGGTCGATCGAGCGATCGGTTGGCGGCTCTTTCTCCTGCTCTGGCATCCAGCTCTTGGGGCGCAGGCCCGGCCGCCGCGGCGCGCGCCCGGTGGCCGTTGGCGCTCGCGCCGCGTCTTTCTTCTCGTACGCAGAACTCGGGCGGCGGCCTATGCGTTTGCGATTCGACGAGGAGTCGTCCGGGTGGTCGGCGGCGGCGGGCAGCTGCTCCGCCCCGCTCCCGGGGAGGCGGCGGCGGCGGCGGGATTTGGCGCGGCCGGGGAGGCGGGGGTGGCCGGGGCTGGCCTGGAGGCCTGGCGCCACCCTTCGGGGCCTGCAAGGACCCAGTTGGGGGGGCAAGAGGGCGCCGGGGGATGGTTGGTGGTGGGCTTTCTACTTTGCCTTTTTCTCCTTATGCCCCCTTAGTGAGGGGCGGGAGCTCTGGCGGCAGCTCCGGGGTGGGGAGACAAGCCCCGGAGTCGGAAGAGCTGGGTTTGCTTCCGGGCCTAGCCACCAGCTGGCCGAGTGACCTTAGGCAAATCACTCAGTAATTTGTCGGCGCCTCAGTTTCCTCCTCTGCCTATCAATGTTTGTGGGGTTGAAAGCGCTTTGTAAAGTATAAAGCGTCGGTATGTACGTAAGGGATGATTATTGTTTGTAACGGGGTTTTTTTGAGTTGTAAGAAAAGTTAGCAATTGCCCAGTTCTTGGATTTTGAACCTGGGAACCTTGGATTGAAGTTGGAGATCCCCCTAAACTCCTTGGAATTGTATGCAGAAATAGTGGGAGTGTGCATTTTTGGGGAATGAGGATCCATCGCCAGCAAGTTTTCAAAGGGGGCTGTGACCCAGAAGAGTTAAAAACTATGATTCTTTTATGCCACAGGGAGGAAACTGAGGCCTAGATGTCATTTGGGACCCTTCACAACCGATTTGAAGCCCCTGTTTGAATCCCTGGGATATGTGAGCTGTTTCTATGCATAATGGATAGTTGGGGTAACAACACTCCACTGCTTGGCTTCTATTCTGAGTCCTTTCCTTTTACCATGGGGTGCCTGAAGGGTGGCTGACACGTTGGTATGGCTCAATGGCACCCAATATAAAGCAGCTAAAACTAGAAATGGGTGTGTTCTCTACTATTAAGAAGCCTGTAGAATCTTTGGGCCAGCAATTCTTGGTTTTCTGCTGCTTATACTGGTACCTGACTACCTTCCTCTTTCATTGACAATTTTCCACAACCATGGTTGCCATCCATTACTCCTCAATATTCTATATCCTTAGTCTGTGCGGTTGGTAGTGAGCAGGCTTATTTTTAAATGGTGCTGCCGAGTCCAGCTAATTAATGGTGCAGGTGGATTTTTAGCAAGCTGGCTCACTTGGAACAGACTAAATCAGGCATGGAATTCCTGAAGATGTTTGGGGGTTTATGTTTCTTAATGGAAGGTTAACATTCTCTGGAAAGTTTTGTCATGACTTCTGCTGAACTGCAAAATCAGTAGATTTGGAAGTGTTTCAATGCTTAACTGTTTCCTGGCCTGCTTTGTATTCTATTTGCTTGAAAGTGTGTCACTAAGATGGCCAAAATGCTTCTTTGTTAATTGTCAGCTGCTTTTATCAAATTCCAGGCCATTGTCCAGCAAACACTATAGAAATGTTTGAACAGTTGGATTTCAAACATTTTCATTTTGTGGGGTGGTGCTTACCAGTGGTACAGCTCTAAGCAAGTGAACATAAACACATGTAAGTGTATTTTGTCTGGTTAGGCGTTTACCTGTTTTGCTATTCCATACAAATGTCTGAGAAAATCAATTGACTATTCCTTTTACATAAAGGGGAGAGACAAATGATCTCACTTCCAGAGAAATGACTGTTTTGGAGAAAAACGTGTTGGTCTTTTAGCTCTTTTGTTATTATCTGGATGTACCTCAAAAGAATCTTAAGACTGTGGTGATCTTATAAGATGCTTTCCTCCAGAAAAAGGAGGGGGAAAAAAACAACTGGAACTCAAAGCTTGAAATTCTGTGACAAAACGTGAGATGTCCAGGATAGGAGGCCGAAAAGGTTTCACTACGGTGTTCTGCACTAGCTGGAGCAGATGCTCTTCTGTGTAGCCATGACATGGACTCCAGATTTCCAGATTTTCAAGAACTGCACCTGCCACTTGAAGAGCTTGTCAGGATGTGACAGGAACTCTGGAGCTGAATATTTTTGTTTTTGAATTTGGGGGCTGTTGACCTTGCTTCAAGAAGAGACAACGACCGAGCAAGCACTGCCACCAGCACTATTACTGGGAATTCGAAGACCTGAGTTTCTGCCAGACCTTCAGTGCAAACTCTAGCAACACTCCATCAAAAGTGAACTACGGTACTTGATATTTTCCAAAATGCCTCACTCTTTACTTACCTACCATCTCTGCACTTTCCGTTCTTGCTCTCTACTTTGGGATGTGTTCCTCTGATTCTTCACTTGTCAAAATGCTGCCATTTCCTCAATATCTACGTCACATGTTCTCTACTTCATGCATCTCTTTAGCTTTATTTTTTCTTAAGTTGTATATTAAATAATATTTACATTATTTTATATTAAGTTGTTTACCTTTTAGCTACCTTTGCATAGCATACCTCGTAAAGTCCCTGGCAAGCATTTGCTTTTTCCAGATAGCAAGTGCCTTGAAAGCAAAGGCTTTGTCTTAGGGATCTTTGCCCACCTGTACTGCTACATGTGATGAAGCATTTTGTAGAAAGAATTAGAGAGCAGGCCATCAAAATAGATTTTCCGTAAGATGTTTGGTAATCTAAGTACTCTTGATTAGGAAAAAGATCACTATTATGGGCCATATTTCTTTCTGTGTTTCATGATTTTTTGTTTTTGTTTTTTGATTCTAAATTTAAAAGATTTAGGGAGCCCTCAGATGTAAAGAAAAACTGATATATTATATAGGGTATTAACAGAAGGGTGCGAATACCAGGGTCTTATTCCCTGGGTATCTTATTCTTTCCCATACAAGATGGAATCTTCTTAAAATGAAAGTTAAAGACAACTTTTAAAAGTATGAGGTGGTAGGATAATTTGAAGAAAGCATTGGAAAAGTAAGAAAGACCAGGTCTCCTTCGATGTTTGTATATAAATTTAAATTCAGTTCTTCATGTGCTGCCCATTGAGCTACTTCTTTCTCCCCCTTCAGGCACTGCTCAGCAGGCTGAATACAAATTACTCCCCCAAATTATGAGACTTAAGGGCAATTCCTGTTTGTTGCTACTCTGAGATGGTTTGTTCTCGAGTCAGGAAGCAGTCCCTGCCAGAGAACTCTTTGTTCTTATCATCACCAATTGTTAATCAGAAAGCTTTTTTTAATTCTGCATTTATCATTTGTCAGCTTCTTAGCTAGTCCTATCAAGAGTAGTACCCATCAGGCAGCTGATAGCTGATAGCACACTCACTCCAGTGTTAGAATCCTGTGTTTCTAATTCCATGCATTTGTTATCTTACCTGTTTTGTTCCTGTCCCTTCCAGTCCTGTGCCTCCTGATTGCTGAGTATTCATCTGGACCTTCTGACCACCTTCCTTGTACTATTCCATCAGCCTACAGATCTGGTACCTGGATTTTTGCCCTTGGTGATTCCTTCACCTTACTGCTGAAGAAGACACCATTCCAGTGGACCACTGTGATCCAGGAGGCATTCAACCATCATGATGTGGCCTTCACCTCCACTCCTGTTCCACTCAGATTCAGAACAGCCCTTTATAGTGAAGTCAAACTGTTTAAGCCAAGTAGCTGAAACTATATTGTCGCAACAAAGGCCCAATTTTTTCCTCGAGTGTGCATTTCATTTTTTCAGTTAAGGCCTTCAGAGACATGGTAAATTTGGACCAGGGGATTTTTAGTTATCAACACTGAAGAATGACAACATCTTGTCAAGAATGGCATTGGACCATACCCCACAATCTCAAATGATTGAAATTAATGAAGTGTCTAGGATCCTATCCAGGTCACTGGACCCTATTCTTTGTCCACTTCAAGTCTATAGTAGCCTACTGAATAGAAAGCAGATATTCTGACCAGCAGATATTGGGATTAAAACAAAGGCACAGTGAACTCACAGCATCTTTGGGATTACTCAGGAACCAGAACTTTTCACACAAATGTAAGAAATTCTACCAAGGAATCCCTTTACCTAACAGCATCTCACAAAGCTCCAATCAGATTCCAGAAAAGACCTCTTGATATATCCAGGTAGAACCTATAATGGTAATCCCTTATGTTTATTTAGCACTTTATAGTTTCAAAGCACTTTTACATTAATCTCAATTATCAAAATAACACAGTAAATTATAATCCCTTTTTGCAAATGAGGAAATGGAAATATAAAAGGTTATCCAAGGTGACACACCTATAAAGTGGTAGAGCTCAGGCCTTCTGACTCCCAGTCCAGTTCTCTCCATGAAATTAACTTAGCCTCCACTTTACCTGCATTGTTAATATGGTTGGAGATTGGTAACCCTGGAAAAGTTTCCAACTTCCTGATATGGTGCTCTCAGGATGTTTTAAGTGTAATCTTACGATGGCTGCACCTAGACCAGAATTCCATGGCAATAACTCTAAGGTTTAAGAACAGACTCTCCATAGTGGTAGACTATCTAGTCAACATGGCACACGTTCATCTGACAGTAAAACTATGTAACATGAAACACAAAGCTACTCTTAGTTGTTCCCATGGTCTTCCAAATGGGCTAATTAATTGGAGATCCCTATTCATGTTTTGTTCTCTTTTTTTTTTTTTCCCCTAAGTCTTGTTAATAATTCCTAGACACCAAGATCTTATTATCTATGGTCCTCTGCCCTCAGACATTTACTTAATAGTTCTACTACATTTTTTTAGAGCAGGGCTGTTCATATATGTATGCATGTGTATATTTGATGCATACATATAATCTATATACATAGAGCTTCCGGAGTCCTGTAAGGTGGTAAAATATGTGTTCCCTCCCCTGATTCAATATAGTGTATTAAAGGCTCTAAGAAGGCTTGCAAACAGGGAGCCTCATTGAGCTGTTTAGCCCAGTATGTCCTAAGTTTAATCAAACACAATGTTATTTTTGCAGCATTCCTTTAAATGGAATGAGGGAAACTGCTTTAGAGCAGTATAGCCAGTGGTTCCTGATTGCCCTGGAGGCCCAGGAATAAACAGCATCTTTGAAGCCCTTCCCCCCTCCCTTTTTGTACTTTGTCAATAACTGCTTGAATTGGTATGTTTTAATTATCTAAGAGTCCTATATCTTGATCGTATTACCTCTATTTGTTAAAGGAACTGCTAGAAAATTTGTGGGAATATATGGGAAGGGAATGGGGAAAAGTTAATGTCCCCCAAGTTGGATGGATTCCATGACATTTAACAATATACTTGTCTGTCCTTAGAATTGTGCTGTAAACCTAGCCCAAAGGTATTGAATCTCACTTAAGTGGGTGAGATTGGGAAGGGAAGGGAGGAGAAGAAGAATGGAGAAAAGGGGGACGGGGGATGAGAAGGAAATATTTTCTTAGAATTTGAATTGTGGCCCATTGAGATCTTAGCAGTACTTGAAAATAAGTCATCTAGCCATGGACTTGGGATAATATTTGCAAAGAAATGAATGCATTTTGCAGATGTATGCTGACAGCAAAAACTCTAGTACTATTGTCACTTAAAGCCAATTAGACTGTTATTTGATAGTCACAAACCCAATTTGAGGCCATCAATTTATAGCACACTTGAATGTTATAACTTCATCATTCTGTAATGTGGCCCATATTAGGGAAAGAATGACTAGGAAAACACCTTCTTGGCTTACCACAGCCTTTGCTCACAGTTTCTGGTTTCTGTGACCTATTTTTTGTATTTCAGCATTTTGTGAACAACTTATTCTTAGATCATTGGTTTTCCAAAGGCTTTGTGACCATGAAGCCCTTTGGAAGAAAACTATGTGGAAGCCCAGAGTAAAAGAGAAGCTGCTGTAGATGAAGCAGGAGTGGGGGGCCTGAAACCTGCCACAAGCATCTTCCTTTATCACCATGGTGACCCCTAAGGAGACTTCTTTACAACACCTAGAATTCTTCAGAACACTGTTTGAAAACCACTGCCCTAGACAACATGTGCAACCTGAATGGCATTCTGATCTGTACCTCTACCAACCAAGTCCATGTTCAGTTGATGCTACTCATCCTTAGGAATACTTACTGTGGGCAAAGTCAGAAAAGTACAAGAAGATGGGCATATCTTTGCCCCCTCAGAGTAGTCATGTGGGCTGAAAGTGGTATCAAATGGACTAGATCAACAGCCCTGTACCCCCAGATGGATATCAAGTCAGTGATTCCTGGGATTCAATATAGTCAGAGAGCAATTCATACGTACTCTACACTGACATACCCCCTTACCCAACTTCTTTCACAAACACCAGATGCTCTAGTGGTACTTGAAATAAATAACTCTGAAGTCTTGATCCTCTTTGGATACCTGAATCACCAGGTATTGAAGCTGGTACTAAAGTTGATGATGCCTCATTGAGGCCATGTTAGACCAACTTGTATACGTTGGACCTCCCATCATCAGCCATGGTACTCTACTTCGTGTGCAAGGGATAACCATTAACAATGAAAGTAGAACTGAAATACTGGTAACATTACCTAGGGGTAATGGTTATTCATCTTATTCTCAAAACTCCAAGTCACTATGACTCAACCAGGGGCAGTTACACTGCTCCTTGGTTATTTTTCAGTTTAACTGCTGTTTTCCAAGATAAATGAGCTAACAACCTTAAAAAAAATAAAATTTTCTCCATCATTGGCACATCTCCAAAATTACGAATACTCTTCGCTAACTACATGTAACACCTGATCCACAAGAGACTATTTTTGGATATCCTCTCTCCTGTATATGATGTTAAATGTGATGCTTTGGAAAATTTTCTTCTAACCAATGAGAGGTACTCTTATGATGGATCTTTTGATGTCTGGTACCATCAACTACCAGGCGTTAGGGATATTTGGAGGTAGACCTTTTGACCAAGCCATGGTAGTTTGCTTGCTGGGCATCTCAAGTTGTGTATCATCTACCTTTTTGCTGGAAATGTAGACTGACTTGAAAATCTACAAAGCCTGCAGCTAAGATTTTAGACTCCCGAGCTTCCTGCAGCTTCTTCCTAATATTACAAGACCACAGTGTCTTGTCCTTGTGGATGTTTTAATGGAGTTTCATCTGTCTCAATACTGTTGTTTTACACTGATTCAGAGTGGCTGACTTCATTCCTTGCTATGAGATACTCTCAGGCATTAAGACAACTTAATCTGTTTCTGCAGGATGGATTCAATTCATGAACTCCCAGACAGATCATGTCAGACAAGTAGACTTCGATTTTTGTCATGAGAAAAATCTCAGTCCTTCACTTCACAGTCTACTTAAGGGCCAGCTATCCTCAACTATAATGAATGCACTGGTTAAATGTTGGGAATGATTTCTTTGTATCTTTGTCTCTTATTCTCTAGACTAACCCGGATTATGTGACTTTGTCTACAAATCATCAAACAAGGCCTGTGCATCCTCAACTAATAAAAATCTAACGACTAGCTTGCTTGTATATACAACTATTGTTAATAAGAAGTTATCTACAAACTCCATTTTCTACTACCTTCAAAATGTCAGCTCAATTTTTTTTTTCTGTACTTTACAGAAAAAGATACGGATCTACACTGCCAGTCATTCCGTTTAATCCTGTCAAACACAGTCAAAATGAGGGATTTAAGGTGAGGATCATCTGTTCGAGAGTCTAATATACACTGTATATAAAAATTGATGGTTGAAAATAAAGCCTAAAACTCAAATCTAGGGCTTTACCTATCTCCCTGCCTCAGATCTCAATCTAAGTCTTTCGGCAGCACTATCCAACCAACCTAAGGCCTTTTTTATAAGCTGATTCTCAGAGACGGGCCGTTTCAGAAGATGGAGACTTGATTACCAAAGAGAGTAGGGCCAACCTTCATGAACCTGGCTCTCCCAACCTTGTCATTCCCAGATGTAGCATAGACTCAACAGAACCTCAAGTCTGAATTGAGAATATATCCTTCTACTGAGCTGAAAGTTCTTGGGCAGATACATATGAAAATGAAAGCTGTATACGTGACTGATGAAAATGGTATCCAGAGGAAACCCTAAGGAATGACCCTGGAGTACTCAGGGTAAAAACTAATTTACAGAGCATTGATATCAATCTGCCCATTCTTCCAGATAACATCCTGGCTATTGGTGTGGCTAGCCCTGGTGAAGGTAACCTATTTGTCTGTTTTATGTAACCCAGCCCTGTCTGCCATTTTTGAAAATTTGCGATCAGACTGGCTGTGCTTGAGAAAACTACAACTGGTATCAGCCTTACACTCATTTCCACCCAGGAGTTTTGAATTGAAGCAACCTGCACCTCACCCCCACCCATTCCCCTGGACTTAAATGTTCACAACTGGAAGGACCATGCTATATACTACTTGACCAGCAGCTCTTTTTAAGTGCAGAGTAAGTCTCTACATATATATATTTGATCATTTTCAGCATCTGAGACCTTATACTAGATCTGAAGGACTACAGCAGATTGAAAGCACTGTCCATTCCTCTCTTCTGCAGTAATACAGAGATGACAGAAATGTACCAGTTCACCTTGACAAACAGCTAAAAAGAACACAAGAAAAGGTTTCCACTTAACTTAAACTTACCACTGACTTCAGCAGCCTCAGGACTATTTGCCAATGGGAGGCTTGTTCTGCTTTGTGTCAGCAAGATGGTTGGGCTCTCAGATTCAAGGCCACCGAGTTTACTTCTGTTGAAATGCTATTGCATCATCCAAAGTACTCTATTGGACATGATTATTCCCTTCAAATGGATTACAGGCTTCCTGAGTACAGGACAGACTTACTCCTCATGATGTTTTCTTCAAAATACTCTTATTATCAAGAAAGTAACAATGCCAGCTGTTACTGAACAGAGACTAAGCGAATTTTTCAGTATCTGGTCTTACCATTGACGTCAGTTGTTTTTGATTGACCAGCATCCATTGCACTCTTTATAACAACTCTGATGTTTCTTGGAACCACTTTTCCTTATTTCCAGTTCACATGGTTCAGACAGTCTGGCCTAACTTTAAGCTTCTTGGGTGTACATGTAATTCAGACCTGATCAATCAGCATAGTCCCATCTCTTTCACCATAGTGATTGGTTCTGGAATGGTTTGATTCAAATTGGTCCAGTGATACTCAGCCATAAGAGTTTTACTGAACTGTGGAGGAGAAGCTCCGAAGCTATCTTTACTGAGGTTGCTTGGCTTTGTAGTATGAAAGCTCTAACCAACAGGGCCCACCATATTAAATGAGCCAGAAAATGAAGCCAGTGCCGAGGAAAGCAGAGCCAAATGATGGAGAGACTTGAGTCCTGATGACAATGTTTGTGCCCCTGGATCCAACCGTGCCTGAAGCTAGTATATCCCTATGGACTTTTCAGTTATGTGAGCCAATAAATACCCTTTTTTGCTTTAAGTTACTTTGAGTTGGGTTTCTATTGCTTAATATTGAGTCAGTCCTGACTAGTATACTGTCTACCAATATCAAAGCTTAACAGATTCAAGTATTTATTAAACTGGAGGTCATGGCCACACTGAACTTACTTTTCAAACCAGAAGACAGAGTGAAACAGGAAGTGACAATGTTTAAGTTACTACAGACACATAAAAATTACATAGTAGAAAAATACAGAAGAAAACCTAAGTGTTTATTGGTAAAGGATTGGTTAAATAACACATTTCAGCCATGTAAGAAAATCTATATGGCTATTAAAATTAATAAACTACCTTTATTCTGTACGGACATGGAAAATGGCCATGATAATATTAAGTGCAACAAACTATTAATAGAAAAATGTATAGTATGAACTCACTTAAAAATTTGTGTTTATGATGCATAGAAAAGTCAACTAATGGCTTTCTTCAAATAGTGTAGTTTACATGAGACTTTCAACTTTATATGTTTCTGTATTGAATATTTTACACTACTCACATTACTTTTAAACTTTATTTAAAAATAAAGGATTTTAAAAATTAAATTTAGTACTTATTGTTTGACTTTGGCAGGTTACTTACCACTGAGCTTATTTTGTCAAGTAATTTTAAATACCCATCTTTATGTTAGTTAATATTTAGATAAATATATTCATCATCCATTACTGAAGCTGACAAGGTTGTTGTGTACCTTCTTTGAGAAACTCAGCTCAGTGTTTCTTAATTTTTCAAGCATATCTCTTTAAATATCTGAGTTGTTTTGGATGACCAGAATATCATAGTATCAGTGTTCACTACAGATTACTGCAGTGTTCACAGTAGCTAGTAAAAGGGAAAAACATTTTCCTTGAAATCCTTGAGTATTTTGATCTCATAGTCCAGTTCAGTAGTGATCTTCCCCCCTCACCCCTGCACCCACTTTAGGTGACACTTCTCATTTTCTTCCTGCCTTTCTGGCTGTTGCTCCATTGTAGATAGTCTTCTCCCCACCGTTTAAATATTAAGTGTAATGGCTATCCATTGATTTTTGCCTCCTGAGTCATTTCCCCTTTCTTTTAATGATAGATCCCCACATTTTCTTTGGAATGCTATTCCTTTCCATTCTGTGGTTTTAGTGAAACTATAGATTACAATATTACAGCCTCATACCCCCCTGGTTGATCATGTGATCCAAGGCTTGTCCAATCAAAATTCCCTTCTCACCAGGATTTTAGTCTTAACAGAGGTGACACAATCAGGAGCTGATTCATTCTAATGATAGTGTCCCAAGAAAACTATCAGAGTTGGTGCAAGGATATCCCCCCTGCCCCCATAGTGCCCTGGCTGTTTTTGTCAAGGCCTAGTTATCCAAATTTTCCTTTGATTCTATAGACTACCATACATCCTTGAAGTATGATCCCTTTTCATTTGTCAGCCAAAGCAAATTTCTTTTGCTTACAGCCGAATGACTAATAACAAATTGATACCAGAGAGTTAAATGGGCTTCAGACTCTCAGGAACATGGAAGATCTGGAATTGAATCTGAATCAAAGGCAGCAAAAAACTTTCCCTATATTCCCAGAGTAGGGGAAATGAGCAATTTATATTGGCAAAGGAGCCAATAAAGGTACTTCCCCCTTGTCAATTAGAAGCATATGCCTGTTGAAGGCAAAATTTAGATAACCAGGTAGCTGTTGACAATTTGAAATGGATGAGGAAGCCATTCTACTGGCAGTATCTTCTCACTAACATCTACAGGTGTGTGTTAGTGATGGTTAAATATGCTAGTGGATGTGTAAATTACAGATTTCAAGGTTTGGTTTAAGAACTCAAGGATAGTATCACCCAGAAGTTTTAGGTTTGACAGTGGATGTGATAAGTGGAAATTACTTTTTTAAATTATCTTCTTAGGGAGAAGAATCCATTTTCTACAGTGTGTTGAATTGGAAGCATTTATAAAATTACTCCTGTTGAAGAATGCATGTCCTGGGCAGCCAAGGAATAGAACATAGTGGACAGCTGCATTTACCTAACCAGTGTCTTTTCCCTCTCCTTTAAGAATAGCACCTCACCTTCCCTTTGGGAAGCAGCCTATCTCCCATACTACCCAAACATAATATGTAAATAGCATTTGAGTTCATGTTACTGAGGTATCCTCAGTTGCCCAGATTCTTGATTTTCTTGAATGTTAAGCTTCTCAAAAATTTTTTGTGAACTGCCTTATATCCTTCCTGTACATTACATTGGCTGTGCAGGCTGTTACATAGGTCTGAAAAAGATATCCCTTTACACTATGCGCAGAGGCCTAGTAGCCAGGGTCAATTTTTGTAATTTTTGTTACTTACAGTCAGAGAAACCCAACTGAATCAGTGTTGCTCCTCTGTCTTAGGCCTTCTTTTTTTTTTTTTTTTTTTTTTTTTTTTTTTTTTTTTTTTTTTATTTATGATAGTCATACAGAGAGAGAGAGAGAGGCAGAGACACAGGCAGAGGGAGAAGCAGGCTCCATGCACCGGGAGCCCGATGTGGGATTCGATCCTGGGTCTCCAGGATCGCGCCCTGGGCCAAAGGCAGGCGCCAAACCGCTGCGCCACCCAGGGTTCCCATGTCTTAGGCCTTCTTGAACTATTCTGCAGAATCTCCCCCATTCCCATGGCTTTGGTTTCCAACTATATGTTGATAACTTCCAGATTCCTATTTTTAGTCCAGATATATTTCCTGAGCTCCAGATCTGAATGTCATCTGGATATTCCCCTGCTTGATAAACACACAGATCCTTCACACTGAAGGATCATTTTTCCTTCAAAATCTGCTCTTCTGGTGTTCTGTTCTTGATTAATGGCACCACCCTCCACCCTTATTTTCAAACCAGAACACAGGAATTAACTCTTGTCACTGAAGCTTCTCTTCTATCACCCCCGTCATCCCTATTAGTCATTAAGGTACATCATTTACATGATACACTCTCCTATGCTACCAGAACATAATATATAAATAGCATAATCCCTCTCCTAGTGTATCATGTAAATATACCTTAAAACTGTCTCCACTTCTATCAGCCTTGTCCAAGGTATCTATTCCTAAGACCATTGTGATGCCATTCTAGTGTCACTATCTCTACTGCTGTCCTACTACAGACTGTTCTTTGCAGAGCAGCTAGAGTAATCTTTGATACGAAATCTGATTGTGTCACTCCCCTGCCTAAAACCTTTTAACAGTTGCTCCATTGTTTCAGAATAAAATCTAAACTTTTATTCTGGAACTTTATACTTGTTTACAAGGCTCTTCATTGTCTTGCTCAAGCCTTTCACCACTTCAAACAAGGACAACTCAATTTTGTATGTTGGAGTTTCCTATAATATTTCATAGGAAAAAAGGATTCCAAATTTCTCTTTCCATGAACTTTCTAAATTAAATTTGATACATGTTACTACTATATAGAACTATCATAAGTGCCTAGAGAGCAACCAAATTCCTGCCTCACAACATAGACAATAGCAGAGAAACTACAAATTCAAATGTTAAAATGAAATATTAGAATTGTTAAGAGACTTTTTATAATTTTATGATAGGGGATCATAAGCAAAAAATCTAGAAGCTCTCAAGGAAATTACAGACATATTTGATTACATAAACAAATTTGGGGAAAACAAATCTTAGTTCTATAAAAGACACGTGAGAGACACATGAAAAATTTCCAACACAAGTGACAGATCGATGATTAATATCACTAACATACAGAGAGTTCCTACAAATTGATTATTACAAAAAGAAAAAAAAAAGTCACCCCAATAGAGAACAGTATTCTCCCTGTTGTACAGCTAAGAAAACAGGCTCAGAAGAATGAAGTAACTTGCCCAAGTCCTACAGTAGGTGATCACAGGTCTTGGGCTATGACACAAATTCAAGTGATTTGACTCCTGAGTCCACGCTTCGAATCATTTTTCTCTCTGGCATTTCAATAAGCATATGAAAGCAGATAAAGTGTATGCATGGTTAGTGAGATGTAAATCAAAACAACAGGGTACCATTGGTCACCTATCAGATGCAAAATTTTAAAAAGCACTGACTTCCAGTGTGGCAAAAATTAGGGTAAATGAAAACCTCTGTACATTGTTGGTGGCAATATGGAGTGTTCCCATCTTTTTAAAGGTAATTGGCCATAGCAATGACATTTTTTTAAATACATCTTTTAACCTAGCAGCCCCCCTTTGAAGAACTGTGTCTCAGAGAACTAAAAGCACTGCAATACAATACAAGGACACCAGTGCAAGAAGTTTGCTGCAACATGGCCTGTGGTAGCAGAAAACTGGAAACAACTTGACAGTCCATCAAAGGGAATTGGTTAAATAATTTCTAGAATTAAAAGCTGAAGTATTATGCAGCTTTTTAAAAGAATGAGACAGACCTCTAGCTTTTAACCTGTGGCATGTCTATGATATATACCATAAGTGAAAAGACAGAGTTACAGAGTAATGTATGTTGTGAACCCATTTTTGTGAAAACAAAACCTACAAATGTGTCAATGAATAAATGATCATCAAAGAAAGGTGGACACACAGCAGACATGATGTAACTTGAAGAGTTTGGAGAAACGTAGTACTTTGTACATATTGACATTGTTTCACTAGTTGTGGGCGGCACATGCCTTTTTTTTTTTTTTAAGAAAAAATTTAGTCATTTCTAAATTTAAGTATATTTAAAGCAAATTGCAATTGGACATTTTCTAATTAGAATATACTGGGCAGCCCAGGTGGCTCAGTGGTTTAGCGCCACCTTCGGCCCAGGGTGTGATCCTGGAGACCCGGGATCGAGTCCCACATCGGGCTCCCTGCATGGAGCCTACTTCTCCCTCTGCCTGTGTCTCTGCCTCTCACTCTCTGTGTCTCTCATGAATAAATAAATAAAAATCTTTTTTAAAAAAAAGAATATGCTAATAGAAGAGTGAGAATCAAAAAGTAGGGGAACAAAGAGTAATGGTTAGTTAAGTCTTAATATTTAGGATTGCCTTTTGAAGGTGCTTGTTTTCCAAGTGACTGGATAGGGCACTCTCTATAGTGAAGAACTGTACATTAGGGTGAACATTCTGACAAAGACTGGTTGTCTCCCTGTATCTGTCCTTCCTAGAACAAACACATTTTCCAGCCTCCCTTGCATGGAAGTATAACCCACTGACTACTTTTTAGCCAATGGGACATTAGCAACTGCTGCAGCTTGTCCTTAAAAGAGTATGCCCATTTTCTTCTGTTCTACTGAGCACAATGTGGGCTTGGTGGCAAGAACTTGAGCATGTCACAGTTGGACCGTGGAGAAGGAAGTGTGTGCAGATGTCATGGAGCAACAAGTTAGAAGGAGCCTAGGTTTATGATGAATGAGGAACCACCATACCAGGCCTGAACTCTTTACTTCTGGATGTTGTTTATAAGATAAATTCTGTCCTCTTAACATACTTGGTATTTGAGGTTTTCTGTCTCTCACAGCTGAACCTAATCTGCCCATGAATACTTTGATGGGAATATTTTTTAGGAACATCTCATTACATCTGTTCTAATTTTATGCTACTGAAACAACTTGCCCCTGGCTGGACTGACAGAAGTGCAATGTTCTAGGTGGATGACTGATTGAGCCACGAATCAGGCATATGTCTCCCATCAAAAACTAGTCAGTTGGCTTTATTAGCCAGGTGCCCATTCTTTATGCCCCCAGAATTCCCACTGCCATGGATATATATTGCTTTTTTTATTCCCACTATCTATCCCCACTTTTTTTGAATTGCCCTCCACCACTCTGTCTGTATGCTAACTATCCCTGGCTCCAGGGTGAGTACATAACCAAGACTGACCAACTAGAGCCCTGCAGCCCCTTGGTCAAGGTATTTAGATAAGGGATAAGCGTATGATCTAAGCCAAACCAATCTTATACAAACTAAAGTTAATCCTGAGAGGTGAGAGGGTGAGGGATGTTTAAACAACTGAGAAAGGCATTTCTTTTTGTTTTCAATCCACTGAATTTAGAAGTCTAAGGCTAACAAGTGTGGTACTGCTGATAACCATCTGACTACCATAAGAAGATGGTGTGTCCGAGAATGGAACATGCACAGGGACCTAACAAAGAGAATCCTTAAAGACATTGTTGCCCCCTGGATTCAGCCATGCCTGAAGCTAAACTAATCCTGGACATTTTTTGCAAGCAGTATATCCAACTTTCATCTAATTCATTTTGAGTTGTCTTCTCTTTTCATGAAACGGACAGAGTCCTGACTGAACCATCCCATTTCAATTTATTAACAACAGCAGACATATAGTAAGTGTTAGAAAATAGTATGAGATCAATTTATTAAGAGGCAGAAACTTAGAATTTGTTAACTCCAGTAGACAGAACCACAGAACTTTCTGCATTGGCAAGGCCAAAGACGCTGACATGCTACTTAACCTTTCTGAGCCGATTTCTTTATTCAGAAAAGTAGGCATAGCTATGGTCCCTATCTCAAAGAATGTGAGGATTAGGAGAAAGAATGAACACACAGCACTGAGCACAGTGCCTGACACCTAATAAGCCCTTAGTAAATGGCAGTTGTTAGCAATAATATTAAGGCATTAATACCCTGGAAGCCAGCCATTCCCTTGCCATCTTTTTAACCACAACTTGCCAGTGTCAATAGAATACATTCCATCATAGTCGATCTCTTTTATAAGGAAAACCAATTCCTTATTTGCCCTATCACCCTTGGAAGTGCTGGTGGCAACAAACATGTCACATTCCATTTCTCTCATAGGCTGAGGTCCTTGGATGCCACCTGTGCCAGCTGACCTGTTAGCAAATGTGACAGGAACCCTGGATTAAGGGTCCAATGAGGTCCAGTTCTCATTGATAAAAACATGTCCTTCTGGGATCCCTGGGTGACTCAGCGGTTTGGCACCTGCCTTTGGTCCAGGGCATGGTCCTGGAGTCCAGGAATTGAGTCCCACATTGAGCTCCCTGCATGGAGCCTGCTTCTCCCTCTACCTGTGTCTCTGCTTCCCTCTCTCTCTCTCTCTGTCATTGATAAATAAAATCTTAAAAAAAAATAAAAAAGGAAATATGTCCTTCCTCATCTCTGTCAGAGCAGGTGGCCAATCTGGGCATGCTCCAGACTGATGAGTGTTTCACCACTTCACTAAACCACACTGAGACTCAGCACTCCCAACTGCTGCTTCTTTGAAAAAGAAAACAGGTTTAGGTCACGGTTAAGAATCCTGGTCCTTTACACCAACAAGAATAAAAGGTATCTTTCTGTTCAGGCGTAATTCTGAATATCTCAGAAGACCTATGGCTTTATCCAAGCTCACCTCCCTGAACTGCCAGGACTTTGGGTCAGGGAAAGTAACTGAAATCAGACCTAGTCATTAGGTCAGGGAAATGGGCCAAAGCCATGTTTCATGAAGTGGCAAGCACTGAGGGACCTTGGGGAGCCCCAGTCTCATCATTGATATTCTTCTGAGGCAATAGCAACAGAACAGAAACATCCTAGCCACATTTGCCTGATTCAATGCTTGGATGTTTTGGACAGGAACTCAATTTCTCAAGTTTAGAAGATGTCTGGGGCTACCTGGATTTGAGGAGAAAGTAGTTTTCCCAGAGAAAGTATTCAAGTTCAGATGCTGTTTTAGGTGGTCCAGGACTCGGGAAACATACACAGATCAGGGCTTCAAAGACTGTAGAGTTGATGGGAAGAAAAGAGGGGATGACAAGGGGATCATTAAGCCCAACTTCACTCTTACCACAAAGATTCCCTGACATGGTCAAAAAATTACAGCAATCCTCAAGGTGGTGTTCAACTTCTATCCCATCTTCATAACACACTGCCTGTAATGCACTATGAATTATATTTTAAAATAAATCCTTTGGTTATCTTGCGACCAGCAAAATTATGCTGCAGTATATTCTTGTGGGTATTTTACACTATTCATTTTACAATGTGATCATTTAAGCTACACCACAAATTTTTAAGAGTATGTGACAAAACAAGCATGAAATCAGAGTCCAAGGCTACACACATACATCTGCCACCATCACCATTGAGCTAAGACAGCCCAGGAAGCCAGCCCCGGAAGCAGGGCCCACCTGGAGTCTCCATGAAAGGCAGCCTGTGGCAGGAAACAGTCAGACCTTGTGGTCCTTACAGAGGATCTAAGTAGTTACATGGCTTCTCATCACTTCCTGGCCCAAAGCAAGACCCCCAGCTACTTAGAGATGTTTCATTATCTCTAATAACAGGAAACTTGCCGTAATCAAAAGTAAATGTGGAAAATTTTCAAGAAACCTCAAGTCCATAATAGCAGGCATCCTTGGCCTTGGCTGAGAAGCAAGTTGATACCAAGTTGTTCTTAGCACTTCGCCAGATGGATTGCTGTTTCCTCATGCCTTGGGCACCCAAAAAGGGAACAAGGGCTCAGGCTGTGTTTATGGCTCTTTGCCTGATACCTCTCCCAGTTCCCTCTTTTAAGGCAAAGAGCTCTGTTCTAATCATATTCTGCTCTCCAGAGTCTGGCCTTGCCTATGTGGACCTGTTTTGTGATAAGTAGATACTTTTGGCTTTACTTTCTGTGCTTGTCTTTGGGCCTAACAGCCTAAGGAGAAGCAGAACATGCTTATTCCCGTTCCCCCTCTTGTTTCTCTCATTCCTTGGTCTTTCTTCCACTTAGAAAATATGAGTCAAGCTTCCATGTTCCCCACACATGGGCCTTACAAGAAACCAACCACTTCTTTTACCATCTGTAGGTACCACCAAGTCAATGTGGAGGAGACCCTCACATACTCTCCACAGCTCTGGATCCTCCCCCTTTTTCTAATCCTACAGTGCCCACCCTCTGCCCCTGCCTTGTGAAATTTCATATGGAGGAAGGCGCTCAAGATATATAAAGACTCCTATGATAGGGACGCCTGGGTGGCTCAGCGGTTGAGCGTCTGCTTTTGGCTCAGGGCATGATCCCAGAGTTCTGGAATCACATTCCACATCAGGCTACCTGTGTGGAGCCTTCTCTCTGCCTGTGTCTCTGCCTCTCTCTCTGTCTCTCATGAAAAAATAAAATCTTTTTAAAAAATAAAAAAAGACTCCTACTAGAAAAATGGCTATAAGAAACTTGAAAACTTTATCTACGGGTTGCTACTATGAACTTCAGCCAAGATGTAGTGTTACAGGACCAATTACATAATTTGTGGGGCCCAGTGTAAAATGAAAAGACAAGGGCCCTTGTTCAAAAATTATTATGAATTTCAAAATGGCAGCAGCAGATTATTAAACCAAATGTGAGGCCCCTCTGAGCACAGGGCTCTTCTAAGCATGGGGTCCTAAGTATGCATGCAGGCCCCATGCCCAGGAATCGCAAATACCCTTTGGTTAACAGTATGAACACATCCATGCACCCAGTCTTCCAGTTCTGACCAGTATCAATATTACAATATGTAGTAATTATCATTTACTAGTGCTAGGAATAGAGCTAAGCCCTCTGCCTATTAACTCAGTTAAAACTCCGTTGTTTTATTCCAGTCATTACAGAGGAGGAAAACCAGAGTCCCTCAGCTTGTAGGTGGTCTTCCACCCAGATTTCTAACCAAAACCCCATCTTCTAAATGACAGATCTCTATCAGCCTGTAAATCAGCGGGATCCATGATGGTAGATAAATAATAGAGGCATTATAGGCACTCAAACTAGGACTGCAATTTACATGCATCATCTCATTTGAGTGTGAGTTTCTGGTGTGAGATTTATTCCATAGCCCTAATGCAAGAAGTTTCCCATGCCTTTATCTCATTCAATACTGCCCTGAAGTCAACTTGCCCACACACAGCCCCACACACAGCCCCACACACAGCCATGGACTCTTTGTGATGTCAGAAAATAGGCGCCACACGGAAGCTTCTCTGCCTACTCATGGACATTATGACATAATGGCCAAGGACTACTTTTCCTTCTGGTATCCAAGGACTCTAGCCTCAGTACCTCAGACCTATACCTGGACCTTCACCTTCTTCACTGCCAGTGATATATTTCAGCTTCTCCCTGAAGGAGCAATGTAAGGACAAGCAAGACCCAGGTCATCTCCATGTTTGAACATCCTCCAAATCCTATCCCCCTCCTGATTTCAAATTTTCCATGGCCTTGAAACACCAAACACTAAGGGCATGGGGCTGGGAGTATAAGGCAGAAATTCCAGCCTCCTTTTGCTAGGGCTTAGCTGGGGAAAGGAACTGCTGACACTGGAGGGTGTTTTTTCATTTTAGGAACTCGCCATATTACATCAGGTTAAGAAGTTTTGACTGGAAAGAAGGATCACTGATCTAAGGTCCTATTGCTAGGAAGTAGCAGAGCTAGGAATTTGAAGCTCTCAGACTTTAACTTTCAACTGTGGGCCACCTACTCCCCCTCTCTTGTTTCTCCAAGAAACTCCATCATTAGAATCACTATGGAAAAGCTCATTGAAACTTCCCAGGTCAGAGACTGGCTTACAGAATGAAAAACTGTGGGGACAATCTGCATTTTTAAAATCCTGTGTGTTACCTACCAGCTTTCAGAATTTCTATTTGAAATTTCAGCCAACATCACAATATTAAGTGTGGGCAGACAAACTCTTAGGTGCCCCCACAATGATCAGTGCCTGCTGGCATTCACACTTGTCTTAACTCAGAGTGCCATAAGAAAATACCACAGATTGGATAGTTCATTCAACAAAAACTTATTCTCTCAAAGTTATAGAGGCTGGAAGTCTGAGATCAGGGTGACCCACCAATTTGGTTTCTACGGAGGGCTCTTCCTGGTTTGCAGATGGCTACCTTCTCACTCCATCCTCACATGGCCTTTCCTCAGTGTGTGTGAGGAGAAAGAGTGAACTCTTTGGTGCCTCCTCTTATAAGGACAGTAGTCCTTATCAGATGAGGGCCTTACCCTTACGATCTCATTTGACCTTAATTGCTTCTGTAGAGGCCTCATCTCCAAGGATAGCCATGCTGGGGTTAAGGTTTCAACATGAATTCAGTGGGGACACAAACATTCGGTTCATAACAATCTTTAAGTAATCCATTCTGCTTGAGTTGGACTTCTCCCTGAGATGAGACTTGTGATTTTTTTCTAACCAATAGCATCTGGCAAAGGTGATGGGATGTCCTTTTGTGATACATTACATTATATAAGACTCCATCTTGCTAGAAAATTTGCTCTAGAGGCTCTTCTTGCTGATTTGTTGAAGTAACCATTTTGGGAAAGTCCACCTGGCAAGAAACTGCCTCTAGAGGCAGAAGGTGGCTTCCAACCAAAGGAGAAAGCTGGGGCTGTCCATCTTATAGCCACAAGGAATTGAATTCTGCCAACTTGAGTGACCTTGGAAACAGGTTCTTCCCCATTTGTGCCACTGGATGAGGGTGCAGTCTGGCCAACACCTTAATTGGAGCCTTGTGAGTCCTTGAGAAGAGGAGTCAGCCAAGCCATGCCTGGACTCCCAACCCACAGAAACTGTGGGATAGTAAATGCATGCAGCTCTAAGCCCCTACGTTGTTTGTTACACAGCAATGGAAAGCTAATACATTAGAAAACCCCTCAATCTCCATTAACGAGGCTGCATAGATGGTTCCTCTCCTTTTCACTGTTACCTAGAAGCAACTTGTGTACTACTGAGCATGACAAAGAGCACGTCAAATTGCCTATTTAAAACAAATTTTTAAAATTTCTTGATTATGAAAGGTAATAGATACTCATTGTAGAACATTTGGAGGCACACCAAAAAGAAAATAAAAATTACCAGGAATAATTTCCTCCCACCCCCTTAGATAACCACAGATAACATATTGGCAAACCGCCTCCCCCAACTTGGTTCTATGCAGAGAGACTGGATAAAGTTACAAACAGAGAACAGTCTGTACGGACTGTTTTGTAACTTGTGCTTTCCACGGTGTCAGCCCACATTTTCTAAAGAATTTGAAATATCAGAGGGGTGAATTTGTTCCTGGGATTTTGGAACATTTCCAGACTCCACTTTTAATGGCCTCAGGTTTTTCCCAGGCTGGGCTTTGGGAAGGAGGACTCAGAAAGAGGAAACTGAGGCCCTATAATGGATGACACACCCGAGGCCAGATAGCCTGTTGTCTCCCAGAAATTTCTCCCCCCTTCAAATGCCTCATAACATTGTAGTTGAGCTATATCCCCAAAGCTCTTAGCCTTGGCCTTATTAGCAGAGTTCAGTTGTGTAAGCCACAACCTAACCTCTAATCAAGAGGGGTTCTCAGACAAGCTTGGAATAGCAGAAGCCAGCACCCTTCTGCCTGAGACTTGGGCAGCCCACCATCCATGAGTCCTGATTACCTGTCCCTCAGAGCAGTGAAAATGACCCCTGGCACACCGTTTCAGAACTTTTAGGGCTTAACCTTCTTTTAAATGTGAAAGGGAGGGGCACCTGAGTGGCTCAGCAGTTGAGCATCTGCCTTTGGTTCAGGTAGTGATCCCAGGGTCCTGGCATCAAGTCCCACTTGGTCTCCCCGCAAGAAACCTGCTTCTCCCTCTGCCTCTCTCTGTGTGTCTCTCATGAATAGGTAAATAAAATCTTTAAAAAACGTAAATGTGAGAGAGAAAGCAGTAAGGAAGGAGATGAGAAAAGGAAGGCAAGAATCATTCATCCAGTAAACTTTATCAAGCTTCTGGAAGTGCAGGCCCTGAGCTAGATACTAAAGTCATGGAGATAAATACCACAAGGTCCCAACCCCTAAACAGTATTTTTGTATTTGAATGTGTTACAACAAACAGGTGTTACTTTTGCAATAATAAAAAAGTGTAGTAAGAATTTTGTTGGGGATGCCTGGGTGGCTCAACAGTTTGGCACCTGCCTTCGGCCCGGGGCATGTTACTGGAGTCCTGGGATCGAGTCCCACGTCGCACTTCCTGCATGGAGCCTGCTTCTCCTGTGTCTGTGTCTCTGCCTCTCTCTCTCTATCTGTGTCTCTCATGAATAAATAAATAAAATCTTTTAAAAAAATAATTTTGTTAAGAATACCTGAGTTGGGGCATCTGGGTGGCTCAGTCCATTAAGCATCTGCCTTTGGCTCAGGTCATGATCCCAGGGTCCTGGGATGAGCCCCACGTCGGGCTCCTTGCTCAGCAGGGAGCCTGCTTCTCCCTCTTTCTCTGCCTTCCACTCCCCATTCTCATGCACTCTCTGTCAAGTAAACAAATAAAATCCTTTAAAACATTAAAAAGAATGCCTGAGTTAGGGGCACCTGGATGGCTCAGTCAGTTGAGTATCCTACTCTTGATTTTGCCTTGAGTCATGATCTCAAGATCATGGGATTGAGCCCTGCATTAGGATCCCCACCCAGCAGGGAGTCTGCTTGAGATTCTCTCTCTCCCTCTCCCAGTGCCCCTCCCCTCCCTGATCTCTCTATCTCTTTCTAAAATAAATAAATCTTTAAAAAAAAAAAAAGAATGCCTGAGTTAAACATTTCTAAACTGTGATTCTTCCAGTTGTTTATCATTAAATAACATACCAAAACTTTGTGGTATAAAATAACAACCATTTTATATACTCATGATTCTGTAGGAACAGAAATGGGCAGAACATAGTATGGATGACTCATCTCTGTGCTTAGATACCCTGGACACCAAGTGGAGTGCCTAAAATGGCTATAGATTGCTGGGACAGGAATGACTCAGATGTCTTTCTCATTGTCCATGCATGGCACCTGAGCTGAGAACAGGTGGATAGTTGGAAGGAGGTTGACATCTTTCTTGATCCTCCTTTTCCACATGCCTACCTTGGGCTTCCCCTCAGCATGGCAGTCTCAGGTACAAGTACACCCTTTGTACATGGTAGCTGGCTTCCCCCAGAATTTCAAGAGAGAGGAGATCCTCTTAAAGGCAATAAGACAGAAGCCACAGTGCCAAAGTCACACACCATTACTTCTATTTGTTTTCTATTCATTAGAAGCAAATCACCAAGTCTAGCCCATACTTAAGGGAGACAGAACTAAGCCCTATCTCTTGAAGAGCACAGTGTTAAAAGAGTTTGTGGACACATTTCTCCAAAAGTACCCTAACAGCCATATTCCACTACATCCTGGGCATTAGACACCCTCTCCAAGCCTCTGGTCTCTTGGAACCAATTCAAGTTCCTCACCTTGTATCCTAATGAGCAATATGGCTGATTTCTGTTTCCCCCTGGTCTCTCTCAAACACTCTTTCCTTCTCCTCTACTCACAAGCATTTATCAGTGTACATTTTCCCATCCTTTAAACAGTCCCTTCCCTTAAGTGAATTCTGATGCCAATTGTTAAAATATTGAAAATTCTGTTTCTTACATGAGACTTTTATAAAGAAAATCATTTTGAATGAAAAGTCCATGTCCAGCCATACCGTTAAGCAAATGTAAGGGCAAAAGAAGATATCCGAAGACAGGCTGGAACTACAAAACTTTCTCTTGTACACCCTCTCTGAAAAAAACTACTTGAGGATGTACTCCAACAAACTGATAAAGGAGCCCAGGAAAAAGACTAGGAAAAAAAAAAAGAAATAGTGGAAATAAAGCAGGAAAAATTTTGAAAAAATTCCAACCTACAGCTATTCAGCAGACCTAAAATACAATCTATCAAACCTAGAATTGGATATTAGATGTCTCTGAGACAAAAACTGTAAGGATGTAATAGATGTCATTGTGCAAATTGAGTAAAAATCTGAAAACCATTAAAAGTGACATGAAGGTAAAAGACTCTCTGACTGCCATAAAGGGAGAGCGCAGTTGGAAAATCTGGGAGAGACACAAGCTATGCTGGAAAATCGTGGTAAGGGTAAAATACACATGATTTTGGACAACTGATTGTGTTTTTAAAAGTAGGAAACAAAGATCACCAAACTGAAACAAAGCTAAGTTTATTGCCTTTCTGGCAAAGAAGAGTCATGTCTCTCAAATGCAGATTCCATCGGTTTCTCTGAGCAAAAATTTAAAGTAAATAAAGAGAGGAAAAAAGAATGCATCAAATAAGGCAAGATTCTGATTTACAGTCTCTAGCTGGCTCACAAAGCAGATTGTCAAACCATGTTTGCAAGTGGTCACCTTTAAGTTCTATGTCACTGACAGTAGGAATCTGCTTTTAAGCAAGTCCAAGATGTTACAATTCCCCGGGCCTCAGGTCACTGAGCAGAGATGCTTGAAAGTACATGTTCAAAGCTTAGCAAGGTGTTGATTTTTAAACAAGTATGAAATTGCCCACCCATTATAGAACAAAATATTGAGGGAGGAGTGAAGTTAATATTCTGAGTTCATAATTAACTTTGTTGGGTTTAAAATAGATAGCAAGAATACATGTTTTCATAGGACGTCTAATGTTTTTTCCCTACAAGCAATCTGTCACTTTTATTGGATCTTTTCTTGGATCAGCCTTTCTCGAATTCTTTCTTCTAGTGGGTTCAGATTTTAATCTTTGCCCTGTTCAATAAATTTTTTAAAATGTGTATGTGTGTGTTTATTGTTTGCTTAACTGTGACAGTTGTCTTCTGAGTTTTATTTGACAGGTGACAATATTTTACTACATGGAAATTTAAAGTTATACCTATTAAGAAAAACAAAGTTTAACAAAAAACACAAGGTTCCCACTCTTACTATTTCACAATCTCTTTTTAAATATAGAAGGATTTTGGAGGGTGCAGGTAAATTGGTTTCACTTCAGTTCTTTTTCTTCTGTTAAATTCTAGCAAGATAAACATTTTATTTAAAAAACTAAGAGTTGGGCAGCCTGGTGGCTCAGCAGTTTAGCACCGCCTTCAGCCCAGGGCATGATCCTGGAGACCCAGGATCGAGTCCCATGTCACGCTCTCTGCATGGAGCCTGCTTCTCCCTCTGCCTGTGTCTCACATGAATAAATAAATAAAATTTTTAAAAATAATAATAAAAAAACTAAGACTCAATATACAGTGGTGATGGAATTATAAGGATGATTTTTAATTTTCATCTTTATGTGTTATATTTTCTGTAATTTTCTTTAAAAATCTAACCACACAGTTGCCTGGCTGGCTCAGTAGGGGGAGCATGCAACTCTTGATCTCCCAGTTGTGAGGTTCGAGCCCCATGTTGGGCATTGAGCTTACTTTTTTAAAAAATCCATTCTTTCCACCCTAGAAATAAATCATGTTTTTTAAAAAATAATAAGATAAAAAGAAATAAAAATTTAACCATAAATATACATTATTTTTAAGCCATAAAATATGTTATAAAAGAAAGGTAGTTTTACATGAAGGGACTTGGAAAAATATTAACCAATTGCAGAAAAATATATTCTCATTTTTGTGGGGTGTAGAGAGCAAGATGGAGTCACTCATGTCAAACAGTGACACAAGCAGCCAAGGGCTTTGCAGGTAGAACTAGACATCACTGAAACCAGCACAGGCTGGCAGCACTCAGAACTGATAACCAGCAAAACTAAAAGAGCCTGGAAGAACCAAGTGTTGATAAATAGTAGAACCAGTAGTGGCCTGCAAAGATCCAGGACTTATTAAACTCCTTTAAGAAGGGAGGACTTTTACAGCAAACTTTCAGACCCTCCAGATGCTGACCCTTCCGTGTCTGACTACATTTGTAAGGCAACATCCTCTAAACCTTATGCTCAATTGATCTCAACATAATAGAGATCCTCCGCTGTTTCAACATATAAATAGTAAGTCTCAAGAATGGACCTGGACAAGACCAAGTCCTCATTTCAACTGCATGCTCATGGAATGACTTTGTGCTTAATTCATTAACTTCTTACCCCTTATTGTATATTGTTTGTTGTGTTTCTTCATACTGTGCTTTGCTTTATGTGATGTGTATGAAGCTAAATGCCTAGTGAAATATCACTGAGTTTGGAATGTTGGTTAACAATTATGTTAACTTTGCTTTATGATTGAATAAGGCTGATATTGTGGAAAGATACAATTCATGTATGCAGAATTGTAGTGTGCTAGAGAAATAGGGGTAAAAAGAGTTCAATTACCCAAATATAATTCAAAAGGCTTGGAGATTGGGATGCCTGGATGGCTCCATGGTTGAGCATCTGCCTTCTGGTCAGGTCGTGATCCCAGGTTCCTGGGATTGAGTCCCACATCAGGCTCCCCGGAGGGAGCCTGCTTCTCCCTCTGCCTGTGTCTCTGTCTCTCTGCGTCTTTCACGAATAAATAAATAAAATGTTAAAAATTTTTAAAAGGCTTGGAGATTAAAAAGAGAGACATAGAGATAGAGATGCATATGCATGTATATTCACATATATGTAATATTTCAACCTGACCCCTAAATGCAAATTGATACTCAAGAGAAAAAAAGTGATTTCCTGACTTAGGAAAACTAGGTGGACTTACTAAAGGAGGTATAGTATATATGAAGATCACATATATTGAACTGTATGAAATCTTAAATATTTTAAGAGTAATTTTGACAAGGGATCCCTGGGTGGCGCAGCGGTTTGGCGCCTGCTTTTGGCCCGGGGCATGATCCTGGAGACCCGGGATCGAATCCCACGTCGGGCTCCCGATGCATGGAGCCTGCTTCTCCCTCTGCCTGTGTCTCTGCCTCTCTGTCTCCCTCTGTGTGACTATCATGAATAAATAAATAAAATCTTTAAAAAAAAAAAAGAGTAATTTTGACAAGAATAAAATTTTACATTATGAGCTGACTTTAGAAGCCATCACTTCACACCACATAGGATTTCACTCTTTGTGTGTGGACTAGAAATTAATATTTGATAACTGATGTTAAATTTTAGTTAATAGATGCTAGGGGACAAACTGTTACTTTTTTTTAAGATTTTATTTATATATTCATGAGAGACACAAGCAGAGGGAGAAGCAGGCTCCATGCAGGGAGCCTGACGTGGGACTCGATCCTGAGTCCCCAGGATCACACTCTGAGCCAAAGGTGGCACTAAACCGCTGAGCCACCTGGGCTGCTCCCCAAACTGTTACTTTTAATGCTTACCCACTAAAGCTCTATATAGTTAGGATTTGTTAAATTTATTCATAATTTATCATTTGCAAAAATTATAAGCCTTTATATAATGCATATTATCTTTCTGTATAAGTATATATTCATATAACACTATTTTTTAAAATTTTTATTTTCAGTAATCTCTACACCCAATGTACGGTTCAAACTGATGACTCTGAGATCACACTCTTCCAAATGAGCCAGCCAGGCACCTCATACTTTAATGGTTGCATTTAGTTGGACATTTAAGTCTTCTAATTTCTTGTAATTTATAAACATTCTCAGACATAAACCTTTGTTCATTTTTCCATTTATTCTTTTATGAATTCATCCTAAGGGGAGAAAAAAGGATATGCATTATTTAACATCTTTGTGAGGATAAAGAAAATAATGCATGAGAAGAGCCTCACTTCTGTAATGTTTCCGCTTGCCATTGGGCTTGTACCCAGATCTGAAAATCCCCAAAGGTCAGACAAACATCTGGGCCCCATTTCAGTTGCCACAGCCTGACTGGCCCCTGAATATACATGGACCCTGACCCTGACCTCAAGGAACTCACAGTCTTGATGGGAAAACTGACAGGAATAGTTACAAAACAATGCAACTCATGTAAAAAATGAAAATGCAGTGTCAGAAGTGGTATAGAACACTTCTCAAACCTTAATGTGCACACTCATCACCTAGGGATCATTCAAAAGGCAGACCTGATTCAGTAGGTCTGGGACAGAGCCTGAGAGTCTGAATTTCTACCAGTTCCCAGGTGATCCCAAAAATGAGATAATTTGTGGACCACACTTTCAGTAGCAAGAATATAATAGAAGACAAGTAGAGCTTTCCAGATGCCTCAACAGAATTTTGAACGATGAACATGGGGGCGCTTGGGAGGCTCAGTCAGTTAAGCATCTACCTTCGGCTCAAGTCATGATCTCAGGGTCCTAGGATTGAGCCCCGCATCAGGCTCTCTACTCAGCAAGGAGTCTGCTTCTCCTTCTCCCTCATTCTCTGTCTCAAATAAATAAATAAAATCTTTAAAAAAATAATAATAACATTTTTTAAAAATGAAAGATGAATATGAATTTCCCAGACAGTTAAGGAGGGAAAGGGTATACCCTGGCAGAGGGAAGGACTTATGGAAAAGTACAGAGGCACAAAATGGCGTGGTTTGTCTGAAAGTTCAAAAGTTGGTGGGCAGAGGGGGAGTTCAGAAGGATGTCTCCTAAGAAGCATGGATGGTGATGAAACAGAGAAGGAAGAGACTTCATGATGAATCCACAGGCTAGATAACTGACTGGATGTGGGAAGAAGTGGAGGAGGGCATGGGTCGGGGTGCCCCCTCCAAGAGAATGAATAAAGAACCTAGTGCAGGTTTAAGGGAGAAGGTAATGAGTTCATTTTGAGATTCATGAAGTTGGAGGTGGAGGAGTAGGAAGCAGTGAGGCATTAGTGAGCACTCCTGGGGACAGGCTGGAACAGGCAAGTTGTCAATGTTTTGGGTGGTCAAAGTCATGGGCTGAGAGTGGGGAAGGATTCTTTCAGCTGGAGGAACAGGCTCTCTGAGAATCTCAGAACCACCACCTTAAAGCTGCAAACCTGTGAATGATGTTTTTCATACTACAGCTGGACCATGGCTCATCAGGGGCCAAAGCCAGGTCCCCAGGTCCCCCCAGAATTAATCAACAACACCTTACACAAAGAAACCTCATGGAAATGTTTGCAGCAGCTTTATTCATAATTGCCCCAAACAGGAAGCAACCAAGATGTTTTTCAATAGATGAATGGATAAATTATGGTACATTTATACGATGGACTATTTTTCAGCAATATAAAGAAATGAGCTATTAAGCCATGTAAAGACATGGGAGAACTTTAAGTGCATATTGCAAAATGAAAGAAGCTGGTATGAAAAGGCTGTATCTTATGTGACTCCAATTGGACAACACAACACTGTAGAGACAGTAAAATAATTAGTGGATGCCAGATGCTATATTGTGATTTATAGCAAACAGTAAATATTCATTTGTCCCTGTCCTGACACAAAGCTCCTAAAACCCTTGGGATTTTCTAAGTGATGAAAGTGATAAAAATGTGTCTTTGTTTGGTGAATGAGGTGACTTTTGGAAAACTTCTAGGTCACCTAAGGGTGGGAGCTGGTTGCCAAGGGAAACAAACATGTGATTCAAGGGTGGGAACTTTCAGTGCCCCCCGCCTCCAGGGAGGGGAGAAGGACTAGGGATTGAGTTCAATCATACCTATGTTATGAAGCCTCTGTAAAACCCCAAAGGACAGAGTTTGGAGAGCTTCTAGGTTGGTGAACACATGGAAATGTGAGGACAGTGACACCCAGAAGACATGGAAGCTCTGGGCCTCTTCCCACATACCTTGCCTTATGCATCTCTCCCATCTGGCTGTTCCTGAGTTATATCCTTTTATAATAAACTGGTAATTTGGTTAGTAAAATGTTTTTCTGAGTTATTTGAGCCACTGTAGCAAATTAATAAAACTCAAGGATGGAGTCATGGGAATCTCTGATAGAGCTGATTGGTCAGAAGCACAAGTGAGAACCTGGACTTGTGATTAGCTTCTGGAGAGTTGGGCCAGGAAGGCTGTGTCTTGTAAGGACCGAACCTTTAACCCATGGGATCTTATGCTATCTCCAGGTAGACGGTGTCAGGATTGAGTTAACTGCCTGTGGTGTTGGAAAAACCACACACAACATCAGATCAAAGGTTCATAGAGAGGGATGAATAATGAAGTGCAAGGGATTTTAAGTCAATGAAATTCTGTATGATAATGTAATGATGGATGCAATTCATTATAGCATTTCTCAAAACTCAGAACTGTGCCACACAAAGAGTGAACCTAAATGTATGCAATTTTTTAAAACATCATTTAGGAAGTGGAGGGATCCTAGGAAGGAATGCAGGCTGTGGTAAGAGAATTTCACTATATGTATGTGTGAGCCTGTGAAACGCCTCCACTGAAGGGACATGGGTGCTGATCTAAGCAGATCTTTGAAATAAGTCAGTTCGAGCACGTGGGTGGCTCAGTTATTGAGCGCTGCCTTTGGCTCAGGTCATAATTCCAGGGAATAAATAAATAAAATTTATTTTAAAAGAGAGGAAAAAAGTCAGGTCTATAAGACTAAAGGCAAAAGGAACTGCACATAAGCACTGTACTCTAGTTAATACCATTGTGTCCTATGTGGGTACAGGTTAACAATTCAGATACCTGAATACTGGAATAGGGCAATTAAGTAAATGAGTATCAGATAATAGGAGGTGGGAATTTTCTGTGTTGGAATACTTTACAGATACCCAAGGGTAGAGGACTAGAATAATCCATGTAGTATTAGATGCATCAACATGAGTCCATGTTCAGCTTTATATATAATTTTTTTTTAAGATTTTATTTATTTACTCATGAGAGACACAGGCAGAGGGAGAAGCAGCTCCATGCAGGGAGCTGATGTGGGACTCAATCCTGGGACTTCGAGATCACGCCCTGAACCAAAGGCAGACACTGAACTGCTGAGCCACCCAGGTGTCTCTTTATTTTTTATATACAAAAAATTATATATAGAAAAATGCATAGCTGTGTATTCATGTGTGTGTATATAGTTAGTTAATTTGTTAACCACAAATATTTTTTGCTCTGTTAGCAGAGACCTAAAAGAAATGACACCCCAGTAGCTAGGAGAATGTTTAATGTCCATATCTTGGTTTCTAATCCCCTTCTCCAATAAAAGGAACCAGAACTCCTTGGAGAAATAGCCGATTCTAGGACAAGTATAGAAATATACAAGATGATCCTGGTTCCAGAGAATAAGGAAATACTAAAAAAAATTTTAATGAGAATATATTACAGAAACCAACTAAAATAGTTCCTAATGGCCAAAACTGAAACAATTTGAGCAAGAAAAAAAATAGTATTGGATCATGACCCAAAGTAAAAAATAAATATCTTTAATAAATATAAATGATTTAATAAATTAAGAAAGTGGAGACAGAGGACAAATCCCCCATGCAGAATAGAAAGGGCTAAATGGTGTCCCTTAAAAACTCATGTCCACTGGAACCTCAGAATGTGACTTTATTTGGAAATAGCATATTTGCAAATGTAACTAGTTAAGGATTTTGTGCTATCCTACTGGATTTAGAGTGAGCCCTTCATCCAATGATTGATGTCTTCATAAGAATAGGGCACAGAGCACAAATACACAAAGAAAGCCATGTGAAGGTAGAGACAGAGATTGGAGTTAAGCTGCCACAAGCCAAGTAATGCCTGAGGGCACCAGAAGCTAGAAAAGGCAGGAAAGGATTCTTTCTCAGACCCTTCAGAGGAAACATAGCCCTGCTGACACTTTGACTTCAGACTTCTAGACTCCAGAACTCTGAGAGAATACATTTCTGTTGTTTCAAGCCATCCAGTCGGTGGTTATTTGTTATGGCAGATCTTGGAAACTAATATACAAAAGAATTCTAAATAATTTATATAGATACTCTACTCTCAAGGAGGGAGAGCATAAATCTTAACCCATCAAGCACAGTCTATTATAGTGACTCCCTTTCCAAAGTGTACGATATAGAAAGAGGAACAGTGGAGGAAACCTGACAAACACTACATCAGCTAGGTGATCAAGGCCAATATCAACAGGCATAAATCATGTTGATAGTATGTATGCTTAATATGATGTAATGAAAATGGAGACCTCTGTGGTCTCCCTCCCAAAAATCCAAACTTATGAGGAAAAACATGAGACAAATCCAACAGTGGAGCAGCCTACAACATACTTGGCCAGTAGTTCTCAAATCTGTCAAAGCCATCAGCAACAAGAAATATGAGAAACTGTCACAGCTAAGAAGAGCCTAAGGAGAGATGACAGCTAAATGTAATGTGGTATCCTGGAGGAATCCTGAAACAGAAAAAAAGACATCAGGTGAAAACTAAGAAAATTTAAATAAAGTATGGACTTTAGTTAATTATAATGAATGAATATAATTCACTAATTGTAAGCAAATGTATCCATACTAATGGAAGATGTCAATAATAGGGAAATTGGACACAGGGTACTCTGTACTATCTTGTCAATTTTTCTATGAATCTAAAAGGCTCTAAAAATAAAGTGTATTAAAAAGAAAAAATTTAAACAACACAAAGGTAGGGAAAGTGAAGATCTTTTTCTTCTGTTATGAAGTCCTAATCCCCAGAAGATTAGGTTAACTAATAAGTTAATAAACTTGGTGCATATCCAAAAAAGAAAATGATTAACAACTTCCCCCAGGGATATGCCCCAGAGGGCCATGGTTGTCATCTCTGGCATCAACCTGTACATCTCCACACCTCTTGTCTGACTACATGAACAGGATGGCCCTGCTGGTGACCTATGCCTCTAGTTCTCAGAGAGTCAGAGCTCCAGAGCACCCTACTGAAATGACCCTCCCAGACCACAGCTGATTGGCCCAGGGGTGGACTTCAAATTCCAGCTGAGCAAATCAGACTCTGCCTTGGGACTTGCTTATTCCCTCAAAAGTCAGCCCTACAGCATTGAACTGGAAGGACAACAAACACTTCAGTGGCCATCTGCTGGGCAGGCAGGGAGAAACAGCCAAGGGACCAGGAATCTCTTGGACAGACGGATCGTGCCAGCAAATGGTGAGAGTGAAGAATGCCATCTCTGGCAACAGCAGTTCCCCAGCAAGGAAAGCAACATAGCATTTTATAGAGAATGTATCCTATTTGTACACATGGCAAACAATGAGTATAATCCATTTGCTTTAAAAGAAAACCAAAAGATTTCTTCATAGAAGGATTTTCTAGAAAGTTCAGTGTTAGATTTTTGTAAGCAGTAATTTGGAATGTGCTGGAGGGAGTTATAGTTAAAGGAAGAAATCTTTGCACTTAGCATAATATTTTAAAACAATAATAATAATCTACTAGTTCCCAGTTGCCTTTATAGGAACCAGACTAAGTGTTTGATATATACTGTCTTATTTCATTCTTCAGTAACCCCATGAATTAAGCCCTGATATCATCCCCATTTTATACACAAGGAAACTGAGGCTTGGAATGTTAGTATCTCACCCAAATCATATAGTGTTTAACTTGAGAGCTGAGTCTTGATTCCAGGTCTGATTCCAGAGTCCATTCTTTTAAGGTCAGTTGATATAGACCTTTCAAAACAACTCATGGGTGGACTAAGAAGGCAAAGTCTTTGCCTCACTTTATGCCCATATAAAAAAAATATTCCTTATGAGGAGGACCTGGCTGGCTCAGTAGATAGAACATGCAACTCTTGATATCAGGTTCGTGAGTTCAAGCCCCACATTAGGAGTAGAGCTTACTTAAAAAAAAAAAAAAAAAAACAAAAAAAAAAACAATTCCTCATGAATAATAACTACCTATGATGATTATGAGAAATACAGCCTATAAAATGCATTCATAGTGTTTAGCACATAATAGGCACTTAAGAAACCTGTAATTCCAGTGTTAATTGAGTGTCAGATCCAACCAACAGAAATCTTAGTTGGCCCAGACAAGGACTGTGTATGTGTGTGTGTGTGTGTGTGTGTGTGTGTGATTTGGGGGTTCTTTTGTTATCCTACTCTTATGTTTATGAGAATATTTGAAAGAGTAAAACACACACACACACACACACACACACACAATTGCCATGTCTTGCTATGAAAAGCTACACAAGGGGCACGTGGGTGGCTCAGTGGTTGGGTGGTCTGCCTTTGCGTTGTGATCCTGGGGTCCTGGGATCAAGTCCCGTGTCAGACTCTCCACAGGAGATCCTGCTTCTCCCTCTGCCTGTGTGTCTCTGCCTCTCTCTCTCTCTCTCTCTCTGTGTCTCTCATGAATACATGAATAAAATCTTTTTTTTTTTTAAAAAGCTACACAAGGTTTTAAGATTTTGAAATTAGTTACAAACATTTCAAATTTAGGAGATCACACAGAAAAATATGGATTCCCAGTTTCTTTAGATAAATTGGAAGCCCTGGCATCACTCGATGCACATTCCACTGCATTGCAATCACGAGAGCAGAGAGATCTCCTTTAGACAGAGCGTGTGCCCTCTGTAGGCATGCGTGCAGTGTCTACTACCCCCAATGTTCCTACCATGGAGGCCTCTGAATTGGGTAACAATGTTTTTTTTAACATTTTATTGTGAAAAATATCAAACATACAGAAAAGTAGAAATAATAGTATAATGAACTCTGTATTCATTTCTTAAGGCTACCCTAAGGAATTACCACAGATTGGATAACATAAAACAACAAATACATCCATCTTTAAGGTTGTTGGTTTGTTGTTGTTGGGTTTTTTTTTTTTAAGAAATTTATTTTTCACAGTTCTGGAGGCCAGAAGTCCAAAATCAAGATGTGAGCAGGGCCATGCTCCCTCTGAAGGCTCTAGGAAAAAAACATTCTTTGCTTCGTCCTAGCTTCTGGTGATTCTCAGCAATCCTTGGTGTTTCTTGGCTTGTTGGCAATGGTCTCTGCCTGTCTTCACATGACATGTTGTCCCTCCGTGTTTCTGTGTCTCCAAATCTCCCTTTCCTTGTAAGGATATCAAATTATTGGATTGAGGGCCCCCTCTAATCCAGTATGACTGCATTTTAACTTGATTACATCTACAAAGACCCTATTTCCAATTAAGGTTACAACCATGAGTGCTTGAGCTTAGGGTTTTAACATATCTTTTTAGAAGACACAATTCAACCTGCTGTGACTCCCCATTATCCATTACCCAGCTTCAATAATTATCTATATATATTACCAAATTTGCTTCATCAATGCCTCCCCACCTACCATCTGCCAGTTATCGGATTTTTCCCAGCTTGATGGAAATACTTACTTAGGCAATAAAATCAACCATCACCACAATTATTTTAGAATATTGCCGGCACCCTAACAAGTTGCCCTGTGAGTGTTTCCACTCATCTCTACTTCTAACCTCAACCCTGGGCACGCATTGACCTGCTCTCTGTCTCTACAAATATGTTTCTTCTGGGCATTTCATTTATGTGGAATCATAATTTGTGACCATTTGTGTCTGGCTAATTTCACTTAGCATATCGAGGTTCACCCATGATGTAGCTTATGTCAGTACTTCATTACTTTTTATTGCTGAGTAATATTCTATGCCGAATAATTTTTCATTGTTACCATATTTCATTTATCCATTCACCAACTGGTAGACATTTGGATTGTTTCCAGTTTGTAACTATTATATATGATGCTGCTATGAACATTCATGTACAAGTTTTTATGTGGACATGTTTTCATTTCTGTTGAGTATATGTCTAGAAGTGTAATTGCTGAGTCATGTGGTAATTCTGTTTAGTGCCAACTGCTTTCCAAAGCAGCATGTTTTTTTTGCATTCCCATCAATGGCGTATGAGGGGTCTGATTTTTTCACATCCTCACCAATAGTTTTTTTGTTTGTTTGTCTTTTAAGTAGGCTGCATGCCCAATGTGGGGCTTGAACCCATGACTCTGGGATTAAGAGTTACATTCTCTACCAACTGAGCCCGCCAGGCACCCAGTTGGTTATTGACTTTTTAATTACAGCCATTCTAGTGGGTGTGAAGTGCTATCTCATGGTTTTGATTTGCATTTATTTGGTGACTACTGAATTTGAGGATCTTTTCCTGTGTGTATTGACTATTTGTATATCTTTGGAGAAAAAGCTCATTCAAGTTTTTTGGTTATTTTTATTTATTTATTTTTTTTTTAAACTATCTATTTATTTATGATAGTCACAGAGAGAGAGAGAGAGAGAGAGGCAGAGACACAGGCAGAGGGAGAAGCAGGCTCCATGCAGGGAGCCCGACGTGGGATTCGATCCCGGGTCTCCAGGATCACGCCCTGGGCCAAAGGCAGGCGCTAAACCGCTGCGCCACCCAGGGATCCCTTTGGTTATTTTTAAATTGAGTTCTTGGGCGTTTTATTATTGAGTTATAAAAGTTGTTTATATATTCTAGATACCAATCCCTTATCAGATATATGATTTGTAAATACTTTCTCCCATTCTACGGGTTGTCATTTCACTTTCTTGACAGTGTCAATTTGTCCAAAACCAACCCCTGTGCTTCAGAGCCAACATATAGCACAAAGACAAAGTTTGGGATAAAGAGAAACAAAAGCTTTATTGCTTCGCCAGACAAAGGAGGCTGCAGCAGGATATGGCTTTCAAAAATCTGCAAACCTGCCCAGAGGAAGGGGCTGGGGGATTTTATAGGGAAAAACAGGATCTAGCTGGTTTTGACAGGAATTGTGTACTTGCTGCCAGCCTTCTTTGTCCTGTCTTTAGGGTGGTACCAGGTTCCCGAAACAAAAAGCTAAGAAGGGAGGAGGGAAGGCTTGTGAAAGAGAGGAAAAAGGCTACTTTTAATTTTTTTCAATTTAAATTCAATTAGCCAACATACAATACATCATCAGTGTCAGATATAGAGTTCAATAATTCATCAGTTGCTATAACACCCAGTGCTCATCACAACACATGCCCTTCTTTATGCCCATCACCTAGTTACCCCATCCCCTCACTTCCCCTCCAGCAAGCCTCGGTTTCTTATAGTTAAGAGTCTCTCATGGTTTTTCTCCCTCTCTGATAACTTCCCATCAGAGAAGTTTTCCCTCCCTTCCCCTGTGATCCTCTGTGCTGTTTCTTATATTCCACATATGAGTAGAACCATATGATAATTGTCCTTCTCTGAAAGGCTTATTTAGCTCAGCATTATACCTTCCAATTCCATCAACGTCAATGTAAATGGTAAATTTTCATCCTTTCTGATGGCTGAGTGATATTCCATTGTATATATTACAACATCTTCTTTATCCATCCATCTGTTGAAGGACATCATGGCTCCATCCACAGTTTGGCTAGTGTAGACATTGCTGCTATAAACATTGGGATGCAGGTGTCCCTTTGGATCAATACATTTGTATCTTTGGGTAAATACCTAGTAGCGCAATTACTGGGTCATAGGATAGCTCTATTTTTAACTTTTTGAGGAACCTCCATACTGTTTTCCAGAGTGGTTTTCCCAGCTTGCATTCCCACCAGCAGTGTAAGAGGGCTCCCCTTTCTCTGCATCCTCGCCAACATTTGTTTCCTGACTCGTCAATTTTAGTCATTCTGACAGATGTAAGGTAGTATCTCATTGTGGTTTTGATTTGTATTTCCCTGATGTCAAAGAAGCCAACTCTCAGGGCACCTGGGTGGCTCAGTGGTTGAGTGTCTGCCTTTGGCTCAGGTTGTGATCCTAGGGTCCTGGGATCGAGTTCTGCATCAGGCTCCCCACAGGGAACCTGCTTCTCCCTCTGCCTATGTCTCTGCCTTTCTCACTGTGTCTCTCATGAATAAATAAATAAAATCTTAAATTAAAAAAGAGTCAAATTCTCACTCTTCATAGATGACGTGATACTTTATCTGGAAAATCCAAACGTCTCCACCTCAAAATTGCTAGAACTCATACAGGAATTCAACAATGTGGCAGGATATAAAATCAACGCACAGAAATCATTTGCATTACTATAAATAAAAATGAAACAGAAGAAAGAGAAATTAAGGAGTCAATCCCATTTACAATTGCAGCGAAAACCATAAGATATCTAGGAATAAACATAACCAAACGGGTAAAGGATCCATACTCTAAAAACTACAGAACACTTATAAAAGAAATTGAGGAAGACACAAAGAAATGGAAAAACATGGAAAAAAATCCATGCTCATGGATTGGAAGAATAAATATTGTTAAAATGTCTACGTTACTCAGAGCAATCTACACATTCAATGCAATCTCTATCAAAATACCATTGACATTTTTCACAGAGCTGGAAAAAATAATCCAAAAATTTGTATGGAACCAGAAAAGATCCTGAATAGCCAGAGGAATGTTGAAAAAGAAAAACAAAGCTGGTGGCATCACAATGCTGCAGTTCAATCTATGTTACAAAGCTGAAATCATCAAGACAATGTGATACTAACACAAAATTAGACACAAAGATCAATGGAACAGAACAGAGTACCCAGAAATGGACCCTAAACTCTAGATCAACTAATCTTTGACAAAACAGGAAAGAATATCCAATGGAAAAAGGACACTCTCTTCAACAAATGGTGCTGGGAAAAATTGGACACCTACATGTTGAAGAATGAAACTGGACCATTTTCTTACACCATATACAAAGATAAACTCAAAATGGGGTGCTTGGGTGGCTCAGTTGGTTAAGCATCTGCCTTCACTCAGGTCATGATCTCCAGGTCCTGGGATTGAGCCCCATGTTGGGCTTCCTGTTCAGCAGGGAGTCTGCTTCTGTCTCTCTCTCTTTCTCTCTCTCTCTCCCTTGGCCCCTCCCCATCACTCATTCTCTCAAAAAAATAAATAAACAAAACCTTTAAAAAAATTGTAAAGTCTAGACAGATAAATTCAAAATGGATGAGAGACCTAAATGTGAGACAGGAATCCATCAAATCCTAGAGGAAAACACAGGCAGTGGCCTCTTTGACCTCAGCCACAGCAACTTCTTGCTAGACATGTCTTCAAAAGCAAGGGAAACAAAAGCAAAAATGAACTATTGGGACTTCCTCAAGATGAAAAGCTTCTGCACAGCAAAGGAGGCAGTCGACAAAACTAAAAGGCAACCTACATAATGGAAGAAGATATTTGCAAATGTCTTATCGGATAAAGGGCTAGTATCCAAGACCTATAAAGAACTTACAAACTCAACATCCAAAAAACAAATAGTATATTCAAGAAATGGGCATAAGACATGAACAGACATTTCTCCAAAGAAGACATACAAATGGCCGACACATGAAAAAATGCTCCACATCACTTGGCATTAGGGAAATACAAATCAAAAAGGTTACTTTAAAATCAAGCTTTGGGGCACCTGGGTGGCTCAACTGGTTTAAGTGTCTGCCTTTAGTTCATGTCATGATCCTGGGATTGAGCCCCATTTTGGGCTCCCTGCTCAGTGGGGAGCCTGCCTCTCCTCTCTCTGCCTCCTGCCCCACTTGAGCTCATGTGCTCTTAAAAAAAAAAATCTTAAAAAAAAAAAATCTTAAAAAAAAAACAAAAACAAATCAAGCTTCACTGAGGCAATAGTGCAGCCATTTTTATTTTTGTTCAACTTGTTGCTTTTAAAAGTGGTTTCACTTTGAAGTATAAAATTTTTCAGTTTTGGTGAAGTCCAATTTCTCTTTTTCTTCATGCCTTTTTTTTTTAATTTTTTTTTTTTAATTTATTTATGATAGTCACAGAGAGAGAGAGAGAGAGAGGCAGAGACACGGGCAGAGGGAGAAGCAGGCTCCATGCACCGGGAGCCCGACGTGGGACTCGATCCCGGGTCTCCAGGATCACGCCCTGGGCCAAAGGCAGGCGCCAAACCGCTGCGCCACCCAGGGATCCCTATTCTTCATGCCTTTGGTGTCATATCTAAGAACTCATTGCCAAATTTGAGGTCATGAACTACAACCCTACATTTTCTTCTATGGGTTTTATACTTTTAGCTCTTCTATTTAGGTCTTTGATTTATTTTTCACTAATTTTTATATATGATGTGAGGTAAGAATCAAACTTCCTTCTTTTGTATATGGCTCTCCAGTCGTCTTAGCACTATTTATTGAAGACTGTTATTTTCCCATTAAATGACCTTGGAACCCTTGTCAAAAATCAGTTGGGGGATCCCTGGGTGGCGCAGCGGTTTGGCGCCTGCCTTTGGCCCAGGGCGCGATCCTGGAGACCCAGGATCGAATCCCACGTCGGGCTCCCTGCATGGAGCCTGCTTCTCCCTCTGCCTGTGTCTCTGCCCGTCTCTCTCTCTCTCTCTGTGACTATCATAAATAAATAAAAATTAAAAAAAAATCAGTTGGCCACAGACACCTGGGTACTTTTGGACTCTTGATTATATTTCATTCATCCATACATTCTTCCTTAAACCCCTAACACACTGTCTTGATTATTGTTGCTTTGTAGTAAGTTTTGAAACTATGAAGTGTGAGTCCTCTAACTTTGTTCTTTTACAAGATTATTTTGGTTGTTCTGGGTCTTTTGCAATTCCATATGAAATCTAGAATAACCTTATCAATTTCTACAAAGAAGCCATCTGGGATTCTGATAGAGATTGTGTTGAATCTGTAGGTCAGTTTGAAGAGAATTACCATTTAACAATACAGACTTTCTAATTCATGAACATGACATCTTTTCCCATGTATTTAGATTCTCTTCCATTTCTTTCAACCATGTTTTGTTTTCAGAGTGTATTTTGCACATCTTTTGTTAAATTGTTCCTAAACATCTTATTCTTTCTTATGCTATTGTAAATAGAAATTTTCTATTTTTAAAAAGATTCTGTTTATTTATTATTTGACAGAGAGAGAGAGAGAGAGTACAAGCAGGCAGAGCAGCAGGCAGAGGGAGAGAGAGAACTAGGCTCCCACTGAGTAGAGAGCCCAATGTAGGGGGGCTCAATCCCAGGACTTTGAGATCATGACCTGAGTCAAAGGCAGACACTTAACCAACTAAGCCAAACAGGTGCCCCTAGAATTGTTCTCTTAATTTCATTTTAAGATTGTTCATTGCAACTTTATAGAAATACAGTTGATAATTTTGCATATTGATTGTGTATCCTGCAACTTTGCTGAGCTCATTTACCAGCATTATTAGCTTGTTAAATGTATTCCTTTGGATTTTCTATATACAAATCATATAATTGGCAAATACAGATTTACTTTTTCCTATCCAATTCAGTTATTTTTCTTGCAAAATTTTTCTAATTAGAAACTCTAACACAATGTTGAATAGAAGTGACAAGAGTGGACATCTTGTCTTGTTTCTAGTCTTAAGGGGAAAGTACTCACACTTTCAGCATTAAGTATGATGTAGCTGTAAGTTTTTCATAGTTACTTTTTATCATATTGAGGTTCACTTCTATTCCTATTTTGCTTAATGTTTTTGTCATGAAAGGGTGCTGGATTTTGTCAAATGCTTTCTCTATCTGTTGAGATAATCATGTGGTTTTTTATTTAGTCTATTGATATTTTGTATTACATTCATTGATTTTTGGATCTAAACCAACCTTGCATTCCTGGGATAAATCCCACTTGGTCGTGGTGTATAGTTCTTATTATATATTGTTGGATTCTAGTTCATTTTTTAAAATTTTAGTGTGTTATTATTATTGAGTTGTAAGAATTATTTATATATTTATTATCAAATATATGGTTTGAAAATATTTTCCCCAAGGGTGCCTGGGTAGCAATTGGTTAAACATCTGCTTTCAGCTCAAGTCATGATCTCAGTGTCCTGGGATTGAACCTTGCTTCAGGCTCCCTATTCAATGGGGAGCCTGCTTCTCCCTCTTTCCTGCTCCTGCTCATGCTCTCTTACTATCTCTCTCTCTCAAATAAATAAATAAAATATTAAAAAAAAAAAGAAAATAAAATATTTTCTCCAGTCTGTAATTTATAAATGTGTCTTTCATAAAACAAAAGTTTTTCATTTTATTAAAGGCCAACTTATTTTTTTTTCTTGATCATCATTTTAGTGTTATATCTAAGAAATCGTTGCCTAACTCGAGAATACAAAGTTCTCCTCTGTGTTTTCTTCTATAAGGTTTATAGCTGTAGTTCTTAAATTTATATCTGTGACCCATTTTCAGTTCATTTTTCTGTATGATATGAAGAAAGGGTGTAAATTCATCATTTTTCATATTGATATTCAATCGTACCAGAACCATTTACTGAAAAAAACTACCTTTTCCTTATCAAATTGCCCTGACAGTTTGTGGCAAATCAGTTGGCCATAAACATAAAGGTTTGTTTCTAGGGTCTTGATTCTGTCCTATTGATACATATCTAACCATTTGCCAGTTGGTTTGTACTTGGGTAGTGTAAGTTCTCCAGCTGTTCTTTATTTTCTGAATTCTTTGTCTATTTTTGGACCTTACATTTCCAAATGAATTCTAGAATGTTTGACAATGTCTACAAAAATCCTACTAGGATTTTTATTGGGATTGCATTGAAAGTGTAGATCAGGGATCCCTGGGTGGCGCAGTGGTTTGGCGCCTGTCTTTGGCCCGGGGCGCGATCCTGGAGACGCGGGATCGAATCCCACATCGGGCGCCCGGTGCATGGAGCCTGCTTCTACCTCTGCCCATGTCTCTGCCTCTCTTTCTCTCTCTGTAACTATCATAAATAGATAAAAATTTTAAAAAAATTAAAAAAAATAAATAAAGGTATATTCACAAATTCTTTAAAAAAAAAAAAAAGAAAGTGTAGATCAATTTGGGGGAAATTGCCATTTTAACAATAATGAGTCATGAACATGAATATCTCCATATATTTAGATATTCTTAAATTTCTCTCAGCAGTGTTTTGTAATTTTTAGTGTATAAGTCTTGCACTCCTTTTAATAAATTTATTCCTAAGCATTTTATTTTTTGATGCTACTGTGAATGGAATGATTTTCTAATTCCATGTTTAAAAGTATTTATTGCTAGTATAGAGAAATACAATCTCTTTTCTTTATATTAACTTTGTATACTTTACTAAACTTTACTTTACTAAACTCATTCATTAGTTCTAGCAGCTTGCATGTGTAACAGGAGTGAGATTCCTTAGGAATTTCTATTTTTTTAATTTTTATTTATTTATTTTACATAATCTCTACAGTCAACATGCGGCTCAAACTCATGACCCTGAGATTAAGAGCTGCATTCTCCATCTACTGAGCCAGCCAGGTGACCGCTTTTACGATTTTCTATATATATGACCATTATTCATATGTAGACAGTAGATGGCTTTCCCAAATAGGTGGCTTTCATTACTTTTATTTATTTTTCCTTGTTACCTATCTAGAGCCTCCAGTACAATGTTGAATACAAGCTGAAAGTCTGGACGGACACCTTTGCCTTCTTTCTGATCTTAGCAGAAAGGCATTGCAATCTTTCACCATAATGATGGTAGCTATAAGCTTTTCATCAGATTAAGGAAATAACCTTCTATTCTAAGTTTACTGAGAGTTTTTATCATTACTAGGCATTGGATTTTTTTAATGATTTTATTCATTTATTTGACAGAGCACAAAGCAGGGGAATCAGCAGGCAGAGGGAGAGGGAGAAGCAGCCTCCTCACTGAGTAGGGAGCCTGACATGGGGCTCTGTCCCAGGATCCTGGAATCATGACCTGAGCCTAAGGCAGATGCTTAACCAACTGAGCCACCCAGGCACCCCTAGGTATTGGATTTTGTCGCAAGATTTTTCTGTACCTATTGAGATGATCATGTGAGCTTTGTCCTTTTATTGGTTTTTATTTTACTTTTTTATGCTCAATGGTTTCTTTCATTTATGTTGGCATCTTGGCACCTGTAGGTATCTGCATCACCCATGTCACAGTCAAGGGTCAGCCTTGTGTTCACTTAAGAAAGGATGGTAGCCATTCTTCTCTAGCCTGAGGATGCCAATGTCACTTCATAAGTGTTCTCTCTCAGCTCCTCCTGGTAAATTCATTGCAGAGGCAGAAGGCTGCTGCTTTTGCTAATAAACTTTTCCTCTGGGGCCTGCATCCTGTTCCTCAGTGTTGAGTAGGTTCTGGATGAAGCACTCTTGTCCTGCCTATCTGGCAGTGGTCTGCAACTTTCTTGGATTTCAGAGCCATTCTCCACTGAGCAAGAAGAATCTGCTGTCCAGGCCACTGCCCCTGTTGCCCTTTCCTCCCTTATGCAGCTTATTGGAGATATGAGGGCAGAAGGCAAGGTCAGCCTGTGATCTCACCAGTTTCCTAAAAGGTAGGAAAGGTCATTGGTTATTAGCTGGGTTGGGCTAGTTATTAGCATTCCTTCCCTTCACCTGTCCTGGGCCTATTCAGACAAACTTATTCTGTTACCTCATATTGGCCAGAGGGGATGCAGGGCCTAAGGGCAGGACAGTCATGCTGCTCTTTCTCTCTCAGGCTGCCCCATTCTTAACCCTAGCCTCTGGGAATACCTCCCACCCATCTCAGATCCATCACTCAGAGCCAGCTCCCTCACTGGCGTTGAACAAATCTAGGAGCTTATCCTATGTATCAGTGAGGCAGAGAATTCCACCCAAGAAAGATGGTTCCTGCTCCTTCATCCTGTAAACCTACATCAGAACCCACCTGCCTTTTCAGGATATCCACTCACCTTTGAGCCTTATCCAGTCTTCTCAAGTGGATCTGATTCTCCTCACTTCACAGATAAGAAAACTGAAGCAAAGACTGACCCAAAGTCACACAGCTTGTAGGTGACAAAGATTTGAACCCAGGATCCCAAAACCCTGTGCCCTTTCCATCAGCACAATGTCTAAATGCCATTTACTTTAATGCCTTCATGGTTTTTGCCATATCTGTGTCCCTTATTATTTACTTAAAATTTTTCTTTAAAAAAAATAAATAAATAAAATAAAATAAAATAAAATAAAATTTTTCTTTAAATCATCTCACTTTAAGAAGATGTTTTATTTTGAAATAATTATAGATTCACCAGAAGGAAGAAGAAATGTACAGGGAGATCCCACACACTCTTCATCCAGCCTCCCCCAGTAGCAACACCTTGTACAACTTAATGTATGGACCATGCTTTTGATATCAAAATCAGGAAACTGGGGCATATGGGTTGTTCAATCAGTTAAGCCTGACTCTTGATTTCAGCTCAGGTCATAATCTCAGGGTTGCGAGGTGAGGCCTGTCTAGGGCACCACACTCAGTGGGGAGTCTGCTTAAGATTGTCTCCCTCTCCCTTTGCCCCTCCTCCCCTACCCCTGAGTGTGCACATGCATGTGCTTGCGCTCTTGATCTCTCTCTCAAATAAATAAATCTTAAAACAACAACAACAACCAGAAAACTGATTATGGTACAACCCCCAGAACATATTCAGATATGCACTCCTGTCTGCGTGTGTGTTTATGTGGCACTATGCAATTTTATTGCATGTGTAACTAAACCATCACAAGACTCCCTCCCACCTTATTTTGTAGCCACACCCATTCTACTCCCCATCCATCCTTAACCTCTGGCTACCACCAATCTAGTCTCCATCTCTATAGTTGTTATTTAATGAATGTCACTTAACTAGAATTGTACACTATACTTCCTTTTGAGACTGTTTTTCTTTTTCATTCAGCATACATTCCTTGACGTTCATCCAAATGATTCTGCATATCAATAGTTTGGGGATTTTTTTCTGAGTAGTATTCCGTGCCATAGTTTCTTTTTCTTTCTTTCTTTCTTTCTTTCTTTCTTTCTTTCTTTCTTTCTTTCTTTCTTTCTTTCTTTCTTTCTTCTTTCTTTCTTTCTTTTTCTCTCTTTCTTTTTCTTTCTTTCTTCTTTCTTTCTTTTTCTTTCTTTTTTTCTTTCTTTTCTTTTTTTTTTAAGAGAGCAAGCAGAGAGCAGGTGGGGAGGGGCAGAAGGAGGGAGAGAATCTTAAGCAGGTTCCACACCCAGTGCAGAGCTATACGTGGGACCCAATCTTATGACCCTGAGATCATGACTTGAGCCAAAATCAAGAGTCATAGGGGATCCCTGGGTGGCTCAGCAGTTCAGCGCCTGCCTTTGGCCCAGGGCATAATCCTGCAGTCCCGGGATCGAGTCCCACATTGGACTCCCTGCATGGAACCTCTGCCTGTGTCTCTGCCTCTGTGTGTGTGTGTCTCATTAATAAATAAAGTTAGACAAAAAAAAATCAAGAGTCAGGGACTTAACCAACTAAGCTACCCACGTGCCCCTAGATGTTGCATAGTTCCTTTGACCATTCACCCACTAAAGGACATTTGAGTAGTTTCCAGAATGGGAATATTATGAGTAAAGCTACTATGAATATTTGTGTATGTGTTCCTGTAAGAAAATAAGTTTTCATTGTTGGGTCATTTGGTAGGTCCATTTTTAGTTTTAAAAGAAATTGTTTTCCAGAGACACTGTACCTTTTTATATTTCCACCAGCAATATGAGTGATCCAGTTTCTCCACATCCTTACCAGCATTTAGTGTTATAACTATTTATTATTTTATTCTGATAGGTGTGTGGTGATTTTACTTGCATTTCTCTAACAGCTAATGATGTTGAATATCTTTTCATATTTTTTGCCAACTGTATATATCCTATTCAATGAAATGTCTGTACACGTCCTCTCCCCATTTTCTATTTTTTTTTTTAATTTTTTTATGATAGTCACAGAGAGAGAGAGGGAGAGGCAGAGACATAGGCAGAGGGAGAAGCAGGCTCCATGCACCGGAGCCCGACGTGGGATTCGATCCCGGGTCTCCAGGATCACGCCCTGGGCCAAAGGCAGGCGCCAATCCGCTGCGCCACCCAGGGATCCCCCCTCTCCCCATTTTCTAATCAGAATGTTTGATTTTCTTACTGTTCAGTTTTGAGAGTTCTTTATATATTCAAGATATTCTTCTATGTCTGATATGTTGTTTGTAAATATTTTCTCCCAGCCTGTCATTTGTCTTTTCATCCTCTTAATGCTTTTCTGTAAAGCAAAAGTTTTTAATGTTGACAAGCTCCAATTTATCAATTTTCCTTTATGGACCATGCTTTTTAAAAATAAAAATTGTATTTATTTAAGGTGTACAACATGATGTTTTGGTGTACATATATAGTAAAACAATTATTATAGCAAAGCTAATTAACACATCATCTCACATAGTTATTACTTTTTTGGTGGTGAAAATACATAAAATATACTCTCTTAGCAAAATTCTAGTATTTGATACAGTATTATTAACAATAGTCATCATGCTGTGCATTAAATCTCTAGACTTATTCATCTTACATAACAGCAACTTTGTACCCTTTGACCAATATCTCCCCAACTCCCCACTCACCTGGCCACTATAACCCCTAATAACCACTGTTCTCCTCTCTGCTTCTATGGTTTGACTTTTTTAGATTCCACATTTAAGTGTGATCATGCAGTTGTTGTTTTCTTTCTGTGAATGGTTTGTTTCACTTAACATACTGTATGGATGATGCTTTTAGCATCAAATCTTATTTTTAAGATTTTATTTATTTGAAAGAAAGAGAGCATGAGAAGGGGGGGGGGACAGAGGGAGAGAAAGAAAGAGAGAATATCAAGTAGACTGTGGGCTAAGCATGGAGCCCCACACTGGGCTCAATCTCACAATAATCATGACCTGAGCTGAAATCAGGAGTCAGATGCTTAACTGACTGAACCACTCAGGCATCCCTTGGTGTCAAATCTAAAAACTTTTTTGTCTAGTCCTGGGTTCCAAAGACTTTCTCTTGTATTTTATTTTGCCTAGATGTTTTGTAGTTTTATGTTTTTACAATTTAGTCTGTAATTCATTTAGAGTTAAGGTTTATAAGATGTGAAGTTTTCTTCTTCTTTTTTTCTTTTTTGCCATTTAGGCACCATTTACTGAAAAGTCTGTCCTTCCTCCATTGGATTGTTTTTGCTCTTTGTCAAAAATTGATTGGGAATATTTGTGTGGATATATTTCTGAATTCTCCATCTTGGTCCATTGATCCATGTGTCTGTCCCTCCATCAGGTCCTGTAGCTATATAGTATGCCTTAACACTGGGAAAAGTGATTCCTCCCACTTTATTCTTTTTAAAAATTGTTTTGGTTAACCTAGAGTCCTTTCCTTTCCATATAAATTTCAGAATAAGATTATTTCTGTATATAAAAACTGGCTGAGATTTTGATAGAAATTTGGTAAATCCATAGATGAATGTAAGCAGGACTGACATCTTTATTGTAATGAGTCTTCTCATTCATGAACATGGTATGTTTATCCAAGTATTTAGGACTTCTTTGATTCTTTCTTCAGAATTTTGTACGTTTCATCAGACAGATTCTGTTCATCTTTTGTTAGACTTATGCTTCAGTATATAATTTTTAAATTAATGATGGGTTATGTTCATTAATTTTTAAATAATGAACCAGATTTGCATGCCTTGAATAAATCCTACTTAGTGATAGTTATTATTCTCTTTAAACATTGTGGGACTTGATTTGCTAAAAACTTTTTGAGAATTTTTGGGTCTAAATTTATGAAAGATCAATTTTGAGCTGCCTTTCTCTGTGTTTGGTATAGAGATAGTACTAGCCTCAGAAAATGAATTAAGAAGTGAAACTTCCTCTTTTATATTCTGGAAAAGAGTGTGTAAAATTGGCATTAATTCTTCGACTATTAGGTAACATTCTCCAGTAAACCAAAAGGGACTGGAGGGTTGGGTTTTTGTTTTTGTTTTTTAGAGCACTTAAATTAAAATTTCAATTTCTTCAGTAATCAAAGCATTATTGAAGTTATCTATTTCACCTTGACCAAGCTTTGGTAATTTGTGGATTTTGAAGAATTGGTTCATCTCTTCTAAGTCCAATAGTGTGAAGTTGTTTGTAGTATTCTTTTAATAGCTGCACAATTTGTTGTGGTATCTCCCATCCATTCTGATATTGATATTGATTTTTTTTCCCCATCTTGTTAGAAGTTTGTCATCTTATTAATTTTTCCCAAAGAAATCGCTTTTCGTTTCATTAATTTTCTCCGTTGTTCTTCAATTTTCAATTTCATTTCCCTCTGCTCTTATTTTTATTATTTTCTTTATTCTCTCTGCTTTGGGTTTATTTTTCTCTTCTTTTTCTAGTTTCTTGAGGTGGAAACTTAGATTATTAACTTAGTGTCTTACTTATTTTCTAATGTAAAGATTTTAGTGCTATCAATTTCCCTCTTAACACTGCATTACCTGCATCCTACAAATGTATTTTCATTTTCATTCAGTTCTATGTTTTTTAAGATTTTATTTATTTATTTATTTATTTACTTATTTATTTATTTGTGAGACAGCACAAACTGGGGGTGGGGAGGAGAAGCAGAGGGAGAGGGAGAAGCAGATTCCCCACTGAGCAGGAAGCCCAACTCAGGGCTCAATCCCAGGACCATTAGATCATGACCTGAGCCAAAAGTAGACACTTAATTGACAGAGCCACCCAGGTGCCCTCGTTCTACATTTAAAATTTTTTTCCTCTGATATTTCTTCTTTAACCTATGAATTAAAATGTATTATTTAATATCCAAGAGTTTGGAGATTTTCCTATTGTCTTTCTATTACTGTTTTCTAGTTTGATTCCGTTATGGTCAGAGCATGTAAGCTGTATGATTTCGTTTTTAAAAATTTGTTTAAGTTTGTTTTATGACCCAGGATATGGTTAATCTTGGTGAATGTCCCTTGGTCACCTTAAAGATATATTTTGTGGTTGGTAGGTGGAGAGTTCTATAAATGTCCATTACACCCTTTTGGTTGGTGTTGTTCAATTCTTCTATACATTTTCTGATTTTTTTGTCTAGTAGTTCTATCAATTGCTGAGAATTATATGTTAAAATTCCCAACTATAATGTGGATTTATCTATTTCTCCTTCTGGTTATATCATTTTTGCTTATATATTTTCAAGCTCTGATATTTGTTGCATATACATTTAGGATTGTTATATCTTCTTGGCAGATCAATCATTTTATCATTATATATTGTCCTTCATTGTTTCTTGTGATTTTCTTATTCTGAATTCTAATTTTTTGACTATTAATATAGTCATTCCTTCTTTTTAAAATTAATGTTTGCATGATGTAACTTTTTCCATCATTTTACTTTCAACCTTCCTGTATCATTATGTTTGAAATGAATTGCTTACAGACAGTACATAGTTGGATCGTAATTTTTTTCTGTTTTGCCAGTTTCTGTCTTATAATTGGTATCTTTACACCACTTACATTTTGAACTAACTATTGGTGTGTCAAGGCTTAAGTCTGACATTTTGTTATGTGCTTCATGTTTTTTTCCCTCTGTTGCTCATCCTACTGCTTTTTACTACCTTCATGTGGGTTAAGCATTTAAGTGACATTTTTAGAGTTTCAGCTTAATTTACTTATGATGTTTTTTAGTATATTGCTTTGAATATATACACAGTATACATACAAATTATACAATATATATTGAACAGAATGTATAATATATAAATATATGTTTGCAGTTTTTTAAGATTTTATTTATTTATTTAAGAGAGACACAGAGAGCAAGAGAGGCAGAGACACAGGCAGAGAGAAAAGCAGGCTCCATGCAGGGAGCCTGACATGGGACTTGATCCCAGGTCTCCAGGATCACGCCCTGGGCCGAAGGCAGGCACTAAACCACTGAGCCACCCAGGGATCTCAAATTTGTTTGTGGTTTTTCTAGTAACTGTTCTAGGTGTTACCATATAATTATGTAATTCATCACAGCCCTCTGGTGTTGGTATTTACCACATTGAATGAAGTATAGAAACTATATTTTTCCATTTGGATCCCTTTACTTTTCTACTTTTTCAATATAATTGTCTTAAATATTTCCTCTACATACATTGTGTACCATAATGGGTGGTATTATAAATTTTGCTTCAACCATAAAATATAATTAAAAATCATGAGGTGAATAATAGTTTAATTCTATTTTTATCCATTCCATTGTTCTTTAATTTCTAAACCTTCTGTTATTTTCTTTCTGACAAGAGAACAAACTTTAGCCATTCTTTAGTGGTAATTCTGCTAGCAGCAAATTCTCTTAGTTTTCATTCATCTTAAAATGGCTTTATTTCCCCCTTCATTCCTTGAGGATAGTTTCACTGGATATAAAATTTGGGGTTAACAATACTTTATTTTCTTCAGTAGTTGAAAAATGTACCATTTATTTCCTGACACTACGGTTTCAGATGAGAAAGTTGCTGTCATTCAAGGTGATATTCCTTTATAGGTAATGTATCATTTCTCTGGCTGCTTATAATATTTTTTGTCTTTGTTTTTAAAAGTTTAATTATGATGCACCTTGATGTGGATCTTTTTGAGTTTATCCTCTTTGGGATTCACTAAGCTTCATGTAACTATATTTTTATGTCTTTCACCAAATATGAATTTTCAAATATTATTTCTATGAACACTAGCCCCACACTCTTTTTCCACTTCTGGAACATGGTATGAAAGTTAGATCTTTTGTTATTGTCTCGCAGATCCGTGTCCTACAGACCCATGAGACTTTGTTCAATTTTTTTCAAAATTAAAGAAAAAAATAGAGGAGTTTTAGGTTCAAAGCAAAACTGAGATGAAGGTACATAGATTTTCCATATGTGCCATGCCCCCACATATGCATAGTCTCTCCCATTATCAACATCCCTCACCAGAGAGGTACATTTATTATAACTAATGAACCTACAGTGACACATCATTATCACCTAAAGTCCATAGTCATCTTAGGGTTCATTCTTAGTTTTATATATTCTATAGACTTGGACAAATGTATAATGATGTGAATCCTTTGTGCTCTCCATATACATCCCTCCCTACCCCCTATGTACTGTCTACATAAATTTTGCCTTTTCCAGAATGCACATAGCTGGGATCACATAATATGTAAACTTTTCAGATTGACCTCTTTCACTTAATTCTATGCATTTACGGTTTTTCCATGTCTTTTCATGGCTTAATAGCTCTTTTCTTTTTAGTGGTGAATAATATTTCTTTGACTGGTTGTACCACAGTTTATTTATCCATTCCCCACAAAAGGATACCTTGGTTCTTTCCAATTTTTGGCAATTATAAATAAAGCTGCTATTAAAATTTATGTGTAGGTTTTCGTGTGAACATAATTTTACAACTCCTTTAGATAAATAACTAGCAGCATGATTGCTGGATTGTATGGGAAGAGTATGTTCAGTTTTGTAAGAAACTGCCAAGATGTCTGCCAAAGTGGTTATACCATTTTGCATTCCCACCAGCAATGAATGAAAATTTCTGTTTCCATATGCTCACCATCATTTGATGTTGTTTGGGACACTGATAGGCATGTAGTAGTATCTAATTGTTGTTTTGCATTAAATGTGAACATATGATGTAGAGCATCTTTTCACATGCTTACTTTCCATATTTAGACCTTCTTTGGTGAGGTGTCTGCTAAATCTTTGGCCTATTTTTTAATCAAGTTATTTATCTTCTTATTGTTGAGTGTTATTTGCATGTTGTGGATGAGTTCTTTATCAGATGTGTCTTTTATATCTATTTTCAGTCTTTTTTTCTCTCTGTTGTGTAGATTGAGTAGGTTCTATAGTCCTGTCTTCAGGTTCACAATTCTATTCTGTCATCTCCACTCCAATAATGAGAACCATCAAGCAAGATTTTTATTTTGGTTACTGTTTTTTTCTTTTTAGTTCTATAAATACCACTTGGTTCTTTTTATAACTTCTATTTCTTTGTTGAGATTTTCTTTTCTTTTTTTTAGATTTTATTTATTTATTCATGAGAGACATGGAGAGAGAGAGAGAGGCAGAGGCACAGGCAGAGGGAGAATCAGGCTCCATGTAGGGAGCCTGATGTGGAACTTGATCCTGGTCCCAGGATCAGGCCCTGGGCTGAAGGCGGTGCTATACCACTGAGCCACCTGGGCTGCCCCTGTTGAGATTTTCTATTTTTACATTTGTTTCAAGAGAATTTGTCATTATTATTGAAGCATTCTTATGATAGCAGCTTTAAAATCGTCAGGCAATTCAAACATCCTCCTCATCTTGTAATTAGCACCTGTTAAGTTTCTTTTCTCATTCAAATTGTAATTTTCCTAGTTCTTGGTAATAGATGATTTTTAAAATTTCATCCTGGGCATTTTGGTAATTGCATCAGGAGGCTCTTGATCCTGCTGAAATCTTGTATTTTGGCAATCACCCTGTTGAGGTGTAGGTTCTGGACTGTTTCCTTGGGCTTGAGTTCCAGTGGCAGCTTAATTCTCTGAACTCTTGCAAAGCTATTATCTGCTTCATTCTTCTGGTGATGCTGAGGCTCCTGCTCAATCTCTATTGGTGCCATGTGCTGGGGAAAAATGCTATTCTGGGTTATCTGCTCTCATTGAGGACATTCTCGTAGCAGCGGGATGAGCAGATGCCACTGGGTCCAGATCCCCCTATGCCATGGCGTGGGAAGCAAGGAAACACAATATTTTGTTGCTGCTCACTGCTGTCACTATGGATAGGTGAGACCACCTGCCAGTGCCCTGGTTGTGGAATGGAAGTTATTATGGCCCAGGACTTTGCTCCTGCCACTACTACTAGCAACTCTATATGGGGTCCATATGGGCCCCAGTTGTGAAGTGAGTCAATTCATGTTTTAACTCAACAAAATGCATTACCTCTTTTAACTCATCCTAAGAAACAAAGGCCATGGTGATATCATGCATTTGGAGGGCCAGTTTTAAATTTTCCTCTAAGATACATGTAATGGTTGATAGAAAAAAAAGTGTTTATCTTTGTACCATTCAAAATCACTTCATGGGCATCGAAGGCCACTTTAGGGAATGAGCCCTACAGCACACTGACACACTGAGGCTTTGTCTGCTCTGCTTGACAGTATGGTAAATAGAAATAATGTCCCAAATGACCCAAGGCTAGTTTGTGCTGAGAATACTCTAGAATGGGTCTTGGACGTTGTCACCTCACCACATTACAGGCCAAAACCATGATCTGGTTGAAATTCTGAAAACGGCTTGGTTCACATCAGTAGTGTGTGGAAGCTGCATGTCTCTCACCTCAAGTAGCAAGCCAAATACTCACATTTTTCCACATTTACCCATTTACATGCTAATCCACTTAATATGACTGCCTGCTCCCATGTCTGTTTATTTACAAACTTTCTGCCCACACAATTACACGCTTCCATCCTGACCTAGTTGCTCAATTACATTCTTATGCACTTACCAGCTCACATGTTTACCTCCTTACATGCCCAACGCTTATCTCCTTGCACATGGACCTTTTACATGCTTGCACTCTCATGTGCTAACGCAATTACATACTTACTTGCTGATCTGCTTGCCCTCTTCCAGGGTTACCCTTTTACCTGCTTAGTCCCTTATGCCATTACACACTTATATGATTGCCAGCTTACACAATTCCATGCTCATCACCCACTTGTACAGCTCCAGATCCACATCTGGTGTGGTCTCAGCGGCCCAAATACCCAGTTAAAAAGGAAAGGAGGTTGGATTTCAGAGAAGGAAGGTTCTTAGTCACACTCCCAGCAGTCATCCCTGGCGCCGGCCTCATACCAGCCCGTTCTTGCAAGAGCCCCTGTCCACACCTCTGGCAGTTGCCAACATATTTCCTGTGGTCTGAATATTTTTGTGAGATTTTTTTCCCCTCATAGCCATGTGTGTCCGTTGGAAGAAAGAAAAACAACCAACGTTTGGGACACTTGCACATTCAGAGCTTTGTGTGTAGCACCCTGTGTCCATTCTCCTGCCCGGTCTTTTGGCAACTGGCCTGCTTGGCTTCATGTGGCTCCCTCTGGTGTGAGTCAGAACTGACTTTCAAATCAGGGGACACTAGCTTCATGGGTGGTGTATGCAGGGATTCTCTAGGGCAGAACACCCTGAGTGTGGCTGGTGGAAGAGAAAGAGAACTGGACTGGGGGTCAGTGTCCAGATGGGCCTCTTCTAAGCTGTGTACTTTGGGGGAGTCACTTATCCTCTCTGAGCCTCCGTTTCTTCATACAAGAGAAGGAATAACTGGAGACACAGAGAGGTAGAGACTGGGTCTTTCTGCCTTTCTCTTCTACCCCTGGGCCCTGGTATACAATAAACCAGTGAATGCTTTCCAACTGGAATAAGACTTGCCCAGACATTCATATGCCACCAAGCACCAGAAAAGTGACAGGAAAGCCATGGAGCACTATTCTCAAAGTGAGGTCTCCCTCCCACCTGTTTCAGAATCATTACAACACTGTTAAATACAGATTCCTGGGCCCTACCACCTCTGGGGATAGGACCCAGGAGTTAGCAATTTAACAACTTTAATAGAGAGAATCACATGCATAGTGTATGGGAAACAATTTCTGCTTCTTCCTTTTCTCCACAGAATGGATTCTTCTCCATCCTTCAAATGAGCTCCAATGTTACCTCCACCATGAAGCCTGCCTAGACTCACCTCAGACAGAATTAATTGTATCATCCTCTGTGAGCTCACTATTTTCTTCACATTTGTGTCCCTAGCACCTAGCCCAGGAGCACATGGCAAGGGTCATAATTAAAAATAGCCTCCCTCCCCTGGCCCATGAGGCCCTCAATGATATGATCCTTCCCTTTTCTACCTGCCTTCCATGCCCCCTCAGCTCACCTCTCCTGCCTCTGCCCTGATCCTCAATGTTCCTAGCACACTGACCTTTATTATGTACCTTAATCAAGCCAAGTTTTGTTCACCTCTCAGCCTTTGTTTTCAGTGCTTCCTCTGACCAAAGCATTCTTCCTTCAGATCTTTGCATGGCTGGCTCCTTCCTGCTGGACATTCCTGTTCTAGATCAAATATCATCCTCTCAGAGACACCTTTTCTGCTCATCCAACTCATCACCCCATTTTCGCTTTAGCACACATTTCTTTAAAAAAGAAATGTTTGTTGTCTGTCCCTCCCCAGGGAACATAAACTCATGAAATGAGAGATCTTTATAACTTTAGCTCAATAATTCTTAACCAGGGTTGATTTTTACCCCCCAAGTTCGGTTTGGAAACATTTGAAGACATTTGGAACTGTCACACTGGGCAGGAGCTACTGGCATCTAGCGAGTAGATACCAGGAATGCTGCTAAACATTCTGCAAGGCACAAGAGCCCCAAACAACAATACTGCCAGGGTGGAGAGATCCTTGTCTAGCTCATCTCTGATGCCCCAGTGCCTGGACCAGTGCCTGGCAAATCTTATGCAGTTCAAACATTTTTGTGGCATGAACAAATGAAATGTTTGAATTAAATGTTGGATTTAATTTTAAAGCTCCAAAGGTCCTTAGAGAGCAATTAAGCCACAAGTTTTCACACTCCACTTTTGGAAGCCTCAGGCTATGTAGCAGAGTTTCAGGAATTCTGTATACCGTGAAGAATTTCCAGCTAAATGCTGACGATGTACATTTTGTGACTATGGTCTGTTCTATGCATTGGGGTCCTGATTGACAAGTTCTACTTAAAAAAAATTGCTCCAGACCAGCCCCCTTATTTCACCAAGCTGGAAGCCAGGATCCAAAGAAGCTGATATAGTCCCTCAATATTACACAGAGAGCCAGGCCTGGGTCTCCTGAGTGGCAAGGGGAACACTCTAGAAAAAAAAAAAAAAGAAAGTAAGCTAAAGTTGTCCCCTGTTTATCCCATCTGTGTAATTGATTTGTCAATAACCCTTTCTCTCATGTTCATTATAGGAAATGTACTAAGTAATGAAACGTACTTAGTAATGAAAACCCAAATGACATTAGCACTGGCTGGCCTTGGTCACACACTGGCCACAGCTCTGTGATTCGCCAAAGACACAATTTAGGAGCAAGATGACGTGATGTTAGCAGGTACCAGCATCAGAGCCATATTGGGTGGGTTTTCATCCTGGCTCTGCCTCCAGCCAATTGTGTGGCCTTGGAAAAGCCATTTACCTCTTTGAGCTGTAGTTTCCTCCTGACGACCCACAAAATAGAGATCATGATAGTACCTCCCTTATAGGATTGTAATTCAGATTTAAAAAGTTAATATGTGAGGGGCACCTGGGTGGCTCAGTGGTTGGATGTCTTCCTTTGGCTCAGGTAGTGATCCCGGGGCCCTGGGATTAAGTCCTGCAACAGGCTGCTTCTCCCTCTGCCTATGTCTCTGCCTGTCTCTGTGTCTCTCATGAGTAAATAAATGAAATCTTTTCAAAAAATAAAAAATTAATATGTGAAACATGTTTGGAACGGCATCTAGCACATAGTCACTGCTATATGTCAGGTGGATGACCAACTCAACCCAGCTTGCCTAGGATTTTTCTGGTGTTAGCACTAAGAGCTCTGTGTCCCAAAAAACCACTAAGCAAAGCGGAACTGCTGGTTTTCCCAGGTGCACATGTGTGTTTGATTTTTTTTTAATTGTCTACATTGATATTCAGTAACCGCCTATGCTAATGTCATTTGGCTTTTCATTACTAAGTACATTTCATTACTTAGTACATTTCCTATAATGAACATGAGAGAAAGGGTTATTGACAAATCAATTACACAGATGGGATAACAGGGGACAACTCTAGCTTACTTTCTTTTTTTTTTTTCTAGAGTGTTCCCCTTGCCACACATATGGTAATACATTAGTGACTTTTGCATTGATTTGTAGGAGCAATTTTCCTGGGTAGTATTTTTTTTTTTGACACTTTAATATTATCTCTTTTCCCCCCACCAGTTTTATGGGGATATAATTGACATACAGCACTATGTACATTTAAGCTGTATAGCATGATGATTTGACTTGACCTACTTTCGAATAATGAAGCAAATGAATCTCCTGGTCTTTTTCTATCAAGTCATGCAAGGAGACCCACAGCACTTCTACTTAGAAAATACTTTTATAGCCATGGGTTTGTTACTGGATGTCCTCGAACAAGAGAACTTTGTTTCTTTTTTTTCAGAAGTCAGTATTTCCAACAGTTTACTGCTTCAAACTAAATTTTCCCAAGTAACACAGAATCTTGGAACTAGAAAGAAGTTTATATTTAGTTACAACTGTGCTATTTCCCAGATGGGAAAATTGAGTCCAGAGAAGCCTGCCCCCTTTTCTGAGGTCACACGCCAGTAAAGAATGACCTTGGAGCTCAGACCCAGGGTTCTTACTCCCGGGCCAGGGTGCTCTCAGAGGTTCTCAAACTGGGTTCCACACCCAGTGGCAAGTTTCACAGAGAAATGAGTGGCAAGGGAGTGAGAGGGAACCTATGCCTGTTGGCAACCTCACTCCTCCCCCTTCTGTCACAGAAACTCCACTTTTACCATTTGTATATTGAGCTTCAGCTTAAATGGCCTCTGCAAAAGGGTTCATGTGCTGAAAAAATATGTTTTTGAAAGCCACTCAATTATATCATAAGATTGACATATTTTCTTCCCTGGAAAATTTGCTCCCATGGAGAAAACTTAACTACTTCTTTGAATCACATTTTTCCTTCTCTAATAGATTTTACATGGTTGGAAAAATGGATGCTTGGCCCCTTAAAAGCCAGCAGTTAAAATGAAAGGCTCATTCACTCACAGGAACAAGCTGAGCTGGGTGAGTCAGGTCATTGGTAACAACTAGCCCAAATGTATAATCTCATGTCTATCACTTAGGGAAATGTTGCCATTAGAGAGCACTTGATAGACCTTTCAAGTGAGGGTCCAGGAGGACCCTAAAGAGGACATTCCCCAGGAAGCAGGATGGAGGGGGACAGATTGCAGTGAGCCCATTTCGAACCCAGGCCCAGGATGTTGGACAGGGGCAGGAGTTGGTGCTGGTGAGCTGTGCTTCTCCCCACCCCCTCCAATATTATTTTAAGCTGAAATAGACAAAATCCAAAGCTAGGAAAACATCCTGGGTTGACCCTCAAAGTAGGAAAAAGACAACAAGAAATGGCAAAGTGCACAACCTTTGTCCAGAGCGATTCTGGCTTAAAGGAAGGGGGAGGAGGCGTCAGCTGATTCCCTGTAGCAGAGGTGAAAGCTCATACTTGATACTCAGCAGATCTGGGTTTGAATCCCGACACAGCCACTCACCAGTTGTGCAACCTCAGGAGAGTTATCTCACCTCTCTGAGCATCCTTTCCTCATTGGTAAAATGTAGATTGTAATGGTACCTACCTTTTAGGGCCAATGAAAGATTAGGAAAAGGGGAAAGCTCTTCTCCTTACAATATTTCTGTGCCAAGGAAATAGTCATAGCCACTGTTTATTAATCACCTACTAAGTGCGTGTGTATGGATGCCAGAGTCTGAGCCCCTCACCACTGAGCTGTGTGGCCTCTGGCAATTGGGATTCTACGTGATACTGGGGTAGTTCACAGTAGGGCTGTCACCATTCTGAATTTGGAACCAAAATAGTCTGTACTCAAAGAAACTCCTGGGAGACTCAGAGTTCACCAGTCTTTGCCATGGGTTACTGTGTTTGGCCGGCCCTCCCCACACAGTAAGGGCTCAAGAAATACTTGTTGAATGAGTGACTCAGTGATGGAAGAAATTAATGAATCACTGAATATTGATGAATGTCTCCTACTGGATGAAGGGAGATTTTAAAAAAAACAACTCAGGAATTCATGAACATAATACGAATGAAATAAGCCAGATACAAGAGAATGTTCTGTGTGATAACATTTGCATGAAGTTCTAGAATGCACAAGATAAATCTGTGGTGATAGGAGTCAGAACCATGGTTACCTGGAGGCTGGAAGGAAGAGAGCTAGGAAATGGCCGAGCTGAGGTTTGAACTAGGGGCCCCTGCCAGCTAAGCCCATGTTCTCAACTTTTTAGCCAAACTGCTGCTTGGAAGCCACATAGCCCAGTTTCCCATCAGATTTTGAAAATTCCTTTATAGCCCCTCCCAAATGGCTGGCCAGGCTTCACTTACATACCTTCAGTGACAAAGAGTTCATTACCTATAGGCTTGCAGAGGAGAAGCTTGGGAGGAAGGGTTCTAGTCCCTGTACCAGCCTCTGCTTTCTCCTGCTTGACCTCAGCTATCTTGTAACTGCCCCAGCCTGGAGACTTCTATCCAGGCCTTTCTCCTACCTGTCCAGTCCCTCAAGCTCAATGGGCAGAGTGGGAGTCATGGTGCTATCTTTGTAGTGGATTCTCTCTCTCACTATTCTCTGTTCCTTTGAAGAGAAGGCAAGAGTATCATGGAGGATGATTTGGCAACAATCTAACAAATGTAAAATGTACATACTCTATGACCAAGCCATTTCTCTTCTAGCACACACACCCAAAGATGGATAGGTGAAGAATCTCAGACCAGCGGGCTTGTGAGAATAAAACCTTGAAAACAGGGCAGCCCCGGTAGCACAGCAGTTTAGTGCCGCCTTCAGCTTGGGGTGTGATCCTAGAGACCCAGGATCGAGTCCCACATCGGGCTCCCTGTGTGGGGCCTGCTGCTCCCTCTGCCTGTGTCTCTGCCTCTCTCTTTCTCTCTCTCATAAAAAAATTAAAAATCTATAAAAAAATAAATAAAACCTTGAAAACAATCTAAATGACCATTGACAGAGGACAGGTGACATCAGAGTTCATTTTTCCAGTGGAGGACACCATAGTAGTTTAAAAGGTTGGGATTGAGGTTATCTGCCCGAGAGAAATGAGAACACATGCCCACACAAACTTGTATGCAAACACTTATAGCAATATCATTTCTAATAGCCCCACACTGAATATGCTCCTAGAGTCCACCAACTGGCAAACAAACAAAATGTAGCATATCTAGACACTGGCATATTCGCAAGAGAGAGGATGATACACATACAGCATGGATGAACCTCCAAATCATGATGCTAAGGAAAGAAGTCAAATGCAAAAGAGCATATTGTAATTATTTCATTTATGTGAAATGCCCAGAAGAAGAAAATCTATGGAGACAGATCAATGGTTGCCTGTGGTTGAGGGATGTTGGCAAATGGGCCCAAGGGCACTTGTGGGGCAGGGCAGGGTGTGGAAATGTTTTAACCCCTTAACCAAACTGCTCTTTGGAAGCCCAGTTTCCCACCAGATTTTGAGAGTTCCTTTACAGCCCCTGACAAATGACTGGCCAGGCTCCACTTGTATACCTCCAGTGACAAAGAGCTCATTGTCAAATGGCATGGCCCTACACACTTGCCAAAGTCATTGAGCTATACCCTCAGAACAGGTGAATTTTATAGTATATAAATTATACCTCAAACTGTTTTTTAAAAAAGAGGTTGAGGGGCACCTGGGTGGCTCAATGAGTTGAGCATCTGCCATCAGGTCAGGTCATGATCCTGGAGTCCCAGGATCAAACCCCACATCGAGCTCCCCACTTAGTGGGGAGTCTGCTTCTCCTTCTGACCCACCCTCCTTTCATGCTCCCTCTCTCTCACTCAGTCTCCCTCAAATAAATAAAATCTTAAAAATAAATAAATAAAGAGGTTGATACAGCAAGAGGAATATAAGACATTAAGTAAAAAAGAGTGAGATGCCAACTATACAATTCTCATGTATGTAAGAAACAAATGCCATTAAAACCCTCCCATATTAACACAAATACACGTATAAATAAAGGCAGAGAATCCTGTCTTCAAAGCACCATTCCAAACTTTTGACAATAGATATTTCTGGGGAGGAATGTAGGAATAGGGAGCAGATGAGGGGGACTTTCATTTCACCGTGGAAATTGATTCCTTGAGTAATTGTTTTAATTTTAAAAACCAAGTAAGCTATCAAGAAAGAAAAGAAGCAAAAGAGCCTAGAGTTGCAGTCCATCCTCCAGCCCTTTTACAATTATTGGGCCCACAGATTTACAAAATTGGTATTTGTAAGCAGTAAATTGGGTGTGTCTAAACGTAAGAAGAACTTCAGGAATGATTAGTCCAGTTCCTTTGCTCTGTAGGTGGAGAAACTGAGGCCCAAGGAGAGACTAGGGCCCGTCCCACGCCAGAGTTCTTTGGGCTTGGGCCCGGGCTGAAGTCCAGGCCCCGGACGAAGCTCCCAGCTCTCCCCCCCACACTGTACTCTGCGCAAATTGTTTCGTGTCTCCGGGAAGGGGGAGTTTATAAATTTGGCCACATTTTGGAACAACAGAGCCATAAATGGACATGCCCGCGGAAGGCTGGGAGGTACCTGACCTTTGAGGCTGGGGGTGGGGAGTGGAAGAGAGAACGGAGCCGGCAGCCTCAGCCAGATACTCGCATCCCGGGAAAAGAAAACTGGAGAGAGGAGCTAGTCCAGAGGGAGGCTGCAGAAGAAGCAAGGAAACACGGAGGGCCACATGGACCTGGTCCGGGTGCCCCCTCTGCCGCTGTCTGCCTGCCTTCAGCTCTCTGAACCTCGGTGGTCACCAAACCCGGCAAATGATGAGAACATTTGGAAAGGTTGTAAAAATGCAGGTGACCAGGCCCCAACTCCAACTAACAGAGAATCGGACCCTTCCAGGATGGGTCCCTGGTGACTGTACTTTCCAGAAGCATCTCATAATAGTCTGCATCACTGGAGAACTGAAACTCTGGAGCAGGTGACATTCAGGATCTTGAAACAGACTTCTCAGCGTCATTATTTTTATTAGACTCTGTTGCCTCTTGATGAAAACCCAGAGTGCTTAGCACAGCACTCAAGGACTCGGATGACAAAACAGCTTCACCCCCAGCCCACCTCAGCCCTTCACATTCATTGCTCCACTGCTTCAGCAAACAAGGCGGAGTGTCCCCACCTTGTGGAGTGCCCCCGATGAAACCGGGTCTCTGCCTTTCCTGGAGTCCAAAGTGGGAATAAATTAAATTCTGCCCTCCATGACTGTCTTCCATTTCTCTTTTTTTTTTTTTTTTTAAGATTTAATTTATTTACTCATGAGAGACACACAGAGAGAGGCAGAGACACAGGCAGAGGGAGAAGAATACTCCCTGTAGAGAGCTGGATGCAAGACTCGATCCCAGGACCCCAGGATCACAACCTGAGCCAAAGGCCAATGCTCAACTGCTGAGCCACCCAGCTCTCTTTCTTTCCTAAACACATTTACATTCACGTTTTCCAAGCCAGACAGTTCCTGCAAGTTGGACAGTCCTCCAGCCCATCTGGCTTCTCTTTTGATGAAAAACCCACCTTAAATCCCCTCTTCCATGACACTTCCTTATTGTTCTCTGCACCCCTCAACCAAATCCCTACCTATTCAGGGCTCTACTCTCCAAATGAATGAGTGAATGAGGGATATTCTCGATTGATTTACCTACTGGCCCTGGCACACTCTTTGTAACCAATACTAATGTTTGTTGCAAGTCAATCAACACTGGATTCTCTGAGTCAACTCTGATCTAAATGCAACTACCACTGGAAAACATTCAGTCAGTCAACAAACATATACTGAGCACCTACTATGCACTGGGCATATGTAAACCAGCCAGATCACTCCTGATAGGGTTAAGTGCAATGATGAATGTTTTGAGAGAGAACAGTTGAGAGGTGCTGTTTCAGAGAGAGTGGTCAGGAAGCCCCTTAGAGGCATTTGAGCTGAGACAGAGCTGGCCTGCAGCCCTAGAAGGGGTGGCCCGACTTGGGTTTGAGAAGAGCTCTTGGGTTTCTAGGTGGTAAGTGGAGGTGTGCTGGGGACAGTGGCCAAAGCCAAGTAATATAACTAACAGTGGTGTGGAGAGGTGGGGCCCAGCCACATAAAGACAGATGCCACAGGGGCCTGCAGCTTGGGTGGGACAGCTGATCTTTCAAACCTTAGATTCTTTGATTCTCTGAGCCTTATCTATATTTTAAACTCACACACACACACAACACACACAATTAAAGAAAACAAAATCCCTCAGAGCCTCAGAAGTTGGCTAAAGCCCATAGGATTATTTGTTTTTTTTTAAAATATTTTTTCCCACTGAATCTTCAGTTTTGTGTTTCCAGCAGCTGGCATCCACCCAAAGGGACAAGTTAGTTGAGACAAACAGGCTTCCGTCTCTCTGTCATTGTCCTCTGGATCGCAGCTCGTGGCTGCTAAGAGGGTCATTTCCTGAGGCCTCAGCAGGGCTAGGAGGGCGAGGTGTGGGGGCCAGGCCTTCCCACGGATGCAGCTGGGTCAGCTGCATTTCCCGAGAGGACACTGCTCTGGGGGAGGGGGTGGGGGCAGGGCAGGCGAAAAGCAGCCCCGGAGGTCAGGCAAGCAGCTCTGGCCCAACACTTCATTACTTAAATCAGTTACTTGAGGTTTAACAAAACAATGTGGTGAGGTTCCCAGGCTAGCCCATAAGACCAGCCTGTAGCTCTGGTATTAGAGTCATTCCTGTAGGAAGAGAGGGACTCAGCCCAAGAGGTCTGGGCCTCCTGATTTTCAAGACTCACCAAATTCAGGCCAGGTGACCTGGGAATGATCCTTTTAGGAGGGTGGCTGGGCTGTGACTGGAACACAGAAGAGCCCCTCCTCCACTGGGAGGGGCAGAGGGCCCTGACTCCAGAACAGAGGACTCCAGGCATGGGGCTCACTGAACTCCACGACTATCCAAGCCACACGCAGATTCTGAGCTTCTGGGTTCAGCCCCTCCTGGTTACAATCTGGTTTCTTAAGCTGATGCTTTGCCCTAGGGAGACAGGAGAGGGTGCCAAGGCTGTGTCTGGCCCAAACCCATCAAATACCTGCTACAAACCCATGAATCTTGTATCAGGATCATGCACCTTTCTCTCATACCACTATCCCCTTGCTCATTACCTTCAGTCACACCAACTTGCTTTGGGTTCCTCTTTCCTGCCCCATGGCCTTTGTCCATGCTGTTCTCTCTACCTGGAGCAAGGCAAAGTGCTTCCTAGATCTTCTTGTTCCTTCCTAGAGATAACTCCAGCTAGCAAAGTGATTTCTGTACTAATTTGCATGACACTGTCTTCCACCAAAGCACCATTAAAGACATTCCACCATCAGCCCCTAAATAAGCCATGGAAAGGGAAAATAGGAAAATGCACAGTATGTGGCAGGTCTTGTTTTTTTGTTTTTGTTTTAAAGATTTATTTATTTATTCATTCAGAGAGAGCGAGAGAGAGGCAGAGACACAGGCAGAGGGAGAAGCAGGCTCCACGCAGGACACCCGATGTGGGACTCGATCCCGGGTCTCCAGGATCACACCCCGGGCTGCAGGCAGCGCTAAACCGCTGTGCCACCAGGGCTGCCCTTGTTTTTGTTTTTGCCCAAGTCTGGAGGAGCCACACAGCCATTCTGCTCACATTTCACTCTCTGGTATCAGCACATGGCTCTTCCTAACTATAAGGGAGGCTGGGCAATGTGGTCTAGCTGAGTGTCAAAGAGGAAGACGTGGATATTCTAGCTGACTATCACAGAAACGGGGCTCCCCAACACAAGAAGAAAGCGGGGATGGAGGCCCAGACAGGAAAAAGCCCCTGCTGTTGCAGTGAACACACCCTTCACATCCTCCCCCAGAGAGGGGGAGTCCTGTCTCCTGGGCCCACGTCCACCTTTTCCTGTGAATGTAAAACCAATTAGTGGTCAACTGGAACAGACACCACCCATATCCCACTGCAATCACCTCTACCCACCAAAAGCTGCTCACTGTCAATCCTATAACTCTGCCTGACAGCATTATTCATTCTAGCCTCAGGAGCTCTCATGACTACATGCGGGTAAGCCGGAAGTGCCAAGAACTAGCAGCCCTTGACCACTGAAGGGTGGAAAATTGGTGGGTAGACACCCCAGCTCCCTAAACCTTTGGTTGGGATGACTGAGGTATGCCCAACACTGTCTCTGAGAGGTCCCTAGTGGGGCTGAGCTCTAGCTATCCACCCCAGTGACTACCTTGATAATGTTTCCCTTCCTGGCAGACTTCTATTCCCTGTCTCATTTTCTTACTCTCCCACAGGGATTCATTTCGCAGATAGACTAGTGACACTTAAATATTTGTCCCAGGGTCTGCTTCTGGGAGGACTCAAACCAAGGCAGCCCCCCAAGCATAGGAACAATGACCCATACGGTCCTCTGCTACCACGTCCAGCTTCATGGGTGCACAGACATCATTTTAAAGTACTTTTAGAAACACACAAAACACATGTCAATGGATTGGTCATCTTGGCCAGGGCATCGAGGCCAGGGAGACGGCCTCATGCACTTGAAAATAAGCCTCGGAGGATTTATCTGCTCATTCTGTTTCTTTCCCACACACAGGAAATCCTGGGCAGGCACAGCTTCCTGACCTGAGGAGTGGGGGTGGGGGTGAGGGAGCTTGAAGACCCTCTTCCTCATGAGAGAAAATGTTTGGGTGGTTTGAGGGAACTGATGTTACCTTCCTCACTGCCTGGAGAAAGGAAATGTTCAGAGTTCTGGGTTCTAGTCCTCACTCTGCCATTAGTTTATCGTGTCACTCCCACTGTTCCTGGGCCATAGATGCCCATCTACACAAGTGGAATAACTGCGCATCAGGATATCTTAGAATTGCCAACATTGTGCATCTCCTCTGAACTCAGATCCAGGCCCAGCACAGTATTTAACTTGTGAAAACTTTCTTAAGAGAGTCAGGAAGTTAAAGCATACAAGTATTTGGGGTATTTTGGAAACCAGTATTAGCAACAATTAAGAAGAGTTAGAGTGATTTGTTCTGTTGCTGGAATTTTCCATGGAAAAATACTTCGAAATATATATTTTCTTAATAAATTGGCATTCCCTAGCAACTTTACTCTTTTCCTTTTTCCAGGCTTGCTCTGGTCTCTACAGCCCAAGTTGCTTGGCCAATCAGATCATGTTGCTCTCTCTCTTAATGCTCACTTATGGATACCCAGTGTCATGCACAGCCTCCCACAGTGCTTTGTACAATAACAAATGATTGATTATTGAATTGAATTTTATTTCTAAGTTCCTGTGCCTGGGAAGATACCTTAGGATTGGCTTGTTAGAATTGGGTCTAAAGTAAAAGTTAAAAGGCTATGAGTGAAGACCAGGACCCACTTACCTAAGGGTAAGGTGGTTGGTATGGACATTGTGGTATTGGTTTTCGTGTTCAGTTGGGCTTTCAGCTTCATTTCAGATTGTAGATAAGTAAGTCATCACACAAGTTACTCCCAGTAAAGTGAGGTGCTATTGTGCATGCTGATTATTTTGGTTAGGAATGCATTAAGCTGCAAGTTGCAGAATACAGTAGCTTAAACCATAAGCACATTGATTGTTTGCTTGCCTGCATATCCAGATGCAGGTGGTCATGGAATCATTCTACCGGCTTAATGATGTTTTAAAGTGCGGGGCACCTGGGTAGCTCAGTCAGTTGAACAGCCAACTCTTGATTTCTGCTCAGGGTCCTAAGACCAAGCCTTAACTTGGGCCCGGTAAGCATAGAGTCTGCTTAGGTTTCTCTCCCTCTATTCCTCTCCCCACTCATGGGCATGCACTCTCTCACTCCAAAATAAATAAATACATTTAAAAATAAATAAATAAATAAAAGTAGGGCATCTGGGTGGCTCTGTCAGTTGAGTGTCTGCCTTCGGCTCAGGTCAAGATCCTAGGATCCTGGGCAGGCTCCCACACTAGGCTCCCCGCTCAGCAGGGTGTCTGTCTCCCTCTCCATCTACCCCTCCTCCCTGCTCATGCTCTCTCTTGCTTGTTCTCTCTCTCTCTCTCAAGTAAACAAATAAAATATTTAAAAATAAATAAAAATAAAAGGCACAAGTGCTTTTTACTTTTTCACTCCCGTATCCTTATTTTTAGTGCTTCCTGGTCCCCCAACGGCTGTCATTTCTCTAAGCATCATCCTTGTTCAAGGAGGGTGATACCCCTCAGCTCGCCTCTCCCTTCTGATTCTTTTATGAGGAAAGCTTCCTAGAAACACCCCAGCATACTTTCCCTTATGTTGTACAAGTCAGAACACAGTCACATGACCATTCATGTTAGTTACCCATTGTTGGGAAACAAATTACCCAAAACCTAGTTGCTTAAGACTGGAAACATTTTACTGTCTCTCAGTTTCTGTGGGTCAGCTAGGGATGGCGAAGTTATGTGGCTCTGGATCAGGATCTCTCAAGGGTGATTTGTGTCTGAGTCCTAATTTATCAAGATGACTACATGACAACACGGAAAGTTCAATGCCACTGAAGGCAATGTTGAACATTACTCATAGTTCTCCTAGAAACAAGAGGCACAGCCTACCATGCAGGGCCATAGATAGGAGAAAGCATCAGTGTCAGCCAGGAGTCAGAAAGGATCAAAAGAAGGCCAAGGCCACAACCTCCATTGGGGTTTCTGTGGGAAAAGCAAGGCAGGGCAGGGCAATGTTTGCCTAGTTTGGATAATTCCAGTGGACTTTGGGGCAGAGGGGCTGTCCCTAGTTGTCTAGTACCTGGCCCTAAGATGATCTAGGTCAGGGGAAATATTGGCTTGGTGTGTGAGTTAGATAAGGAGGTGGCTGGGGGTGTGGACTCAAGATTAGTTGATTTATGTATGAAAGGTGGGCTCACCAACAGGCTGTTTACTGTCTCCAGGAATCAGCCAGCCCTAACTGGGAGGGGCAGTCTTTTCCCAGCCAGCAAGGCTCTCCAAAGATGCTTAAAAATCATAAAATATATAAAATTTATTTTTTTTTAAATTTTTATTTATTTATGATAGTCACAGAGAGAGAGAGAGGCAGAGACACAGGCAGAGGGAGAAGCAGGCTCCATGCACCGGGAGCCCGACATGGGATTCGATCCCGGGTCTCCAGGATCGCGCCCTGGGCCAAAGGCAGGGGCCAAACCGCTGTGCCACCCAGGGATCCCAAAATATATAAAATTTAAAATATGATTAATACAGGGGCTCTTGGCTGGCTCAGTCAATAGAGCATGCAACTCTTAAGTTCGAGCCCCACATTGAGTGTAGAGATTACTTAAAGGTAAAATCGTTTTTTAAAAAAGATTTATTTATTTATTTATTTATTTATTTATTTATTTATTTATTCATTCATTCATGAGAGACACACGGAGAGAGGCAGAGACACAGGCAGAGGGAGAAGCAGGCTCTCTGTGGGGAACCTGATGCGGGACTTGATCCCAGGACCCCGAGATCATGGCCTGAGCTGAAGGCAGATGCTCAACCACTGAGCCACCCAGGTATCCCTTAAAAGTAAAATCTTAAAAATAAATAAAAAAATAAACAAAATAAAATCTTTAAAAATATACTTAACAGAAAGATATCTCTGGCTTATGCTGCAGTCAAAATGTCGGCCCATACTGCAATCATTCAAAGGCCTGACTGGGGCTGAAGTCACTTTCAAGGTGTCTCACTCACATGCCTGGCATGTTGGTGCTGGCTACTAGTGGGAGGACTTAGTTCCTCCCATGCGGGCCTCTCCACAGGGCTGTTGAGTGTCCTCATAATATGGCCGCTAGTTTCCCCACAGAGTGAGTAACCCAGAAGAGCAGGCCAGAAGCAACAATGGTTTCTATGACCTACTCTCAGAAGTCACTCTTTGAAATGAGTCATTAAGTCACCAAGTCTAGTCAGTAGTCAAGGTTGTGGGGATGAGTCTCCACCTTTTCAAAGGGAGAGTGTCAAAAAATTTACAGACATATTTTACAGCCACCAGATCATTCCTGACTGCAAGGGAGTCTGGGAAGGCAAAGGAGAACAGGATTGTCATGACTACCTTAGACTAATCATGATTGACTCATCACCTGGGACATAATGCCACTCCAGACAAAGTCAGGGTTCAGTTAATGAGGAAGGAGAGGGAAGACTGACGGGGAGGCACTGTATCTGCCACAATGATGATGAGAAAGATGAAGAGGATTAAGATTGCCAGATGCCCCGATATTGCATGAGACATATCTATAGTAAAACATTTTTTGTTTTTTAAGAGCGCCTGGATGGCTCAGTTAAGCGTCTGCCTTCCACTTGGGTCATGATCCCAGGGTTCTGGGATGGAGCCTCATGCTTCTCCCTCTCCCTCTCCCCCTCCTCCCTGCTCATGCTCTCTCTCTCTCTCAAATAAATAAATAAAATCTTCTTAAAAATTAAAGCATTTTTTGTTGTTTATCTGAAAGTCAAACTTAATGAGGTGTCTCCTCTTTTCATTTGCTAAAAATTTAGCACCTCTTGGTAGGAAATAAGTCTTTTTTTTTCTTTTAAGATTTATTTATTTATTTATTCATGATAGAGAGAGAGAGAGGCAGAGACACAGGCAGAGGCAGGCTCCATGCCGGGAGCCCGATGCGGGACTCATCCCAGCAGGCGCTAAACTGCTGAGCCACCCAGGGATCCCTGGTGGCTTATTGAAATAAGTCTTCAATTGTCACAGGAGGCCAGTTAGGGGGTGGCGCTTCTTACAAAGGGAGTGATAAAGGAAGCCTGGGATTGCCTAGGGTAGCTTCCTTTGTTGGAGGAAAGGGTATCAGGGGAGTGAGGTTGAGGTCTCCTGTGGTCCCAATCTCTCTTCTTTGCTCCCAGGCCATCTCCACATCCACCACCACCACCATCAACAACAACAACACCGTTACCTCCACTCTGATCTCAAAAGACATCCAGGAAGGTCTCTAGCTAGAGGCATCTCTCTTCCCAACACCTAGAAAAACCAACTCACAAAACCAAAGTGGGGGCTGAAGGTAGTGTTGCAAAATGCCATATGAGTGTTGTGGGAACTCAGAGCCTTGCTGTGTGACCTCAGGCAAGGCCCTCCCCTCTTTGGGCTTCCTTTTCTTTCCTTGACTTTATAATGAGGGTTGGTCTAAATCATCTCCAAGGGCCTTTTTACTTAGCCTACGTGTCTTCCTCCCAAAAGGAAAAACTAGAGGGAACAAAAAGACATGGGTGGTTTCCCTCGAACTGTCTCCAAGCCAAATTCAGATGAAAACGTCCAGTGTGACATAGATTTAATATAAACAGTGGTGCATTGATACTCACAAATACCCCAAAAGGAGTCCCAGATGGGCTATTTTTATGCCTTAAAACACACACACACACTCCAACCCCCCTCACTCCCACCCATACATTTCTCCAGTTGGTTTTTACAAGAAGACAAGAGTTCCAGTTAAGAACACTAATTAAACAGCTTTGACTGTGGGCAGGAGGGAGGCTGGCGCGAATCTTCTCCCTGGGCATGATGTCATCACAATTGTGCATTTCTCATGACCCAAGAATGTGAGTGTGTTTGCACTGCACATTGAAGCCGGTGATGCAAGCGCTGCCTGGTAAACAGGCCCCAGACAGGCAGGCCCTGAGAGGAGGAGCTGCTGCTGCTGCTGCTGCTGCCACCGCCTTGCAGAGGCCTGGCTGAGGCCCAGGATGCTCTTAACTCCTTCCTGGCAGGACTGGCTGGTGGGCCGCCCAGGGTTGGCTCAGGAGCCTTCCCTACTCAGCCCCTGCTTCTCTCCCAGCCAGGGGCCCTGCCAGGCACCAGCTCTGAATCTGGAGTCATTGAGACCTGTCATCCCACCCACTGGCACCATTTGCTTGCTCCAGGGCCGTGGGTATGTGACTCCTCTGCCCTGAGTCTCAGTTTTCTCGTCTGAGAAAATGGGGAGATGAATCAGGGCTTCAATCCCTTGTCTCAACTCGAACAGTCCACAAAGCCGAGACAACCAAAGGCTTTTCTGGGTATTTGAAGGAAACTCCTCTGGAGGCAAAACCTGACCCTGGTAGACTGGGTCTGAGCAGAACAAGTATTTACCTCACTTCCACTCAATACTCACACTTCTAGGGATCCCTGGGTGGCGCAGCGGTTTGGCGCCTGCCTTTGGCCCAGGGCGCGATCCTGGAGACCCGGGATCGAATCCCACATCGGGCTCCCGGTGCTTGGAGCCTGCTTCTCCCTCTGCCTGTGTCTCTGCCTCTCTCTTTCTCTCCGTGTGACTATCATGAATAAATAAATTAAAAAAAAAAAATACTCACACTTCTAATGACAGCAATATTCATAGATTTAATTGGAGATGAGTGGGCCCCACTGGATCACCTTCTAAAGCACCCCCCCCCCCTCCAGGGCAGCCCGGGTGGCTCAGCGGTTTAGCACCACCTTTAGCCCAGGGTGTGACCCTGGAGACCCGGGATCAAGTCCCACACTGGGCTCCCTGCATGGAGCCTGCTTCTCCCTCTGCCTGTGTCTTTGCCTCTCTAAGTGTCTCAAATAAATAAATAAATAAATAAATAAATAAATAAATAAATAAATAAAATCTTTTTTAAAAATTAAAAATAAAGCCCCCTCCCCATTCTGAGTTCTGAAACCTGCTCAGCCCCGGGTGTTGATCAAGGGTTGTGGGCTGGGGGCAGCTGCCTCTGGCTCATTGGGAGACTTACTGAGGGCCTGCCTTCTGCTGGAAAGTCAGCCCCAAGGACAGGGCTTAGCTCTGTCCTGGCTGTATCTCAAGTGGCCAACTCAGGGGCTGGCACCCAGCAGTCACCTACCACCTGTTGAATCAACAGCTGGAGTTACTCATACCCCATATGAGTGATCATGGAGAAACTGAGGCCCAGGCCTGGATCTTCTCCCACCGGAGTTCGGACTTTCCCCAAAAAAGGTAGCTGCTCACATTTCTCTGCTGGCCTGCTCACAAACAGCTTGGTGACCCCCCTCCGACATTCCAGGGCAGCCTCCTCCCCGGCTGGCTGGTTTGCGGGCATCGACGAGTTTTCTTTGGCAGAAGGTTCAGCTGATTGAAAAAGAGGGGGAGCACGTGGAAAGCTGGAGGGGTGGTCACGGGGTGGAGTGGGGGCTGAGAGGTGTCTGGGGAAGCTGAGATCTGCTGGCTGGCCTGAGACCATGGACCAGACTCCAAGACCCTTCTGAGGTGATTGTGTCAGTCAGCTCCTGTCTTAATCTTAGAGTGGAGCATTATCCAGACCTGTGCAGATCTGCCAGGATTGCAGAGGCCTCCCCACTGTGGTCTGACCTGCCCCCAGCTGCTGTGGGGCTCCGCGTAACTTCTCTGGGCCTTAGCATGATAAGGTTGGAGAGCAAAGGGTATAGACACAGATCTGAGTCCAGGCCCAGACTCTTCCTCTGATTAGACAGGAAGTTAGGGCAAGTCACTTTCCCTCTCTGAGTCTCAGTTACCTCATCTGTAAAATGGCACTGAGTTATAGGTATGGTGTCCTGGTGGATGTGCTGGGCACACAGTACTGATAAAGGAATGTTAGTAAATTAGACTTGGCCTGGATAACCCTCCTGATCTGAGGTTCTATGTTAGGAACTTAGCACAATAATAACCTCATTGTCTGAGCACCCACTATGTTTCAGGCACTGTGCTAAGTGCTTCTCAACCATTATTTTATTTCACCCTCCCAACATCTCTCAGATGGGTCCTAGCACTGCCCCATTTGTCTGAGGAGAAGACAAGGTTCAGAAAGGTGAAGTGAGGGACGCCTGGGTGGTTCAGAGATTGAGCCCCATGCCTTCGGCTCGGGGCATGATCCTGGAGTCCCAGGATCGAGTCCCACATCGGGCTCCCTGCATGGAGCCTACTTCTCCCTCTGCCTGTGTCTCTGCCTCTCTGTGTCTCTCATGAATAAGTAAGGAAAAAAAGAAAAGAAAAGAAAAGAAAAGAAAAGAGAAAGAAAAGAAAAGAAAAGAGAAAGAAAAGAAAAGAAAAGAAAAGAAAAGAAAAGAAAAGAAAAGAAAAGAAAAGAAAAGAAAAGAAAAGAAAAGAAGGGATCCCTGGGTGGCGCAGCGGTTTGGCGCCTGCCTTTGGCCCAGGGCGCGATCCTGGAGACCCAGGATCGAATCCCACATCGGGCTCCCGGTGCATGGAGCCTGCTTCTCCCTCGACCTGTGTCTCTGCCTCTCTCTCTCTCTCTCTGTGACTATCATAAATAAATAAAAATTGAAAAAAAATATATTTAAAAAAAAAAGAAAAGAAAAGAAAAAAAGAAAAGAAAAAAGAAAGGTGAAGTGACTCTCCCAAGGCTGCACAGCTAGCAAGTAGCAGAGCTGGGATCTGCTGCATTCTAAGCACTTCATATCGTGGTTTCAGGAAAGACCTAGCAGCTAATTCCATGCTCAGCTCCTTGAAGCAAAGCCACCTCCTAATGTGGTATATGACCAGTGCAGGGGCCTCAGTCTCCCATTCAAACCATGGGGAAGATCCTCTCTGCTCTGCTGTTCCCTACAGGGCTGAGGTGAGGATGCAACTGACCTTAAGAAGGACTTTGCAGTTTATGAGACGGGACAGGCACTCTCAAGGGCTCATAAAGGAGGATCCAAGGGAAAGAATTAATCCTCTCTAGCCACCCTGGCAGAGGTCAGCTCCAGTCACAGAGGGGCTGGAGTAGGGAAAGTGAGGGATAGCTGCCTCAGAAAGGCTCTGAGTTAAGCTGAGACCTGAAGAAGAAGTGGTCTCAGCCCTCCCCCCAGGACCTGACCCTCACCATGGTCTGTACCTCCATTAGGAGTTGGGCACTACTGCCTCTAGAGTCCTACAGATTAGGGTTCAAGTCTCAGCTCTGCTCCTCTCAGCTGTGCATCTTTTGGATTCCCCTCCCCCGCTTACTGTCAGTCTTCCCAACATGAAATGGAGGTGATAATGAGAGCTTCACTAGCACTGTAGTGAAGACAAGCCTTGGCCCATGGATAGTGGTTGAATAATTATCTTCTGGCACCTGGTCTGCAATCTTCAAGAGGCTTCTAGTCTACAAGGAGAGACTGTACATAAAGTGGCTGGCACAGGTAAGTACCGACTGGATGGAAGGAAGGAAAGATGGAAAGACAAAAAGAAGGAAAAAAGGAAGAAAGGAAAGAAGAAAAAAAGGAAGGAAAGATGGAAGGACAAAAAGAAGAAAGGGGAAGGGAAGGAGGGAGGAAAGAAGGAAGGGAAGGTGGGATGGATGGATGGATGGATGGATGGATGTGATGAGTGTCTTGCTCCAGGTCACACAGTATGGAAGTAACTCTTCCTGATACACCACACTGGACACCAAAGAATGCACAAGAGCAATAAAGGAGAGAGGCAAAAAAAAAAAAAAAAAAAAAAAAAAAAAAAAAAAAGGAGAGAGGCATCCTGGTGGAGGGGCCTGAATGAGCAAAGGCTTGGAGTTAGGAATTATTGCAGCATGGATGAGACACTGGTCTCACATATTCTCCTTCAGTAACTTGCTCAACAAGATCCCATGAGGAAGAAGGTCTGAAGAGAGGCTGTCCCAGAGTCCACTGGGGCAGAACCAGGAGGTTGTATAGGGAATAGGGCCCCACAAGGCAGATGAGCAGGCAGGAGCAAGCCCAGCCTGGGGGTCGGGCCTCAGAGGGCCTGGTCTGGCCATATTTGGTTTTCAAGGAACTGGGAGGCTTCCTACCGGCTCTGCTGCCCACGCACAGGAGGCAAGGCCACCCACAGTTGCTGAGTCAGGCAGGCAGCTGGGGTCGGGAGCAGAGGCCCCACAAAGGGGCAACTGTATCACAGTTGTTCGGAGCCTGGCCTCTAGAGTCAAGATGGGGTTCAAATCCTGCCTGACTCCAATAACTGTGTGACTTGGCCAGCCACATCACCTCTCAGAGACTTTGTTTCCTTTATGGGTAAAATAAAACAATAGCAGTAAGGATAAGCACCATGACCAAGTTTGCCATGTGCCAGTTCAAGCTGAGGCTTCCATCTGTATTATCTTGTTTAATTCTCATCATGATAGAGAAGTACTATTATTATACCCAGGAAACACATCACAAGAGACCAGTGTTTCTCATCCAATCCGCAGTAATTCCTAATCCCAAACCTTTACTGCAGCCCCTTCCACCCAGAATGCCTCTCCCTCCCTAACCAGCTCTGTGTGTACTGCAGTGCCCAATGTGACATCCTGACCATGGGGCCTGACTCTTTCCAGACGAGGAAACTGAGGCACAGAGAACTGAGGTCACATGCAAGTAAGAGACATAGCTAGGAATAGCTAAGAAGTACTTAACAGCTTCTCTACTTTCCCATTCCTGTGATTTCATCCTTTCCTACTCAAATACCCCCAACTGGCCCTGTAAAACAACTCCTGGCATCTCTTTCTCCCTGCCTCCACTTCCAGATTGTCACCAAAGCCTTACTCAGCCCCTCATAAGAGCCCCATGCAGAATGTAGGCTAGGCTGCGTCCCCATTTTACAGATATGAAAACTGAAGCTTGGAGAACTAAAGCCAAGTTGCCTGAGAGTTAACAACCAGCTAGAGGGAAAACCAGAGTTGGATGGCGAGGCTATCTGACTCCCATCCCGGTACTCTCTCCCCACCACAGCAAGTTGACCCTCCGTATTCTGAGAGAAGAGTTTTCACCTCTCCTCCCAGTCAAGCCGCCCCTAGTTGATGTAAGGATAAAAGAGAAAATTAATCTGAGGTCCACTTGAAAGGAAAGGTCAGACAGGATGAGTGGGGCATTTTGCAAATAGATAAAGAAATCTGGCCTGATTTGAAAATCATAAAAGAATGAAGTGAATGGACAAGCTATAACAGTTCTGAATCAGATCACCCCCGCGTGACAGGCAGGAGACCAGCACAGCTCTCTAAACCCATTAGCTCATCTCACTGGTTTCCAAGGTACCTCCCACCCTCGTGTATCAGGAGCAGGGCTGAGAGCTAGGCAAGGGCTCTGGCCCAGAGGAATCACTACCTGGCCAGTGCTTCCCAGACTCTGGGATTTTACATCCCTGTAAAGTGTCCTCCCCAAATGGGGCAATACTTTGTTATTTGTCAAAGAACATTAAAAAAAGGAAAAACAAAGCATTACTTTCGATTGTCACCATAAAATTTAACAAGGACTAATTTCAGAATTTAGCAATTAAAAAAAAATTACCTTTATAACTCACCGCATTGTTCTAGTTTTCTCCTTAGCCACACGCCAGTGAAACTATCTAAATGGGCCTTTAGCAATCCCCAGATGAGTGGGAGACATAAAACATTTACGGAAATAATTCAGAGTAGCTATATTCTTTGAGTGTCTTTGGGTTGAGAGTTACATAAAACTATCCTGGTCAGAAGTTGGAGTTGGGAATTATTGCAGCATGAGTGAGACACTGGATTCACATGTTTTCCTTTAGTAACTTGCTGAATAAAGTAAAAAAGAGTTATTGGAAGGAAATTTTATTGGGAGATTGGATTCTGGGGATTATGTAGTAGACAGTAGGGTCAACCAACCAATCTATACTTGGCAAGGACAGAAAACTCCAAAAACAAATAGAATCAGGTCTCTCCCGCTCTCACTCTCTGCTTCTCTCTGTGTTGTCTTCCCTCTCTAGTGATAGACAGGGTTCCCCCACGTAGCAGTGAAAGTGATGGCAAACACCTTCCACGTCTCATAACTCAAAGCACCACCACAGAACAATTGAACTTTTCAGTTCCGGTGGGGGGGGGGGGGGGGACCCGGGAAGGTGTTTGATTGGCCCAGCTGAGTCAGATGTCTAGCCCTGAAACAACCAACTGTGGCTTGGGACAGGTCTGTAAACACATGGCAGCTCCCATGAGAAAGTTGTGATTGGAGTCAGAAAGGGGAAGAGGAGCTAGGCAAGAGGAATGGATGGGAAATATCATAACTGTCCATTATGGAGATGATAAATGCCCCACTAAAGGTACAGATAAAGTATCACAGGAGTTCAGGGGAAGAAGACATAACTTCTAGCTGTGGAGATCGAGTAGATCTTCTTGGATGACATGGCATTTGAGCTGAGATTATGTGGAACGTACAGAGATTCTAAATGCCATCTCAAATTAGAAGAGAAAAATAAGCACTGGTGGAGGAGAAGTTACCATCTGAAGAAGCTATATATTAGTGCTTTACTTTGTCAAGAGTTTTATTATTTTTAAAAATTGAGATATAGTCTATATATCATCACATGTATCAAATGTTTTATTATGAAATAATTTTCGATTTACAGAAAGTTGACAAAATAGTTCAGAGTTCTGCTAAAGTCTTCACCTTCAGTACCCCTCACCTAGCTTCCCCTAATATTAACATCTTACACAACCTTAGTGCAATGATCAGAACCAGGAAATTAACACTAAGGTAAGAATCCTATTAACTAACCTACAGACCTTGTTTGAATTTTACCAGTTTTCTTATGTTCTAATTCGGAGTCCCACATTGCATTTACTTTTTATGTCTTCTTAGTCTCCTCCAATCTGTGACCGTTCGTCAATCTCTCTTTTCTCTTATGACCTTGACACTGAAGAGTGCTGCTAAGTCATTTTAGAAAATATCCCTCAATTTGGATGTCTGATGTTTTCCCATGTTTAGATCACGATTGTGCATTTTTGGCAAGAATACCACCAAGCGACATTGTAGTCTTATTAGTGTATCATTCAGGGGCTACATTCTGTCAACAAGATTTATTCCTGGTGATGTCAACATCTATCACTTGACTAAAGAGGCATCTGCCAAGTTTCTCTGTTGTAAAGGGCCCCTTTGTAATTAGCAAGCGTCTTGTGGGGAGACACTTAAGACTATACAAACATAAATTTCTCATCATTTGAAAAGTGTTATCAAATGCATACTCTCTACTTTTATTCCACAGATATCAGGTGTACACCCACTAAGCAACAGTCTAAGATGCCTAGCTTGGTTATGTGTAGCTCCATGACCTTACTAGACCTTAGGATCTTTATCTGTAAAATGGGAGTAATTCTTTTTTTTTTTTTTTTTTTTAAGATTTCTTTACTTGAGAAAGAGACAGAGATAGCAAAAGAGCACAAGCAAGGAGAAGGAGGCTCCACACTGAGCAGAAAGCCCGATGTGGGACTCAATCCCAGGATTTTGGGATCCTGATCTGAGCTGAAGGCAAATGCTTAAGCAATGGAACCACCCAGGCACCCCAAATGAGGATAATTCTGTCTTACCACTCAAAGATAAAGGAGGACAGTGCTTGTAGAAGTGTTCCACAATACTAACCGGGATAGTTCATTCTCTTCCCCGGGATCTCAGCTCTGTCATCACCACCACCTATTGTCAGGTCTCTGTTTCCATCCTGCATGCATCCATGCCTGCAGGCTTCCATCTGTCCTTACTGGCCAGACTCCCTCATCCCATTTGCCAAGCCTTCTTTGTGATGTCATTTAATAAGTTTTGGAGACATAAGGTGAGCCCTGTAGAGAATGACAATCTCCTTCTGAAATCTCTAATTTTGGGAGCCGCCTTGAAGTGCCAAGTGACACCTGGAACCTGTGGCTGGCAGGTCGGAGATCCTTTCTCTAGTGGCAGAAATAAGTGGGAGAAGTAGGAATTGCCTTCCTCCAATAATGTGTTGGCCCTGAAGAGGAAACTCACACCCCACAAAGTATTGAATGAGCTTGGATGGATACTCTTCTCTTACAGAGAGCTCTAACATGGGCATACTTTAAATTAACAACTTCAGGGATCCCTGGGTGGCGCAGCGGTTTGGCGCCTGCCTTTGGCCCGGGGCGTGATCCTGGAGACCCGGGATCGAGTCCCACATCAGGCTCCCTGCATGGGGCCTGCTTCTCCCTCTGCCTGTGTCTCTGCCCCTCTCTCTCTCTCTCTCTGTGACTATCATAAATAAATGGAAATTAAAAAAAAAAAATAATAAAAAAAATAAATTAACAACTTCATAAAGTGAAAGGATGAGCTCAGCCCTGACCCAACCTCCTAACTCAACAGTACTTCTAATTTAAGAACAGAACTTGAACAAACCAAGAGGGAGGTACAAGTTAAGTAGGAGCTCTAACTAAACTTAGCTGTTACAGTCACTCCTGGGGTTGAACTCAACCCTTGTTAGAGGCAGGAGCCATCTATGCTTGACTATTTCTCTTTGGTCCTTTGTATGAGACCCTTATGAAGATCAAATATGATAAACGGTGAGGGAGCTTTGAAACTCCCTATAGAGCCAAGTCAATATTGCTACTTCCATTCTGTGCCCCAAGGGCAGCTTTTAGGAACTGCTTGCACAGAGCAAAGCAGGAAGGTTGAAGGTCCCCAGCTCTGACATCAGCCCAGGCCATCCTCTGCCTTACTTCAGCCATGCAGATGAGTGTTTCAAAATAGAGCTCCCTAAGTAGAGACCCAGCAGCATACAAGGTGTTCCCTCTAGGGTCCAGAGCAGTCTCCTCCTTGACAAGTAACAGGCCTGCGTTTCTCTGGCCCATCTCCACCAGGGAAGCCAGCTGCTGTAGGCTGCACTCCTGCCCAGCTAGCACCTGGGCAGGAATTGGTGGCAGCAGTTCCAGACTATTGTCTATTTTTTTAACCTCTCCCCAATGGACCCTGGAAACCATCCATCTCCTTGGTAGACCACCAAGGCAACAGCTCTCCTCGAAGGCCTAGGAACCTTCAGGTTTATGAAACATCTTCCCTCGTAGCCATAAACCCAAACTATAATGTGTACATGAATCACTCTGAAAATCTTGTTGAAATACAGATTCTGTTTCAGTAGGTCTGGGGGGAGGCCTGAGACTCTGCATTTCTAAGGGCCCAGGAGATGCCAAAGCTGCTGGTCCAAGACCACATCTCAAATGCAAGAAGTGCGTACTTCTAACTAACAGGCTGATCGTGAGGAAGTCTGGAAACCAGAAAACAATTTGGACTAAAACAACAAGTTTGTTGTTTCTACCGTGACATTTTTATAAACTTGATATCACTTCTGATGGCCTTCTAATAAAGTCCCCCTTTGCTCAGGGTGATCCAGGGAGGTTTCTAGTTTTTGCAAAGAACCTTTCCTAATACCCAAAAGTATTTTGCTCCCCAAAGTAAGAAAGGCTTACTCTTCTTCAGCCCTACTCTGTACCATCCAGCCCCAACCACCACAGCCTGATTAGACACACCTGCTTCTCAAAGGGACAAGACCTTTGTTGGGGAGCTTATGAACATTTAAATCTCCTTCCGCTACATTAAAGAGGTTTTCGAACATTACCCTGGGCATTCCTCATTGCCCTCTCTCAGTATTTTTCCAGAAAGAGACTGAGGTTCCTTTCTGAGCTTCAGTCCCTTGTTCTCCTCCCAACCCCTGAGCTGTATTGTGCATCAATTAGCTGGTAACTAATTACTCCCTAATTGTGAACCAGCTTACCCATTACATACAGGCTCTCACCCACACCAACAACACATGGTCATGGGCATTCCTCCCTCTTCCCGTTGGCAGAGGCTGAGAGCAGTTTACTTTTCTGGGCCCCACCCCCAGAAGGAGGAATTATTCACCTGATTGGTCAGATTCCAGAATCCTGATAGCTCCTTGGTGGTAAATAGGGCGTTCTTTCTTCGAGGTCCAAAACCCACAGGCCTGATAGGGGCTTAGGGCGGAACCCCTTTGGAGGATTGACTTCACTTCAGAAAGGAGCAGCTAGCTACCTTGGGAAAATCCAGATCCAAGCTGGAGACTACAGAGAAACAAAAATGCAGATTTCCCTGTGAAATTTCCTGATTTTTAAATGTCAACGACAATTTCAAAAAGCTTTTAAAAAGCTGTGTGTGGGCCAGACACATGCCTATAGGAAGTACCTAGCCTATCGGGCACCCTGGGGGTACGGTAGGGGAGATGGAGAGGAGGAGTCAGGAAGGAAGCTAACTACATCCTGGACCCTAGAACACCATTACCCTGGGAAAGATGTGCCCCAGAGGAACTCACTGCCATAGGCATGTATTGAGCAGCTACTATGTGCAAGGTTCTGTTTTGGGGGAGCAGGGTACAAAGCACAGTGAGGCTTCACACCCTCCGAGGCAGGGTGGGCAAAAGTCAGAAGACCTGGCTTCTAGTCCTGACTTGCCCTCCTATAATTGCTTTGTGTCCTCAGGTTAATTCATCATCTCTGGGATTCACCACACAGCCTGTGTTGGCAACAGGTTAACTAAATCGTGTGAGGGCAGGTCATGAAGGACCTGGAGTGTCTGTGTAGGGAGTTTGGGCTGGATCTGATTAGGGGGTGGAAGCCATTGCAGGTTCTTGAGCAGGAGAATGACCCTCTGAGTAAAATATTTCAGAAAATGAATCAGGCCACATGTGCCCAGAAGAGGGTCACATACCATCCAGATGTGGTGCAGTAAGACAGCAACAAAAGCTTATGCAAATCAAACCTTATCACCCCTAACTCAAAAGCCTTCATTGGCTCCCTCCAGGCCCCACAGTGAAGTCCTTCCTTCTTACAGTGGTCCACAGGCAGGACCAACTTCACAGGTGTATGATCTGTGCAGTTCCACAGGACCTTATGCTTGGTTTAATGCTCTACTGTCACCATTTTGAAGTTCTTTTTTTTTTTTTTAAGATTTTATTTATTCACTTGACAGAGAGAGAGAGCACAAATAGGGGAAGTGGCAGGGAGATGGAGAAGCAGGCTCCCCACTGAGCAGGGAGCCTGAAGCAGGGCTCAATCCCAGGACCCTGGGATCGTGACCCAAGTCAAAGATAGCCGCTTAACCAACTAAGCCACTCAAGTGTCCCGACCATCTTGAAACTCCTAATAATTTTTGAACAAGGAGCATGTTTTCATTTTGTACCAGACCCCACAAATTATATAGCCACTTACCACCTATAAGGACCGTTTGGTCTGGCTCCTGTTCCCCTCTCCCTTCTCATTCCCATCCTACTCATCCTTTACCCTTCAACCTCCAGTCACATTGGTCCTCCATCAGTTTCTGCATTTGCACAGCCTGTTGCCCCTGCCTGGAACACCACCCCTCACCCCAAGGCCAACTCAGTTCTTTGTTCAGCAAATTTCTTCTTATCCTCCAGATCTGAGCATAATTATCTCCCAAGAGACACTTTCCCTGACCTCCTAGGATTATCCATTCAAAACAGAACTTTGAAAATAATGTAAAGTGGGCCCCCAGGACGTGCTCCCATTGTGACATGTAGCCCCTCCTTCACAGAGCTCACCCTAATCTGTAGTGATAACTTTATATGGTACTCTGTTTGCTGAGTCTGTCTCCCTATCCAGACTGTGAGTTCCATGAGATCTGCCAAGTTTCAGCATATGCTCATGAACCTCTGTCTGGCTGGCTGCAAGGGGAAGCTCAGAGATGGATTACATTGGAAAAAAGGAGGGGAAGCCACTTCTTACCCATCTTGGACCTTTCCTTCCGTGTGGGCAGACATTTTCAAAATGCCCAGACCACACACCCAGCAGGGTCTTCTCTGACTCTGGCCTTTCTCCAGTTGGAGCCCATTAGCTCCAGACCCTCTCACCCTGCCCCTTTCTCAGTGATGGGACCATACTTTTTTTTTTTTTTAAGATTTTATTTATTTGCTTGAGAGAAAGAGAAAGTGAGAGAGCATGAGCAGAAGGTGAGGGGCACAGGAAAAGCGTGAAGCAGACTCCCCACTGAGCAGGGAGCCAGATGTGGGGCTCCCAGGAACCTGGGATCATGAGCTGTACCAAAGGCTTAACCGAGGGAGCCACCCAGGCACTCCAGTGATGGCACAATCCTAGGGGTGGGTTGGGAAGGGGATGCATTTCACAGGGCCAAGCTTTGAGCTCAAGGGCTAAAGCCTTTAGCTTTAGTCTAAAGGAAGCAAAAATGAGGGCGTTTCAGACCTCTGTCAGCAGAACAGCCATGGGGGTTTGGGGGCTTTGTGTTTATAAAGGTTTGAGTGACTAATATCCAATTGAGGAAAAAATTTCTTCTCTTAAATAAAACCATGCACATCACAAGAGGTAAAGGGAAGGGACAGAATTTCTACAAAACAGAATAAATGGGGCAGCCGGGATGGCTCAGTCAGTGGTTTAGCGCCGCCTTCAGCCCAGGGTGTGATCCTGGAGACCCCGGATCGAGTCCTGCGTCAGGCTCCCTGCATGGAGCCTGTGTCTCTGTGCCCCTCTCTCTCTCTGTTTCTCTCATGCATAAATAAACAAAATCTTAAAAAAAAAAAAAAAAAAAAAAACAGAATAAATGTGTTGACCCTGGCAAGGTAAGATCAAAAATAACATCACATCTGCATAAGTGGCTCATATTTATTTTTCACAATTGTTTTTTTTTAAGATTTGCTTATTTATTTATTTATGATAGACATAGAGAGAGAGAGAGAGGCAGAGACACAGGAGAGAGAAGCAGGCTCCATTCTGGGAGCCTGACATAGGACTCAATCCCGGGACTCCAGGATCGCGCCCTGGGCCAAAGGCAAAGTGGCTCATATTTATTAAGCAGTGCCCATGTACCGGGATCTAAGCTAACCTTTTGGGACACCTGGGTGGCTCAGCGGTTGAGCATCTCAGGGCATTATCCTGGAATCCTGGGATCGAGTCCCACATCGGGCTCCCTACATGGAGCCTGCTTCTCCCTCTGCCTGTGTCTCTGCCTCTCTCTCTCTTTCTGTGTCTCTCATGAATAAATAAATAAAATCTTGAAAAAAAAAAAAAAAAGCTAACCTCTTGACACACACAAGCTCCTGAATGCTCACTCAAAACTATTGAGGTTGAAACTATTGCTCTCCCCATTTTGTGGATGAGGAAACTGAATCCCAGAGAAACTAAGTGAGGAAGTGACACAGTGAGGAAGTGACAGAGTTGAGACTTATATACCCAGACCTCTCCAACCCCAGATGTGTCCTGAACCCTTCTCTACCACAAAACAGCTACCCAACTGGCTCGCTGAATGATTTGGGGCACATTTCTCAACTTCTCTGAGCCTCAGATTCTTTTTTTTTTTTTTTTTGAGCCTCAGATTCTTCACCTATAAATTGTCCCTTATTCAAACCACCCTGTGCTAGGTGCTAGAATTAATTCTTTAAAGATGTTAATTCTCTGCTTGACCCCTCATGACAGCCTAGGGAGAAAGGGAATGTAGAGAAACAATGCTTTGTGTTTCCCAACCTCTTCCCTCTTCCTGGGTACACAGGAAAGAGCACAGCCTCATCCTTGGCTTGCATTGAGTAGAGTCATGTGGCTACATTCTGGCCAATGAAATTACACATCACCCCTGGGCAAAGCAATTAAGAGTGAATGAGCCTCTTTTGATTTTTAGGCTCCCTTCCCACAGGCAGAAGACTCAAAAATGGATCCCAGGGAGGGACAGAGGGAGTCACTGCTTGGAAGAGAGGTGCCTTCCAAGAATGGCTTAGGAGAGCCCTGCTCCGCCCCCCCCCCTTTTAAAGATTTTATTTATTCATTCATGAGACACACAGAGAGAGGCAGAGACATAGGCAGAGGGAGAAGCAGGCCCTGTGCAGGGATCCTGATGTGGGACTCGATCCCAGGACCGCAGGATCACACCTTGAGCAGAAGGCAGGTGTCCAATGACTGAGCCCCAGGTGTCCCATCCCTGCCCTTTATCAGCCTTTGTGTCAGTGAGAAATAAACTGTGATTAGGATAAGCCACTGAGATTTGTTATTTGCTACATTAATTACACTGAATAAAACTGTATACCAGGGGCTCCCGGCTGTCTCAGTTAGAAGCACATGCAACTCTTGATCTCGGGGGTCATGAATTCAAGCCCTACATTGGGTATAGAGATAACTTAAATAAATTATTATTTTTTTAAAACCCTGGATACCAGTTATTGCCACAGCAATGCTGCACAACAAATCACCCCAAACATAGTGCCTTAAAACAGCAACAATTTATTTAGCTCATAATTTCACAGATTGGCAATTTGGGCTGGGCTCAGCTAAGGGTTCTTCTGGTCTCAGCTGGGCTTATGCATTCATCTGTGGTCAGCTGTTGGATCAGCTGGTGACTGACTAGCACAGCCTCAGCTAAGACAACTCATTCCTGCTCCGGTGGTCTGTCATCCTCAAGCAGGAGAGCCAGATTTGTTCACAGCCAGCTGAGAAGGCTCCAAGAGAACGAGCAGAAGCTACAAGATCTCTTCGGGTCCAGGCTCAGAACAGGCAGTGTCACCTCCTCTGCATTCTATTGACCAAAATAAGCTATATGGCTGAGCCCTGATTCAAGGTTGTGAAGAAACAGATTCTGTCTCCTGATGGGCAGGGTTTCAAGGTCTTGCAAAGGGTGTGCTTGCAGGGAGGCAATTGCACTGAAGTTATTTTTGCAAACAATCTACCACAGGAGGTATTAGTGCCCTCATCTGAAAGACAAGGAAACTGAGCCCCAGGAAGATGAAGTAGATAGTAAATGGAAGAATCAGGATTTAAGCAAAACCTGAAGATCTCTTCATGCCCTGAGCTTTGCTGGTGACTCTGAGGACCAGTCCTCTTTGGCCAGAAGGAACCTCTCCAACTCTGCTAGCTGAACCCAGAATCCAGCACCCTAACCTCCTGGGGAAAAGGTCCCAAAATCTGGATCTTGGCCTAGCCTTTGGAAGAACAGAGCATCTTTATAGAAATTTGAGGCTAGGGAATATCTTGAGCTCCAAAGCTGAAGAAGCTATGACTTCGGTGAATTGGGACTGGCAGACTGGCGTCCCCCTCCTGGCAAGTACACATCAGATGTCCCTAAAGATGTACCTTGCTGTGTGACCCAGGCATAGCCCATACCCTCTCTGTGCCTTAGTATCAAAGGCAAAGTGTAAAGAAATAAGAGCTCAGCCTCTGGAATCACAGCACTGAGCTCCAATCCTGATTCGCTTGCTATTTGTACTGGGGAAGTCCCTTTCCCTCCCTGAGCCTCCTGTTTCCCTCTCTTCTGTAAAACAAGTAGGAAAGGAGTCCCCACCTTCAGGGCTGTTGTGAGACTTGAATGAGTGGATGCATCACATCAATGCACAATTTCAACAACCTACTATCCCCAATGTGGACTTACTATCTGACAGGTGATATAGGATCATCTCAGCCAAACCCCCATTTTTAGAGGAGAAAACAGAGGCTTGGGCAGGCGATGCAATTTGCCAAGGCCAGACAGCTAAGGAGCAGTGATGTCTTCAGCATACTCAGGTTTGTCTGATTCCAGAAGCCAAGGTCTTAACTTCCCTAGAGTTTGGGAGTCCAGGGCTTGAGTTTCGACTCTGTCTCTTGAGCCATATAACCTTGAACAAGTCCCTTTTCTCTCTGGATCTTTTTTTCCCTCATCTCAATAAGTGACAATCTGCCCATGATGCATCATGCAGTTTCCTCAAATGCACAGCGTCCAGGACAGACATGCTCATCAATCAGAAGCTGCCATAGTCATCAGAGGCAAGTTGCTTAACTCTCTGTGCCTCAGTTTCTCTAGCCCTCAAACAGGGCTAATGACAGTCTTATCTCATGAGGGGGTCCATGAGGAATAAATGAGTTCCTGTGGGCGTAGCCTTAGCACAAAGCTTGGCACAGGTATGTACTTCATAAACACTGGCTGTTATTTGTAAGTTCTGTTCCAGGCCAGCACGACACAATGGAGGACCCTAGCCCTCCACTGGCTGCAGCTCCAGGCACTGCCTTTGCTGCCACTCAGCTATTATTAAGCACAGAGTCCTCATCTCAAATCCAGATGGGGAGCTAGAAGGGTGGGCAGGGCCGGGCCTGGCGGGCGGATGGCTGGGAAAGCTGCTCCGGAGGCCGGTTTGGGTTTGGGCCCCACCCCGCCTGCCCTCCCTCGCCTGCAGCGGGTCCAGCCGCCACGTCTCCACTTGGCTCTGAGGTCTGCACCGAGCACTCCCTCCCACCGTGGCCGCCTCCTCTGGGAAGGTTCAGAGCATTTCCACAGCCTCAGCACTTTTCTACCCACCCCAGAGAGGCCAGGCCTGCTTGGAAACTGCCAACTGGACCCTGCTCACCTCTGGAGCCTGCAAAGGGGCCACCCACCCTCCTGCCTAGAGGTCTTCTGCGCCTTCAGTGAGGACTAGTGGGTCCACCAAGGGGAAAGGGCCACACCCCTGGGTTCAGATCCCAGTCCTACCACCAGGATGCTGTGTCAACTTGGACCAGTGACCTTCCCTCTCTGAGCTTCAGTGTCTTTATCTACCAAACGGATATAATCTGAGCACCTACCTCACAGGGCTGTAGTGATGATTAAACGAGTGGATGGCACATAAGAGGCACTCAATATCCGCCAGTTAATGTTATTTCATGCTTGGATGTGCCAGGCCAAGAGGGAAAGAAGGGATTTGGGAAGCTGGGGATCTGCAGAGTGGTATTCCACCTCCAAGTTGCTATGTGACCTGAAGCCTGGTCCTTGCCCTCTCTGGGACTCAGATTACCTATTTGGATCACAAGGGGGCCACCTAGGACTCCATGATGCCAAGATTCAGCTGCTATGCTGAATAGTCAATAAATAGGACAAGGGCCCATGTGGCAGATGGCAGATCCCAAACAGCAGACGGTGGGATACTATAGTTAAGGATTCCAGGTTCGGGAACCCTGGGTGGCGCAGCGGTTTAGTGCCTGACTTTGGCCCAGGGCACAATCCTGGAGACCCGGGATCGAATCCCACGTTGGGCTCCCTGCATGGAGCCTGCTTATCCCTCTGCCTGTGTCTCTCCCTCTGTGTGTGTGTGTGTCATGAATAAATAAAATTTTAAAAAATTAAAAAAAAAAAAAAGGATTCCAGGTTCAAGTACTGTGTGAGGTGTGGGCATGGCCTGGCCTTGCTGAGCCTGTCTCCTTCTCTATAATCATGGTCCTACCTCACAGGGCTAGAGCTGTGAGGGTCTTGGTAATAACAAATTGCCACTCTTGTATTAGAAGGGTGGTCTGGTGCCAGGCTCCAACCTACTGAGCAGCAAGTACACAGGGCCCCTATCATGAACCTAGATAGATGTCAGGCATCAGGGAACCAATCCCTGAGAAGTCAGAAGAGGTCCAGGCCAGCCCATCCAGAATCCTCTTCTTTCTCCATGAGAATGTGTTCCTGGGGTTCACAGGCATCTCAAGCCTCCTTCTCCTTCCCAGAAGCCATTTGCCTCCAAGTTTCCAAAGAAGAGTCACTCCTTTCCCAACCCTCAGCACTTAAGGCCAGGCCCCCTTCTCCAAGGCCGGAAGTTTATCCAGCACTGTCGCTCAGAGAACACAGCAGCTGGATGACATTACAGAGGAGACAGCCTTGCCAAACTGGTTTGCCAAACAGGTCCCCAGTCCTGCTTCAGGGGCTGCTGGCCATGAACCATGGGAGCCTCAAGTTCTGCCCATGAGGAAGAAGGTTACAGCTCTTGGATCCTGCCAACCCCAGTAAGGACCAGTTCTCAAGGACCTCCTGCTCTAGCTTCACCTGCTTGACTTTTCCCCCAAAAAAGCCCTCAACAGTCCTACCTTCCTTCCTTTGTTCATGCTGTTCTCTTCTCCAGATGGCCTTTCCTGATCCCTTCCTCACCATGCCAAACATCAAGTGAGGACTTCATTCTGTACAATTTTCAAAGGCCAGATACTGTGTCTCCCCCTACTCTGACCAGGCTGTGAGACCCCAGTGGCAGGCCCAACTCTGACTCACATTTAACCCTCCATTCCTCCCCATGCCAAGCGGTCCCCATGCCCAGCCCAAGGTTCTGGCCTTGGCCAGCCTCACAGCCACATGTAAGCATACCCCAAGGGGAGGTCTCCCTGAAAGCCTTGGGATTTTATGTTGTGTAGTCTAGGGAGAGGGCTTAGGGAGCTCAGGCCGTAATTCCTCCATTGTGCAGATAAGGAAACTGAGGGGAAGTACCAAAACTTTGCCTGGGTCAGGGCCCCAACTAAGACCTGTCACCTCGCCTGCCTTCTGCAGGACCCTAGCTGGGGGGAGGGGAAGCCAGGTTGATTCAGGGATCTGGCGCTGCCAGCTTGGTAAAATATTTATTCCCAGACTCAGGCACTGGAGCAAAATATTACCCTTGGCCTCTGAGCTGCTCTAGCCACTCCCCACTCTGCCAGTCCAGGATTGGACCTGGAGGAATTCAGACCCTTCTGTTATATCCCCTTGCCCTGGGAGGGCCTGAAGCAGACCAATCCAATCCCCTCATTTTGCAGATGGAGAGACTGAGGCTGGGGCCTCTCTAGTGCCTACAAGATATGTGCACTTTGCTCACCTGGCATTCAGGGCCCACCCCCATCTCCATTGCCTGCTTCATCCACAACCCATCTCTCTCCTTTTTCTACTTACAAACCTCCCAGCCTTTACTCACACTATTCCCCTGCCACAAATACCTTCCATGCCTTTCCCCCATCTTCTCTGTATGATAGATTTTTTTGCACCCTTCCTCAAGGATCAGTTTGCAGATCACCTCCTCCAAAAAGTCTTCCAGGATTTCCCCCATGCTAGAGGCAGCAGGCTGGAGGAAAGGACCTTAGGTATGGAGCAGAACTCCACTCAAGTTTGAATGCCATTTCCAGCCCAAAGTGCCTTCACCTCCCTAAGCTGCTTCTTCTGTAAAATCCAGGTAATACTTATCTTGCCCAGTGTCCAACTTGCAATAGGTCAAACCTTGTGTCTGACATGCAACGGGTGCTCAGTTAATGGCAGACCCTCTTCATGGGATGTTTACTCCTTCCTGTGCTGTGGCTGGAAGCTTCCCAGGTACTGCAACTTGTTACCCTTTGATCTTTGTTTTGCCACCACCATCATCCTGCCCCACCCTTGGCAGGGAGGAAGGAAGAGTCAGGCCAGTAGGTCTGGAGGAGGACCCCAGCTCTGAGGGTTTGACGGTGGGGTGGGACCCACACACCTCTTCTGTACTGCCAAGACCTGGTGAGCGCGTGTGCAACATATTAAGTCCTAGGGCACAGACACACCTGTGTAGTTCCTCCCAGCCTGCGGGACCGAGGGGCAGGGTTAGCAGGAAGCAAGCCATTCACTGGAGCTGACAGCCTCCACACAGGCAGGCCTTGAGAATCCCAGGTAGCCTAGGTGTGCCCCACCCCAACAGAAGTTCCCAGGGCCACACGAGGTTTGAAGTAGGACCAAGTTGCCTTGGAGGGTGCTCACCCTCATTCTGGAGAAGAAATGGCACCTAGATCAAATAGAGAGGGCCTAGATGGGGCCTACCCAGAAGAAGGGGACCTCAAACCATGGCCTCCAAATGGGCTCCGTTTGCTCCTCCTCCCACGTGACCTTCACAAGTCTCTTCCCTCCCTGTGCCCTGGTTTTCCCATGTGTAAAGTGGATGTGGGGAGGAAATAAGATGACACCTTTTAAGAGTCTGGGAGTGTATGGGCCTTTTCTCTAGATGGGGGTGAGGTGGGGTGGGTGGGTGGTCACAGATCTGGACAGCAGGGCTGCAGAGCTCTGCTGGGGCAATAAGCTGAAACCACTTCCCCACAACCCCACATCTCGGTGAGTAAGAGCAGAATCTGGGCTCAAAAGGTGCTGGGATGAGTCACAGTTCCACTACCTATCAGCTGTCGTCCTCAACTGTAAAATGGGACAGTAGCCCTGTGCTCAAATGGTTGCTATAGGGATTATATACCTGGTACACGGCAAGTACAGAATAAATGTATTATTTTTATTTGGCAGACAGGACTCCAGATCCTACCTCCGGCCTCCTTGAACAGGCAGGGTTCAATGACCCTGGATCTATGGATTGGGAGGGCCCTGGGCCTCCAGCAGCAGATACAATGGCTTTCCCCAGTGGATCTGAGCTCTTGGGTTCCCTGGCTGACTCCTGCTGTTGTCTTGGGCATGTTGGCTCTCTCTGGGCCTGTTTTCCCCATTTATTGAATCAGTGTCTGGACTTCGTATTCCTTATTAAGGACTCCAGCGCCACCAGAGGCGGACCCTGAGGGGCCTCAGAAGGGAGAAGCCTGATAGATGAAGGCAATGTCTGTGCAAAGGTGTGTGGACTGGGGAAGGGTTGTTGTGATTGATCCTGCTTCACCTGAGATGCTGCTTGAGATGCACCAACATAGGGTCGACGCCCTGCTGGTCACAGTCCCTGCTCTGAGGTGGCCAGGACCAGGTGTCCCAAACGTAGGCTGGGCTGCAGCCAAGCCCAGATGCTAACGCGAGAAGGGGGCGGAGTCGGGGGAAGGGACAAGGTCTCAGGAACAAAGAGGAGGGCGGAGAGGGGCTGTTCTGAAGACTCCGCGGGTAGGACGGTCCCGGGCCACTCACCCCGGCTTTGGGTGCCGTCCCCAACTTTGGTGCAAAGCTGCGTCCTCCTGCCGACGCCCGCCCAACCAGCCAAGGTCGGGGCGGCAGCAGCCCCAAGACGACAGCCCCCAACCTCCCGGCCCGCGCGGGGCGGGGCCTGCCTCGGGGCGTGGCCGCCAAATTGAATCTCCCCAATGGAGCACGAGGGTGGGCGGGACCGTCCCTAGAATTGGCTGGTGTGGCGGCGCGGGGCGGGGCTGGCGGGGCCGCCGGCGCGGCTGGACGGGCGGCGCTTGCAGAGGCTCGGGGACGGTTGCTGAGGGGGACTGGGCTCCCGGTCGCGGCGCCTTCCGCCTGACGGCTCCCAGTCTGTCTGTCGGATCCCGAGCGACCTAGGCTGAGCCCGCGCCCAGCGGGTGGGCCGGACGGAGAGGTGGGTGTGCAGGCCTCTGGGAGGCACCGCGACCCCCGACGGGTCCTGGGGGTGGAACCCGGATATCTGGACAGGGGTTCTGGGACTCCCAGCCACGGGGGCTCTAAGCCATGGGACAAGGTTCTAGACCGCGGGAAAGGATACCATGGACCTTCTGGAGGCTCCACGACCCCCTAGGGGTCGGGGGTCAGGGTGGGGGGCACACACCTTGGAGAAGGTCCCACGTTCCTCTGAGGCCTCTCTCAATCCCCGGGGACCCCAGACTGTATGTGTGACAAGGAGCCCTGGGACTGAAGTGGGGCAGCGGCAGGAGTCTCTAAGGAGAAATACTTCCTATAGTCCCCTGGGCGTCCAGGCTTAGGCATTAGGGACTCCTGCCCCTCAGTAGACATGGAGGAGCTCAGAGTGTCCACAGAACCTAAGTCTGGTGATTACGGAGTGACACTCTTGGGGGGCACTACTCCCAAAGTAGACAGATAAGAGGCAAGGACCCCACCAGAGGGAAGATGGGTAGTTACACCCATCCAAGCCTAAGGGGATGGGAAAAGCAAGCAGCCACTTGAATAGGCAGGGTCTGAAGAACTCTGTGTGGATTAGGACCCCCCCCCCCCCATCAGACACCTTCACCGGATGGGGTGACTCGACAAGTGACTGTTCTGGGGAGGGGGAAGGCATGACTGAGGGATGAATCAATGTGGGGTGGTGGGGGGGAGCATTTCAGTCAACATACATTAACTAAGCACCAACTGTGTGTCAGGCCGTCAAATTCCATAAAGACCTGAGGACTACAGAAAGAAGGAAGGAGCTGAGAGGTTGGGCCAGGATTTAGGAGACCATTTTGATGGGCAGTGATGGGGCAAGAGGGAATATCTTGAGCCCCTAGGGGCACTTTGGAGGGGGGCTTCAGGAGCCAGAGATGGCCACGATTTTGATTAAATCCAGCCCTGCCCTCTAGGTCTTTGGGATCCTCCTTCCCCCTGTGACAAATCCCTGGCCCTCTTCAGTCCTCGCATTGCCTATCCAGAGGTTGGACAGATCAGGTTCTGAAGGCCATTCTATCTAGAGAGTTCAATTCTAAGTGTGTAAATTGTTAGGAGGAGCTGGGTACCTGGACACCTGGCTTCATGAGGTTTGGACAATTGGCATCAGGGCGAGGGCAGGAAGGAGGAGAGTAGTGTATATTGAGAACTGCCCTCAAGAAGTGGAAGACAGGATGTTACCTCAGATGGATTAGATCACCTGGAGAAATGAGGGGTAACGACAGCTAGGATTTGGATATAGGTGAAGCCGGCAGCCAGGGCAGCCAGAGACCGAGCTTTTGGTCAGGGAGGGGGCTGGGCAAGTCCTGAGGATAGGTGGGTGGGGCAGGAAACTGGAGTCTGGCGGGCACCCCCTGGTGGTGAGAACAGCCTGGTGGGCCTTCTTAATCCAGGTCTCTGCTCTCCCGGTTTGATGCTTAAGATAGGCCCAGTTTTGACCACACAGCTGGCATCAGGTTGGCTGGGCTGGAACTAGGGACTTCCACCCTTGGTTTGTTAAATTTTCAATACACCAGCCTAGGGCAGAGGGCAATTCCCAGCCAGGATTTAATCAGGTAGCAAGGATGAGACACCCAACAGATGATCATGGGTTACAGAGGGAAACTGAGGCACAGAGCCCAAGTGTCTGTGGTTTCCAGAGGCCCCAGCAGGCCTGATTCATGTCTGTCCCCTGCAGAATTCCCTGAGCTGGTGTCAGGTGCCACGGGCACTGGGGATCTCACCAGGAGGGGACGGACAGAGCTAGGGGCCAGCAAGATGGCGGATGAGGCCTTAGCCGGACTGGATGAGGGAGCCCTGCGAAAGCTGGTAAGTGGCCCAATCATCCCCACTGTGATGACAGGCAAGCCAGGTCAGAGGCAGGGCCTGTCCAGGCTACCTCTCAGCTGACAAGAGGAGGGGTGGGAGGAAGGGGCAGGGGGAGGGCCCATGGGAACAGGACTAAGCCTGTTATGCATGGCTGATGCAGAGGACCCAGTAGCATGTGCCTATCCATGCCAGGTGCTAAGGCCTGGTCCCTCCCAGCCCCCCACTGCCACCACCTGTTTAAACAGTAACTCCTGAGGACTCACCCATGTGCAACTACAGGTGTGGGGAGGCTAGATTTGCTCACCCAAGAAATAGCCTGGGCAGTGCCTGCCCCTGGAAGCTGGCCCAATGATATAGTAAAGCAGTGATAAAAAATGCTGGGGGAAAAGGGGGGTGCCTGCGTGGCTCAGACTCTTGGTTTCAGCCCAGGTTGTGATTTCAGGGTCCTGGGATTGAGCCCCATGTCTGGCTTCCCACTCACTGGAAGCCTGCGTGAGGATTCTCTCTCCCTCTGTCCCTCCCCCTGCCCCCACACACTCTCTCTCAAATAAATAATAAGTAAATAAATAAATCTTTTTTAAAAATGCCAGGGCACAGCAGAGGTCAGGTTTGGTGCTAGACCATCTCACAGAGGCTGTGACCACAGCAGCAGCTCCAAAAGCCAGGAGGGCATTATGGCTCAGAGAGGTGAAATCACCTCCCCAAGGGCACCCAAAGAGGGTGTGCCAGGATCCAAAAAAAAAAAACCTCAATGAGGGTCATGGGGGACCGAGTCTTGGGTACTTACCCAAAGCCAGAAGAGCCCATAAAGAGAAAGACCTTAGGGGCCCTTATAAGCTCTGTGAGCCTCAGTTTCTTTACCTGTAAAATGGAAGGGGGAAATCTGTGCAAACATTTATCTAGGTCTTAGATTTGGCATGGGGATAGGATGAGGCATGGACCCAGATCTTAGGATGGAATAAGGATAGTCTCATTCTCTTCCCAGCTTCTTGAGCGCCCTAACCGTAGCCCACCCATCCCCATGCACAGAAGGGCTGTAGGGCAAACACAACGGGGCAGGCCTGTGCCCACTATCAAGGGCAGGGAGCTTCGGAACTGCAGGAGGGGCCAGAGCCCCGCCCCCCACCCCGCCCTTGACCTTTGTGAGGGTGGGCAGTGCGCGCGCGCGCGCGTGTGTGTGTGTGTGGGGGGGGCGGGGGGGTTAAAGATTTACCTTCCCTAGGAGAAGGCGAGTGATCAACCCACCCCCATACCATTCTTCTGGAGGCAGGGGTCACTGGGCAGTTGGCCAGCGCTGCCACGACCTACCCAAGGGGTCAGCCCGTGTGGCCTCGGACCAGACCCTTAGGCCGGCCCTGAGCCTAGACTAGGGTGTCAGCCACCGCCGCCGCCGGCTGCGTGCCCGACTGGTTTCCCACAAGTTCCCACCACGTCAGCTCAACCTCTTTGCGGGAAGTCAGCCGGGGATAGTAGAGGCAGAGTTTTCCAGAAAGAAAACCAAGTGTCCGCGCACCCCCATCTGCAGGGGTCCGCTGTGAGGCCCTGGGTTCCCACGTCGCCACCCCCACCCCCACCCCCACCCCCACGTGGAATTTCGGAGAAGCCACAGCGGGAGCAGCCGTCCGCCCCGCCCCGCCCCGCCCCGCCCCGGCCGGCCCCGCCCCTGGGAGAGGACTAAGCAGACGCGGCCCCTCGTGTCGCGACCGCGAAGCCGCCCGCCGTCTGCCCACGGCCGGCGTCCGCCATGGCGTCGCCCGGGCCCCGCGAGGGTCCCCGCCCCAGGGCCGGTCTGGCCCCCGCCGGCCTCGTGGCAGCGACGGGGCGTCCCCGGCCGGGCTCCTCCCCGCGGGGCCGGGCCTTATAAGGGAAAGCTGGCGGGCGCCCCAGCCCCGGGCCGACTCGGGGACCGGGCAGCCGCTTCCGCCGCCGCTCCCGCACATTCCTGGGGGCCGGGTGTGGTGCCTGCGCGGGGCCGGGGCTCGTGGGGGCGCGCGCCGCCTTCCGCCTCGGTCCTGGGTTCGAGTTCGGGCCCGGCGCGCCCTGGCCGCGTGACCCCGGGAACTGCTTGGGTGCTAGGAACCTCGATTTCCTCCCCGCGACCAGAGACCTTAAAGCAGGCGGTGGCCGAGGTGGGGTGGGGGGCTTCCCGTCCGGCTCGCAGCCGGGCTCCCCACCGGGCGCCTCGCTCGGGGCGGCCCGGGGAGGCGGGGAGGCGGGGAGGCGGGCGGGCGGGCGGCGGATCCGGAACCCGCGGGCGGTCAGCGCCCCCTGGCGAGGCCTCGCTCGGCGGCCGGTCCTCGGGGGTGGCTGCAGGAGCCCCGACTGCGGATGCGGAGGTCTGGCAGGTCTTCTGCGCTGTGCTGAGCGGGAGACTGAGGCCCAGAGAGAGGCCGAGGCCTGTCACGCCCCGCCCCCCACTCCCCAACAGCGAGGGCAGAAAGGCCCCGAGACCGGCCCCCCGGGAGGAGGAAGTGCCCTCTTTCCTCCCGGGAGAATTTCACTGGGCAGTTTCGGAAACCGCCCTATCCCCTTCCCCTTCCTTCTGGTAGACAATGGCGCTTTATGCTTCCTTCCCTCCCTCCCACAGCCACCTCCACACACAACAGGGGGGCCTGAGAGGGCGGGAACATAGGCCACACAGCAGGGATACTGTGGGCAGGCAGTATCCAGGCTCTAAGGGAAGGGTCATGCTGGGGGTTGGCCAGTGGAATGAGGTTGTCCTTCCCCCAGCCCCACCCCACTCATTTGGTGGGGGGATCGGACAGAGGATCCTATTTTCCAGAGGGGGACAGTGGTAGCCAAGTTTCCACATCAGGCTATTTTCAGGGACGAAAACCCCATCTCTGCAACGGAGGGCATTGAGAAGGGATACCCAGGAGGCAGCTGGCTAGTCATTGCATCCCTCAGCCTCTTTACCCTCCTGTCCAGGGGGACTGAGCCAGTTGACCCCTCAGACCTCCCATCTCCAAGTGTACCACAGAGGGCTCTAGGCCTGAGGCCAGGACTGGGGGGTGAGAAGGGGAGCCTCATTCTCCCTCCTGCTGCTCTAATAGGCCCCCTTTGGCCATTACAGTTCTCTCTAGTCCAGGCGAGAGGGCTCCTTACACAGTGGTACCCAGGTCCTTGAGGTACCCACCATGGCAGACAGACCCCAGCACCAGAGCTATCTTCAACTCAAGGGAGACCCTGGAGTCAGAGAGACCTGGGTTCAAATCCTGGCTCAGTGCATTTGGCTGTGAACAAAAGACTTCTGCCCCTCGCGCCAACAGTTTCCTCATCTGTCAAATAGGAGTAATAAAGTACCTAGGGTTTCTGTGAGATGAGGACGAACTGGGGGCTCAGTGCAAGATTTGTCATATAGGTTCTTGATAAATGTCACTGATGCCTCATATCTTGTACTCACTTGCCCTTGCTTTTTTACCCCCTCCTGAGTGGCTGGAAACAAGGAGGGGGTGACATTTACTGCATGCATAGCTATGCCAGGGGACCCCAAGTCACTGCCCCCACCCTCACCCACTGCCCTGAGGTAGGAGCCATTGTTCCATTTGGCAGATGAGAAAACCAGGACACAGAGAGGTTAAGGACATGCTCCTGACTACCCAGCCAGGAGTGGACTGAGGCTGGAGCAAGCTGAGAGTTTGACCTGAGCCTCAAGGGATGCTCCCATAGCTCCTCAGAAATGTGGAGCCTGAAGGAACCATGGAGGGATCTGTCCCCCAGAGCTCTCTCTACTCTTTTCAGACTAGGACAAGTGACCTAAAGGCAGAGTGGGGCCAGCCCATACACCCTGCTGAAACCTATCCCCACCACCATGTGGTCCCCCATCTGGGAGTAGGAAGGAATGATTGGGGAGGAGGCTTAAAGGAAGGAGGTAGAAGTTTCCTGGACCCTATCCCTGAATTATTTCCCCAAGCCAGGCCTGTCTCTCTTGAGCCACAGAGACCATAGGGAGGAGAGGTGCAGGGAAGGCAATAGAATTAGCTGAATCTTGGGATGCATGGGTGGCTCAGTGGTTGAGCATCTGCCTTTGGTTCAGGCCGTGATCCCAGGGTCCTGGGATCGAGTCCCGCATTGGGCTCACCATAGGGAGCCTGCATCTCCCTCTGCCTATGTCTCTGCCTCTCTGTGTGTCTCTCATGAATAAATAAATAAAACCGTAAAAAAAAAAAAAAAATTAGCTGACTCTACCCAGAGAAGGTGTCCTTTCCTGAACCTGGTTAGACCAGCTACCCCCAACTTCCCAGGGATTGAGGAACTAAGAAACCGGTGGGAGCACCTGTTCCCCATTGATGCCCTCTCTGGAGCCCTGGGTAGACCCTAGTACAGTTGTGTTATCTATCTGGGGAACTGACCCTCCTATTCTCGGCCCTGGCCCCTTTGATAGTGGTTAGGACTGGGTCAGTACAGAGGAAAACAGCCCCTAGCCAGGCAAGAAACTAGGACTCCTGGGCAGGTGCCCCTGCCTCAGTTTTCCCATCAGTCCAATGTGGATGAGGCTGCCACCCACATCAAGGCTATAGTGCTTTGGGACCAGAACATGGCTTCCTCGCTCACAGGGTGGATTCCAGCTGCCCTAATCACCCTTTCCTACCTGGGGACACTGTTAGGAGCCCATAGGGTGGCCTCCTTCCTCCTGACTCCCAGGCTCTTGGGGGTTTGATGAAGGACTCAGACAGGAGTCAAATCTCAGGAAGCAGTGCCTGGCTTGGCAACTGGCACAGGTGGGCAGTTGCTGGTTGCCCATCCTGTAAACCATAGTGCACAGTGGGCTGTCCAGAAGCTCTGGTTCCTTGAGCCCAGTCTCCCTGAGACCCTTGGGTGGGTGGTAGGGCAGGCTTGTGACAGGCATGTGGCAGAGAGAGTAGAGACAGACCACTCATTGTGGCCCAGGCCAAGCTGTGGGCAGCTGGTGCCCGCCCTCCGCCCCGGCAGCCAAAATGACTTGCCCCTCACCCCCGCCTGCCCCACAGTTGGAGGTCACAGCGGATCTGGCAGAGAGGCGGCGCATCCGCTCAGCCATCCGGGAGTTGCAGCGGCAGGAGCTACAGCGTGAGGAGGAGGCCCTGGCATCCAAGCGCTTCCGTGCCGAGCGGCAGGACAACAAGGAGAACTGGCTGCAGTGAGTGGCCAGGGGACTGGTCATATAGGTGGGAGGAGTATGTATCAAGGCTCAGCTTGTGTTGTGCAGGCACAGGTGTGTCTGCTGCCCATCTGGGCGTGCAAATGGCAGTACCGGCAGGATCTGGAATGCACAGGGATGTTTACGGGCCTGGACCACTCGCCAGGCATGGAGGCCCAGACACACCCATGTAGATAGCACAGCTGAGCCTGCACTCATGTAACATGGGCATGCGTGGGCCAGCGTGTAGCCAGAGGGTGTGCACAGCTACCTGCCCCTCTGCCAAAGTTCTGGGTACCTTGTCCTGGCCCCTACCCTCAGCCCACATCCTCCAAGATTTGGCTATGGCAGTGGGAGTTATAATCATGATGTCCCTGCAGCTCTCAGCAGCAGGAGGCAGAGCAGCGAGCTGCTCTGGCGCGGCTGGCAGGGCGGCTGGAGTCCATGAATGATGTGGAAGAGTTGACTGCACTGGTGAGGCCCAGGCCACGGCAGGGGCTGGGGCAGAGGCTGGGGCAGGGCAGGTAAAGCCCTGGACTCCACAATCCAGCCCTGTGGCCTGCTTCTCATCCACAGCTGCGAGGTGCCGGTGAGTATGAAGAACGCAAGCTGATCCGAGCTGCAATCCGCCGCATAAGGGCCCAGGAGATTGAGGGTATGTGCCCTGCCTGGCCCACCCTGTGCCTTGCTGCATGCTACCCACAGCACCTCCCAGCCACTCAGCTGACATTTTTTCCTTCCCTTCCAGCTGCCACGTTGGCTGGGAGGTTGTGCAGCGGGCGTCCCAACGGTGGCTCAAGAGAGGAGAGCAAGGGGCGGGCAGCACACAGGCTGGAACAGTGTGAGGTAAGGGATGTGAGCAGGATGGGAGGGTAGCCCAGTGTCCTGTGTCCACAGATGCCAGCAGCAAAGAGCACCTTTGTGTCTTTGCTAGACTGGTACTTGACTGGAGGTGGGGGGTGTTTGGGGGACTTCTGGCCAGATGTCCCCCAATCCAGACTTTGCATCTACCCAGGCCTTCCCCTCAAAGCTACTCTGTCTATCCTACTCCTGAGTATGTCTCCCATTACCACCCTGCTGGTCTCCCTACTTCTGTGCCTACCTCTTACCTGCCATGGCCATCCAGCCTCCATTCAGTAGCCAGTGCAATCTCCCTGAAATGCAAAACTGACCCTGGTACCTCCCCAGCTTACACCCATCCTGAAGCTGTCCCTCCCTGTCCAGACAGCCCACAGCCATACTTTGGCTTATCAGGACTTAGGTATTGCACCCCAGCTGACTCGTGGAGCACTGTTCACAGAGTTGACTATTCTCCAGGGGCTGTGGATGAGAGATCAAGCCACGTAGATTCCCTAAGTGGCCAGGAGAGGCCGCTGGGTCCCAGTCCCTGAAGGACTACCCCCACATACACACCCTCTGATTAACCTGGCTAGGATCAGGAGTCAGGGGCCTCTGCTCCAGGGATATATTAAGACCAGGAATCGCCAGCAGGTCTCCTGTCATCCCAACCCCTGACATAGGATCTGGTCCTCTCTGAACCACCCTTGACTAGACATTGCCAGGAGGTTGGGAAGTGAGAATCAGAGACCGCCCATGGTGTGCCAGTGTTCATGCATAAACAGGTGTGCCCACAGGAAGCTATGCCTAGCCCCTCTGCTTTGCATGCCCTGCCCTGGGCACCTGCCAGCCTCAGGAGCCGTTGCTGCATCCTGTGGGTCACCCACAGGTGCCAGAGCAAGAGAAACAGGAGCAGCACACAGAGGTCCCAGAGCCAACCCCAACCCCTCAGGGCACCAGCCGGGATGTGACCACAGTGACACTCCTGCTGCGGGCCCCACCTGGGGGCACACCCAGCTTACCTGCCTCACCTGTCAGTTCACCCACCACTGCTTCTCCTGAGCCTCCACTAGAGCCTGCTGAGGCCCAGTGTCCTGCTGCTGAGACTGTGGGCAGCCCCGAGCCACCCTCCAGCCCACCCAGGGCCACCAGCCCTGAGCCCCAGGAACCGCCAGCCACCCCCAGCACTGAGAGGCAGGTGGTCAGCAAGGTGAGTCTGGATAAGGGACAGGGATGCCAGGCAGGTGAACTCCTTGGTTTGGGAGTCAGGCCCTGCCAATGCTATGTCTCCCCTGCAGCTCCTGCCTGGCCCCACAGAGCCCCCAGCTGTCCAAGGCCCCACCAAAGATCCCTCCAACACAAAGAGAGCAGGTGAGGGTCCCAGGAGGGGTAGCTACAGGCCTCTCCTTCCCTGTCTGGAAAATGGGCTCTAGTGCCTAGATAGCTTCAGCTTCTTCAAGGCTAGGCAGTCCCCGACACTCCTCCCACTGCCCTGAAGTATCCCCACCCCTCCTGCCCCGCCCCCCCCCCCACCCATGGGCAGAGGCCTCCCTGCAGCCTTGAAAGGCAACGGGCCTCAGGCACATTCTTTTCCCCAATAAGGGAGCGCACCCATCTCAAGCTGAGGCCATGGGCAGTGCTGGCCAGGGGGGGTGTCCCCCATCCCCATCAACAGGGAAGATCTGGGCACCCTTCCTCCAGCCCAAGCCTAGCCACAGCCCCCAGGAGTGTCCAAGTCATCCCAAGGTCAGTGCAGGAGGAGGAGGAGGAGTCTATAAGAGAGATACAGTTGAGTGGGGAGGCCAAGAGCTAAGGAGGTATAAGACAGGATGGGGAGGCTGGAGTACAGGAAGGGCCTGGGAGGTGTGGACGAGAGGAGGTGTGGACGAGAGAACTGTGAGAGGTGGAACCCCCATATCCACTCTCCTTTATCTTCCCCCACTTGGCCACCACCATTTCTCCAAACTGCCAGACCTGGCCGGATCCCGTCCCTGCCAACGCTCGCTGTCTGTGCTCAGCCCCCGCCAGCCAGCCCAGAACCAAGGTACCTCCTATTCTCACTACTGCAGACTCAGGGCAGCACCTGTCCCACCAAGTCACTGATAACCCTCCTATCCTTTCTAGAGCCCCCCAACCCTGCCAGCGGACCTTCCCCATTCCAGCGGGCTGGCTCTGTGCGGGATCGTGTGCGCAAGTTCACATCTGATTCTCCTATGGCTGCTGGGCTCCAGGATGGCCCACCCCGGTTGGCCCTGGGTGCCTCAACCCCCACAAGACTCCTGGGCCCCTCCCACATCAACACTACCCCTGCCTCTTCCAATGGCTCCTCCTCACGGGCCCCCAGTGACACCTCCTCCCGATTCAGCAAGGAGCCACGGGGAACAGCCAGGCCCCTGGCCCAGCTTCAGAGCTGCCCCCGGGAGGAGGGCCCCAGGGGGCGGGGCTTGGCTGCCAGGTCCCTTGAAAACAGAGCAGGGGGGCCTGGGGCCCGCTCAGAGGAGCCCAGTGCCCCGCTTCCCGTGCCTGCCGGCACTGCTGAGCCAGGGGCCAGTATGAAGACCACATTCACCATCGAGATCAAGGATGGCCGTGGCCAGGCATCCACAAGCCGAGTGCTGCTGCCCACAGGCAACCAGAGGGCAGGTAGGCCTCCCTGCTGTCTCCCCACTGCTGGGGATGAGTGCCTGCAGCCAGCCACCCAGCTCTGTACATAGGACAAGTGCTGTGGATTCAGGGTGCCTCTGAAGAGGGTGTGCTGGGAGCAGGGGGCACCATTAACCATGGCTGGCATTGCCCTCACCGCAGCAGATCTGACAGTAGCCCTTCTCCCCCTCCAGAACTGACGCTGGGGCTACGGGCGCCTCCCACCCTCCTGAGCACCAGCAGTGGGGGCAAGAGCACCATCACCCATATCAGCAGCCCTGCGACCCTGGCCCAGCTGGGTAGCGTCACTCATGTCACCAGCTTCAGCCATGCTTCCCCTGGTAGCCGGAGAGGCTGCAGCATTAAGGTGAGCCCCCTTACTCCCCCGCCAGCCTCACCGTCCATTAATCTTCTGTAGACTGCTTCAGGATGTAGGGCTAGCAGGGCTTCTCTGCTCTGCTCCTCCTCCATTGCACACACAGGGAAACTGAGGCCTAGAGAGAGAAGGTGGTGGTGCCAGTTGGTGGCAGAGCTAAGGGCAGACCCTAGTGGATCAGCCACTAGGTATGTTGGAAGCTTACTCTGTACTGGCTTCAGGCTTCCCACATGCTGATCTCTGGTCCTTACTACAGAATTGGTTGGTTCGTTCTTAATGAATAGATGGGAAGATGGAAGCTCAGAGAGGATGGTGAGGGCTTGCTTCCTCTTCCTGTGGCAACCCCAGTGCTCCTGCTCCTACTCCACAGTGGAACTCAGCCCCAAGAAGCAAAGCTGCTGATCTGTTCATCCAAGATCAGCCTGGCCTCTTAGGAGATTGAGATTAGTGATTACCATCTGCGTCAACATCTCTGGGGAGGTTGGGCAGAAGCATCGATGGGGGGACAGGCAGGGGGTGCCTAGTCAGGTGAGGCAACAGCCTAGCAGGTGCCACGGGAACTGAATACGCTGCACCCTTCCATTATTCATTCCCAAGCCTAGGATCAGCTGGCTGGGAGCTCAGCTGGGGAAGGGATCCCCAGTGGGCTGTCCGACTGCCCAGGTAACGTCCTCTGGGCTGCACTGGGGACTGAATGGGACTTTGGTTGAGGTGAGATGGCTAGAGCCAGCTTTGGGCCTTCTCTGGGGTGGCAGGCAGAGGGTGGGGGCAAGAAAGCACCCTTTCCCCCACAGAGCAGGACCTAAGTGCTCTCTGCCAAGGGGGTGAGGGGATGGTGGCAGAGGTGGCCATGGGGTGTGGGTGGGAGGTGTGACAGTGAGCCCTGCATCTTATACCACCGACTCACCTCAGTTTCCCCATCTAAAATCAAGGGGAAGCAGAAAAGTGCCTGAAATGTGCTCAAAATCTGTGGTTGGATCCAAGGGCCACAGGCAGGCCAGAGGATGTTTATGTCAGGGACGAGACACTTGTTATAGCAGATTGCTCAAAGTCCCGTCTCTCTGTGCCTCCATTTCTCCCATTTGTTCAAGTCTTTCTAAAACCACATGGCCTAAAGGCAAAGGCGTGCAGGCTCTGGAGTCTGGCAGACTGGATCCTCACAGCTAATGTAAATGGTGGCCCAGGGAGGCCCATTCCACACTCCGTGCCTCGGTTTCCTCATCTGTGGGGCCTGGGGCTGTGGCCTAGGCAGTCCTTCAGAACCCGTGCAGCTTTGCTGTGCTGCCAGTCTGTGATCTCCGCAGGGCCAGGGCCAGGCCTGGCGGTCTGCCTGCTTGGGCAGGCCACCCCTCCCCCACAGCCCCCTCCACGGGGAGCCCAGAATAGGTTTCTATTTGGGCCACAGCCCCAGCTGGCGGGTGGCAGGCTGGGAGGCCGGGAGGCCAACAGGGGCGGGGCAGGCCCACTGCCCTTGCCTGCGCCCTCAGGCCAGCTGCAAAGACTCTGACACTGCCAGCCAGAGGCGACTGTCCCTACCACTGTCCCCATCGTCACCCCATCATAGAGCCCCTGCCATCACCATGCCGGGGGTACCGGGGCCTGGGTCTGAACTGGCTGCAGCCCTTGAGGAGCGACTGGGCTTGGCATTGGAGGAGCTGCGGGCAGTGGCCGAGGCAGGCCGGGCGGCAGTGACCCAGGCAGCTGAGGCAGCTGCCTCAGCCATGGAGCCAGTGGCCCGGGCAGCTGAAGAGCTGCGGGTGGAGACAGCAGCACTGAGCCGGCGGCTGGATGCGCTGGGCAGGCAGGTGGAGGTGCTGAGTCTGCGGCTGGGGGTCCCACTTGCGCCTGACCTTGAATCTGAGCTGGAGCCCAGTGAGCTGCTCCTGGCTGCTGCCGACCCCGAGGCCCTCTTCCAGGCGGCTGAGGATGCTGGGACCCCCGTGGCCCACCCGCCTGCCTTCAGCACCCGCCGCCGCTCCTCTGCCGGCCCTGCCCACAGCAGCAGTCTCGTAAGTCCCTACGGGCTGGGGAGAGCGGGTGGTTTTGAGCAGATTCTGCCTCTGCTGAGGGGCCTTAGGTGTGCCACTACCTTCTCTGGGTCTCAGTTTACCTATCAGCAGAGGGACTGGGATGCTGGTGCTCCAACACTCAGGCGAAAGGGTGCCAGGCTCCTGGCCCTGAGGCATGCGTGGTGGCTGTCCTAGCAGCCCCTGGCCAGGGCCCAGCCCCCCACCCCCACCGCTACTCTGCCTCAGCTGGGCTGAGTCGCCCTAAAGCAGCTGCCACTTCAGCTCTCCTTACCCTCACAGCAGATAGAGAGGCCCTGCCAAGAGGGGAGGGGCTGTGATAATTGGGCTGGGGGCTCGTCCGCAAGTTGTTGGAAGATGGCCTGGCGGGGAAGGGTGCTGGGTTGGGGCTGAAGGCCCCTTAGAGGGAGCAGGGGATAGGGGCAGGCTTCGGAGAGGACTTGGCTCTGGGCAATCCCAGTCAGACACCTGGTCAGGAGCCCAAGGGCCCTGGTCCAGCCCCTTTGGTGTGTGTGTGTGTGTGTGTGTGTGTGTGTGTGTGTGTGTGGCATGTGCTGCCTGGACATTGGCCCAGGAGGACCCAGGCCTTGGAAACTGCCAGGATGGAGCACAGCCTGCCTGGGAGGGGGCTGGGAATGAAGCAGCAGAAAGAACTCAGGTTCAAGAGTTAAGCTACCTTCACCTCAGACCGCAAGCTACATCACACTTATAGAATGACTGTGGGCAAGTTACACACTACCCTGAGCCTCAGTTTTCCTTTATGTTCCATGGGGACAGCAAAATCCCAAGCAATTATTCAGTGCTTACTACCAAATTCAAATGACCAGTATTGGCACCACTAATTGTATTAGCACAATTCCAGGTAGATGGGAAGCCCTACAGCAAGGCTGTCAGTACCTCTTCCCTGAATCTGACAACAATATGACCATCCTTGCACGGGCAGTCTAACCGGTTAGTGGTTATTTCCAGGCTGTGCCCGCAGACCCAGGGCCCAGTTCCCTGTCTGCTGGGGGCATGCTTGGTTTCATCTATACCCCTCCTTAAAGCCCATGCCCTCTCCCTATCCTGCAGATGGAGCCAGAGCCAGCAGGGCCCCCCTCTGCGGCAGTGGAAGTGGCTAATGGCGCCGAGCAAACCCAAGTGGACAAAGCACCAGAGAGGCGGAGCCCCCTAAGCACTGAGGAGCTGATGGCCATTGAGGATGAAAGCATCCTGGACAAGATGGTATGGCCAGATCTGGTGGACTAGGGGTGGCCAGGGGCCAGGGACCAGGTGGGTAATGACAGGGGTTCTATCTGCAGCTGGATCAGACTACAGACTTTGAGGAACGGAAGCTAATCCGGGCTGCACTACGTGAGCTCCGACAAAAGAAGAGAGGTAGAGAGCCACTTGCCCCACTCCAGATCCAGCTGCCCCATTTCCCATCTGTTCCCCTTACTCTGGGGTCCACTCATGGGCACTCCAGTTCAGTAACTGCCCTACCCAGCTTCTTCTCTAGCCCCAGATGGATCTGGCTTCTCTCTTCCCTGGCCCCTTCTTTCCCCCTGGCCACCCCAGTTATACCATCCCCAACCAGCTTTTCATCTCCTTCCCAGACCTAGTTACTCCCGCTCCTACCTACTCTTCCTTGGATCCCATTGCTTCCCTACGTACTGCCAACTACTCCTTCCCTGAATCCAATACTCCTTCTCCCAGCTGCTTTTCTCTCCTTGAGATCCACTGATGATAACCACTGCCTCTGCCCCCTGCTCCCAACCAGCTTCCCCTTCCGTGAGCACAGCTACTTCTTGGACCCAGCTATTCTTTCCCTCAGATTCTAGATTCATTTGCTGCTTCAGATACTCTCTGAATCTGACTGCTCCCTCCAGGCACCACCGAGGATCACCTAGCCCCTGTGCCCACCCACCTACTTCCTTAGGCCTCATTGCCAGCTTCTCTCCCAGCTACTCTTTCCCTGGATTAAATTACTTCTCACATACCTCCAATTCCTCCCTCCTTGGATCTAGATATTTCCTCCTCTAGCTGCTCTTCTCCCACCTAAGACCCATTTAAAGGCCCACGCAGCAACTAGCCTCACTCAGCTTCTCCTTCCCTGAACTCTGCTACTTCCTCCCTAGATCTGCCTATAAGCTCTTGAATAAGCTCCTCATTCCCATAGAAACTCCCTTCTTGGATTCAAATGCTTCCCCCTTTGAGTTCAGCTATTCCATATTCCCTTGTCCATTTCCCTGAATCCATTGCCACACACCATACCCCACCACCTCTTCCAAGTGAGAGCTACCCGCTCCCCCTCAGCTACTTCTAAAGAGGGCCCTTGTCCCCTGTGTCTTCAATATTTCTAACAAGTTGCCCTCCACCCCATCTTGTGTGCCCTGTGTGCCCATGCATATGTGCTGTGTGGGTGATGGGTGGCCCTTCTGGGCATGCATGGGGCATCCCCCTGCCCAGACCAGCGGGACAAGGAGCGGGAACGGCGGCTGCAAGAGGCACGGGCCCGGCCAGGGGAGGGCCGTGGCAACACAGCCACAGAGACCACCACGCAGCACAGCCAGCGGGCAGCCGACGGCTCAGCTGTCAGCACTGTCACCAAGACTGAGCGGCTCGTCCACTCTAGTAAGTGACCAAGCAGGGCTCAAGGGCTCCAGGTGGGAATATATTCACCCCACCAGCCCCATGCCTCACATTCTTCCTCTCACCCCCTGGCCCTTCCAGATGATGGCACGAGGACGGCCCGCACCACCACGGTGGAGTCAAGTTTTGTGAGGCGCTCGGAGAGTAAGGCTGCCTGGTGTCGCGCTGTGCCTGCCTGCCTACCTCCTCAGACTCTTCCTCAAGCTCTCTCTCCGTACCTTCATCTGTGTGTCTCTCTGTCCAGCAGTCACTTTCTCTTCTCTGCCTGTGGCTACCACCTTTTGCCCTAAACCCCCGCACCCTATCTCCTGATGTCCAGCCTAAGCCTTCACCCTGCTCCACTTCCCCTTTCTTGTAGATGGTGGCGGCAGCACCATGGTGCAAACCAAGACCTTTTCCTCGTCGTCATCCAAGAAAATGGGCAGGTGAGCACAGGTACCCATCCCCAGACCACAGAGGAGTCAGTGGCACATGGGACCCCACTGCACACCCATTTACAGAAGGGTAGACCACAGTGCTGGGAAGGTGACAAGCATACAGGCAGGGAGAGTCAGAGTAGGAGTCAGACCTCTCCTGCTCCTCTTGCGATCTCATCTAATCCTCAGCCACACCACTGGGGAGGCCAGAGAGTTGCTCAGGATCTCACAGCGTGAGTGGCAGCGATAGCATTGAGCCCTTAGAGAGGCCTGCCTGCCACTGAGCTGCCTGGTGGCACTGCCACTTCCCAGTATCTGCAGACCATGTCCCATGTCACAGAACACTTTTGCACCTTATTCTTATGATAGAGGGAGGACATCTATCATACAGAGTGTATTGGGGCTGTTGGATCAGAATTGAGGCTGGGAACCAGAGGAGTCCAAGACCTGTGTTCAAGTTCTTGCATTGCCCTCCCATGCCCTCTGAAATCTGAGGCCTGATTTCCTCAGAGGGGCCTGTTTCCTCATATTTAGTGGAAACGATAAGGGTCCCTCCTTTCCCTTGTGAGGTTTAAAATGGCACATAGGAAAGGCTCAATAGACATGAGCTGTTATTATTGCCATCATTATGATCGTGCTGGTGGGCGTTATTAGTTGATAGCACCCAGAATCTGAACTCACCTGTAACTCAATCATAGAGTGAGGCTTCTCAGAGAACTCCCCAAGGGCCAAATGCGTTGAAAAGAGTGGCTCCCACCTTCTTGTCCTTTGAGCCTCAGTCTGCTCTATAAAATGGGTATGATACGGACACCTTCCCTGCTGGCGAGCATTGCGGGTCATGGATATACCGCAGGGTGTATGCGGAGTCTGGGGCACAAGACCCCTCCCTTGGCGAGGGGGGTCGAGGCTCAAGAGCAGCCAAACAGTCGCCTCCCGACCCCTCAGTATCTTTGACCGCGAGGATGAGGCCAGCCCACGGCCCGGCAGCCTGGCGGCACTCGAGAAACGCCAGGCGGAGAAGAAGAAAGAGCTGATGAAGGCGCAGAGCCTGCCCAAGACCTCAGCCTCACAGGCGCGCAAAGCCATGATTGAGAAGCTGGAGAAGGAAGGCGCGGCGGGGTGAGTGGCAGGGGGCGGGGCGGGGCCAGAAGCGGGAAGCCGCGGTGGGAGCTGTGCTGGCCAGGCCTGGAGGACCGGGAAGGCGGGGTCTGGGGCCGGCTGGGGGGCGCCGGCGGAGGCAGCGCCCCCTGCGGTCGTGTGACGGGCTCCGACGCGCCCCTACAGCAGCCCTGGGGGGCCGCGCGCAGCGGTGCAGCGCTCCACCAGCTTCGGAGTCCCCAACGCTAACAGCATCAAGCAGATGTTGCTGGACTGGTGCCGAGCCAAGACACGCGGCTATGAGGTGAGTGCTGAGAGGCCAGGCAGCCTGGCTTCTTTCTCCTCCTCCCAGCCCGGCCCGCAGCTCTGCACCTCCCTCTTGGCGGAGCTCCTCACCCCCTGTGCCTGGCAGCGAGGATGGAAGCCCGCTTTGGGGATGAGGAAAGGCTCAAATAGGACACACAACATGCCCTAGATTCCAGAATAAATGATTAAGTGGCAGGGTCTAATGAGGGCCCAGTTCAGAGCCAGACCTCACCCTTGAAGTTCCCTCTCATTGCTTTTGGGAGGAAGGAGTGGGGGCTGGGTAAATTTCTATAAGTAAGGGAAGCAGTGAAGGAGGCATGACCATGGTCTTAGCTGGGTGGAGCTGGTCCTCCCGGTTGCTCTGTGCCCATAAGTAGCAGATATGGAGCTGACAAACTGAATTGAAGGACGTTCATGTTACCACTGCCCAACTGCTGTGCAGCTTTGGACAAGCTACAGGGCCTCTCTGACCCCAGTTGCCCAACTCTTGGAATGTCAAATGCTGGGGGCATAGCAGTTATGGGGAAGCTGACAAGTCCTCCCACCACCTATACATAGCACGTGGACATCCAGAACTTCTCCTCAAGTTGGAGTGATGGGATGGCCTTCTGTGCCCTGGTGCATAACTTCTTCCCTGAGGCCTTCGACTATGGGCAGCTCAGCCCACAGAACCGGCGTCAGAACTTCGAGGTGGCCTTCTCATCTGCTGAGTAAGTGTGGGCCCCAGCCCAGCTGGTGTCAGCTGGGCATCTGGGGCTGTGCGTCTGGGCCAGGCTCAGCTGCCCCAAGGCCCCTGGAACTGGCCAGCTGCATTGTCAGACAGCGGCTGATACCCCCTTCCCGAGAAAGCCCCTGTCCTCTCCACCCTGCCCACCCGCTGCTGAGCGTGCCAGGTGCCCGCCGGAACGAAGGAGCCGCCCGCCCGCCTACCAGCCCGGGCCAAGGCCCACCAGGTGGCCCTGTCCATATCCTCCATCCTCCCTCTGCCCCCTCCTCCCTCCTCTCTCTCTCTCTCTCTCTCTTTCTCTCTGCCTTTCTCTGTTCTGCTCTCCTCCCTATCATCAGAGCTTCCTGCTCCCACGGGATCCCGGCTGGAGATTCCAAAAGGAGGCTCCTGGCCCGGGCACCGTGCCCGCCCAGCCTATATAGGTGTTGCCAGAGGCTTATATAGGACATCAGCAAGCCCTCCACTTTGGAATCGTTACCCTGTCTGCTCACCTCACCCTCAGCACCCTCCATCTGTCTTTCCTTTTCTCCTTTTCTCTTTCTGGTCCCCCCAGATTTCTTCCTCCTCCCCCTCCCCCACCTCCTCTCACGCCTCCCTCACCCCCCCTCCCTGGGGCACAGCCCTCCTCTCCAACCTCAGTGCCAACGCCATTGCCCCCACCCCGTTCCCGCTTGCCCCAAGAGTTCTCTGCACCTGTGACTGGTCTGGCCCCCCACCCCTGTCTGCATCGCACACCATTAGTGACGGGTAGTGAGCGGCACGTCCACGATGGGGAAGGGGCATGCGGGGAGGGCCGGCAGATTGCAGCACTGAGAATGTAACTGAACTCTTGTCTTTGTGTGTGTGTGTATGTGTGTGTCTCTCTGTTCTCCTCCCCTTTCTCTTCTCTGCCTCTTCCCCCTCTTCCCCTCCTGGGCCCTGCTTCCCTGCCCCTTCCCGGCCCCCTACCCTCCCCAGGACCCATGCGGACTGCCCGCAGCTCCTGGACACAGAGGACATGGTGCGGCTTCGAGAGCCTGACTGGAAGTGCGTGTACACGTACATCCAGGAATTCTACCGCTGTCTGGTCCAGAAGGGGCTGGTAAAAACCAAAAAGTCCTAACCCCTGCTCAGGAGCCCCACGGTGAGAAACGCCGCCTCGCCCACCTGCGCTGTATGCTGGAATCTGACCAGAGGGGCACAGAGAGAGACCTGGGAGGGGGTGGGGGGCGCAATGGGACCCTGAGAAGAACCAGAAGGAGCCAGATGTGGCCCCACCTTTGGTAGTTCAGGGCCTAGCAAGCAAGACCATTCTTCTAAAGGGTCCTGCTCATGTGATGACCCTACATGAGCAGGCCCAGGAAGGAACCCCAGAGGAGGCATCTGACACGGCCTGCAGGTCCAGGACAGCTATCTGAAAAAAAATGCAAACCTAGCTGGGATTTGAACAAGTTCAGGCTAAAGGAGGGAAAAGGAGTCCCAGGTGGATGGATGAGCCTATGCACATGGCTACAGGCGAGAGAGATGGAGAGCATGGCACAGCCAGCAAGGGAAAGAAGTTTAGTCTGGGTATGAAGGGAAGAAAGGGGCCACAGGAGTTTGAACTTTCTCCTGAGGACAAGAGTCCTAAAAGATTTCCAAACAGAGAAGGAATATGTGTTGTCCGGTTAGCATTCTAGAACAAGGATTGGATGAGGGATGAGGAGGGAAGGAATGGGCTAGATAGCTGGAGCAGCTTAATAAGAAGTAGGACAGGCTTCCTGATGTATCCAGTTGGGGAGAAAGAAGGAGGCTCAAGGAAGTCTGCTAGGCCTCCGGTTTGGGCACTGGGGAATTGGTGGTATCACACTCATTGGAGAGCTCAAGAGCAGGGCCAGTTTAACAGGAAGATGTTTCTGGATCTTTAAACCAGCTCTGGCATTTTCTCTCTAGTCACCTCACCTCAGGGCCACAGTAGAGAATTCAGGTCCTGAGCTAACTGTCCATTCCAGACAATGCTGCTCAGAGAAGGAGAAAGGTGGTTCAGTGTCCTGGAGGTTTTAGGTCAGAGACAGGGCCAGAAACTAGAATTCCAGGCTCCCCACATAGTGGCTCTGTTCCTTATCGCATCACTTTTCCCAACCATTGTGTAGAGAGAAGGAAAGACAAGAGCTCAGAGGGTATAAGGGGATTGCCCAAAGTAATGTGAATCAGGGACAGAGCTAGTGGTGCACTCGGATGCCCCTTGGGGCTTGGAGCCACATGGTGGGCAGCCCACATGTGTACACATATATCCAGAGAAGCCATACAGGTGAGGGGAGGATGGGCTTGGTTCTGTCTCCAGGTCATATATGGACTTAGGAGCTGCTGCCCAGCAGGCTGGCCTGGAGGGAGAGGGGCCCTGATCCAGTTGGAAAGTGTGACTCAGCCGTGCTATTGCTCGAATTGCCCTGTGTTTGGCCTGTCACTGGGGCAGCTGGAGCCCTGAGCTGTGAGCCCCAGTGTAAACAATGGCTTTATAAGGTCTCCAGGGAAGACACCAGAGATGGGAGGGAGTTCCACGTTGGGGAGCCCAGGATCCCTGGGGAGATAGCCACAACTTGAAGAAGCTGCAGAGAGAGGCTGCCTTTTTCATCATAGTATAGCTGGGGAAATGAATCCAGAGATGACCTCAGGGACACATAGCACATCAGCAACAGAGTCAGAAACTCCTTCATTCATCCTAAGTGCTCCCAAGGTCTCAAACGAGGCAGAGAATTTGTTGTTTTAAAGATGGAGAAACTAAGTCACAGAACAGGGGAGAGCTTTATCTAGTACATACAGCTGATCACGGGTTTAGCCTGGGCTGAAACAGAGATCTCCTGCCTCCCAAGCTTCTTCCATGAAGGAGTCCAGGTGAGCTGGGAGTAGGCCCCAACCCTACCATTGTCCCAGGTTTGACCTTGAAGGCACAAGATGGGAGGAGGTAGTCGTGGGTCCCTTAGTGTGTTGGCAATAGGAGCAATTCATGCCCTTGCACCTTCCCTGCCAAAGGAATTCAGTTAACATGGACTGATGGGAGGAAGCAAGGCAGAAGAGGTCTTGCTTTGGGACAGGAAGGGGGAAATGGAGCCAAGGAGCAAACTTCAGCTTTAGAGCTCTGGGACTATCAATTGCTTAATAGGCCACAGCCCATTCACCCCAGAGTGGGGAGATGGCCCCTGCAGTAGGGAAGATGGGGCTCTAGGTGGGTATCAACACCCGGGGCTAGGGTGCTTGAGTCACAGGAGGCCCAACCCTGCACCTGCTAGGCTATGGGGCTTGAAACATGATTCCTGCTCTGTGACTCAGTTTCCCTCTCTGTAAAGTACATCTGGCACTCTGGAGGACAGAAGGGCAGCCCCATCCTTAAGCATGTTGTAGATGGGCCTGTCTGTATTGGTTGAGACCCTCATCTGCCTCCCCTGCTCTACCCAAAGCAGGTGGTAAGGGTTAAAGAACTACCCCCCACACACATACCCACACACACACTCTGTCCTCCATCTCACGTAGCAGGATTGTCCCCTGGGCCTCTCTGCAGGAGGTACCAGGCCAGGCATCTGGGAGATAATCCAGGGCACAGAGGTTCACTGGGGGCAGGTCCTGGCTGCAGAGCAAGATTTCCCATTGGTAAGGCCCCTCTGGATCCAATGGCCCAACCCAGAGGCTCCTGCCAGCAGGAGTCTGCAATGAGGGTGTGCAGGAGGTAGTCCTCCAAAGAGAACATGGGTGGGGTCTGGAGTCTGGACCTTGTCCAGAGTGGAATGGGGGGCATAGCTCTCCTCTCCCATCTTGACCTCCACTTGCCTGGACTGGCTCCCCATAGTGACGTTTCTAGGCTTGGGTGAGTGGAGCCTGGGGTTTCTTGTCTTTCCGGAAGGCTTTTACCCCGTCAGTCAATCAAGAATCTGGAGTTTATGGAAGATCAGCAGGCTGCCAGCAGTGAAAAGACTTCCGGGGAGAGGGTAGCTGCAGGCGGCAGGAGGCGGGCTCGGTGCTGACAACCACCCCGGTACCCCCTTCCTGCAGGATGCTGGTGGACTGCGTGCCCCTGGTGGAGGTGGAGGACATGATGATCATGGGCAAGAAGCCCGACCCCAAGTGCGTCTTCACCTATGTGCAGTCGCTCTACAACCACCTGCGGCGCCACGAGCTGCGCCTGCGCGGGAAGAATGTGTAGCCTCCCTGCGCGCACGGCCCGCCTGCGGCAAGCTGCACCCACCATCCAGGCACCATCCCCTCCCTGTGCGCCTGCCCACTGCTGCCCTGTCTGTCGCAACACCCTCCCCTGCATACACACGCTGCGTTTTGATAAATTATTGGTTTTCAACGATCCTGACTCCTCTCTACCTCTCTGGGGGGTGTCGAATGGGGGGGGGGGGCAGCTTGGCAAGGTGTGCAAAAATACCCACTCCAGCGGCTAAGCACTTGGGGATGCTGGTCTCTCGGGCATATGGGGGGGGGGGCTCCTGTTCCCCACCCTCCCGCAGCAAGGACGGAGTCGAGTCTCAGTTAAGGCGGAAGAGGATTTATTTAATCGAGCTGGGTATGGGAGAAAGGGGGGTTAGGAAGAACCCCCACCTCCATCTCTGCCGGCTCTGGGACGAGGCATCGGCCCTCAGCGAGGGAGACGCTCCCGGGACGCTGAGCGCTTCATTCTGTCCCCAGGGCTCAGGGGAGGAGGAGGCGGGCCCGCGTCCCCGGACCTTAAAGATCAGCGCGGTCCGGAGCGCCTTCTGCGGGCCTGGCGGGCGCCCGCAGGTACTCGGGGGGAACAGCTTCGTCGGGCGCCGCCTTGCGGTAGAAGCCGAGCTCCTGCACCAGCTCATTGATCTCCTCCCGGGTCATTTCGCTGAGTGGGATTCGCTGAAGCAGGAGGGGTGGGGTCAGCGCGCCCCGCCTCGCCTCGCCCCCCTCCCGCCCCCCGCCCCCACCCCGGCCTGGCTTCCGAGGCCTCACCTCCAGTTCTTCGTAGTGGTGGCCCAGGAGGACGAGCTCTGGGTCAGCCCCTGGGAGGTGTTTCATTACCAGGTTGTGACTGGAGTTGTTGTTAAGGTGGATAGTGGTGGCCTGAGGCAGGCGGGGTCTCCCACCTATGTACAGCAGGTGAGCAGCACCGCCCCTTTTGCCCAGGTAGGGCAGGGATCCCCATTTACACTCGAGGAAGTTGGAGTTCCTGTGTCTGTGGCAGTCATCACTAGTCAATCTCTCATGCCTACCACCTACGAATTCTCTGGACGGTCACTATCAATCAGTTCCACTTGTCAGATGAAAACCATGTGTCATCTCTATCTGTGAAGTTAAGTGGAAGGAGATTTTCCCAGATCCCCCACCCCTTCTTCCTCCCCTAGAACAGAAAAAGGATACTATAAAGGGATGTCCTGGGTGACAAAGGCCTTCACCTGGGGAAGAACCAGAGCATCAGACCCCAACTCCCTCCAGATACCAACGAGAAACTGAAGCCTGCTGAGGCCGCACACTCTTGACAGAGTCTGTAGGACTCTGTTACTCATCCTCCAAGAGGCTCAGTGGGGACAGAGCTGGAGACCCCTTCAAACTTACCTCCTTCAGAGGTGCTTGGGTCACTCAGTCTGTTAAGCAACTCTTGATGTCGGATCAAGTCATGATCTCAGGGTTGTGAGATCAAGCCTGGAGTCAGGCTTTAAGCGGGGTGTGGAGCCTGCTTGAGACTCTCTCCCCCTCTCCTTCTGCCCACCCCTACCCTCAACCTCCCTCTTTTAAAAAAACCAAAAAAACAACAATACAAAACTTACCTCCTTTAGGCGATTCAGCTGTCATCCCCCACAGGTCTGGAGGGGGACAAATTGGGTAGGTCAGGAGTCCTTCATACCTGCCCAACCACACTCTCAAGACCACTTCACCCTCCTCCCAGAGTTTGGTGGGGCTGTGAATTACCCCTGGAACAGCAGTCCCCAAGGTGTGGAGATGGAGGTCCCTTATGAGCAGAAGGGGGAACTCTGTACAGATAGGAAAACTGAGGCCTACAGAGATCAGGGAAAAGAGGAGCAAGACCTAAAAGGCACTTACCAGCCTTGGGGCTCTTGCCTGCCTACCTTACTGACTGTTGACTTACTCCCAATGCCCCCCCCCAAAAAAAATGATTATTCTACTTCTCTCAGGCAGTAGGGATCTGGGCCTGAACTTTGGCCCCTAGAACCTCAAGGTGGAGGCAGGCCAGAAGAGAACAGCTCATAATTGCCCGTGGAGACCCTGTTAGATACCTGCCATCTGGTCCCTACCTAGCCCCATGCAGAGCTGGGCCTCCATCTGGTGGCTTCCCCAACATGGGAGGGTGTGTGGGCCCAACCCGGCATTCCCAGAGGGGAAGGGCACCTCCCAGCAGAAGTCCAGACTCCAGGGCCACCTATTCTCGTCCTCCTCGCCTCCTCCCCGTCCTTCAGGCAGACAAAACTAAGGCCCATAGAGGATCTGTGATGATTCAAGTCACACAACCAAACGAGAACTCTGACGGGTAACTTTCCCACAGAGGAGGATGGGGACCTGCTGCGAGTGTTAGTAATGCAGTTGGCTTTTGCATGGTGGGGCAAGCGCCCAGAAAGTCTTCCCTCCGACCGCAAGGGAGAGACCAACCGGAACTGGGGTGGGGGAGGAATTCCAGGAAAAAGTGAAGTGATGGGAGGATGTAAAGTTAGGCTCCAGGGGGCAGGTTTGGAAGAGTCTTAGGCCAGGAGTAGAGTTAAAGGACAGGGCCAGCGTGTCTGGGGGGCCCGCTGTCCAGCCGGATGGGAAACTAGGGAGGAGTTCAGGCTTCCAGGCCGCAAGAGCGGTGGTGTCTCGGGCTTCCACGGTGGGTGCTGGGGCGTACTGAGGTTGGGGAGCGGGAGGGATGGTCCCGGCCCCGAGAAGGACGTGGGAGTCGGGAGGGTCCCGGGGCCAAAGTGAGCGGTGATGCCAAAGCTAAGAGGCCACAGGGTTGGGGCAGGGGTCCCTGAGCCAGGGACCAGCGCACTCACCTCTACCCGAGCGCGGGCCAGGCCGTGCAGACGGTTCCAGTCGGGCCGAAAGGTGGTGACGGCGGCCGCGAGTGCCGCGAGGAGCAGCAGCAGGGGCGGCGGAGGCAGCGGGAGGCGCATCGGGACCGAGGCGCAGACGATCGGGGAGCAGGAGGCGAGCCGCCTGGCCGCTGCGCCACGTCTGGGTCCACGGCTGGCCCCGCCCCGCCCCGCCCCGCCCCGCCCCGCCGGGGCCCACGCCCCTCGAGGTCGGTGTCCGCCCAGGGCCGGCGCTGGGGCCTTCAGCTCTCTTCCGGAGAGGTTCGGAACCTTCTCCGGCTCAAGATCTTCTCTGGCCCCGAGGCCTTTATTTTTCTAGCCCCGAAAGAGTGTCCGCGCTCCTCCTGCGGACGGGAGCGCGGCCGCTGTGGCGGGATGCGGCCAGGTGGTGCCCACTCGCGCCGGTAGGGGGCGCGGGAGGGATGCGGACGGACACCGGAGTGCCTGGGCCGACCGCGAGGCTTGAAGAGGAAACTGAGGCTCGGATAATTCTTGTTTGTGCCTTTTCTTTGCTTGGTTGAAATTCCGATCTGGGTTTCAAATCCCTGGAACACACATTACGGAGGAATGTGGAATATTACGTACTCTGTAGGGGCTGGGAGAATAAGAGGGTTAATACACCTAAAGCCCTTTGGAACAGTACTGGGCACGGTTAGCTTTCAGGATTTCATTTCTTACCTCATAGAGGCCCCGTGAACTCCCTTTTGCAAGTTGAGAAACAGGCTCAGAAAGGTAGACGTTGTGGACGTGGGAACTGAACCTGAAACATCCCTGTGCTCATCTCATCAAACCAAAGATGGCTAGATAAGGACGCCACCTCCCCTCTTTAAGCCTGGGGCAGGTACGGCAAATTGATCACAGTGCTCTTTGTTGTTGAATCTGGACTGGGAATCAGAATCCCTCTCCACATCGAGCCAAAGCTGCATTACAGTTTTAATGGACTCTTAGGCATTTTTGCCCTCCTGGGCCTTTTCTCCCTATTAAACAAACATATGTATTAAAAATTGCATTTTACAACTGCTTTAATTTTTTTTAAGTGAATATAATCCTGGCTGGATTCATTATTATATGTTTGGGGGTTTTCTTTCAATTTTAAAAGAAATTAATATTAAAGCATGTTCAGAACCTCTAAAAGTTATCATGGGACCTCAACACTAAGCCTAATGGATTAAGTCAGGTTTGCACAGAGCTCTTTGCTTATATCCTGCTACCTCACATTCATTGACTTGATTGTAAAGGTATAATAATAATGGGCTTAGAGTTGTTTATTTTTTCAAGATTTTATTTATTTATTTATTTATTTATTTATTTATGAGAGACAGAGGCAGAGAGGCAGAGACACAGACAGAGGGAGAGAAGCAGGCTCTCTGCACGAAACCTGATGCTGGACTCGATCCCAGGATCCTAGGATCACAACCTGAGCCAAAGGCAGAGACACTCAGCCACTGAGCCACCCAGGTGCCCAGAGTTGTTATTTAATACCCATTTTCTGTAACTACATTAGGGTACTGTAAATATAACTGGTTTTGTCCAGACTATTGACATATGTATTAAAAAAAAAAAAAAAAAAAAAAACAGGGATCCCTGGGTGGCTCAGCGGTTTGGCACCTGCCTTTGGCCCAGGACCTGATCCTAGAGACCCGGAATCAAGTCCCGCATCGGGCTCCTGGCATGGAGCCTGCTTCTCCCTCCTACTGTGTTTCTGCCTCTGTCTATCATGAATAAATAAATAAATCTTTAAAAAAAAAAAAACTCCACTGTTTATAATGGTGAAACTGGAGACACAACCTAAGTATGTCACCTCAGGGAATTAGTTAAATAAATGATGGTACCGCCCTAGGATAGAAAATCATGCAATTGTTTTAAACGATGCAGCATAGGGTTGAACAACATGGAGAATGTTCATGGTTATGGTATTGAAAAAAAATGTAAGCTGTAAAACAGTAATAGCTGTTTGGGAGTTCTGATGTTCTGGGCTGCAAATCACAGAAACCCAAAGTTAAACTGGCTTAAACAATAAAGAAAATCTGTTGGCTCAAACAACAAAAAAGTCAGCAAAAGGGTTTCAGGTGAGGCTTGATCTAGTTGATAAAGGCACCAAGACCTGATCTCTCTCCATTCTGCCTTCCATAGTGACAGCTTGTCATGAGGCCAATTACCTACACCGTGTCAAGATGGCTGTCAATAGTAACAAGGACCACAGACTTCATCATTTATATCTAGTGAAGGGGAAATGATCTTTTTTGGTAACCTTCTCAGGAAAGAAAGCAAGATTTCTTTTGCAAAAGTCTCTGTGTATCTCACTAGTCAATCCATTATCCAATCATGTGACTAGGGGAATGGAAATTGCTCATTGGTTTAACCAGTTGGGAGTCATTCCAGAAGCCTATCAAGGATATGGGCTGCAACAGATGTTGTAGCATCAACAGAGTAGCCAACCAATTTTATAAACTATAAAGATATAGATATATCTGCCTAGACCAAATAAAATCTGGAAGGAAACAACTCAAGAAGTAAAAATGGTCATCTCTTGGTAGACAAAATTATAGGGTGAATTTTTTCTCCTTTATATTTTTTTCTGTATTTTCTAAAATAACTACGTACTACCTAAATACAAACAGTAAACCTTGTTTACAAAAATAATGGGACAAATGTCATGGATTCCCTCAACCTTAGCCCATACCCCAGCAAGAGCCTCAGAGTGGCTGAAGCCAGAGGCCCCATGGAGCCTGTGGCTTTCCTGCTGACAGAGCCAAACCTCAGTGCCTCACGGGCCCACGTTGTTCACTGGACAGATGCCACCAAACCACTCTCATTGCATTAACCTAGATGCTGTGGCCTAGAGGGGCCACAGCCCGGGCTGCTGAGGGTTGACTAGCCAGCCAGTGGAACCAGTGGTAGAGACACTGGCCACAACAGTACCGGGAACATTCTGGCATCAGCTCCCATGGGAGGCTGAGGATGTCCCAGAACAGATCTTTGCTTGTAATCCATGCCCTTATGTGGCATTTTATAATCTAGGCTAGCAGGCTTCCTCAGATGGGGCTATGTTTGGGGTTTAGTCTGTAATGGGGTCAGGCTCAGGGTCAGGGTCAGTCCTTGGCTTAAAGCCAGATTTAGAACCGAGTCTGGAGCTGGAGTCAGATCAGGGCTCAGTCAATAATTGGGCTTGGACCTCAGTCTGTGACCAAAATCATAGCCCAATCTGCCACCAGTTTCAGGATTTAGTTAATGACTAAACTTGGAGTTCTCTAGACCTGGGGTTGGGGTTCAGTCTAAAATCAAGCGTTAGTCTGGACTGGGGTTAGAATTCAGTCTATGACTATGGCTCAGTCTTAGATGAGCATCAGGGCTCAATCTGGGTCCAGAATCAAGGTCTCAAGTTGGGATCAGCCATAGTCAGGCTTGGATCAGGCTCAGTCCATGGGTAGATTCAGGGCTCCATCTAAGGCTACAGTGAGGGTATAGTATAGGGTCAATCTTGGCATGAGATCAGGGCTCAGTTAACACCAAAATTAGGGCTCAAATTGGATCTGGGATCAGGGCCAGGGTTTAATCTGGTGCTATGCTGTGTTCTGAGCTCCAGAAAAGCAATTTCTGGATACATGATACATACAGGGCAGGTTGGTAGGCAGGAAATGAGAGCCCCCAGGCAAGCTTCCATTCTTGCACTAAGCCTCCTCTTTCCTGCTGAAGCCGGTGTCCTAGAGCCTTCTAACCTACATGGCTCTGCTGCCCAAGATCCCCTCGCACCAGAATAAAAATAGCTGCTCACTTCAGAGCAGCTGACAGCGGGTGCTGGGCTGCCTGGGAGGAGGGGGAGCTGTCGAGAGGGAGGAGGGATGTCTGAGCTCAGCTCCAGCTGTGTGACCTTGGGAAAGTCACTCCTCTTTGAACCCATTTCCTGCAGGGCAGGATGGGAGGTGAGGATGACACCTGCCCCAGAGGGGGAAAATGAGGAGACAACGACATAACATGTGGTACTCAGTATCAATAAGGAACCCTGGAGTGAAGGGAGGAGAAATGTTCCTCTGTGCCCTGAATGCTTCCGCCTCAGGGAAGCCCTCCTGAATGCTTACCTCTTCTACCTCCCTACAGTACCCTGTGGCACACTCTACATCTCAAGAGATTTATCAGCTAGAGGCCCCAGTGTGACCTCCTTCACAGTGGGCCTGGGCCAGGTTGATCAGGGAGCCAAAGGAAGGAGGACAGACCCTTCTGTACCATTATTATTCTCAGGTGCCCCCAGGAGATGGCTCAAGGAAGAGGAGGAGGAGGAAAGAGAAGTCTCTCTCTCTTCCCTGTTTATGATGAATTTACTCTGAGCCAAAGGACATGAGGACACATACCCAGATTCTGCATCAGCCACAGCCTGGATTCCATTCTTTTGCCCCTGCTCCTCCCTCTGATGCCCAGGGCATTTCTCTCTCCCTCTCTCTCCCTCTCCTCTTTTTTCCAATTTGGCAACACTGACTCTCCTTCGGAGGAGTTCAATGGTCACTTCTATGGGGGAGAATTATCCACTGTCTCCTTGGGAACCCCATGCTCTGTCCCCTACTGGCTGTGTAATCCCTAAAGCTCAGTTTCTTCCTCCATCGAATGGGGATTTCTTACCAACCTCCCAGGGTTACTATGGAGAGTAAGTAAGATAATTTGTCAATCATCAGCTCCCTCCTTTCCTATTCCTGACCTAAACAGCCTGAAGGGTAGTACTAAGAGTTTCCAAGAGGGGGGTTGGACCAGATGTACCTTCTGCCTCAGTACACCACCCCCTTACTCCCTGGAGTGAGGGAAAGGAGGGAAGCAGGAGGGGCCTTTGGAGACAGCCGTCTCCAGGGGGGCGGTTCTCCCTGGCAGCTGCCCCCAGCCTGCCACCCAGAGCCCCAGAGCCTGTTATCAACCTCCTTAGTCATCACACCAGGAGCTCAAATATAGCTCTTACCCTGCTCCCTTCTCAGCCAGGGTCCGCCCTCCACCCCCTTCCCCTGGCAAAGCCATGTCTGGGTCTCAGAGCCCCTGTCCCTTCCCCTCAAGGAACGAAACTAACACTGGGCCTCAGTTTCAGCATCCACCAAATGGGCAGGTTGGAGCAGATGATGATGCTGATGGCACTGGTGACGGTAACTCCAGAGCAGCTGCCCTCACCGAGAGCTTGCTTGTGCCAGGCTCTGTGCTAAACACTTCATATATGTCATCTTGTTGAACCTTCACAGCAACCTTAGGGGGTATCTACTGTTTTTATCTTCCTTACACAAATCAGGAATCTGAGTGACCTCCCCATGTAAGTCAGTGGCAGGGCCAGAAACAAAGTACTCTTGGGGGGACTGTCCCATGGGATCTGACTTCAGGGAGGGAAGATGATGGGAAATCCTGCGCTGCCAGCAGTGTGCAGGAACCCTCTGCACACTCATTTGCATGACATTTGCCTGGCTTCCAAAGGACAGCATGCCCCTGTCTGAGCTCTGGATGGCTGAACCCTACAACAGACCCTAGGAACTGGGATCTGTGCTCCCCCAACTAACTTCCAGGATTGCATTAGAGGCTAGTACTCAGGGGAGTTTCTCATCTACGTAATAGGAGTCAGAGGACTGGGGAGGGTGAGTCCAAATTTTCCTTCTCTCTCTGGGGACCTGAGTGCCACCACCATGTCCACTCTTACCTCCTCTGTCACCACCATCCCCACGTTCACCTACAGCTCCACCACCATCTCTTCCACCATCAACATAATATCCCTGCTGCTCCCCCACCCCCATCTCTCCTCCTCCGTTACTATCACCTTCATCACCATTACCACCATCCCTTCATTCTGCTATCTCGACCATCCCCAATATCTGTAATTTTGTCATCACCTCCACTACCTCCATTTATCTGAACCATCACCACCACCTCCATCATCAGTGTCACTCCTCCATTTCCATGATCATAATTACATAGGTCGTTATCTCCACTATAATCACCTCCCCTGTAACCACTCATCACTTCCACCATCCTTCATCACCCCAAATCCTTCCTACTCCAGAGCCCTAAGATGGCCTGGGTCTCTGCCCCTACAAATTCCAACCTCACAGAGTCACTGGCCAGGGAACACAGACTAGAACCAGAGATAGTCAAGCAAAGGTAGGAAGCCCATCCAGGAGAAGGGGATGAGGCATCTGTCCATGCAATTTTCATACAGGGGACAACACAGGCCCATGAGGATACAGAAGTGACTGTGGACCACCCAAGAGCCCTGGGTACAAAACTCTGGACATTTCCTGGCTAAACTAAGTGTGATCATTCCTCTCAAAGCAATCCAGCAATTCTGGAGAAATCAGGATCTCTTAGCAGATAAGAGTAAGAGAGAGAAGAAAGCAGAAGCAGAGGGCCCACAGCCATCCCTGGCCACATCTGAGCCCTGTCACTCATTCACTTTCCTTACTCCCTGACTGAGTCATCCGTTCATTCAGCAAACATTTCCCTGGACCCTGTGCTGGGTCCTGGCCATTGAAGTTTCCCAGGCCTGTTTTTGACCTTCCTGCCAGTCTATTCCTCTACTGCTGGGCCTTTCTCCACCTTAGTTCCCTTCCCCTAGACACCCCAATTGGCTCCCATGGGTCTTGGGTTACTGAGAAAGCTCCCCTCACTGTAGCTCTTAAGATCTCCCCACCTTGCTGGGTGACCTTGAGCGAGTCCCTCTAGCAAACCACATCCAGTGCATACTGGAAAGAGGAAAGGTGAGAGGGGCTGGGCTGTGGAGACATCCAGGGCAGATGGCCAGGTGTGTGTAAAATAGCAGGGGCGGTGCTGAGGCTCCAGCAGTTGGAGCCTGAGTGTCTGGTTCTCCGATGGGAAGGATAGAGCAGGCAGGGGGGCTGGCACCAAGGCCCAGAAATGGGGCAAAGGTGAGGGCAAAGCAAGCCCTGGGCTGGCAGGGAGTCAAGCTCCCAGGATCATGGCAGGGACTTAGGTGTCTCTGTGGCCTTGGAGAGGGTGCTGACCTCCGAGCTACCTGTCTCTACCTTACCTGTCAGGTGTGTCAATACCCCACCCTTGAGTGAGAACCCACCAGGCCTACTGGCAGGAAGGTGGGGACAGACAGCCAGCCTCCTCCATGTTGCTGGTCGGGCCCCAAGCCAGGCCAATGGGCACACTCTCCACCCTGCCCCACGGCCATTTCAGCCTCAGCAGTCAGCCTGAAGGGCTCCCAGAGTGCAGGCCACCTTGCCTTGGCCACCTCTAGGCTGGCAAGTAGGTGCCTGTGTCTTTAAATTCTCAGCAGGTTGAAACGGCTGATGACATCACTGGTTCCCGGGAGCGGAGGAGCTAGAGCCGGAGCCCGAGGGAGCCCGGGCTGCTAGGGGCTGCAGACATGGAGGGCCAGAGCAGCAGTGGCAGTAGGAGGCCAGGGACCCGGGCTGGCCTAGGTCCCCTGCCCGTGCCTGTGCCCCATGGGGTTTCCCAAACTGGGGCACCCTCCAAGGTAAGACCCCTAAAACCTAGCACCCCATCCCTGATCCTTGGTCCCACACACCCCCACACACGGCAGGCACCCTGGTGCCCCTGGCTGAGGGGCTGGCACTCTCCTCTACCCACCGAGCAGGGGCTAGGCAAACAGGGCACTCTGGGGGCTGAGGGGGCAGTGATGGGACACCCAGAGAGAGATGGAGTTCGCCATCTCCGGGAGCCCCCAGCGAGCCCTGGACTGGGTGTCAGGGGATCCAGCTGTGCTCCAGCTTTGCTGTGTGACCTTGGGCAAGTTGCTTGTCCTCTCTGAACCAATGCAAAATGAGGAGGCTTGTTCCTGAAAACTAAAATGGTGACATCTGGGATGTCTAAGTTGCTAGTGCTGGAGGTGGTGTGGTGGTTGGGGGGACACTTGGAGCCGAGGAGGAAGCCTAAAATGCAGTCTCAAAGAGCTAAGTTTGGGGAGGAAGGTGGAGGCAGAGTTTCAGATTCTCTGAACCGAGAAGGACACGGGACACAGACAGAGCTGCATGTCTGGAGGCAAGGATGGGGCCACCTCAGGGCGAGTGTAAACCTTCTGCCCTCCCTGGCAAAGGACATTTTATCCCGTCTTCTGGAGATAGGGGCATCAGAAACAGAGGACAGATGGGAAAGAGAGAGGAGGTCCCTGCAGGGCCTCACGTTCCCCCACTCCACCTGCCCCCACTCCACCTGCCGGACAAAAAGAGGATACCTGCTTGTCTGTCCTCAAAGGTGAGGGACACAGGGGAGAGGGGACAATTGGGCACAGAGAAGTGCAGTGCCAGGATCTGCCAGGATCCTGGACTTACACAGAATGTTAGAATCACACTTGATGAGGACAGACTATTCCATGGGGTTCAAATGGAATCCTAGAAAATGTTCGGCTCATAAACGCACAGAATATGAGACCAAGGCTTCTCAGGATTCCATCATTTTACAGATGAAAACTGAGCCCCTGGGCAGAGAGGTGCTTGTCTAAGGTGACAGAGAGCTGGGCTTAGAATTGACATGGCTAGTCTTAGCCCTAGGCTCTTGCTTCTATATGGAACTCTGGGAATGGGTGAGGAGGACAGGGAGGACTGTGGCCAAGGAGTTTGGGATCCTTGACAGGGACAAAGCTGAGGGTTCCTGGAGGAACTATGGAGGAAAGGAGGGAAATTTAATAGGCTAGACCCAAGGTGTCCAGAGAGGGCAGATCCGGGGTGTTAGGTCGGTAGCCCTTAGCCAGGGGAGCAGGAGGGAATGCAGGGAGAGCTGCCCAGAGAACCTGACTCCAGACACCCAGCCCTCCAGCGCGACCAGGGAGTGGGCATCAGTCAGCCAGGAAGGCAAGGGAAGAAACCTCGGGTTTGGCTCACACGCTGCCTCATTTGAGTTGGGGGTCTTAGTTTCCCCATCTGTGAGAGGTGTCAGACTTGAGAGAGGGAGATAAGGTTCTGTCTCCTGTTTCCTCCAAAAGAGAAGCTGATTTGCAACAGAATGGATTGAAGTGAGAAATTAGGAAGAACTTCCTTGCAAAGATGTGCCAGAGTATGCTGGGGTCTCCATGGAAGCCGGGGCCCGAGCCCCTGGTTAGGGTTACCCTGAGTCTTTGACTGGTCTTCTTCCAGGTGGACTCAAGTTTTCAACTCCCATCGAAGAATGCAGCCCCGGCACCCTCAGAACCGAGATTGGCCCTAGCAGCTGTGGGGCCGCGAGCGGCTGTGCCACCTTCCACAGAGGGGCCCAGGTTGGCTCTGGCATCTCCCCGACCCATCCTGGCTCCGCTGTCTACCCCCGGAGGACAGAAGACAGCTCCTGCCCGCCGCAGCTCCAGCCTGGCTCCAACATCTGTGGGCCAGTTAGTCGTGTCTGCCTCGGCTGGGCCAAAGCCTCCTGCGGTGACCTCAGGCTCGGTCCTGGCTCCGACATCCCTGGGGCAGCTAGTGATATCTGCCTCAGCGGGGCCGAGGCCTCCCCCAGCCACCCTGCGGCCCAGGCTGTCTCCAACATCCAGGGACCAGAAGCAGGTGCCACCTGCCTCCGTGGGACCCAAGCCAGCACTGGCTGCCTCAGGCCTGAGCCTGGCCCTGGCATCTGAGGAGCAACACTCACAGCCCCCCTCCAACTCTTCCCCAGTGCCCAGTCCAGTCTTGTCGTCCTCTCAAGAACAGGCCCTGGCTCCAGCTTCTGTGACCTCAGCCTCGACCTCTGTGGGACAGACGCCAGCTAAACAGAAGGCTGCCCCAGCTCCTAAACCTCTCCCCTCTTCTGAAGCGCATCTGCAGCCTTCAGCTCCGGCCTCTGGTCCCACAGGCTCCACATCCTTGATCCAAAGCCCCCCAGACCCCCGGATCTCCCCCTCATTCAGAGCCCGGCCTGAGGCCCCCCGTAGCAGCCCTGAGGATCCTGTCCTGCCCCGGCCACCCCAGACGCTACCCCTGGATGTGGGCCAGGGCCCTCCAGAGCCTGCCACCCGTTCCCCAGGACTTCTGTCCCCCACCTTCCGGCCAGGGTCCTCCTCAGCCCAGACTGTGCCCCCACCTCTACCCAAGCCACCCCGGTCTCCCAGCCGTTCCCCCAGTCGCTCCCCCAACCGCTCCCCCTGTGTCCCCCCGGCCCCTGAGACAGCCCTCCCCAGGCCTGGCAGCCAGGGTGTGGGGCATAGTGGGCACTTGAGCCCCAGCCTTCAGCATCGAGAAACTCCAGCTCCAGTCACCACCTCCCCTTCTACCTCCACCTCATCATCCTCTTGGTCAGCTCAGCCTACCTGCAAGAGCGACCCTGGCTTCTGGTGAGGGGGCCTTCTCTCAAGAAAGTGGGGCTTGAGCTGTGAAGTTAGCCGTCCTTCCAGGGTGGCTTACCCTACACTGCCCCAGTTTACTTCCCTGAGGAGGATTCTTTGGGAGGTACTGGGCCTACTCTGGAACCCTCAGGAGACAACATCTCCTCCTAAGGGACTTGCCCACCTCTGCCTCAATGGCTTTCCCCTGGGAGAGTCTGGTAGGAGGAATATTGGCTGGGCCCACTGTCCTTCTCCTGAGAGCTTACACCCACACCTGCCTCAGTTTATTTCCCCCAGAAAGATCCTTGTGGGAGGGAGGCCAAGGATGAGGGAGTGGTGCCCAGTGGTAACCCCTTCTCTACCCCCCCCAGGATCACTGTGGTCACATGGAACGTGGGCACTGCCATGCCCCCTGATGACGTCACATCCCTCCTCCACCTGGGCAGCAGTGGCGATGACAGTGATGGGGCAGACATGATTGCCATAGGGTGAGGGGGCCGGGCATGTGGACCCTGCTCAGGAACCCCTTGTGCCTCCCAGACCCTTGCCCACGGGAGGGGCTTCTAGGGCACCCCCAACCTGACAGCCGCTTCACCCCCACCTCGACTCCCAGATTGCAGGAAGTCAACTCCATGATCAACAAGCGGCTCAAGGACGCGCTCTTCACAGACCAGTGGAGCGAGCTCTTCATGGACGCACTGGCACCCTTCAACTTCGTGCTGGTAACGTCTCCCTCAGCCCCCGGAAGGGTGGAGACCCCTGGATCCCTGGCCCTAGCTCTGCCTTGACTCACTGTGGGGCCTGCTGGGCCTCTGTGGCCAGGTCTGCGAAATGGGAGTTCTGAAAGACTGGGGGAAAGCGCACAGCGGGGCGGAGGGAGGGGGGGTTGTGTCCAGCTCTCAACCAGGTCACCTCCTGCCGCAGGTGAGCACCGTGCGGATGCAGGGCGTCATCCTGCTGCTGTTCGCCAAGTACTACCATCTGCCCTTCCTGAGGGACGTGCAGACGGACTGCACGCGCACTGGCCTGGGTGGCTATTGGGTGAGCATGGGAGCAGCCCCAGAGGGGTCTATAGATTAGTCCTCTGGTCCCCCACACACTGGCAAGGTCCCCTCTCCGTCTCCACCCCCGACTCTGAGGCCTTCCTCTCCCCAATGCCGCCCCACACCCCACACCATTTTCTAGACCAAGCCCCCTTCCTGTCCCTGCCCCATCCAGTGCTCCCCTCCTAGAACCCACCTGCTCTAAGCCTTGTCCACCTGCGGGCTGGCCTCGCCCCTCTCGATGCCCCGCCCAGTGCCTCACCTACTTGCCGAGGCCCCACCCTTGACTCTCGACCAACTTTGTCTCCCAAGGGCAACAAGGGTGGAGTGAGTGTGCGACTGGCCGCCTTCGGGCACATGCTCTGCTTCTTGAACTGCCACTTGCCTGCACACATGGACAAAGCAGAGCAGCGCAAGGACAACTTCCAGACCATCCTTAGCCTCCAGCAGTTCCCGGGGCCTGGGGCACACGGCATCCTGGATCATGAGTATGGGCTGTGGCCGGGCCAAATTGAGCGTGGGGGTGGGGGGGAGGCTAGTGAAGGAGAGGTAGGCCTCAGAGAGCGGAGTCCCAAATACTTGACCACAGGAACCTGTACCAGCCTGGGTGGGCCTTGTGGGGAGAGGCAGATCCTATGATCCTATGACGGGTACCCTCAAACTTCATCTAGGAACACGAATTTAAGTTTGATGGGGCCAGAGCCTGCGGGGTGGAGTTTGTTGAGGGGCAGGGCCTTGCTCAGGGTCCAACCTAACATTATTCTAGATTTATGCCCCTGCTGTTCTTTGGCAGGCGGAGAATCTGCTGCCACCCACTCCACCCATTGCGTCATTACTAGGGTCATCCAGTGCTGTTGGTTAGGTAGAGGTGAAGGATCTGGGTTGGGCTTTCATCCCGTGGACCTTGATGACTCCCACCCCGGAACAGCCTCGTGTTCTGGTTTGGGGACCTCAACTTCCGCATCGAGAGCTATGACCTGCACTTCGTCAAGTTTGCCATTGACAGCGACCAGCTCCACCAGCTCTGGGAGAAGGACCAGGTGCAGAATCCCAGCCCGCACCCTAAACACCAAGCACACGGAGCATGACCAGCACACCTTTGTATACTAGGCTCTGGCTCTTCCCTTCACTTGCCCTGTCCAAGCCATTGTCCAATTCTACCCTTTTGGACCTTCACAGCTCAACATGGCCAAGAGCACCTGGCCCATCCTGAAGGGCTTCCAGGAGGGGCCCCTCAACTTTGCGCCCACCTTCAAATTTGATGTGGGTACTAACAAATATGACACCAGGTAAGCTCAGCACTGGGATGAGGTGGACACATGGGCTGAAGTCTTCTGGATAGGGAAGAAAGGGAAGAGGATTGGCAAGAAGCAAAGCTGGGGGCTGTGCCTCAAACCCTAGCCCCTGAAACTTGGGTCACCCCTGCCCACTTCAGTGCCAAGAAGCGGAAGCCAGCCTGGACAGACCGTATCCTGTGGAAGGTCAAGGCTCCAGGAGTGGGTCCCAGCCCCTCAGGACGGGAAAGCCATCGGCTCCAGGTGACCCAGCACAGCTACCGCAGCCACATGGAATACACTGTCAGTGACCATAAGCCCGTGGCCGCCCAGTTTGTCCTGCAGGTGAGTCCCAGCCTCATCCTCCTGTCATGACGTCCCCAGATTCAGCTCAGCATCCCATGGCCCACCAGTAACCCCTTGATGGGGGCAAAGCCTGCCCTCAGCAGCATCCATTCATTGTAGCAGAGTAGGGGTGGGTTATGATCTCTATTTTCAGATGCAGAAACCAAGGCTCAGAGACACAGCATCACATGCTGCTGAACAGAAGAATTAGGATTTGAACCCAAGCTAGTCTTCAGAGTCCTATACCTTCCCCACAAATCCCTAGCTCTGTTCTTCTGAGAAAGGATTAGGACAACATTTGTTAAAATTCACATTATATAGTATAGAATAAGACCAGAAAAATCAAAATATTCATTCAAACCCCATATTTATTTATTATTTATTTACCATTTGCTGTGTGCCAGGCACCATGAATGAGGTAGTCATGGGGAGGAGGAGTAGAGATATGAAAAATACAAAGCTAAATTGTAAGGGATTACTGTAATTTAGCATTGCGTTTAAGGTTGAGGTCTCTGGTTGGCAAAGTAAAAAACAGAAATGCTAGAATGTCAGAACCAGACCTGAGAGACTATGTAGCCCAACACTCTGTTTTTCTCAGGGAAAACTGAGGCCCCCAGTAGGGTAGGCATGTTCCCCAAGCCACACATATGCTCAGCAGTGAGGGAAGGTAGATCCCATCTTTCTAGTCCTGAAACCCAACTCTGGGCTCTCTGATTCCCTTGATCTGATAAGAGAGAGCCCTGCAGCCCAGAGAATGTTTTCGCTGGTAACTTTGTCATGTGGTCAGTCAGTGGGACATTGGCCAATATCCTCAGTTGGGAATGGAAATCTGCCCAAGTCTGGCCTTCCATGACCTTTGGTAAAAGACTTGGGTGTGAGATTTAACCCTCAGTCAGGGGCCTCACCTTGAGAACCACTCCTTTTGGGTAACCTACCCTGACCTTCCCTCCTTATCAAGGACTCTGACCCTTGCAGAACGTTAAACTGTCGAGCACCTACTACATGCCAGGCCCTTTGGCTGTCACCCCTTTGAATGCCTTTTTGGCCCTGAGATACCAAATTCTCCTCCTTGTTTTACTGAGGGGAAACTGAGTCTCAGAAAACTTGAGTCTCTTCATGAAAGCAACACAATCAAAACGAGACTTAGTGACCTTGACCTGACAAGGCTCTGGAGATCATTTCCAAGAGGCCACCGGGCACACCTGCTGTTAGGAGCCTCAGGACAGGAAGAGGATGTGCCGGTTTCTTCTGGAACAGCCTGGCTCAAAACCTGAGGAGGGAGGGAAACCTGAAACCCAATGAACAGAGGAGCAGACAAAAGCTTGAGCCTGACACACCATCTGGGTCCTTCCCTGAGGGACAGCAGCAGAGGAATGACAGAACCAGGGCTACACTATTCACCTCCAGGCTGTGTTCTCACTGCCCAAGGAGGCTCTGGGCGTAAGGAGCCCTGAGGTGGGATGTGGGAAGCCTGGCATTTACCCTAGACCTGTTCTGCCTTGGTTTCTCAATCTGCAAGGTGGTTTCAAAGGCCCTTTGCTGACTCAGGCCCAAGGGCCCTAGGTGTATAGGATACTTAGAGGGTGTCCCCCGATGTTGCCCCTGCCCCTGGGCAGTTTGCTTACAGGGACGACGTGCCACTAGTGCGGCTGGAGGTGGCTGATGAGTGGGTGCGGCCCGAGCAGGCCGTGGTGAGGTACCGCATCGAGACTGTGTTCGCCCGCAGCTCCTGGGACTGGATTGGCTTGTACCGGGTGAGAAGGGCAGGGATGGTCAGGGACTCTGGGAAGGGAGGACCTGGAGGAGCAGCCGGGCGCTCAGGGGGATCACTGGCTTCTCTGGAGTTTGCTCCTACACTGGCGGGGGGGGGTGGGGGGGGGATGCAGTCACATGATAGGAGACACAACCCTGAATCCTCTCACCCCAGGTAGGTTTCCGCCACTGCAAGGACTACGTGGCTTATGTCTGGGCCAAACACGAGGATGTGGATGGGAACATCTACCAGGTACTGAAGGGGAAGCAGAGAGTGGGAGGAGTCCCCCGTTGCCTTTGGGTCTCGGGACGTGGCTTGGACAGTCCTTGAAGCTGCCTCCTTGACCCTAACCTGAGCCTATGCCCTGGGCCCATCAGGTGACCTTCAGTGAGGAGTCATTGCCCAAGGGCCATGGAGATTTCATACTGGGCTATTACAGCCACACACACAGCATCCTCATCGGTGTCACTGAGCCCTTCCAGGTGAGTAGTCAGATCGCGGGGTCGGGGGTGCTAAAAGACCCTTTTCAAATGTCACAGCCTCTACATTCTGCTCCATAATCTCCTACAAGTAACCTGACCTTCTTGGGTCTGTCAGTGGGCAGGGTTGGAGTGGTTCAAAGATGCCTTCAGTGGCTAGTCGGGGAGTGGGGCACCCCAGTAACCAGCCTTCCCCCCAGATCTCGCTGCCTACCTCGGAGTTGGCCAGCAGCAGCACAGATAGCTCAAGTGCCAGCTCAGAGGATGAAGATGACAGTACCCTGGAGCTGCTTGCACCCAAGTCCCGCAGCCCCAGCCCTGGCAAGTCCAAGAGACACCGTAGCCGCAGCCCAGGCCTGGCCCGCTTCCCTGGCCTTGCCCTGCGGCCTTCATCCCGTGAACGCCGTGGTGCCAGCCGCAGCCCCTCACCCCAGAGCCGCCGCCTGCCCCGGGTGGCTCCTGACAAGGGCAATGATGGTGGCAGCCGGGGCAGTAGTGAGGAGGGGCCCTCTGGGCTGCCTGGTCCCTGGGCCTTCCCACCATCTGTGCCTCGAAGCCTGGGCTTGCTGCCTGCCTTGCGACTGGAAACCGTCGACCCTGGTGGTGGTGGCTCCTGGGGACCTAATCGGGAGGCCCCAGCCCCTAGTAGCCTGTCTACTAGTCCTCAGGGCCGACAGGGGCTGGAGGAAGGGGGTCTGGGGCCATGAGGGTAGGTGGGCAGATGGGCCCAGGTGGCCCCCACTGTGCCCCAATCTTCTGCAAACCCACCTATGTCCTTCTTGCTGCTGCTCCAGCTTTCTCCACACCTGCCACTCTCTCCTGGCCAGGGGTGGCCAACTGGGGTCCCCCAAACTGAGTCCTGGCACCTCAACTGTGACAATCAGCAAAGCCCTGTTGGCCCCCATCTGGGATGGGGTGGGGGGCAATCCTGGAGGTCATCAATTAGAAATTAAATTCTCCAACATCACTCCTGACTCCTTCCTAACTTGTTAGCAGCCTGGGGGTTGGGGTTGTCAGAAGAAGGGACTAAAGAGGCAAGAGGATGATAGATCTGACAATTACCAGGCACCAGCTGTATGCATTACACATGCCATCTCTTTTAATCTGCATCACAACCCTGAGTTGTGGTGCTGAGTTCAGTGCAATTCTTAGACCTATTTTGCAGGTGGGCAAAGTGAGGCCTCCAGGAGGTGAGTCTATCAGAATCACACACCTATCCACAGTTTGGCTATCAATACATTAGAGGGAGGGTGCTAAGCACTCTCCATATATTATTTTACTTAATCCTCAACAATCCTATGAGGTAGGTTCTGATTACACGGCCCTTTTTCAGAGGAGGAGACTAAGGCTCAGAGTGGGGAAGGTCCCTCACTCAAGGACACAGAGGAGATTTGAATTTAGGTTTAGAGTAGGAAAAAATGGGCCAAGGCTGTGCCAAGAAGAGCACAATAGCTGTTAAGAGAAGGGATCCCCCAAGAAGGAGAGTTGGGAAGCCCCCTCTGGCCACCCTCCCCTTTCCTGGATATAGACACAGGCACTTCTGTGACAGCTCATTCCCTACCTGCTGCCTCAGGCATTAGCAAGTTGGTGCTGGGGCTCCCCAGGACAGATTTTTGTATTAATTTTGCAACCTGGAGATAAATGTACCTCATCTTGGTACCTCCTGAGGCTGCTGTAATAAATTACCCCTTCCCCATTCCCATCTGGCAAGGCCTAGGCCCAAGACATCAGAATGAGCCTCCTGAACCTCACATCCAAGCACAGAGGGGTCGTGTCACCAACTCAAGAGCACTCAGCACAGCAGGAGACATGGTCCAGCATTTCAGCCTTGCCTCCCCTTCACTCCTCATCCAGCCCCCTGGCTGTCCACAGGGGCCCAAGCCATGCTTCAGTCTAACATATGGAGAGGAAGCCAAGACCCCCTAGGGCTAAGCAGAGCTGGGGGCAGGGTCCAGTCTGGAACTGAGATCAGTGGTTCTAGGATTTCTGCTGCCAGTTGGGTCTTCAGGCTGCCTGGGTCAGCTGCAGGCAGCGGTCATAGAACGATATGGGGGCTCTTGTGTGATCTGAAGGCCGCACCTGCCCTTCACCTGTGCCCACACCCCAGACCTGGAGCCGCCTCTTTTGAAGTCGCCGCAAGTGTCGGGCTGACACCTTGATGGCTTTAGGGTCTCTGGAACAGCTGTGGGCAGAGAAAAGTGGGGCAGGTGGTTAAGGCTGCCAAGGATCCCGCCCTCCTCTGCAGAAAGGAGCATTGAGCCTAGAGAGAAGCAGGGCTGGGGCCAGGGAGAGCTGGGTTACTTCTCGAAGGGGGCAAGAGAAACCTGGGCTGGCATCAAGAGGCCCCTGTTCTGCTACCAGCTGGCTGTAGACACCTGGGCCAAGCTGGGCCTCGGTTTCCTCACCCATGAAATGGGGAAGGTAATGAGGGTTTTGCTCTGAGAATCCGAACTGAAATGAGATTTTAGCTCAGGAGTAAGTGTTAAGTAAGCATTTTTACTATGTGTCAGGCAGGCCTTGGGCTATATGTGTCACACACACCATTTCCTTGGCTTCCACAAGCTTTTTACAAAGAGAATGGAGGCACGGAGAGGTGACTGAACTTGTAGGTCCCACAGGAAGTGACAGAGTCAACATGGACCCATATGAACCAAGCACAGAGCCATAGCTGGGCACCCGGGAGTAGGGTGATGGTGACGATGAAACTCAGAGGTGCCTTGACCCCTTTCCCCATCCCCTGGTCCTGGCACACAAAGGGAAGACAGGTGACCCACCCCCTGGCCAAATGCCCCCTCCCTCTTGGCCTTACCCTTACTTACCCCTTGCCCTCAGCACAGTCCAGTGGAGAGGCCAGCTCGAAGCAGGTCATGCCTAGCAGCTCCCAAAGCATGTTGGTGCCCGCAGGCGGGCTGTGGAGCCTCAGGAAACGTGCCAGACTGAGGGCAGAGGCAGGCTTAGACTAGGGCAGGGTCTGGCCACCCGGAGCCCCCCTTTCAGTGACTGGCAGTAGGCTGCCCACCCCCAAGGGCCCAAGCAGGCCTCACCGACGCGTGCAGTTGCAGTGGAAGATGGGCTCATGGGCGCTATTGAGTAGCTGGAATTTGGTTTCCTGAGGCCCGATCTGCTGTTCACACTGATCCAGGCGGTGGAAGCTGCGGCAGGCCCGGCGGGCATCTGGATTAGGGTGAGGGACATAGTAGTGAGGGAAGCCCGGTCCCCCAGGAAAGCCCCACTGATGCCCACTGCCATTTAGGAGAAACATGGGTTCGTGTCCTCAGCCACACAAACAGTATCCCTCTCTCTCATGCCCTTCCTGCCCTGAGAATGATGCACACATCACACACACACACACAAACACCCACATACACAGACCAGTGCCACCATATAGCCCAGATAGCCCAGAGCGTAGGTCAGGAAATGCTTTTGGGTGGTAGAGACTGCTAAGTTGAGACAAGGAGAAGACAACTCGGAAGAGTGCTCCAGGCAGAAGGAACAGCATGTGCAAAGGTCCAGAGGTGAGAGCAAGCTGCTTTTGAGGAACCAAATGAAACTTGTAAGACTGGAGTTTCAACTGGGGAGTAGGGTCTGCAGAACCAGCACCTGAGCACCCCTGGGTATTGAGACATCATGAGCCGTGGTGGAGGCTCAGTGAGGACTAACATAGTCAAGTTTGGGGTTTATGAAAATCCTTCTAGCTGCAGCATGACTTGATGGGAGAGGTTGGGAGACCCCAGGAGGAGTTTGGAACAGGAAAGGAAGCAACAGAAGTAGGGACACCTTCCCACACCAAGAGCCCTCCAAATCAGGTTCTGAGCTCACCCTGAGGTTTGAGGCCATTCTGTGACCCCTGGAGGCCTGGATGGGTGACCTCCAGCCAGGCTGTGGGGGATATATCAGGTTTGATGGAGGCCACGGGGACCTGGAGAGCTGTAGTGTTGGTTTTGTTGGGACGCTTAGACCCTTTCCGTTGTGGTGGCCGCTTCAGAGGACGCTGCTTCTGTCGAGGCTTGCTGGGGGCTGGGCTCTGGAGGCTGGGACTTGGGGGGGTGGCCAGGGAGCTCCAGGAGGCATTGTAGAAGGTCCTGGGCTGGAGGCGGGCAAGGGGTACGGAGCCATACGTTCTACACCTACAAGGTGACAATTGGTGGCAATTGGTAACTCCTAATCCCCTCTCCCCAGAAGCCTCAGGTTCATCTCCACGGAGACCAAGGCTCTGACAGTCCCATCCCTTGTCCCACTGGGCTGTGTGGAGCCTCCAGGGAAGGTCTGCATCCTGGGCCCTGCCCTGAGGAGAGGACAGGGAGGATGAGGAATCATTTGCTAGAGGATGGACAGACAAGCCTCCCTCCCACAGCTTGGAGCCTGGGTTCCACCTCTGACTGGGCAGGGGATTGAAGGAGGCAGCCACATACCCTCCCCACCAGTACCACGCCACACACGCCTCCTGCTCCTCCAGCACGAAGCAGGGGATCTCCAGCACGTTGAAGAAGGCCACTCCCATGATGTCTGAGATGGAGTCCTGCTGGTTCTGCAGGCATTGCCGGAACCTGTCCAAGAGCTGGCACTCAGGTTCCTGGACCAGGGGGCCACCCAACTCCTCCTCCAAGCCCACCCAGTCACTGCCATACAGGAGGTTTGAGATCCAAGAATCTCTTCTTCTCCGAGGACTCAGTTTTCCAGCCTGCACAGTGGGGTCTGGCTGGCTGATCCTTTAGGATTCTTTGGAATCCCAGCCTCTGCACCCAGGAACTACCTCACCCCTGAGCCCCCAGCCCTCTTTGCCCACCGCCAACCTCGTATCACAGTCACAGTGGGAGATGGTGTGGAATCGGTAGTTTCGGATACCATAGTTGTACTGGAGGGGCGAGATGTGCTGTGGGCAGCGGTCGTGTTCCCGGCAGCAGAGATCAGGACCTTGGAAGACCCCTGCAAGAAGCAGAGGGGGCCCCAGCTCAGCAGGGTTGGGGGTGTCACACGCTGGCTATGCCTACCCAGTGCAGGAACAGGGACCTTGTTCTTGCTCCAGCCCTGCCACAGACACCCTGGGTGGCCTCAGGCCACTCTCCCTCTGGAGGACTCTCAGTTTCAAAGCTTGAAAAGAGCAACCAGGCACAGCCTTTATTGGGCAGCTGCAAATGCCAAGCAGCCCACCCAGGAGCCCTTGTCCAGGAAAGGGATTTCCTCAGGGGAAGTGAAGTCTGCCTCCAGAGCTCCCAAGCTCATGCCCCAAATAAAACTCCAAAGTTATGAATGTGTGTGCCATGGAATGGCAAAGAGGCAGGGTGCAACCTTTCTCGCTGGCATGATGAGGCATTGCCAGGATGCCAATCTGCTCTAACTCAGGTGCCAAAGCCTTCCCCCAACCCGCTATATACATGCATGCAAAAAGACAGCAGTATGGAGTGCAAAAAAGTCATCCAAATTTGTTACCAACTGAGCAGTAGTGCCTTTTACTGAGCATTTCCCAATTGCCTGGCACTTCCCACACCGAAGCTCACAGCAGTTCTGTGAGGGAAATGTCACTTCCAGGTACAGGTGAGGGAAACCAAGGTTCAGAGAGGGGAAGTGACTTGTTCAGCTTGAATTTGCTAACCCAGGCCTTTGGGCCTTGGCGTCCACTCCCCTGGGCATCCTGTCATCATAAAGCCTCCTCTTGGGTAATGGCGTTTTGGCTCACCCAACCTTGGACTCAGTCCAGTCCAACCCTTCCCTGGGAGGGTGATTAATGAGGATTCCAAGGTTTTGATTAGATTTCCCATCTGTGACCTAATTTAAGCAACCCATGATGAGACTTATGGTCACCCCCATTTTACAGATAAAGACATTGAAATTCAGAGTGGTTAAGTCTGAATAACTTAGATTCCCCCAAGGGCTATAGCCTGAATGAGTGGGGGGTAGAGCTGAAAGCCTGCACTTCCCTCCCCTGCCCCTCAGTCCACATTCCCATGGCTCACCCAGCTCCGAGGAGTTCCCAGCAGAATCCCCTACTCCACACCACAGCGTGCCAGGAATGGTCCAGCCTCTCTTCACCCGCTGGTGTCCTATGCTGCCAGGTGCTCCACTCAGTTCTGCTTTCTCGTCCCTGGCCCCTGCTGCTCGCTTCTCCCTAGCCCCTGCTGGATGCTCTTCAGGCCCTCGGCAGGCCCCCCACTGACTCTGAAGCGTGGCCAGGGTTCTCTGCAGCTTGGGTCCAGGGGTGTGGATGAAGGAGCCCCGGGTGATCTCCCCAGCACAGAGGGCACTGAAGGCTGCGGTGAGCTCTGGCTCATCTTGCCGGCTACACGCTTGCAGCCTCCCCTGCCTGTCCCAGTGAGTGTGGAACAGGGCCAGTCCCTGGGCATCCTTGCCCAGAAAGCTCAGAGTCCCCAAGGAGTTGCCAGGGATGGGCCTGGCCAGGTGGCAAGAGGTGCTGTCCCAGAGAAGGTCAGAGGAGCCCCCCACAGCCACTCCCAGGAAGCTCAGCATCCCTAACAGCGCTACTGGAACCCCCATTACGTCCCGGATCAGCCGACTCAGACAAAGCCCCCAGGACACCTACCCCTGGCAGCCCACGAGGCAGCAGCTTTAGCAATTGAGCAGCAGCTTTAGCAATTGAGCGGAAGCAGTGCCCTCCAGACCCAGTGCAGCGGGGCCAATGAATGGAGCTTTGGGAGGAGTAGGAAGGAGGCTGGAGTATGGGGTGATCTCGGGCTTGTAACTCAATCCACCGGCTGGGCAGGCTGCTGATTGGCCAAGGAGTGCACTTGCCAGGGCCCACGCCCCCATTCACCACGCCTTTCTCATCCAGTCACCTGCTGCCAGCCCTGCCTGCATGGGGACTGTGGGAGCCAAAGTCTTGGGCCCTGAGGCAGGGGGCCAGGAGGGGATCTCTATCTCCCTGGGGAGGGAAGAGGGGTCAGGGGCACTTAGGAAGCTCCCAGAACTCGTCCTCAGCTCCTGCCCCAGTGGTGGCTGCCACACCCACCTCTATGAAGTTGGCAGAGGGCCACGGCCTCTACCAGAGCGGCATGAAGGAGGTGAGGGCAGGACTGGGGCCCTGTGCACCCCCCCAACTCCGGGAGTCCAGAGGCTTCTGGGAAAGGGAGTGTCCATCCCCTGGCCACCTAGGGTGCACCACCACCCATCGCTGGTTCTAAGAAAGCCTCTCAGCAAATCAGGGGACAGCGCCCCAGGGCTCTCCACTTCCTGGGACTCAGAGACACAGGACTGGCCAAGCAGCAACCCTCCTGGTCCCATAGACGGTACAGACACAGCCAGAGCAGGCCTTGTGAGCAGGGCACGGGGCAGGGCTAAGGCTCTGGACTTGAAGGGACTATGGTCTCTAGAGGAGCAGGGGGCTGGGCAGAGGGCTGAGTCTGCAGCCATCTCCGTCCTTGGACTGTAGCCACCGATGGGACACAGCAGGCATCGTGTGTTCCGCAAGAGACAGGAAGGGTCTCTCCATCAGGGAAGGACTACCGCCAGCACGTGTTCCTGTGTCCCAAAGCTGATGTCTTACCCAGCTCCCAACTACCCGGAGAAGCTGGAGTGCTTATACACACAGGAAAGGTGAAGAAACTGAGGATCACTGAGGGTGAGGAAACTTCCAGTGCCTGGCAAGGGAGGATAGTAGTAGAGTTCTTGGAAAGCTTTGCTGAGAGGTCAGGACTGGCAGGAACAGTGATTTGTCTGTCTAACCATCTGCCCGTCAGCCTACTGCTCCCCCAACATCCTTCTCAACCTCCATCCCAGTGTCTTCCAGGAGAGCGAGCCCCAGTGAGGCAGAGCCACAGGCAGAGCTGGGAAAGAGAATCTCACTGTATGTACATTGGCAGGGAGAAGGGGGGCGCTGCTGGGAGTGCCCAGGAGCCAAACTCGTTCCTCCAGAAGCTGGGGGAGGGGGTGTGAGACAGAGAGAGAGAGAGTGGTGGCAGGAAAGGTAGGGAGACCTAGGGTTCCCAAAGGTAGGGACATCACTGAACAAAGGTAGGTCCCTCTGGGAAGAACTCTATTGTTTGGAAATCATGATTTGATAATTTTTCCCAGTTGTAGAAATGGCCACCCACCTCTGCCCCCTTTACCATAGTACAGAGCCTACCGTCCAGGAAGGGTAGGAGGTCCCAGGAACCCAACTTTCAAGGTCAAACAGACCTAACTTGGGTCCCGGCACTGTGTGACCTCAGGCTTTGGAAGTCTTAACTTCTCTGAGCCTTAGTTTCCTTATCTGTATGATGGGCATAATCATAGTAGTCAGTTCATGGGATGTTGGGTAAGACTGTGCAGTAACTGGCATCCAAGACACTGTCACTAAAGCCTCAGGACATCCCTGGGTAGGAAGCAATTTAGCCAGGAGAAACCAAGTTCCCAAATTTTCAGGCCACAGCATCCATGAGAGCTAGTTCCAGCTAAGCTGTGACCTGGTTGTATGACTTCAGACTTGTCCCTGCCCCTCTCTGGGCCTCAGTATCCTCCTTTGTGCAGTGAAGAAAACAGTGAAGGTGACCTTTGAGGTCTCTTCCTGTCTGGGCCCTAAAGGAAGGCAGGTTAGGGCTTGCCTAGGCCTCAAGGGGAGGTGTCACTGGGTTTTCCCTTCAGATTCCACCCCGTGGCCTCGTCAGTCAACTTACAGGATAGACTTTGGAGCCCTGCCTCCCACTGGAGTGCCCCTCAGAGGCTTTGGCACAGAGATCGCAGAAGCCAAACCAGCAGGACAGGACAGGCCCAGCCTTGCAGACAAAAGGGGAGTTGAGGCTTTGCTCTGGATCCCCACCTCTCTGAGGTGAGGAAGGGTACACAGTAGGTCCCAGGGGGATGAGAGGCAGGGGTCCCCGCGATCTGATCACTTATCCCTCTCTCTGTCCATGAGTCCCCATTGCTCTGGCTCCTTTGGCTTCTCTCTCATCCTTCCATCTCTTGGTCTCTTTCCCTCTCTGGCTAATTCTCCTCATTTCTATCCCTCCCTCTCCATCTTCTCCTGACTCTAACTCTTCATCTCATTTTCTTTCTCTTCTTTCTTTTTCTTTCTTTCTTTCTTTCTTTCTTTCTTTCTTTCTTTCTTTCTTTCTCTCTCTCTTTCTCTCTTTCTTTCTTTCTTTCTTCTCTTTCTCTCCCCTCTCTGTGCCACTCTTCGCTGTCCCTTCTTCTCCCCTTCTTCCCTCTCTATCTCATTTCTTTGTGCCTTTCTGGCTCTGAGTATCCCTGTCTCCCTCTTTATCCTGTTTCTCTTTTAATTTTTTCCTCTCTGTTTTCCTCTCTTTTTGTTTCTTTTTTTTTTTGTTGTTTCTTAATGTCTTCTCATTCCTCTCCTCCCTTCCTCTTCTCTTTCTCACTCATTCCCTCATTATGTCTCATGGTTTCCTCCTTTGGTGTCCCTATGTGTCTGTTTCTCTCTCTTCATTCTTCTCTCTTCCTTCCTTCTCTGCCTGTTTTCTCCCTCCACACCCTGACCCCAGGCCCAGGACCCAGTGTATCCTGCCCTTTCCAAAGCATGACCTCATTTGGTGCTCACAACCCCTGCCTCTCCCTAGGGAGACAGGCAGGGCAGGGCTTCTCATCCCATTGTTGAGATGGATGGAGTAAGGCTCCAGAAGAGGAATAACTTGCCAGGAGTCACACAGTAGATGAGGGGAGAAGATAGGTCAGATTTTTCTTGGCCTGTGGGGAAGACCTCCTGTGACCCTGGGTGGCTCTTGGCTCCCTTACCACCTCCCCATCTTGGAGTCTTCCTCCCCACTGCCTAGAGCCCTGGGAGCTTGCCTTCTCTACCCCACCTGGAGGTCGCTCTCAGCTCTCTGTGCCAGGAGAATGATGCAGGCAGTACCTAGCTCCAGAGCATTCTGCATTCATTCAAAAACAAATAGTCATGAGTGTCTACTACTGCCAGGTACAGGGGGAAGGCCCTGAACAGAGAGAGAAGGGGAGGAGGGACAGAGCATGCTCAAGTTGGGAGATGGAGAGGAATACATTCCCTGCGGGGACAGGGTCTGGCAGCCCAGGGGAGCCAGGGCCTAAGTGTCAGTTGGGTCCTCTAGGAAGCCACCATCAAGATGGAGTTAGAAAGTGCAAGAGATATATTGGAGGAAATGCCTGTGATCGATAAAGGGGGTGGGAAGGAACCAGGATTGGGCAGAGAAAGCCTTCAGACTGTTGCAAGTGTGACATCTATGGGAGAGAGTAGAAGGGAAGGAGAGCTGGGTAAGAGCATCATACTGTGGTGCCATTCTGAGCAGATCTCAGCCAGCCAACAGGGAGCTCTGGTGCAAAGATTGCCCACACAAGAGCTCCAACTGGGCAGAAATAGGCAGGCCCTAGTGACCTGATTATGCCCAGTCATTGGTTGGGGGCTGCCCAGGAGGACAGTGGCATCCACTCCAATGCTGCTGCAGATGCCGAAGGACTGCAGCTGATGCTGCCGCATCTGGGAATTTATCCCATTCGGCTGGGGCAGATCAGAAGAAACTCAATGGGCAGATGAAGTCTGACATCTGGGAGGAGGCCCAGAAGGCAGTCTTCTTCTGGGAGATCCCAGGACTAAGGAGTAGGAATCTGGGTATAGGACTATCCCTCATAAGATTTCGAGGTAGGAGTTCAGCCCCAAGCATACAGGCATAAACTGAGCCCAGCCCCGGGTCTGAGGGAATAAGTAATGAGACACAACTGTGTTTAAAACTAGACATCTCAGGGGCACCCATGTGGCTCAGTTGATTAAACATCTGCCTTTGGCTCAGGTCACAATCTCAGGTCCTGGGACTGAGCCCCATGTTGGGCTCCCTGCTTAGTGGGAAGTCTGCTTCTCCCTCTCCCTCTGCCCTTCCCCCTACTTCAGATGAATGAGTACAGCACCACCTGACCTCTCCCACCCTCCACCTTTGATAATAGCTTTATTGAGATATCATTCGCATACCATACAATTCACCCATTTAAGGTATACAACTTAAGAGTTTTAAGTATGTTCAAATTTGTGCAACCATCACCACTACCTAATTCCAGAACATTTTCATCATTCCAAAAACAAACCCTGCAACAAATAACAGTCATTCTGCCTTCCTCACTCCCCCTGAGTAGCAACTAATCTACTTCATGTCTCTATAGAGCTGCCTATACTGTACATCTCCTATACATGGAATCATACAATATACGGCCTTTGTGACTAGCTTCTTCCACTTAGCATAATGTTTTTAAGGTTCATTTGTGTTGTAGCATATATTAGTACTTCATTCCTTTTTATGACTGGATAATATCCCATTGTATAGATACACTTCACTTTATTAATTTATTCATTAGCTGATGGACTCTTGGATTGTTTCCACTTTTTGGTTATTATGAATAATCCTCCCACCAACATTAATGTAAAACTTTTCATGTGAACATATGTTTTAATTTCTCTTAGGCACATACCTAGGAGTAGAATTGGTGGATTATGTGATAATTCTATCTTTAACCATTTGAAGAACTGCCAAACTGTTTCCAAAGTGGCTACATCATTTTACATATTCACCAGCAGTATTTTGAGAATTCTGATTTCTCCACATCCTTGCCAACATTTATTATTGTCTATCTTATAGTCATCATTAGTAGGTTTAAAGTGGCATCTCATTATGGGTTTTGTTTGCATTTTTCTGACATATAATGATGTTGATTGTCTTTTCATGCTTACTGGCCATTTGCATATTTTCTTTGAAGAAATCTGGCAGATAACTTTACTGTAACCTTGCGAGACCTTGAGCCAGAATCACTCAACTAAGCTACTCTTTAATTCCTAACTTTCAGAAATTGTGTGACATGATAAATGTTTGTTGTTTTTGAGATTCTAGGTTTTGAGGTATTTATTACACAGCAATACATAAGTAACACAGAAAGATTCAGGTATATGTCATGTGTACCTAATATTAATGCTACTGGAAGTCCCAGCCAGTGCAATAACATAAGAAAAAGAAATACAGGGGCACCTGGGTGGCTTAGGCAATTAAACATCTGCCTTTGGCTCAGGTCATGATCTTAGAGTCCTGGAATCAAGGCCTGCTTTGGGCCCTTTGCTCAGCAAGGAATCTGATTTTCCCTCTCCCTTTGCCTTTCCCCCCTGCTCATGCTCTCTCTCTGTCTTAATAATAATAATAATAATAATAATAATAATAATAATAATAATATTGTCATGTCTGAAATGGAAGAAACAAAACTGTCATTGTTTGTAGATTGATTTATCTATCTAGAGTGTGTATCCAGTACCTGGGATGGGGAAAGCTGGGTAATGGAATAGAATAAACCCAGGACAGACCCAGATTTGAGTCCTGGCCTCTCTCTTACTTTCTGTGTGATCTTAGGCAAATCCTTTCTTTTTTTTTTTTTTAAGATTTTATTTATGCATGAGAGACACACAGAGAGAGACAGAGACACAGGCAGAGGGAGAAGCAGGCTCCATGCAGGGAGCCCGACATGGGACTCGATCCTGGGTCTTCAGGATCAGATCCTGGGCCAAAGGTGGCACTAAACCCCTGAGCCACCCAGGGTACCCATGGCAAATCCTTTTGCCTCTTTGTGCCTCATTGGTAAAATGGAGATAAGAATAGTACCTATACCATGAGGATTAATGTGAGTGCATATAGGGTACTTCAGTGGCCTTTGATAAGTAGGAGGGGATTTGAAGGCAGGAGGCAGGCAGGATTGCAGTGTAACTAATTTAATGTCCAGTTCCCCACGCTGCAGAATGTGGGCTCCCTCCATTCTCCCAACTGACTCCAGCCTGCTAGTAGGGTCTTAAGAGGTTCAGTAGATCCTTATCCACACCCTGAATTCAACCTTTAGCTCCACTTCTCACTGGGCAGCTTGGGGCAAATCCCTTATCTTGGCTGAATCCCTATGATGTAATCTATTGATTGGTAAGCTCATGCCTACCTTTTCTGTTTTTTGGTTTTTTGGTGTTTTGGTTTTGGTTTTGGTTTGCTTTGCCTTTTTTTTTTTTTTTTTTTTTACTTCCCAGGGATTATGGTAAGGATCAGAGAATGGAAAACAAGCTCACTGACATTAGGTCATGAGTAGCCCACATGAACTGGGCATGAGATCCCACCCCCAGAACTGTTGGGACAGGAACAAGGGGGCAGAACGGACCCTGAGAGCTGTGTCTAGCTCAACGTGGCAGCCACAGAGGGCCTTGGGGTTATAGGACAGAATGACATTGAGGGCAAGAATTACAACCCTCCTATTCAGATGGCACTTGACATTTATATTCTGACCAAGCCCAAGTGGTAGGGTTGTCAGATAAAAGAGAGAAGCCCAGTTATATTTGAATTTCAGAAATCAGCAAATAATTTTTAGTGTAAGTGTATGCTCTGGACATTGAAATTATTTTTGATTATCTGAAATTCTAATTTAACTGGGTATCCTGTGTTTTTATTTGCTACATCTGATGACCCCACCCAGCAGTGAAATGAGAATAGGAAGGCAGTAACTCTTCACCCCACTTCACAGTGGAGGCACAGGGAGGAGATAGGACTGGCCCAAAGCTCTGCTGCGTATCCATCTTTTCATTCTACACAGGCTGAGGTTGAAACCTGGGTTGTTTGTTGGCTCTGAGAGACCTTAGCTCATAATCCCTCCTTCCCTCTTGGGGTTAGACTGGCCCTTGAGGCCCTTGAGAGGCCCTGGGAGTCTAATTCACTCAGCAGGATTGAGAGGGTAGGTGGGGAGCATAAAAGAAAGATCAGGAGGCCAGAGGGAGATCTGACTGCAGAACTCAGGCCCAATAAACTAAATAATAAATCTCCCATTTCTACAGCCAAGGACTCAAGTTCTCAAGCACAGTTTTTTATCTGTGAATTTGACCAAAGTCAACAGCAGATGGCAGTTAGAGCTAGAACCAGACTTTGAACCTCTTGGCACCCAGTGGTCTTCCTGCTACTCTTGGGTCTGGACAAGGGGCCCCAGGGAGGAGCCCCTTCAAGCCCAGACTAGGGAGGTGGGAGCAGGAAGGCCTGGTAAAACAGCACTGGGGGCCCTTTCAAGGTCCACAGTGTTTACTCCAGCCTCTGCTGCCATCTAGTGGGCACCTAAAGCCAGCACCTCCTAGGGAAACCGAACAAAGAAGGTTGTCTTTGAAAGTTTCTGGTCCCTTTTGCACGTCCTGGTCCTTCCTGTCTGGGCTCTACCCTCTGACTCGCTGTAGAACACTAACAAGCCCTTTGCCTCACAGGCTCTCAATTTTCTCTCTTAGAATAACGATTCTCGGGCAGCCCGGGTGGCTCAGCGGTTTAGCGCCACCTTCAGGGCGTGATCCTGGAGACCCAGAATCGAGTCCCATGTCAGGCTCCCTGCCTGGAGCCTGCTTCTCCCTCTGCCTGTGTCTCTGCCTCTTTCTTTCTCTCTGTGTCTCTCATGAATAAATAAATAAAATCTTAAAAAAAAAAAAAAAGAATAACGATTCTCCAAATCACAGCAGGTCTAATCTTTCTAAAACACAGCCCTAGCCAGGTCTGTCCCCTGCCCCACCCTGTTCTTCAGGTTGAAGACTGTCATACCATGCAGGATCTGAGCCTACTAGATCCCTCCCCCCTTCTCTGCTCTAGTGACATAGAGCTGGTTTAATTTCCTCAACCACTAGTCCCTCCTAAGGCCTTTGTACGTGCCATTTCCTTTGCCTAAAATATTCTCTTTTATCTGGCTTATTCCTATTCATCCTTCAAGTGTCAGCTTAATTATCCCCTCCAGGAAGCCCTATTCCTTGATGCTCCCAACACAGAATGGGCAAGTGTACTGTAGATCCCCACAGAAGATTTAGGTCTCAAAGAAGATATGACCGTGGAAGAGGTCAAATAGCAGTCCATCCAGTCTGTTCAGTCCATCCATGGGCTCAGAGTTCAAACTAACCTGATTTCCCATCCCACTCGGCCACAGTGTGGTAGAGCAGCGGGCAGTGTGAACATCAGCTCCACCTCTTTGAGTTCCTTTTTCACAGATGAATAAATCAGACTCTGTCTACACCAGTGCTCGAGAGTAGAACTCTAGGGTGAGCCACAAATGTAATTTGCAACTTTCTTTTTAAAAAGATTTTATTTATCTATTTATAAGAGAGGCAGAGACACCGGCAGAGGGAGAAGTAGGCTCCATGCAGGGAGCCCCAGCAGAACTCAATACCAGGACCCAGGGATCACACCCTGGGTGATCACACCCTGAGCTGAAGGCAGACACTCAACCACTGAGCCACCCAGGTGTCCTGTAATTTGCAATTTTCTAGCCACAGTTTAAAAACAAGGGAAATTAATTTTAATAATACATTTTATGTAATCCATGCATAAAATATTATTTCAACATGTAATCAATATTTTTAAATTATCAATGATCTATTTTACCTTCTTTTCCTCATTCTGTCTTTAAAAATCTGGTGTGTATTTTATACTCAAAATGTGTGTCTCACTTTGGATTCCACATTTCAAGCACCCATGAGGCTAAAAGCCATTATACTGCACAGCACAGGTCTGTGTGGGTATTACATGAGTGTGTACAAATCTAAAAATCTGTGGAGCTGAACACTTAAGACTTTGACCTTTTTTGTATGGGCTTCTAGGGGCTCAGGGCAGAGATGGGAGGCCCAATTAGTGCCCCGCCTCCCTCCCTACACTGCCTAGGAATTGGACCTCATGATTTCTTAGTGCCTTCCAGATTTTTCCTCTCCTTCACTAGTTTCTCCCTTCCTTGGTTTTCTAGCCTTTTGTCCACGCCTCACATGTTGGGAACATCCCAGAATCCTCTGGGAAGAGCCTATCACCCAGGAATAAGGTCTTCCTGACCCAGATCCCAGAAGATTCCAGAATATGGCCATGATACCACCTTGTGGCCATGTTCCTAAACAAATAATACTATCCAGACCCGAACCTAGGAAGCAGCCTTTGTTCACTCTGCCCTCAGCCAGCAGGTCACCTTATGGGCAGAATCCTAGGCCAGGCTCCAAGAGGAGACAGAAGAACCAGACCCTGAGCTGTCCTGGGGCACAAGGCTTAATGGCCTGAGGCATGCAGCAAATATTTGCACATTTGCCCTGGGTTGGGTAACTGATGAGGCCATGTTCCTAACCCACCAACCTCCTCTATGGAAGGGTTGGAATTGAGAAGGATTAGGGGATGTTTTCTCTAGCTTTTTCTCCCTTTTGTCTATACACATGGTCTTCCTCTCTGAGCTTCCTCTACCCATGAGGGGAGGCTGACCTCATCCTAGGATGAGGGTGGGGATGGGCCAGGCCCAGGATATATTCTCCCCCATGTCAGGTGAAGAGATTGGAGGAAAAAGTGATGGCATCTACCAGAGCTGAGCTGGTTCCTAGGATCTTGGAATCTTTCTTCCCTGCATTGAACAGAAGAGAAAACTAAGGCTTCGAGAAGGGAAAGGACCTGTGAACTTCAACAGATCCAGTAAGCCAGAAGGTCTACCAGATTTCTTGCCTCTCCTCACCTGGCAGATACATATCTGAGGTCTCAAGTCCTTAATCATAGTTTTCTCCTACCCAATTACTTGCCTTTTCCCACTATTCAACCTCCTTGGCCCTTCAAACTCCTTGACTGATGGTCCTGCTCCCTCGAGTCTCTGCAGTGGCCTCCTACTTGTCTTGTGCTCCTAGTCTCCACTTATCTTCATAGAGTCTACTCCTCTGGCCCAGGGTGGTGATGCAGCATTCCAACAGGAGCAGGCTTTGTAGGCAGATTCCAATCTTCAGCCTCAGCTGTGAGGCATTGGGTATGTTGCTTAACTTCTCTGGGCCTCTTGCTCCTCACGTGTAATAATAGTTGATTCATGATTCAGGGTTGAGGATTAAATTGTATAAAACCCTTAGCATAGTATGTAGCACATTAATAAATATTCAATAAATATTAGCTGCCAGTATTATAGTATTAGCATCAGAAGATTTTTTTTTAATTTTTTTATTTATTTATGATAGTCACAGAGAGAGAGAGAGAGAGAGAGGCAGAGACACAGGCAGAGGGAGAAGCAGGCTCCATGCACCGGGAGCCCGATGTGGGATTCGATCCTGGGTCTCCAGGATCGCGCCCTGGGCCAAAGGCAGGTGCCAAACCTCTGCGCCACCCAGGGATCCCTAGTATCAGAAGATTGAGGGGAGAGGAAGGAAGGGGGCAGAAGGAAGATTTGAGCTGTTAAAATGAGAACCCTTGGGATGCTCAGAACAGGCACAGGAAGAAATCAGAACATTTCTATTTATTCTATTCTGTCCCACAGGACTGAATATTTTTTACTCATCATAATTTGTTGTAAGCATTAAATAATATTAAATCTATGCTGGGTCCTGACAGGATAGATGCAAACATCACCAACAGGGTGCTTTTGTGGTCCACAAGTGCCTTACTTAGTGTGCTAAAATAGAGAAGATATTACTTGATATATTCTTGAAGCTGAAGTGTTTCCAAGTTTGCTAGTTCCAATTCTGTTATTTCTTGGGAATGTCTTTAATAACAAGAACAGGAAGAAATAAACAGTGTTGGTTCCCTAACATTGAAGTTTCAGGAATGTGGTTTTTGTTTTCCAGAAGAGACTATGAGAATGACCTCATTTCTGACAAAGGAAAAGTTGAACTCTTGCCTTTAGTCTGCCTGTTGAACCCAACAAAAACAGCAAAGGAGAATATATTTGGCAACTTTGTCTTAACTGAAGCTAGTACTCCCTTGTCTTTTCATAATGATGGTACTCTGTGACTTTTTCAAAGGAGAAAGCTCAAGCAGGAATTTTTTTAAGGTATACTGAGAGCTCATTCAGTGCTAAGCCTGTTCTATATCCTTACAACAAACTTCCGAAGAAATAAATTTCCCCAATAAACAAATGAGGAAATGGGGACTTCTGTAAGTGAAACTGCTCATCTAAATTCATATAGCTAGTAAGCATGGGGACTTTCAATGCCCTTCAGTCGAAGACCACCAGGAATACACCTGTGGTTGGATGGGTTGGGCTTATTACTGGTTATCAGAAAGTGAAGGATGCAAACCATGAGGAATGATGGAGTATCTCAATAACAGAGGGTTAGAAAGGACATTTAGATTTGGGGCTTATGTTAAATAATTTTGGGGAGAGCATATATTCAACAGGAGAACATCAAGGACTACCTGTGAGTGCCAGGCTAGCTCTGGGATATCAAAAGCTGCTTTTATTTTTCTCAGAGCCTGAACTCAGATCCAGGTTTGTGTGGCTATAAACATGTCCTGTGTTACTCCCTGTTCACAGAAACCTGAAAAGAAGACCAGCAGATGAGGAATTTCATCTATGAGTTTATTTCATCTACTACCTTCACCACCTACTCAGACTCAATCTCTACTACAGCCTGTGGGATAATTGTAGGCAGTTAATAAATGTTTGCCAAAAACTCCAGAGAACAACTGCCTAGGTACAAATTGCATCTCTACCAGCTATCAGTATGTGAGTTGGACATTTTTAATTAAGTGATAAAATTGTGTAAACTTTTTAAAAGATTTTATTTATTTATTCACAAGAGACACAGCGAGAAGCAGAGGGAGAAGCAAACTCCTTGCAGGAGCCTGATGTGAGACTCAATCCTGGAACTCCAGGATCATGGAGCCAAAGGCAGATGCTCAACTGCTAAACGACCCAAGCATCCCAAAATTGTGTAAACTTTAAAAAGTTTTCCTTTATCCATTTGTAAAATGGAGATAAACACCAAAACCATTCAAAGGACTGCTGTGAGGGCCAAATGAACTCTTGTGTGGAGTGTGTTTAGTTAAGCTCAGCAAATGTTAGCTATTACTATCTTCAGGATAAGTAGCCTGTTAGTTTTGTGATCACATGTTCAATACTTTTCCCACTAGACATGAAAGCAAAGATTTTGTCTTGTCTCTTACTGTATCACCAGTGCTTAGCACATAAACAAATGTTTGATAGATAAGTACATTGGCTAAGACCCAGGAACTCCCCCCATTTTGTGGGTAAATTTTAATAATTTAAATAAAAGTCGCAACAACGATATAAGGAACTCCCATGTGCCTTTTACCTTGATTCACCACTTGTTTATATTTTGCCTCATTTACTTAATCATTCACCCGCCCATACACACACACATCCACTTTTTTCTGAGTAATTTGAAATGAGGTAGAGTCATTGTGCCCTTTCACCCCTCAATATTTCAGGGAATATTTTCTAAGAACAAAGACATTCTCTTAAACACAATATAGTGATCAAATTTAGAAAATTTAATGTTGCTACAATAAGGATTAATAGCTAGTCCGCAATCTATATTCAAATTTGTCACTTCTCCCAATATTGTGCGTTACACTTATTCTGCTTCCCATCGCCCTCAGAATCCAGTTTAGAATCACACACATTTTGTGGTCATGCCTCTTTAAACTCTTTTAAACCAGGATAGTTCCTCAGCCTTTCTCTTTCGAGTGCCCTCGATTTGGGTTTATTTCATGCTTCCTCCTGAGATTTGGGTCATACATTTTTGACAGAAATACCATAGAAGAGATGTGTGTCCTTCTCAGTGCAAATTATTGGAAGGAACATGATCTTTACTTGAGCTATAATTGGCAATGTTAGCTTAATCACTGTGATTCACTTGTTCTTCGAGGTTATACCTCTGTAAAATTACCATTTCCCTTTGGTAATTGATAAGTAATTTATGGGAGACCCTGTAACTGTGTATTTACCCTGTTCCTCTAGTTTTACCATTCATTATTGATCTAACTCCATCAGTCTTGTTAGTTGGCATTCTACTAAAAGGAGAGGTCTTCCCTTCCCCCTCTTTATTTACTTATTTATATCAGCAGAGGGTCGTGGGTTACCATTTTATTCCATTAGTTATATTCTGTCACCATCATCATGTATTTTGATGCTCCAACTGCCTTGATTGGACCAGTGGTATTTCCTTCCGGTTAGCTCCTGCGTCCTTTAACATGTTCTCATCGTTCTGCTTCTCAGCATCCCTACGTCCTGATGCAACAAGATGTTCCAAGCCTACCTGGTACTTTCCTCGTCAGGACCCAGGCTCTTTGAAAAGCTGCCAAAAAGCCCGTTTCTCCGCTTCCTGCCCCCAGGCGGAACCTTAGAGCCCCTGATCCCTGATCTGGGCGGGAGAACCGCGCAGCGGACCAGCCCTTTCCGGTTGCGGCCGGAAGTCCTCGGAGGGGGGGCAGTTCTGCGTCAGGTGACCCGAGTGTGCGTAGGAGGGATCGCAGGTCTTACCCGGCAGCCTGAAGGGACGCAGTGGCGGGGCGCCGGACGGACGGACGGACAAGCTGAGGTGGCCTCAGCGGCGTTAGCTGAACGGAGGCAGGTGAGTGTTGGGCTGAGGTGGTCGCTTAGGCGCTGTCGAGGGCGAGGGACGTGAGCAGGGGGTCCGCCTTAACACGGCCCGCGGGCTGAGACACCTGGCCCGGCGGCGCAGAGCCCAACCCCGGCTCCGCCCGGGACCTTCCGCCGCAGGAGGGAGGTCCGGCTCGCCTGGCGGCCTTCTGTCCTGTGATTACAGTTTGGGGAAACTGAGGACCCGAGAAGGGAGAAGGCTTCCCACGAGCTCTCCTTTCTGGGCAGGGGCTCACTCTTAACCCTCCTGTCCCCGTCTCCAGACTGCCTCTCTCAGGTGGATGCGCTTTAAATGATTTTACCTCCGGTGGAGAGGCCGAGCCTGGGAGTCGGGGTGAACCGAGCTAGACCTTCGCTTTCAGCCGATTGTGCGTTATGGGCCCGATCCATCACCTGTTGAGCCTGAGTTTCCTCATTTGTAAAAATGAGACAGTGTTCTTCAAAATACGCCCCTTACACTGTCTGTTTTGAAATGTCCCGGGAGTCATGCTTTACAATGTAGGACTCAGATGAGACAGACCTCTGATTTAGAAGCTGGGTCGGAACCTGGGAACGTTTTGGACGTAAACCTGCTGTACATCCTGATGCTGGAAGTCCACTGATTTTAAGTGCTTTCCTGCTGTGAGTACTAGATACCCGTTCTTTTCTTTGAGGCACCTGGAGCCGGTTCCGGATCTTTGAAAGTATTAGGATGTTTAGCCTAAAAAAGAGAACAGTGGAAGGAAACTGTCTTTAAAAACGGCAAAAAAAAAAAAAAAAAAGTTATGGTGAAGAGTGCTTTTATCTTTGGAGTTGAAAGTGCCAGAACTAGGACCCAAATGGGTGGATTCTATGGACTTAGAATGTGACCAGCAATGGAATGGATTCCCTCCAAAAGTAATGAATTCCCTATTGAAGGAGGTATATAGGTATTAAATGGAAGTCCTTTCCAACTTGAAGTGTCTGATTCTGAGTAACTATTTTCAATCTTTATGGTGCTGATTGACTTCTTTTTTCTGCCCTCTTTTCTTTCTTTTTTTTTTTTACTTTTTATTTATTTATTTATGATAGTCACACACAGAGAGAGAGAGAGAGGCAGAGACATAGGCAGAGGGAAAAGCAGGCTCCATGCACCGGGAGCCTGACGTGGGATTCGATCCCGGGGCCTCCAGGATCATGCCCTGGGCCAAAGGCAGGCGCTAAACCGCTGCGCCACCCAGGGATCCCTCTGCCCTCTTTTCTTGACACTTCCACCAAGCCTATGTTTTTTAGAAGTAAGGCCAGTGGGTATGAATTAATGTAATCTGTTCCTGGTTGTCCTGTGCACCATCCTTTTCCAGGACTTTGGAATGGCCCATATGATAAGGGCTTCTTAAATGTTTGTTAAATAACTAAGGAAGTACCCCACCCCATTGGGTCATGGCTTATGTTCTTAGAATAACTTGGAAATGCTGCTGAAGACTTTGTGTTTGATCAGGAGAAGCCAGTGAACTCTTTGGATCACAGAATTGAGGAGCCTCGGTCAGAAGGGCCCCTCAGGGTTGTTCAGGCCAGCCTTTCCTCCCTGGGACGCAAATCCCTCTTTAATCCTCTCCCCAACAATGTGTTGTATAGCTCTTGTGGCTAATGAGAGAATTTTTGCAATCTGTCAGTTAACTTTTCATCCAGCATTTAAAACCAGTCCTCTTAGGGACTTGACTTGCTAGTTCATCCTCCTACAGGTAATGCTTCTAGCATATCATTAGTTTTCTTTTCTTTCTTTCCTTTTTTTTTTTTTTTTTTTAAGATTTTATTTGAGAGAGAGAGAGCGCTTGTGAGCAAGTATGAGTGAGGGGAGGGGCAGAGGGACAAGCAGACCTCCCGCTGAGCCCCAGGGCTCATCCTAAGACCCTGAGATCCTGACCTGAGCCAAAATCAAGAGTTGGGTGCTTACTGAATTAGCCACCCAGGTGCCCCTAGCCTAACTTTAGTTTTCTAATCAAACGTCAGAGTTCCTAAAACCAGATCACTTTTTCAAAACCTGTAAGAATGCTTACATTGTCTAATGGAGCAAAGATTCCATATTATGAATCAATTCTGCTCACATCCTACCCTCTCCCAAAAAATAGATTGGGTTTGAGCCAAGACTTCCTGCCTGTGTTTACCTTCCTGCTTTGTTTGTGTTTCCTAAGATTAAAAAAAAAAAAAAAAAAAAGTTGTGAAATGCTTATTCAGATATTGTCCCGGTGCTAGGTAAAATTATTGTAATTTAATGATGTCTCTAATACTTCTTAATCTGAAACTTTCCTTTATAAAAGTACCTGAATCGGCATTTCCAAAGTGTATTCTTCAAGCCACTAATTTGAAGAAAAAAGTGTTCCATAGTAAAAATAAGTTTAGAAAATGCTATATATCATTATCCTTTCTGGAACTTTTCAGTGTATAGTACCACATTAAATATACTGAGATGTTCTATAATAAACATATCTAACCTTGTTTAATCTAGGGTTGCCAAGCTTTTTTTTTTTTTAAGATTTTATTTATTGATTCATGAGAGACACAGGCAGAGGGAGGAGCAGGCTCCATGTAGGGAGCCCGACGCAGGACTCCATCCCGCGACCCCAGGATCACACCCTGGGCTGAAGGCAGCGCTAAACCGCTGAACCACCCAGGCTGCGCTAGTGTTGCCAAACTTAATTATGAAGCACTTTTTTTTTTAACTGAAGCACACATTGGCAAATTCTTCTTCTTCTTCTTTTTAATTAACTTGCTTAAATCTCTACACCCAGTGTGGGGCTTGAACTCATGACCCCGAGATCAAAAGTCACATGCTCTTCTGACTGAGCCAGCAAGGTGCCCCTTACATTGCCAAATTCTGACCTAGAGAGTCTGCAGTTTATGGCATGTGGGCCAAATCTGGCTCTGGTGCCTGTTTTTGCATGGCATGTGAGCTAGGGATGGACTTTACATTTTTAAATGGTGGGGAATAAATCCAAAAAAATAATATTTTGTGATATCTGAAAATTACAGGAAAATTAAAAACTATAAATAAAATTTTATTGGAACACAACCACATCCACTAATTTACATATCATCTTTGGCAGAAGAGTTGAGTACTTGCCCCAAAAACCATATGGTTCACAAAGTCTAAAGTATTTACTATATGATATTTTACAGAAAAAACTTACCAGCCGCTGACTTGCATCATGTACAATTTTTAAATATTTTTCATGTACATTTTAAACTCTTTTTTACCTTTTTAACTTTTTTAACATTTGCTAACTTTCTAACTTTTGTATAATTTATTTTACTTTCAAATAACTTTAGACTTGCAAAAATAATATACAGACTTCCTGTATACTTTTCACCTAGCTTTCCCTAATGTTAACCTTTTTACATAACCATGTTAAAAGTATCTAAATAAGAAATTTAACATTAATGCAATATTACTAAGTAAACTATAGACTATTCAAATTTAATCATTTGTCCTACTAATGTCCTTTTTCTTTTTTTTTTTTTTTCTTTTTTTTTTTTTTTAATGTCCTTTTTCTATTCCAGGATCCAATCCTGTTTCCTACATTGCATTTAGTTGTCAAGTCTACTGAGTGTCTAATGACCTGAGAAGTTCCTCAGTCTTTTTTGTCTTTCATGACTATAAACTTTTGAAGAGGAGTGGCCAATTATTTTGTAGAACATCTCTCAGTTTTCCTTTTTTTTTTTTTCCCTCAGTTTTCTTTTAAACAGAATTCACGTATCGTAAAATTCACCATTTAAAAGAGTACAGTTCAGGGATCCCTGGGTGGCGCAGCGGTTTGGCGCCTGCCTTTGGCCCAGGGCGCGATCCTGGAGATCCGGGATCGAATCCCACGTCAGGCTCCCGGTGCATGGAGCCTGCTTCTCCCTCTGCCTGTGTCTCTGCCTCTCTCTCTCTCACTGTGTGCCTATCATGAATAAATAAAAATTAAAAAAATAAATAAAAATAAAAGAGTACAGTTCAATAGTTTTTAGTACGTCCACGGATTGTGTAACCATCACCATGATTTTAATCCCAGAACATTTTCGTGTCCCCCAAAAGAAAACCTAATATATGTTAGCAGTCACTCCTTATTCTCCCCTCTACCCATCAACTGGCGACCACCAAAATAGATTCATACAGTATGTGGCCTTTTATGTTTGGCTTCTTTCATTAAGCATATGTTTTCACAAGGTTCGTCCATGTTGTGGCCTCTATCAGTACTTCATTACATTTTTGGGTGAATAATATTTCATTATACTTATACCACATTTTGTTTATCCATTCATCAGTTGATTGACATTTAGGTTGTTTCTGCCCTTTGTATGTTGTGATTAAATCTGCTGTGAACATTCATGTACACATTTTTGTTTGAAAATATTTTCTTTCTAGATGTGTCTGCTTAGGAGTGGAATTGTTGGATCGTATGACAACTCAATGTTTAACTTTTTGAGGAACTGCTGAACTGTTTTCTACAGCAGCTGCACCATTTTACGTTCCCATTAGGAATATGTGAGGATTCCATTTTCTCCACATCCTCTTCAACACTTATTATTGTCCCTTTTGTTGTAATTATTATTATATCGACCCTAGTGGTTGGGAAGTGGCATCTAATTGTAGTTTTATTTTCGTTTCACTAATGACTAATGATGTTGAACATCTTTTCATGTGCATATTGGCCATCTGTGTGTCTTTGGAGAAATGTCTATTCAAATCCTTTGTCCTTTTTGTAACTGAGTCCTTCATTATCATGCACAATTTTGTATGTAAATATTCAAAGAGTTTGCAGATTCCCTGTAACCCCTTGAAGTAACTCAGAGTGAGCTGAACTGCAAAATCGGAGGCAATGCTAGTAACTCCCTGGTCTGAATGGAGTTGGATTTGAACATGCTGAAGTGCAGAGTAATTGTCCCTTTGAAACTGCTGATCATTCAGAGCTTCTTCCAACCCCAACCACTGCTGATCATGCAGAGCTGGGGTGGCCATAGTCATGTAAAGGGTACTACAGTATTATTTGAAATGTGGTAAGACCACTAGGAGTCCCATCTGAGAGCTATTCTGGTGGTTGTCTGGTCACAGGCGAGAAGTAGAGGAGTCAGTTGGGGTTTGGAACACTCCGGACTTGTGATATTGAGCCAGCTGCTTGGGGTGGCAGAGCCACCAGTGCACCCATGCCTCTTTTGACCCCAGAGCATTTGGCTATAACTAGATCATCTTGAGCATGTATTTAAAAATTAAAACAGGCGAGCCTGGATGGCTCAGTTGGTTAAGCATCCAACTCTTGATTTCAGCTCAGGTCATAATCTCAGGTTGTGAGATCAAGTCCTACATCAGGCTCTGCAGTGGGTATGCAGCCTGCTTAAGAGTCTCTCTCCCTTGGGGTGCTCAGGTGACTCAGTGGGTTAAATATCTGCCTTCAGGGATCTCTGGGTGGCGCAGAGGTTTGGCGCCTGCCTTTGGCCCAGGGCGCGATCCTGGAGACCCGGGATCGAATCCCACGTCGGGCTCCCGGTGCATGGAGCCTGCTTCTCTCTCTCTGTGACTATCATAAATAAATAAAAATTAAAAAAAAAAAAATCTGCCTTCAGCTCAGGTCATAATCTCGGGGTTCTGGGATCCAGCCACATCAGGCTCCCTATTCAGCGAGGAGTCTGCTTCTTCCTCTCCCTCTGCCTCTCTCCCTCCTCCTTGCTGTGCTCTCTGCTCTCTCTCGTGTTCTCGCTCTCAAATAAATAATAAAATTTTTAAAAAGAAAAAAAGCTTGTTTCTTCCCCTCCCTCTCTTTAAAAAAAGTGTGTTTTTTTTTTTTTAAATATCTTATTTATTCATGAGAGAGAGAGAGAGAGAGAGAGAGAGAGACAGGCCGAGGGAGAAACAGGCTGTTTCTGCAAGGAGCCTGATGTGGGACTCCATCCCGGATCCCAGGATCACACCCTGAGCTGATGGCAGACGCTCAACTGTTGAGCCACCCAGGAATCCCTAAAAAAAAAAATTTTTTTTTACAAAGAAAGCAGGTCCTTTAATTTTCAATGCTTTTAATGTTTTAAGCTACAGTAAACTAAACAAGTATTAATTTTACTTTTTTAATGGACTATACACGTATACCAATAATAAGAGTTTTTTTTTTAATTTTTTAAATTTTTTTTAAAGATTTTACTTATTTATTCATAGAGATGAAGAGAGAGAGAGAGAAAGAGAGAGAGAGGCAGAGACACAAGCAGGCTCCATGCGGAGAGCCCGACGTGGACTTGATCCCGGGACTCCAGAATCATGCCCTGGGCTGCAGGCGGAGCTAAACCGCTGCGCCACCGGGGCTGCCCAATAAGAGTGTTTTTATTGTGATAATTTTTTTTAAGATTTTATTTATTTATTCATAGAGACACACAGAGAGAGGCAGAGACACAGGCAGAGGGAGAAGCAGGCTCCATGCAGGGAACCCGATATGGGACTCCATCCCGGGTCTCCAGAATCACACCCTGGGCTGCAGGCGGAGCTAAACCGCTGCGCCAGTGGGGCTGCCCTAATGTTCTTAATATGGTATTAAGTCTGAAGTTAAAGGGGAATAGTGTGCATTAGTCTTCTTGAATGATTCCTCTTAGTTGAATGTAAAGATTTTGTATTTTGGACGACATTTTAAAATTATGGGCGTGAATTCTACCAACAAATAAAATGCTTGAGGAAAATGCAGACAATCTTTAATTGGCACAGTAATACAGAAAATACAGAAAATAAAAATGCAAGCTGAAACTACAAAAAAGGACAAAGACACACAAACAGATCACTGAGGTGCTATCTGTTTTTAAAATTCACAACTGTTGCAATTTTTCCCATTGATCATTACCACTTTTTGTAGATCTTTTCTTTTTTTTTCTTTTTTTAAAGACAGTATTCACCCATTTTATTTTTCTTTATTTTTAAGTAGGCTCTATACTCAGTGTGGGATTTGAACTCCTGACTCTGAGATCAAGAGTCACATACTCCATCAACTGAGCCAGCTCAAATTTTTCCAATTTTTTATTGTAGTAAAATACACATAAAGTTTATCATCTTAACCATTTTTAAGTGTTTTCAGGGGTATTAAGTACTTTTATACTGTTGTGCAACTATCACTACCATCCATCTCCATAACTCCTCGTTTTGCAAAACTGAAACTCTATGCCATTAAACAGTAACTCACTGTTCCTTCCTCTCCTCTACCCCTGGCAACCACAATTCTACTTTCTATCTCCATAATTTTGACTACTCTAAATAACTCATATGAGTGTAATACTACAGTATTTTTTATGACTGGTTTATTTCAGTTAGCATAGTGTCCTCGGGATCCTTGGGTGGCCCAGTGGTTTAACGCCTGCCTTCAGCCCAGTGCGTGATCCTAGAGACCCGGGATCGAGTTCCGCACCAGGCTCCCTGCATGGAGCCTGCTTCTCCCTCTGCCTGTGTCTCTGCCCTTCTCTCTCTGTGTGTGTTCCCATGAATAAATAAATAAAATCTTAAAAAAAAAAACCTCTTAGAAAGTTTTCACCATAATTAGTTATATTTGTCATTCATTTTTTTATACTGTACCTTCGGAATATTTTAGAGCTCTTTAGTTCAGGCTCAGGTAAAATCTGAATTAAAAAGATTTTATAGATTCTGTATTAATAAGGATTTATGACTACATGAAAACAAAAGCAAAACTCTTATTTTGAAAACTCTTCTAATAACAAAGGAAGAGCAGACAGTTATTCCATTCACAAGTGAGGACTCTGGCTTAGTGAGTGGCAGAGCTGAGATCAGACAAGGTCCTCTGGTTCCAGATTCTTCCTTTCAGTGTGTTATACTAGAAATCCACAGCCCTTAACTGAGATCTGTCCAATCTGAGCATGTTTTCCTTAATACAATATTTTATGCAATTATATTTGTTTGAATTGAAATTGGCAGATTCCCCATTGTTCATTGACATACAGTTATCAAACATTTTACTTTGTGTCAGGCACTGTTCTTGGGCTTTAGGAGGTGTCTGACTTAGAGTAAGCAATAGATAGTTTGATAATTTTTTTTAAGATTTTATTTATTTATGTGAGAGAGAGAGAGACAGAGATAGCAAGAGAGAGCACAAGTGGGGAAGAGAAGGAGAAGCAGGCTCCCCACTGAGGAGGGAGACGGTGTGGGACTCCATTCCAGGATCCTGGGTTGATGACCTGAGCCAAAGGCAACCAACTGAGCCACCCAGGAGCCCCAAGTATGATGAATAATTAACACTCTGTGTCAGTAATTATCTCTAATAGAGGGGATACCAATTTGGGAAAACCCAAACCTTTTCTGGTTGCAGATCCCTGATCTTTTTTAAAAATTTTCTTTTTCATTTGTTTCAGAATTTTGAGCAGTACTTACTTAAGAAAAAAATGACTCTAAAATGGTTATGTGATATTCCCAGTTCTGAAAAACATAAGGGTATTTTATTCTTTTAGGGTACTGATTTCCACAATTTCAGTTGGTTAAATTGAATCATATTAAGTTTATAGTTGTAAATACTCCTGGCTATCTGATCTATCAACCCACACACGTTTATGAGGTGTTCTTTAGTTGCCTGTCCCTGTGCTGAGTAAGGCACCTGGAAGCTGGGCCCAAGGACAAAGACACACAAACAGATCACTGAGGTGCTATCTGTTAAGCACATTGACTTGGGAGTTGGGAAGCTTTGCCTCTGACTGGCTCGGGTACCTTGGTCAAATGACCTAACTACTCTAAGCCTTAATCTAACACCCCAGTGGATGCTAACAATGGCATAGTAGTATTTATATTTACTTCAAAGACAGGTTATAAAATTAAATGAAATAATTCATGTAAAAGGCACTGAGGGTTAGCTGACATTATTCTTTTTTTTTAGCTGACATTATTCATGATGATAATAAATATTAAAAATGACTCCTGATTTTAAAATTTTGGGGGAAAATCTAATATTGCATGTATCAAACTAAGTGTGTCTCATTCTGGATTTTCTCATACACAGTTCTATTGTTTCACCTACTATGTCTTCAAAGAATGATCATCATTCAGAAAGGGATGTTGTGACTCATTCATTAAGCAGATTAACCAGGTACTTGCTGATTACATAGCTCTATAGGAAATTTAAAGAAGCAGTACACCTTCAGTCTACTTCATGAGACCTGACAGTGAAGGGGAGATTAACATTTCTCAAGCACTTAACTCTGTTGGCACTGTGCTAGTACCTTATTGTTTTATCTCTTTAACTTATAACTTATTTCTTTAACTTATCTCTTATAAACTATCCTGTGAGGAAGGTAATAGTTCCTTTTACACATAGTAAAACAAAGATACAGAGAGAAAACATCTGAAGTTACTAAGTGGCAGAGCTGAGATTTGAACCCAAAACCATCAAACTCCTTTGCTATGCTAGTTTTGTTTTTTGTTTTTTGTTCTTTAATGAACCCACATGCCACTGCCATGCTAGTTTTTAAGTACAAAAGTCCACACAAGGTTAAAGAACATTTTAAGACGGTGATATAAAGGATGATAAAAGGCAGTTCTTGGGTGACCCTGAAAAGCTTGTGCCAGCGATCATCCAAATTTTGGCCTCACCTTTTCTTATGAAACCTGGCAGTCTTTAAGGAAAAGCATTGAAGGGAAACCTGGGTGGCTTAGTCGGTTAAGCATCTGCTTCAGCTCAGGTCATGATCCCAGAGTCCTGGGATTGAGCCCATTTCAGGCTCCCTGCTCATCAGGGAGTTGCTGCTCCCTTTGCCCCTCCCCCGGCTCATTTTCTCTCACTCTGTCTCTCAAATAAATTTAAAAAAATTTTTTAAAGGAAAAGCTTTGAAATGTAAGCCAAAACAAAGAAAAACCCTTTTGATTCAGAAGTACCGGAAGAAAACATGAAAAAGTAGGAGCATCTGATCCCAGAGTCCCCACTCATATATGAAGGGCACAAGGACTCTAAGGCCTTTCTTCCTGCCTCAGTCCCAGCTCTTGCTGCCTTAACATGACCATATGTGTCCTGGGCTCCAGCCATGTTGAACCCAGCAAGCACAGTAAATTGTCCATTTGTCCTATGTTGTGTGTTTCCCCAGCATGCCCTACAGTCATGTACTCTGTACATACTTCCATCAGCACTCAGCATGCTAGGCTACCTTTTTGTTTTACTTGTTTATGTTCCCCTTTAGTTGGAAACCCTTTATCTCTGTATCTTGAATGCTTTGCAAATAAGATCTTTAATAAAATCTTTAAAGATGGGGTGCCTGGGTGGCTCAGTTGGTTAAGCATCTGTCTGCCTTTGGCTCAGGTCATGATCTAAGTGTCCTGGGATCAAGCCCCTCATTGGGCTCCCTGCTCAGCGGGTAGCCTGCTTCTCCCTCTCCCTCTTCTCCTCTCTGCAGCTTGTGCCCAAATAACTAACTTTTAAAGAATAATAAATCGGGACTCCTGGGTAGCTCAGTGATTGTCTGCCTTCGGCTTAGGTCATGATCCTGGGGTCCTGCGATTGAGTCTCACATTGGGCTCCCCGCAGGGAGCCTGCTTCTTTCCTCTCTCTGTCTTCTGCTTCCCTCTCTGTGTCTCTCATGAATAAATAAATAAAATCTTAAAAAAAAAAATCTTTGAAGGTAAAGGAGTGGTTGGTTGAACAGAGAGGTTAAAGAGCACCATAGAAAAGGACCAATGCCACCCCAAATGAAAAAGGCTAGTCCTCTCAGCTTCCTCTGTCCTTTTGGACTTGGAAGGCCATTCATGCCCATGGTCCTATATTTGAGGGCCAGGCCTCTGTGAGCTAGCCTAGGGACCTACCTAAACAACATTTAGACTCTAAAATTTTTAGAGCCTGATTTTTTTTTTTAATTTTATTTATTTATTCATGAGAGACACGGCACGGGGGTGGGGGGTGGGGGCAGAGACACAGGCAGAGGGAGATGCAGGCTCCATGCAGGGAGCCTGATGTGGGACTCAATCCCGGGTCTCTAGGATCACGCCCTGGACTGAAGGCGGCGCTAAACCGCTGAGCCACCCAGGCTACCCTAGAGCCTGATTTCTATGTGTTCCAAGTTCCAATCAACTTACTTAGATTTCTTCCCACTCCAACCTTCTGTGAGTGTGATGTAGATGTTTCCAGAATGCAGCTCTCATCTCTACCTACATGTGGTCCAGCAGCAGCCTAATGAGCAGCACAGATAGGCTCAGGCAAGCTATAGTTCCTGGCAGAAAGCTTCTGTATGAACAAAGAGGTCCCCACAGGAACAAGAACTCTGCTGGATATCCTCTTCGATTGTGCCAGTTACTTATCACCCAAATTTGCAATCTTCATAACTAGGATTAACATTCTTAGGTGCCTCAGCATACCCTGGTCCAGGGATTCTTAGAGTTTAAAGGGCAGAGAAGGCAGATTTTGAATACCTGCAATTCTCTAGAACCTGAAAACTAAACACAAGAATGCTACGAAGAGATTTCTTCATGAGGTCAAGTTCCCCAGTATTTCCTGAAGGGATATGCAACTTTTATGTTCTCTCCCTTGCTCAGTTCCTGTGAGGTAGACCAGGCCAGCCCTGGGAAGGTAATAGGAGTGGGGATGCTGGGTCAGTTAATTTCAGCTTCCAGGCTCTGTATTCCTAAGGGATCATTAGATATTACAAATCTGCTTTAGTCCCAGCACCACATCTGCCACCCTGGACATGTCAAATTTAGGAATGTTTTTTGAAACTAGATATGAATTTGTTTATTTTAATGGTCAGCTCTGTCTTAGATGGACCAAGTGCTAGCTGGTTTGAGATCTCAGCAGACTTGTCCTCCATCCCCCCAGTTTATCTGACCTCTTTATAGTTTCTGTGTACTGTAGCTGGTGGTTGTATATTTTAAAAGACAGACCGTGAGGTCACTGTCCCTCCCAAACTCTGTGCTGTGTCATATTGCTTTGTGCTTTTGGTAGAGTCCTTCCCTATTTGAGAGCTTGGTTTCCAAAACTTCATCAAAGAATCACCTGGAGTGGAAGGTAGGGACACTTATTTGAAAATACAGATTCTTGGACACTATCCAGATTGAAATTCTATTTAAATCACTGAGGGGGGTCTAGGAACCAGATTTATGGGAGGGTGCCTTGTTTAGGAAAAACAGGCGAGTTTGATGGAGCCCCTTGTTAAGAATTCTTATCATTATTCATGTTTCTTTCTTAGCTCCTGTTCTAAATTCCAGAGTCTCAACTTGGCCATGCTCTTCTTTGACTCTGTACACAGCTGGTAGCCCCAAGCCTTAAATGTAGTTGGTACAGAGATCTGTACCAACTACATTTGGTAGTAGAGGTGTAGAGATCTGTTGATTGAATGCATAAATGCATGCTTCACACACACTTCAATGAACAGAAATTGTAGTTACAGCATTGTATAATAAACTTGAGGGAAAACAAAGTCCAGGTATTTAATTTTGTAAAGCTACATGTTAAAGGGTAACATGTAAGAGTAAAAAGAGTGCCAGTGTTGTGTTGAAAAGTCTGAATTTGGCACTGGATGATGGCCTGGCCTTGGACAAGTCCTCTGACCTTCTTAGCCTGATGTCCTCTTCTGTAAAATGGAGTAAGGATCAGAGTGGTAATAGATGTGAATGTGCTTGAAAGGCACAAAGTAATCAGGAGTGAAGAATGGTCAGAGTAGGGATAGGGGCACAGAACCAACCACAACAAGGTTGCTATGTGGTCAGGTTGAAGTTCATAGTCCCTGACAGGACCAGGAGAAAGTTTTAGTAGGATGACAGCTCAGGCATGCTCTGAGTCTCCTTCCCTTTTATTCTCTCCACTTCCCGAGCCAACCAGGGCCCTCTGTCTTCTGAGCCTCTTTCCCACTCCTGCTGGGCCTAGGAGGCTGTGACCACATTCTCTTGTTCTGCAGGTGTTCAGTATACAGTCCCCAGGGAAGGTTGCTCATCTCTGCCATACTGCCTTGGGGTGGTGAGGTTCCTGTGCATGAGGGTAGGGAGGAGGTGAGAGGAGAAGCCTCCAAAAATAAGTGTGTGGCTCTGCGGCCCAGGATGTGTTGCAAAGAAGGGTTTGTGAGCAACTAGCCTGGAAGTTGACCAAACCAGTCACACGTGCATGCACCCACTCACTCAGCAAATATTTCTGTGCCTACTAGGAGGAAGCTTTAGAGCCTGAGTAGGTACCACGTGGTCAGTCTACTAAGAATTAGAACAAGAGTTATGCAGTTTGCTTAGAGTTGGGATGTGCAGGCCTGTCCCAGTGTCTAAACTGCTGCAACCCTGCTACTGTCTGCAAACTGAGCTGTCCTGTTACTGTCCCTTGACCATTCCCATCCCAGCACCTGCCTTGATGATGACCCTCCCCTTAAGCCTTGTATCCCGGGATCCCTGGGTGGCGCAGCGGTTTGGCGTCTGCCTTTGGCCCAGGGCGCGATCCTGGAGACCCAGGATCGAATCCCACATCAGGCTCCCGATGCATGGAGCCTGCTTCTCCCTCTGCCTGTGTCTGCCTCTCTCTCTCTCTCTGTGACTATCATAAATAAATAAAAAAAAAAAAAAAAAAAAAAAAAAAAAGCCTTGTATCCCTTAGGAGTATGAGCCATGCAGAGCCTTGTTGGGTCCAAAGAGTAGAGAGGGTAATGAGCCAGGGTAAGGGGTGTCTATGTACATCTCCCCAGTAGCAGCAGCCTCTTCCTACCTTGGACCCTCCGGGTCACTGTATTATCTCAAAGGACCACCTTTGCATGGGATCCCTGGGTGGTGCAGCGGTTTGGCGCCTGCCTTTGGCCCAGGGCGCGATCCTGGAGACCCGGGATCGAATCCCACGTCGGGCTCCCGGTGCATGGAGCCTGCTTTTCCCTCTGCCTGTGTCTCTGCCTCTCTCTCTCTCTGGGTGACTATCATAAATAAATAAAAATTAAAAAAAAAATTAAAAAAAAAAAGGACCACCTTTGCAGCTCTGAGGCATGACACCCTCACTTTTCAGATGAAAAAAGGGGTTGTAGCCATCAAGTTATCAGAATAGTGGAGTCAGGACTTGAACTCAGAGCTTTTCAGGATTGGGGAAAACTGGAACATTGGGGGATTTTTTTTTTTAAGGATTTTATTTACTTATTTGAGAGACAAAATGAGTGAGAGAGCACATGAACAGGGGCAGAGGGAGAGGGAGAAGCAGATTCCCCTGCTGAGCAGGGAGCCCAACATAGCATTCAATCCTGGGATCATGACCTGAGCTGAAGACAGACTCTTGACCAACTGAGCCACTCAGGCACCCCAGAAGTTTTTTTTTTAATGCACTCTTGCCATGTTTTCTAATTTCAAAATTAATACATGTAAAAATGTTAGTTTTGTAAATGGGGAGGACTTAGAAAATATGTTACTACTTCTAAGCCCCCAACAATACAGATAGTCACTCTTAACAGTTTGGTATGTTTTTCCACATTTTAAAAAACATTTTCTAATATTTATATTTCATTATTGTAGTAATTATATATGCATTTTACAATTTCTTTTTTTAAGCGTTATTTTAAAAGTAATACCTGCTTATCATAAAATTTGAAAATAGGATAAGAATATAAAATTCAAAGTTCCCCAGCCTCTAATTCTAGAAATAATTATTGATAGTTTAGTGTGTGCCTTCTAGACATTTTCTTTGCCTTTGTGTGTGTGTGTGTATTCTTTTATATATTTTGTTTTTACCCAAATGCAGGCACATACTTTTTTGCAACCTAACCTTTTTAAAAAATTCCTTTTATTATGGAAATTTACAAGCACACATAAAAATAAGCTAATGGAATAAACCCCCATTCATCATCCAGCTCCAGCAGCCATCACCTTCCCTGTTTTGTCTTTTCTCTCCATTTTCGCCCCCAGAAGTATTTTAAAGCAAATCCCAAACATCATTCCTTCATAAATATTAAAGTCTGTATTTCTAGGGGCACCTGGGTATTTTTTTTTTAATTTTTATTTATTTATGATAGTCACAGAGAGAGAGAGAGAGAGAGAGGCAGAGACACAGGCAGAGGGAGAAGCAGGCTCCATGCACCGGGAGCCCGACGTGGGATTCGATCCCGGGTCTCCAGGATCGCGCCCTGGGCCAAAGGCAGGCGCTAAACCGCTGCGCCACCCAGGGATCCCAGCACCTGGGTATTTTAAAGCAAATCCCAAACATCATTCCTTCATAAATATTAAAGTCTATATTTCTAGGGGCACCTGGGTGGCTCAGTCAGTTAAGTGTCTGCCTTCAGTCAGGTCATGATCCCAGGACCTACATCAAGCCGTATACCGGGCTCCCTGCTCAGTGGGGGATCTGATTCTACTCCCTGTGCCTCTTCCCTCTGCTCATGTGTGGTCTTTCTCTCTCTTTCAAATAAATAAAGTCTTTTTTAAAAGGTATGTATTTCTAGCAGTTGAGTATTTTTTAAATTATGCAATGCCATAATCATAATAAAATTAACAGTAATTCCTTAATGTCAACTAATACCCAGGCTAAATCTAATTTTTGACAGTCATCTCACAAATGTCTTTTTATAGGTCGTTTGTTTGAACCTGGTTCCAGTGAGATCCACACACTTCCAGTGGTTGGTATGTCTCAAGTCTCAATTTAGAACTCCACGTTCTATATTATGCTATTTATTTTTTGGAGAACTTGGATTATTTGTCGTAAAAGGTCCCACATTCTGGATTTGCTGATTGCCTCCTGGAGTTGTTAAACATGTGCTTCTGTGCCCCATATTTTCTGTAAATAGGTAATTTATTTTGAAGACATGATTAGAGTTTATGTTTTAAAAGTGCTTCATTGTTAGTGATATGTACTTCCTATTGCATCACATCAAGAGACTATCATTAAGATTGATCAGTGAACCCAACTTTATGATTGTCTTTCCACTTCTCTACACAAAGTCCTTAATTTTAAAAGATAAACATATTTTAAAGAAGCTCACACAGGTCAGGTACTTGAGCCAGAATGACATGTGAAGGCCATAATATGGCCCCAAGAAGCAGACTCCATCCTAAGGAGAAGAGAACAGTTGTATGTGGAGAGAAGGAAGCGCTGGGTCAGGGAGAGAAGGTCTTGGAACTGAGGCCAGTGAGGCACTGGTGCTGCCAGCAGCCAGCTGCCCTTCTGGGACATTATGTAAAATGATGTAACTGAGTGAAAAAGTGGCAGTGAGCCGGTCTCCTCTCCCTGCTCAAGTCACTGAGCTACTGTTGTGGTGAGAGATGCTTGTGAGTCCAGAGTTCAAGTTGGTGGTGTGTTGAAAGGCTTCTTAGTCTGAGAAGACTGGCTTTTTGGTCCTTACATCTTCAAACTTTGGAAGCTGGAATCAGAGCAGTCTTGGTGCTCCAGTGGTGAGTCTCACACTTGTGGTAGGGCCACCTTCCTTGGAAAGAATGGATGAGAATACTTGGAGCAGCACAGTCTCAGAGCTGGATCAGGACAACTAAAAGACCATGTAGTTCAGTGCTTCAGTTTACAGATGAGAAAACTGTGGCCCACAGAGGAGAAGGGAGATTCCCAAAACACCTAGCAAGCTGGAGGCACAACTGAAGCCAACATCCAAGCTGCTGGTTCTCTGGCTATGATAATCAGCCAGCATCTCCTAGGAATTTCTAAGATGGTGAGGGTGGCCAAACCAAGCTCTTGACAGATTCTTTTTTTTTTTTTTTTTTAAGATTTTATTTATTTATTCATGACAGACACACACACAGAGAGAGAGAGAGAGAGAGAGGCAGAGACACAGGCAGAGGAAGAAACCCGACATGGGACTCGATCCCGGGTCTCCAGGATCAGGTCCCGAGCCGAAGGCAGCACTAAACTGCTGCACCACCCAGGTTGCCCTCTTGACAGATTCTTAAACTATACCCAGAATTTCTGGGTATCTTCCTGTTAGTCTTCCCTTCCTTCTTGTTCAGCTCCTGGCAGGTTCTTTGATTTGGAGGCAATATCTCCCAGCATTTGGTAGCCAGCCTGATCTGTGGTGATATAGTGGTTTGAATACAGACTGGGTGTCAGAGTTCCAGTCTCAGCTCCACAGTAGTCAGTTAAAGGACAGGTCTTGGGCTGCAGTTTTCTTTTCTTTTTTTTTTTTTTTTTAAGATTTTATTTATTTATTAGAGTCACAGAGAGAAAGAGAGAGAGAGAGAGAGAGAAGCAGAGCGAGAAGCAGGCTCCATGCACCGGGAGCCCGACGTGGGATTCGATCCCGGGTCTCCAGGATCGCGCCCTGGGCCAAAGGCAGGCGCCAAACCGCTGCGCCACCCAGGGATCCTAGGCTGCAGTTTTCTAAAGAGATTGGATCAGATCAAGTTTGCCCAAAGCATTATAAATGTGCCAAATGATTTCAGTGTGAGGATAAACAGCTTTTCTGTCATTATATTTGTATTTATCTTTCACTTATGGTAACTAATACTGGTTTTCTGTGTACAGCAGTGACATAAACCTCCTCTTTAAATGTATTGAGGTCAAAAAGTTAATAGATTTAGACCAAATAAGGAAGATGGTATTCTAACCTGGCAGGAGGGGGAATGTAGAAGATTGAGGTATGGAAGACATTGAGCTGAGTGACTTGTCTGGTTCTTAGCTTCCTAGCTAGCCTTTCATAGTTACACTTATATTCTGACATATACCAGTCACAACCTTCTGGTCTAAGATTCACTTACCAATATAGAGGCAGTCCAAAGTTAGAGAACGGCTTGTGAACATTTAATTTTATTGAGCACATATTACCTGGATTGGTTATCCTGGGAGAATGTAAAGACATGTGAGAAAGGGTCTCAGTTCCTTTGGAGAGCCATCTGGTTGGAGCTTGCTCTGTATTTGTGCATTGTGTTTGTGTGGTATATTTTAGGCTGTGTTCATGAAAGTTTTTCAGTCATTGTTCTCTGAGTAGTGCCTCATGAGTGTCATCCTCTGCAAAGTCTGTTTGAGAGTTCAGTCATAATCTGAACTTCTGGAGCTGAGAGAAGATGGGGATACTGCCATGGAAGCCGGGGAGAGTGGGCTGGAGAAACAGGCAATCAAGGGCTCTCTGCCTTTCAGGATTTTCCTGGGGAGAATCTTCAGTCAGAGTTTGCTGACTGCCAAGGATGGCAAGCAAGGGGCCCTCGGCCTCTGCATCCCCTGAGAACTCCAGTGCAGGAGGGCCCAGCGGTAGCAGCAATGGTGCTGGTGAGAGTGGAGGGCAGGACAGCACCTTCGAGTGCAACATCTGCCTGGACACAGCCAAGGACGCCGTCATCAGCCTGTGTGGCCACCTCTTCTGGTCAGTATTCCTGCCACCACCCCAGAAGACACACGGCCAGGTTTAGAAAGCCTGTGTCCTAGGCAGCTTTGGAACAGGGAGTTTCCTACCCACTTTAGGCCTCCTGATACAATCAGGCCCAAGAGCCAGGAGACCTGGGTTCTTATCCCAGTTCTGTTGCTGATGAGCTGAGTGGCCTTGGGCAAATCCTGTCCCCACTCTGGACTCTGTACCCCCACGTCTAATGTGAAAATACTCACCAGTTAGTGAGCGATTACTATTTGCCACTTGCTGTGCTGACAAAAAGGCACTATGTACAGTGGATATACTGTGGTACACTGTATGGCAAAGACAGCAGAGCCAGACTTCCTTGTTCTGAATCCTGAATCTGCCACTTCCCTACTGGATGACCTTGGGCAAGGTGCTTATACACCCTCTGTCTCATTTTACAGGGTTGTTTGTGAGCAGTCAAATGACTCAAAATACATAAAAAGCTTAGAGGAGAACATAGCACACACTGAATACTATGTGTTAGCGATGATCCTGATAATTGTTACTATATTTTATGTGTATCAAAATGAAGTGGCAGCGTTAGTTTCATTCAGGCCTTCATCATTATTGAATAGTCCCTCCTGGTTCTGAGGTTCTGGGTAAATGTTGGGATTTTATTCCTCTCCCTTGATTTTGAGCTGGGCCTTGAAAGGTAAATTGAGGTAAGTGGAGGGGTAAGAATGACAGATAAGGCAAAGAGTATGTGCCCCCCAAGGCAGGCATTCTCTACGGATAGACCTGTGCACTCTTGGATATGAGATTTTGAGACCCCAACACTGCTGTGTACTTCACAGAACGCCCTGGGTGGGGAGGTTGAGAAGTGTTAGGGGTTAAGTGAGGGTTAGGCGAGATTATCAAACCCAGATTTGATTGAGTAGGACATAAAGCTATGGGATATTTTTGATCAGGGAAGTGGTATGAAGAAAGGGTCATTTAAGCAGTATTTATTAAGGGAGTTTAAGATAAGATAGAGATAAATTTATTGAATAAATAGAATGGGACAGGTTGTTTTTGGCAGCTCTTGCCCTAATCATTAAGTTTGTTGTTTTTTTTTTAAGATTTTATTTATTTATTCATGAGAGACCCAGAGATAGAGAGGCAGAAGGACAGGCAGAGGGAGGGAGAAGCAGGCTCCATGCAGGGAGCCCGACGTGGAACCTCGATCACAGGTCTCCAGGATCACACCCTGGGCCAAAGGCAGGTGCTAAACCACTGAGCCACCCAAGCTGCCCCTAATCATTAAGTTTTATGCAGAAACTGTTGTTTCCTAGAAATTGGAGATTCTCCAGGGCATTATAAAACCTAAATTTGGGGACACCCGGGTGGCTCAATGGTTGAGCATTGGCCTTTGGCACTAGGCCTAGTCCTGGGGTCCTGGGATGGAGTCCCACTTTGAGCTCCCACTGAGGAGCCTACTTCTCCCTCTGCCTGTGTTTCTCTGCCTCTCTTTCTGTGTGTCTCATGAATAAATAAAATCTTTAAAAAACAAAACAAAAGAAGCCCAAGACTTGAAAATAAGTGACGAAATTAAGAATTAAATCAAGGTGCCATTAGAGAGAACACAGACTCTAATATGAAACAGATGCTTCCTATTAGTATGGTTTATCCCTGGGACAATCTGCCAGCCTTTCTGTACCTCAGTTTCCTCATCTGTAAAATGGAGATAATTATATTTTGTCATAGGTTAATATCATCTTCCAGTGACATTAACTAATGGAAATCTAGTCAGCCACAGCCTGGCACACAATAGTTGCTTAATAAATGGAGGTGATCACCACCTTTATTATAATTGTAAGCCTCTCCCTAAAAGAAAGTCACCTCCACTTCTCCCCGATAACCTTTGAGGGAAGTTGCCAGTGGATATCTGCCATGATTTGGGGTACTTTGGGCTCAGTTTGGAATGGCAAGTCAATGTGGAAGTCAGATGTCAGAGGTGTCTCTTACATCCAGGGGGATTGCATGTCTGGATGGTGAGGCTAAACTGTGGCTCAGGAACTGGGAAAGGAATTAGCCTGAGTCCAAATTTTACTCAGCTAGAGGAGTCATGTTATGAGGGACATAAACCATGTCCCTCGCTGTCCATGTCCACATTTTCCACTGTCCTAGCACATAGGAGGTGTTCAGTGGATATATGTTAGTTGGATGAATAAGTCAAGAGAGAAAAAATGAAAAATCTAGAGTTGAGTAACTTTTCCTTCAATTCTGTAAATGTCATTTTTTGCACCTAGTGCTAGGTGCAAGGGACAATAAACAGGAAATCAGGAGACTGACTTTTTAGTCCTGGTGCCATAGGCAAGTCATTTCATGTTTCTGAGTTTGGTTTCCTCATTTGAAAATTGAGAAACTAGACAACATTTCATTATAGTACAACTCGTTAAACTGAAGGTAGCCCTTTCTGCCAAACAGTATCCTCATCCTTTTCATTACTTAAAGATATTTTTTATAGTAAACTTGAACTTTTAAACCACTTCCTGCCAGCCTGAAGATTTTTTTTAAAGGTTTTATTTTTTTGTTCATGAGAAATACAGAGAGAGAGGCAGAGACAAAGGCCAGAGGGAGAAGCAGGCTTCCTCCGGGGGTCCGATGGGGCACTTGATCCCGGGACTCGGGGATCATGACCTGAGCCAAAGGCAGATGCTCAACCACAGAGCCACCCAGGTGTCCCAGCCTGAAGATTTTCTTAAACCAGATCCAGAACCATGAATTGTGAGCCTTAGGAGGCTATGAACATACTTTCAGTAGAATCTAAAATGGTATGTGTATGTGTGTGTGCATGTGTGTATGAGAATGCCCCCATGAATTTTTCTGCACAGAAGGTCTTTAGCTTTTATTGGATTCCTTCAGGGGGTACCACCCCTCAAAGGTTGACTTGTAGAGAAGCGGGGTTTGGGATGGTCTGAGACCTGGGGGTTCTTTACAAGTAGGATCCCAGGGTTAGAAACTGGGATCTTGCCTCTATTGCCTAATTTTTCCTGTGAGTTTAGCCCAGTCTTTTCTAATTTCTGATACTAGTGATTTCCCCATAGACTCTCAGTGGGGTTGCACTGCTTCACAGTTCCACCCCGTGTTCCTGTTTTTGTGCTTCCACCCTCAATGTTTCTGCTAATGAAAGCATTTTTCTTCCTTTACCCCCATTCTCTTTCTCCTTGATGACTGGTTGCCCTGGGGACTCTGGCAGTTGGCCATGTTTACATCAGGTAAGATGCATTTCATTTTACTTTGTCTTTCATCAGCTATGGTTGCACAAGACACCCCTAGTCTCAGGAGACTACTGTCAGAAGCTGCAATCTCCCCTGTCTGTGGGCTCATTTGCTTGTTTTACCCCCACCCCTCTTTATACACCTGTCCCCTGATAGGCACTTGCTGAAAACAAGGGGTCAGTGGGATGGTCCTGACTCTGTTACCGATGGACTTTGTGGCTTTAGTAGGCCACACCTCTCTGGCTCACAGTTCCCCATCTGTAGATTGAGTTGGAGTTGATAGTATGTTAGATTTTTATTTTTGAGATTCTGTCTCTACAAAAAAGAACCTCCTATCATATCAACTGTTTCCCTGACCCTTAAATAAGGTCTTGAAAATGTTAGGAACGGGAAATTTTTCTTGGTCTCAACAGAGAGCTTTTATGAGAGGGGGAAGATGTCTGTTTTCCCAGCTTTAGATTATTATGAAAGCCAGTCAGTTAAGTATTCACCAAGACCCAGGCACATGCTTGGTGAAACAGCAGGGTCTGGCATTCACAGCTGGCTGTGAAAGTCACTGTGAGCTGACTGTTTGCAAGGTTATTGACAAAAGAGCCCCATACTAGTAGGTGGCTTAGGAATGTACGGGGAAGACAGACGTTCCAGAACTCTAGAGTCTCAAAGTCTAGGGCGGAGAAAGCAGCAGGGGAAACAAGAAAGGGGTTCCCACTACATTCAGGGCTGTGCATTCTGACTATAGCAAAACTCGGTACATTTATAAATTTGTCTGCTGGAAATTTATAAAAAGAGCATAACACATAAATTGTGAAGCTTTCAACAGTAGGATAAAGGAAATGAGATACAAAAATCATTAAATGCTGCTTTCTCCTTGGCCCTGAAATCCTAGATTCACATTTATATAATAAACTTTTTATCATTGGGTCTAAACATGCAATTTATGTTCTAAGATAAATGCTGAGAAATATTATACATGTATTAAATTATTCAAAGATACTATAGATAACATGGTTTTATCATTCTTCTTTTGTTTTAGAGAAAGTTAAGCAGAATATTTTTTAACCAGTAAACGAGCCTGGGAAACCCAAAACAGAATTCTGGTGTTTTTAATATTGAAAGAAATAGTTGAATGTAAAAATCAATGAAAGTACATTAGAAACTTTAAGTAAATTTAGATAATAGCAAAATCTATCTTTTAGCACATAGTAAATCACCAGAAAATGGTGAGGTTATTATGTCCAAATGCTGATGTCTGGGATACAAAGTAGTTGAAGAAACGCTGTAAAAATGAGAAATCACAGAAAGAAAAATTTGCCTGCCAGTGTAATACAGTTGATCTGTTGGGGAAGGCAGAGATTTAAGGTTCATTATATCAGCATGCACGGCCTAAACTGAGGCTGAGTCTGTCAGACCCATTAACACTGCTACAGACTTGCAGTTCCTTCCTGCTGTGTTGCTGAGAGCCCCTTAATTTAATGAAACATGAAGAAGTCTTTAATTATGAGGTGTTTAAAAGCAATTTTGAGGGGCAGCCCGAGTGGCTTAGCGGTTTAGCACCTGCCTTTGGCCCAAGACATGATCCTGGAGACCCGGGATCGAGATCCATGTCAGGTTCCCTGCATGGAGCCTGCTTCTCCCTCTGCCTGTGTCTCTGCCTCTCTTTCTGTGTGTGTGTGTCTCATAAATAAATAAATAAAATCTTAAAAAAAAAAAAAAAAAAACACCACCCCCCCCCCCCAAAAAAAAAAAAAATAAAAGCAATTTTGATTTCACCAGTAGTAAATATTTATTGAGTGCCAGGAGCAGGAATCAGAGAGTTGGGTTCCTTGAAGTATTCCCTACTGGTGCTGGTGTTTCCAGTTTGAGGTGTCCGGTCCATGTTTTTCTTCTGGCTGTGACCACTCTGTAGTGAGTTTATATCATTCATGCATTTTTCTCTCCTGTTTTCAGTGGTTGGAGACCAGACCTAACAGACAGGTGTGTCCAGTTTGCAAAGCTGGCATCAGCCGAGATAAAGTCATCCCGCTCTATGGCAGGGGCAGCACTGGGCAGCAGGACCCCAGGTGAGGCCTTGGGGCACCTCTCACATCCACTCCTCCCTTTGGACATGAATTCACTTCTATTCATCACCTTCTCACCCCATCCTTTACTTAGTGCTTACACACCCTCATTTTGAGGCAGTTGGGATCCAGATGGAAGTCCTTTAGGAAGGGAAGGAAGCCAAGTTGTTCCTCACTGGGCTGTAATGCAGATATCCACTGAGCTTCTACCAGCAAGCAGGCAATGTGTTAGGTAGCGCACAAGATACCACAATTTTAAGAGTGCAGAATGCTTTGAAGGAGCAGCTTGGGAAGCAGAGTGTCCAGCAGGAGAGTCTGCAAGGAAGGGGGTTGCTGCAGCAGTGATATATAAAGTACAGAGGGAGGAGAGGACAGAGAGGCTGAGAGGCTTTGTGGAGTTTGAGGTATGAGTGGGTCTGTCATTCACTAAACACAAGTTTTGAGAGCTCTTCATGGTCTGGTGCACGCATGCACACATATGCATGTGCTCACACACCCCAAATTCCCAAGCAATGTCTCGTACTTTCTCTTAACCCCACCCCAGCATATCCTGTACACAGACATACTGGATTTCTCTTAAGGGAACTTACCCATTCACATTTATGAGCCTTTGTATTTGTTTTCCCTCTGCCTCTTCTGCCCTCCCCAGTCCTGCTCACATCCTCCTCACCTCCACTAATTTCTATCCATCTTTAATGAGCAGCTGTGAAATTACCTTCTCCTTAAAGTGGCCCACATTAGTTGCTCTCACTCATGCTTTCACCTTATGTAGTTGATACCTCTCTTCAGGAATTCCCTTCCCACACTGTATTGTGATTAGTTGTAAACCCCTTTGTGATTGGTTGTAACCCCCTTCAAACCAGAAACACCTCAAGAGTAGGGTCCGTCACAGTCTTAGTATTTGTAGTGTCCTGCCTATTGCATAATGGGTAGCAAGCTTCAGTCCAGTATATTGGGGATAAGTGACAGAAGGGGATAAGACCCAGAGGCAGGGCAGCCTAGGTGGCTCAGCGGTTTGGCGCTGCCTTTGGCCCAGGTCCTGGTCCTGGAGTCCCGGGATGGAGTCCTGCATCGGGCTCCCTGCATGGAGCCTGCTTCTCCCTCTGCCTGTGCCTTTGCCTCTCTCTCTCTCTCTCTGGGTCTCTCATGAATAAATAAATAAAATCTTAAAAAAAAAAAAGACCCAGAGGCCAAAAACAAAGTGTAGAGTACTTACCAAGGAAATAGTGAGGGGTAAAGCTGAAGTTAATTGGGGCATATCAGAGAGATCCTGAATCTCAGCCCTCTTTGCTGACAGGCCATTCTCTATTTCAGTTTGGATTTGGGATTTTTAACCTCAGTGACCCCTATATCACATAGGTCCAGAGAAGATATCTGGCTAGCATTCATAATCAGTCTTGGCCAAGCTCCTGTGAGAGAAGTTGGCAGTATATAGTGCAATGTAATGAACATCTGAGATTTTCTCCTTGCTTTTCTATATAGTTGGAAAAACAATTACAAGTAGAATGAAGATTAAGATTTGGTTTAATTTGGTGTAAGTTCACATGTGGGCATGGTGGACCTGACTCTGTTGGTGAAGAGCATTATGATTATTTATTTTACAATGTTTCTGTTTCAGAGAGAAGACTCCTCCCCGCCCTCAAGGACAGAGGCCAGAGCCAGAGAACAGAGGGGTGAGAAACATTCTAGAGGCAGCTTCTAGAATGGCTCTAGGAGTTTCCATCTTGGCCCTACATTTTTTCTCCTTGATTATTAAAAGTAAAGGAAAAATTGTGAAATACACAAAGGAAAAGAAGGGGGAAATCACTTATAATCACACCATCTGAAGAGAACTACTGGAAATATTTTGGTCTGTTCTCTTTTTCTCTTTTTTTGTTGTTCTATAATTATATATACACACAAAAAGTTTTATAGATCTATTTATGTGTATGTATTTTATAGATGTATATACATATGTTCTTGTTTATTTTTTATGATACTTGGCTCTTGTTTTTTAACTCTTGTTTTTAAAATTTCATTCCTTCTATATTAAGTGCCTTCTGTATGCTGGGCATCATTCTAGGCACTGATGATAGATCAGTAAACATAGCAAAGATCCCTGCCCTTAATGGAGTTTATATTAGAGATGGGGAGACTTTTAATGATATATCATGAGATTTTACATGCCAGTAATACTTTATTTAAAGGCTGTTTAGTGTTCAGTTGTATGAACTTAACATTATTTGATCCTTTGTTGGACATTTAGCTGTTTCCCTTTTTCTTATTTTAAAAATACTCTGTTGAACTTAGAGATACCTTTTTGAACAGGTACATTTTTTTTTTTTTAAAGATTTATTTATTTATTTATTTATGATAGAGAGAGAGGCAGAGACACAGGAGGAGGGAGAAGCAGGCTCCACGCCGGGAGCCCAATGCGGGACTCGATCCCGGGACTCCAGGATCGTGCCCTGGGCCAAAGGCAGGCGCCAAACTGCTGAGCCACCCAGGGATCCCCTGGTACATGGTTGTTTTACTAGGATAAATTCTTAGAAGAATCACTAGCTCAAAAAATTTGCTCATTTATTTTATTTTATTTTTTAAAGATTTTATTTATTCATGAGAGACACAGAGAGAGAGAGAGAGAGAGAGAGGCAGAGACACAGGCAGAGGGAGAAGCAGGCTCCATGCAGGGAGCCCGATGTGGGACTCGATCCTGGGTCTCCAGGATCACACCTTGGGCTGAAGGCAGTGCCAAACCGCTGAGCCACCCGGGCTGCCCAAATTTGCTCATTTAAATCCGATGTTACTGTTAAAATTTTCTTGTTAAAATATTAAAGAAATTATAATAGCAAAACATTTATCCACACTACTGGAATCCCCAAACAAGTATATGTTCTCCAGATTAAAATATTAAAAATTTTGAGGGAAAATACTTACATCTGTATCTTGTCTACATACCTATATATTGTCCTGAGCATACTTATGACCATAGTGTTCAGTTTTGTCTGATAATTTCGTCACAAGAGTTTTTCAATTCTGCACAGAATTAAGAGCATGAGTTTTTGGATCATATTGACCTAGTTTTTGATCTAAATTATCTCTCCTTGACTACCAGGTGACATTACTTTAACTTTCCTAGGCTCTGTTTCTCAACAGAGTCTCAGCTCCTACCTCAAGAAGCCAGAGGCTCTGGCCTTAATGACAGTGGTGTGTAGTTCTAGTGTAGACAAGTACTCGCAGCCACCAGTGATGCTTTCCTGCCTGCTTTGCCCCAGCAAATGTGAGGACTTGTGGAATTGTATAGAGGTTGCTGAAACAGAGACCAGAGGGTCAGTCCGCGGGATTGCACTCATTGAAGTGGTAGCTCCTGATGAAACAGTTGCACCTGCCTGGGTAAGGCAGCCTCGGTCCCAGGAGCCCTCAGACTCAACCATGCTGGGTCTGAGTAGGAGGCATCTCTGCACTGAGAAGATGGAAAACTGATTATTTTTCTTCTCTATAGGCTTGCTCTCTTGTTAATATATGCTGTTAGGCTTTATAGGTAGTGCCATTTGTAGCTGGATGCTAGGCTGCTTGGTATGGGATAGGGAACAGCCACTTTCATGACTTGGAAAAGACTCACAAGTGAAGGCCAGTCATCTCTTTGTGGAGAACAGTTGACCCCATGCATTTTCTTATTTTTTTTTTTAATCATTTGTTCCAAAGATCGATCTAGAGATGTAGGGACGGAGAGAACATTTTTTGTAAGAAAGAGCATAGGTTTTCGGATCATATTGACCTAATTTCTGTTCTGAACTCTGCCCCTTCTACTAGCTGTGCAACTTTGGTCAAGATAGAAAAAAGTTTGTTTATTCACAGTGTTGGTCAAGATAGAAAAAAGTTTGTTTATTCACAGTGTTATAATTCCTACTGAGTCTTTTCATATGAAAGATGGTGCCTTATAGAACATGTTGGAGGAGGGGAAAGCTGAGGTTGATATACCAAGCTGCTGGCAGTGACTATTGGGGAGAGCGTGGCCATGGAATGGTGAATAAGGAGGCCTCTGGGGCAGGGCGGGGAAGAGACCTCTGACTTACTATGTTAATTAATCTTCTAATGTGTAAGTTTCTTATAACAAGCGTATATACCTTTTTATAATCAGATAAAAAATTAAGTGTTTTTATGTTTTTTAAACTCTTTGTAAAAGTATTAAAAGAAAACTGAGGGAAAATACTTACCTGTCTATATCATATTCCCATACCTACATGTCAGCATGTACTACAGTTGTGACCATAGTGTCCAGTTTTGTCTGGGGACCTTTGGTCACCAGAGTTTTTCTGTGTTGCTGCATAGTCAGCATCATGGTCTTTAGAGAGTGCGTGTATCAAGATTTTGATCATGACCTCCATTGTTGGTTAATTAGAGTTCCATTTTTTTTTGCTATTACCAATAATGTACAGCTTGTTCTGATGTTCCCTTGTAATTGGGTGGAGGAGTTGTCGCCAGTTTTGTTATAAAGCATGTAGAAAATTTTACTGATTAGTGTGGGATTCTGGGAAAAAATCTGGTGCTCCAAGAGCCCTGACTTGCATCAGCAGATTGTTTTACTTTGGGCCAGAGCCAGTCCTTTCTGGCATTCACAGCTCCTTAGCTGGGACCCCTTGAAGGCTAGAAGGGCAGAGGAGCCACCAGGGTTTCTCTGCCTTGTACTCTAAATGGGAAGAAAAGATGTTCTGGGATGCCTGGGTGGCTCAACAGTTGAGCGTCTGCCTTAGGGTCAGGGCATGATCCCGGACTTCTGGGATCAAGTGCTGCATCGGGCTCCCTGCAGGGAGCCTGCTTCTCCCTCTGCTGTCTCTGCCTCTCTCTGTGTCTCTCGTGAATAAATAAATAAAATCTTAAAAAAAAAAAAAAAAAAAAAGATGCTCCCCCTTGGAAACAGGTAGCAGAGGGTAGGGAGGAGAGGCAGGTGCCACTTGCAGGTGGCATGTTTGACAGGTGTGGGAGAAACATGCTTGTTCTTCTGAATTGTATTTCTTGCATACAGGGATTTCAAGGATTTGGATTTGGAGATGGTGGCTTCCAGATGTCTTTTGGAATTGGGGCATTTCCCTTTGGGATATTTGCCACAGCATTTAACATAAATGATGGGCGGCCTCCTCCAGGTAAGACCCCGCTTCCTTAGTATTTCTACTTGAAAGCTCCTTGGAATTCATTAGTATTAATATGACAATTATAGATAATTGTCACTGCTTGGTCAGTCAGCCTTTTCGAAACGTGAAGTCTTTTCAGATTACTGGTAGTCATGATAATGTATCTTGCCCACTTAATGTTAGGCATGTTCAAAGTGCTTGTCATCACAAACGGGATTCTCACCACAAGCCTTTGGGATGGATGTGCATTTAGCTCTGTTTTACAAATCAGAAAATGCTCAGTGTGTTTCACAAGACTTACTCTGTGCATATAAAATGAAATAGAATAAAATGATTCTTTTTTTTTTAAATATGAAGAAAAGCCTAGTCCTGTGCATGTACCATTTGGGGGCAAGGAGGAGTGAGGCAACTCACCAGGATTCAAGGCCTCTCTATTCTGTGGCATGTCTGTCCAGCTTCCCTTAGGATACATGTGGGGCTGATCACAAGCCCCACCCTTTTGGGAACCCTTTCTCCCTTTTCTAGATCTGTTACCTGCTGCTCCCTTTCACTCTTCAGCCACCATAAAGGTGCCAGCTGCATTCCATGTTGAGCAAGGCAGCAAAGTGGGTGCCTGTACTTTATCCCAGTCTGACACTTGGGCCAAGATTCTTACCATGGAGTGTGCAGAGGTGCCGAGGTCTGTTGAGCTCTGCTTGCACTCATTAGAGCCTTGTGTGTGCTGGGCAGTGTGTGTGGTACAGAAGGGAGCAATGTATGGTTCCTGGCCAGGAGCTTTTGCTCTTAGGGACAGAAACCTACTCCTGGGTCATCCCAGTTTCCTCAGCCCTTACCCTGGTGCTTGGCACATAGCAGGCAATCAGGAAGTCTTTATTGACTGATTGCCTGTGTGAATCATCAGAGCACCTACTTGGGGAATAGTACAGCACCAAGAGATCTTGGCATGCCCTTACCTCCTCCACCTCAAAAGTTCTCCTTCATTTACACATTTTCTCAAAGGAAGGAGACTCCACAGGGCAGGGTATGCTCTGCCCTGACAAAGGGACAGGGCGCTGTGATAGCAGCAAGAACCTGCTTGGCAGCTTGCTTCCCTTCTTCCTGGTTCAGGGCTTACCCTGAGTTCTTCAGGTAAAGAGAGTTCTACAGTTCTGGATGGACTTGGATCACTTTTATCCCCCTGCCACAATCAGTTTTCCTTTGTCATATTTGATAAAATTTGCCTATCTTGGATATAGACTTTCTTACTCTCCTTCCCCCAAAGTCTGGACAGGGAGCTCTACATAGTAGCTTTTCTCAAAGTAGGGAGGAATGGAAGCCTAGCTCTGCCCCTAGTTTGCTATGTGATGGGCAAGACAAGTCACTTTGCCTGTCTGGGCCCTACTTTTCTCCTCTGGAAAAGGAAGGCACTCTGCATGGGGCTCTCTGAGACCAGCGCCCCCCCACCCCCCACCCACCCACACCAGCTCAACAGTGCCAGAATCTAGAGACTCCATGACTCAGAAGGGAGCGTGTAGAGAGGCTGAAAGCATGACTCTTGGGCTCTGCCACTAACTCGTAAACCTTGTGATCTTGGGCAGATCACCTTGTACCTGTGCTTCAGTTTCTTCTTACACAAAATGGGAATAACAGTACCCACCAAGCAGTAATGTGTATACAAAATTCTTAGCACAGAGAAGATGCTTAACAGCAGCTTTTCTTTTATTATTTCTTCTAAGAGTTTCCTGTTTAGTTTACACCTGCAGACCAAACTCTCTTTGGATAAACTGGAAACCTTGTCCTCATTGTTATATTATTCCACATATCATTATAATTTCAATTTTGTTTTGCCTAATGTTATTTGGGGTTTGGAAATCTTTTTAGTGTGCAGAGTCCTACTGTAAAAAGATGAAGATTGATGCTCTCTACTTCTGGCCCAAATGGGCAGCGTGCACAGCTGTAGCATTCTGACAGCCTCTCTTCTCCCTCCTGTCTCTCCAGCTGTCCCTGGAACACCCCAGTACGTGGATGAACAGTTCCTGTCACGCCTCTTCCTGTTTGTGGCCCTAGTGATTATGTTCTGGCTCCTCATTGCCTAATGTTGGGCTCCCAGCCTATATCCATGGCAGGACCTCTGGACTGGTGACATTGGACACCCACTCTTGATGTTTGGCTTCCTGGCTAATCCTGACCCCTAGAATCGGGGGGTGGTCAGTAATACATCAAGGAGTTTTGCTTCCCCATCAGAGCTTAGGGACTCAAGACCAGTTGTCAAGGACTTTGGAGTATGTCCACTGCTGTAAACACCCTGCTCTAACCTCAGTCCTTGGCATTGAGTCATCTCTCATGAGTTACACCATGAAATCCTGTTCCAGCTCAGCAGGTCCTGACTCTGCACAGGGAAGAGGCAAGGAGAAACTGTCAGTACAATTTCACCTGAGTTTAATATTACAAAAACAAAGGGATGAACCAAGTAGAAACTCTTTTTCTCTTTAAATACCCTTTGGTAAGTGACCTCCAAAATCAGTGGACTTCTCATATAGAGAGGCTCCCTTCTATATCCCAGTGCTGCTCTGCCCTATTTCCTCCTCCTCCTCAGCAGAAATGCAAGAAATTGCTGCCCTATAAAGATCATAATTGCAGCAGCTAAAACTGGAGTCACTTCATGAATTCACCAGAGATCCAAAGATCTTTTATTGGCTCTGAGCCATGCTCAGTCTCTTTGGCTCCAGAGAGTGGCTTGATTGACCTCCTAGTTTCCTGGAGTAGATTATCCCCAGAGACATGTAGCTTCAGTCACAGATTTCCCATCATCTTTCCCTCCCCAAATATTTTCATCTGCCTCTCTGCCAGTGGACACACGGTGGAGACTACTGCTGAAGCTGGACTGACTCCTCATCAGGAGAGACCTGCCAGCGGGACTCTGGCAGGATTTGGAGCTCTGATGCAGGAAAAACTGAACAAGCAGCCCTGTCCCCAAGGCCACAAAAGCTCACCCAAAGGACACTGGAGGCTTTGTCAAGTCAGCTCAGCTGCATGTTGAAGACCATCTTCCCCAGAAGCCAAATTGTCCTTTATGAGGAGGCAGGAGTGGGGAGACCCACATGTGACCCGGATTTTGGTATGGCTTGGTGAATAACCCTGAAAACTCCTTGTATGTGTGCTAACAGCAGAGAAGCACACAACTGCAGAGCAGGCAACTCCTCTGATGATTTTTAAAGTGAGGCAGCAGGGCCTAGAGAGCCTCAGCATGATGATATAGTGTGGTCTTTCCCCAGGAAATTTCCAGGGGAAATTATCTTCCCAAGCCCTCGACTTGTTTTTCCACTTCACAAACTTTTTCCTCAGAATCTGATTGAGGGTGTGGTTCCAGGCAGGAGGACAGTTTACTTGTGAAATGGTTCTTGCTCTGCTGGTCAGCCCTCTTCGTAGAAATCCAGCCTCTTCCAGGAGATCCCAGGGGTTGAGGGAGAAGAACGTCCTCTGGGGCCCTCTCTGTCACTTTACCAGTCCACACTGCTCTTGGCTTACTCCCAGCCATAGCCAACAAGTAGTAGAAAGCCTCTCTAGTGCTTTTTTCCAGATGTGACTCTGCATAGCATGTGGAAACCAAGACCTTAAGGAAGATGAGGGAAATCCTCCTCTCCTCTCCACAGCCCCCACCCCTTCCCCTCTGTACCTGTCAATGCCAGAGTTCAGTGTTTAATCAGACAAAATTTAAGTATTGAATAGGTGGTTTGTTTGCCGAATCCATTTGGTAGGACTGAGCCACCAGCTTTACAGTGTCCCTGATGGATTTTAAACATTCTTAGGACACCCACGCAAGAGTGCTCTTTTTATTACCTCCTGGAAATCCCCAAAGTCAGTGAGGTGGGGGCAGGGGGTATCCTGAATTTTCAGCCCAAGTGCATTGGTGGGATCTTTTAGTATAGTAGCCCCACCTAGTGGTGAGAGAGAGGACTTCAGTCAGATGGGCCCAATAGAAATGGGTTTCCAGAAGAAAGGTTAAAAAAGGATTGTAGGTAGAAAGACAAATCACTTGGACTCTTTAACAAAGTAGTGAGCCCAGGAGAACACCAGCAAAGGCATCCCAGGAACCTGTCCATAAAGCCAGGTTGGTCACGTGCCCTTTGATTTTGAACCTTCTAGGTCCCTACTCGCCCTCTATTGGAGCTGGGGCAGGAGAGCCAACTTGGGACTGCTGGCCCAGCCCCAACAGGAAACCCCCTTCCCACCACCGTCTGCAGGCTCACCACCTTATCCCTCTGCCAATGCAGTTTTCTTTTCTTTTGTGTGTTATCTATGTTCTTGGCCTCCACCCGCTCCTACCACCTTTGTGGATTAGGACCAGGTCCCACCCACAGTCAGAAAATGACACCATGTACAGTGGCACACCTTGACCAGTCACTAATTTTCACTGTTGTGAAAGTGATTTGATCTAGAATTAAATGGTTTTACATTACTGTGAGCTGTGGACTTGTCTATATGAGGTAGTGGGGTGGGGCATGAATCGGTTGGGGAGTAGTCACACTGGTCTGGCCTCTGCGAAACACCTCTGCAGTGGTGGGAATGTCACATTGAGGAGCAAAGTCTTCAGGCAACCATCAATAATTAGAGATGAGAAGTACAAGCTGGAGGCCTGGCTTCATACACAGCCCTGCCCAAGGTGTGACCTGACAGCCCTGGTCCTGACAAGTGTATGGAATTCCTAAGTTTGCAGGCTACCATGATGGAACTTAGCTTGTGGACAGTCAGAACCTTAAGGACAATCACAGATTATTCAGTGTCTGCATCTCTCCACAAGTTCCGCAACAGGGCAGGTGGGCCCCCGGCCAGGCCCTCTACTTAGAACAGTAGATGTACAGTTCCCTGAAGTTCCTCAGCACAATGTGTGATGAAAGATAGTGAGGTTACAAACCTGGCTCAGCCTCAGGCTCCCCAGCACACCAGAGCTACAGGTCATCGCTCTGAAAAGGTCTCTCTTCTCCCTCTCTCCCATTTTGACCTAAGTTACCAAGATGAATAGCACCAAAATTTGGTAGGAAATGCAAAAGAGGGATTTCCAAGAACTCCTAAGCCCAAAAAGAAATGGAAAACAAAATACATTTAAGTAAAATAGGATAGAAATGCCTCTATGTACCAGTGACCCAACCCCAATAATCATCAACTGTGTCCAATCTTGTTTCATCCCCATCTTCACACGGCTTCCACTCTCCTGCTTGGACTGTTATATTGAAGGAAATCCTAGTCCTGTGCCATTTAAGTATTTTAAATATGTATCTCAATAACAAGGATTTAAAACCAAAATACTATTTTATATACCTTAAAAATTAACATTAATTCTTTAACGTATCATATATCCAATCATTGCTCAAATCTTCTAGTTGTGTCAACTGTTTTTGTTCAGTTTGCTTGCTTTGAGACCCAAATCAGATCCATACCCTGCTATTGGCTGTCTCTGAAACCTGTTACATCCAGAGGTTCCTCTCCTCTTTCTCTTGCAGTTTATCTGTTAAAGAAACCAGTTCATTTGTCCTCTTGAGTTTCCCACAGTCTCAGTTTTGCTGTATGCATCACTGTGGTATTAATAAGCTCCTCTTACTCTTTTATTTCCTGTAAATTGGTTGTTATATCCAGAAGCTTGGCCAGATTCAGGCTTGGATTTTTGGTATAACTATGTCATAAATGGTAGTGTATACATCTTGTTGCATCATTTCAAGAGGCACATAATGCCTAGTAGTCCCTCTTTGTGATGTTAGCACCCCTTACTGAGCATTGTCTAAAATAGCACTGTCCAACAGAATTTTCTGCCATGATGGAGATGTTCTCTATCTGCACTGTCCAGCACAGTAACCACTAGACACATGTGGCTAAGCAAGCACATGAAACATAGCCAATGGACTGAGGAACTTAATTTTCAGTTCTGTTTCATTTTAACTTAGCCACATGTGGTTAATGGCTGTCATATGAAACAGTGCAGATTTAGATTAATTCACAGGGTTTGCAAAATGATATAACTGAAAATGCGTTAAGCGTTTAGAAACAAGAGTGCACTTCTGGGTAGAATAGGGCAACAAAATTACAGAGAACATGGAAAGGTTGTAGGAATGGGAGAGTGGTATAAGGGCAGAATTTATTTAGGAAAAAGCAGAGTCCTGGAGTGAAGGGAGTAGGGAAGAGAGAAGGCTGCAAAGTGAGACTGACCAAACTATGGTCAGGTAAGCAAACTGGTGACTTGGGTGCTCGAAACCCACATCTCCCTACCTAGAACTTTTCTGTCCTCCAGAAGCCTCCCTCAAGTTCACAGGTGATCTTGGACTATTCTTTGGAAATATATTGGAACAGTCTCTCTTCGTTATCATTTCTACAGATTTCTTTCTTCACATTTGAATTTGCATTTCTCAAGCGTTAGCTACACTTCCCTGGAAGGAACTTGGGGGAGTCGGTTATCTCCCTGCTAGTGAACACCAGGAGGCTGGAGATGTGAAAGAAGTGGAATTAGCCTAAGGAGGAAGAAGAGACAGACCTAGGTGCCTTGCTGTGGGGCAGAGGAAAGGGAAGACAAACAGGGGTCTTGATTCCTAGGCTGCCAGGGCCTGCGTGCCTAGGAAAATCCAGCATAACCTCTTTGCATGTGCAGGGTAAATAAAATCCCTGCTCCTTTTGTGCTAGCCGCAAGGTGGCTTGTCATAGTCTCCTGGACTCTTGACCCCTGTCACTTTAATTCAACACACAATACACTGTGGTTACTATACTCAGACCAGAGATTTCCTCAAACTGCAAAGCCAAGGGCTGGAGGGTTCCCAGGAATGAAAGGAAGTCAGGCACATCCCCTCCCCCACCACATCAGTACTTTCTCCACATTCAGGACTTCAGGGGCCACTTGCCACACCCAGAGGAGAACCAACTGACCTGCATCCGGTTTGGATTACAGAGGGCAGGAAAAAAGAGAATTGTGCTCACCTTTGTTTACTGGAGGGCTGGGACCAGATGCAGCAGGATTGAACTTTGTCCTTAGTGGGGGCGTCATGATCCATTTCCTTGGGCCCATTCCCTGCCTCTTCCTGGTCATTTGGATGCTTTTCTCATGACCTAAATCCAGTCTAAGGAAATGACAGTTGCTAAACAGCACCAGAAAATCAGATGGGAGTGACTGCAGGTCCAGCTATTGTAGCCCACCCTTTGTCACATGGAGGATCCTAATTCCCTCTCAAGCCCAGTGAAGGGAAGTGGTTCTCAAGGCCCCTCAGCCAGCTAGCAGCTGCCATGAACCAGTCTGATGTTCTAACTCCTTGTCCAGTGGTCTCTCCACAAAGAGGAGCCAGTGGGGCAAATCCAGTTCACAAGTGTTTCCTTTGGTCTACAGAGCATTTTTAGCATTTCCAAAAGTCCCCAACATTTAAACAGCGGGAGGATTCACCTAAATACCTGGAGTTTTGGCCTGTCTTGAAAAATCGGAAGATCTGGTGTGCTGGATTCATTTATATACCTATTTGGCCTCAAGAAGGATCTGCCCCTGTAATGCTGGTTCCATCACCTTCACACCATCTTTGACCTAGAGATTATCTACCGAATGCCAGCTTACTTACAGTGGCACAGATAAGTGGCTTCTCTGAGCTAGAAGCTTCTAAGAAAAGTCCACCCTCAACCCCTAAAGTTTTGTGGGGTAGCTTCTCTATATTCATATTCCTTTTTTTTTCTTTTTTTTTTAATTTTTATTTATTTATGATAGTCACACAGAGAGAGAGAGAGGCAGAGACATAGGCAGAGGGAGAAGCAGGCTCCATGCACCGGGAGCCCGACGTGGGATTCGATCCCGGGTCTCCAGGATCGCGCCCTGGGCCAAAGGTAGGCGCCAAACCGCTGCGCCACCCAGGGATCCCCCCCTTTTTTTTTTAAAGACTTTATTTTTTTTCTTAAGATTTTTAAGAGTTTTAAGCAATCTCTACATCCAAGGTGGGGCTTGAATTTACAACCCCAGGATCAAGAGTCACATGCTGTACGAACTGAGCCAGTCAGTTGCCCCATCATATTCATATTCTTGATCCCAAACACTCTACTGAAAAGAGCTTTTGCCTGGGAGTTAGAAGACCTGGGTTCCCATCTCACTTCTGCTTGTAATGAGCTAGCTGATCCATTTCAAGGTAGTCAAACTTGTCCCCTGGGGTCCTCAGCTGCCCCCATCTGTAAAATGGGCTGAGGATCCTCTTTTGAGATCTCCAGGGAGTCCCGGGGGTTTTCCTGAGGAGCCACCTCACGGCAGTGAACAACCACCCTTACCCGCAGCCGCTCTCACCAAGGGGGCGGGTCGCGGTGGGAGGTGCCAGAGACCCCACAGAGCCCAAGCAGGGGGCGGGGCGTCGGCGGGGCGGGGCGGGGCGTCGGCGGGGCGTCGGCGGGCCGGCCGCGGTGCCAGGTGCGGTTTGGTCCTCCCCGGGCGCCGTAGGCGGTGCATCCAACTCGCGCCCGGGGCTGAGGTGCTCCCGCGCCTGAGGCGGCTGCGGGAGCTGAGGGGAGCTGCGGTGCTGCCCGCCGCCTCCATTTCCGCGTCTCCGGGACCATGGCCGCGCAGGCGGGTAAGGAAGGGCCTCCGCGTCCTGTCCCGCCGTGATCTCGGAAGCCTGGGCCCGTGAGGGGAGCTGGCAGCCTCGGGGCTTTCGGGCTGAGGGGACTCCGGTGGGTCCCGGCTCCTTAGCAGGAGAATTGGGGGAGGTTGTGAGGCTTCGGGAATTGGGGACAGAAGGTTCCGAGGGACAGGAGGGTTGGGCGGCTCTCTGAGAGTTGAGGTCCCTGGAGAAAGGGATGCTGGCTCCGTCAGGGGGCCTGCTTTTTTGGTGGATCTGATGACCCCAGGCCCTCAAATTAAAACTCTTAAGAAAGCTGGGGCCCTGGGTTCCCTTGGAGTGAGGGGTATGTGGAATATGGGGAGAGCGGGATCCTCAGGGTTCGGGGCCATTATAAGGGGATAGAGAGTTACCTTGGGTTTGGGGTTTTCTGTGGAAAGTGGAGGATAGTATGACTTTTCCGACCGGATCCAAGGCTTCTCGCGGGTATCTTGGTGCCTGTGATCCCCTGGTCTTGCAGCTCTTTGCAGGATCCAGGAGTGTGGGTTCCCTTGGGGTTTAGGACACAGATTAGGGGTTAGGAAGAGATTGGAGCATTCTTCCTGGGGAAGGTAGGCCCTGTGGGGTTCTTTGCCCTCCTTGGGAGCCGGGTCCTCCCTTGGCCCCTCTGAGAGGAACTAGAAATGTGGCCAAACACCGCTTGGAAGGAAGAGATGTCCAAGGTGAAGGGTAGCTTCAGGGTTAGGTTAGCCTGGCCTGCAGTCCCTTTCCAGTCACGTCACACACCACGCTTCAGCTTCCTGCCCTCCTCTCCTGTCCTCCTTGCACCAGGACTTTCTGTTGACTATGTTTCCCAGCCACCTGTGTGGGTGGCCCAGCCTCTAGGTCGACCAGGTCAGCATCCAGAAGCTTTCTAGAGGTGGCAGAAGGGAATGGTGGAGGAGGGACGCTGTCTTGGATATCTGCCCCTACTTCCTGGCTTTCAGCCTGTGGACAGTCACTTCCTCCATCCTGAATACAAGGACCAGGCCACCAATGGGTCACTTCCTCCCATGGAAGCATGGGATTTTTCTCCTCATTCTTGATAATAGGCTTCTGGAGAAAGACAGCCAGGGGTATAGATATTCCCTGTCCTTTCTCTTTCATGTTTTTAGCCTCCAGAATTCTTCAGCTCAAATGATTTCCAGTGACTTTTTCTAACTTCTGTGTATGTAAGTTCCCTGTTTTGAACCTTGATTCTCAGAAACTTGTAAAAGATCTTAGAGTGTAATTGTGTTTATTAGATTCTCCAAGTGAACCAAAAAGCTTTCTGGAGGTATTAAAATGTCTGGGTCCATTAGTTTAGACATTTGTCCATAAAAATATTTGTTGGATACTTCTGTGCCATGCACCTAACCAAGCGCTAAGTAGTATAATAATAAACAAAATGGACACAATCCTTACCTTTGTGGTGGTTACAGTCCTAGAGATGGATAGTAAATAATAGAGGTAACAATGGACATAAATGCTGTAATAATTGAGATAAACAATGGAGGTAAATGCTGTAAGAGTACACCAGGGGTGGGGAAAGTAAATAGAGAATACTTTTCCTTTAAAAAGCAAGTTTATAAAAAAAAAAAAAAAAAGCAAGTTTATGCTGATCCTTGAGGATAAGAAGAAATCAGTCCAGCAAAGAAAGGGCAAAGATCGTTCCAGGTAGATAGAACAGCATAAAAAGGTGCCTTTGAAGAGTTGAGAGTAGGCCAATATGGTTATTTTCATGTGTGGTGAGACTCAGGCTCCAAAATGGCCTGTTCAAGGTTCTATAGCCAAGTAAATGGCAATGGTCAGAGTTCATATTTTCCAACTTCAAATTCAGTGCTTTATCCTCTCACGAACACCAGAATGAGGTTGTCTCTCAGAGTCAGAAAAGGAAGTGGGACTTAAACTTTTACTTGTTCTGTCCAAACTGTTCCAAGACAACTCAGATTCCTGTGTAACAGGAGAATCTACAACAAAGAAACCAAATATTTACTGAGTACCTGTGATGTCTAAAGCACTGGGGTAGGCCAAGTTTTACCTCCAAAAAATTTTAACAGATGCCAGAACCAGGACAGACTTAAGATAATGTAACTCTCCGTGTTTTACATATGAAGAAACCCAGGGAGAAAAATGAATTTGTTCAGGGTCACTCAACTAATGGTAGAGCCAAGACTAATCTAGGATCTCTCTTCCAGTGCTCTTTCTGATATTCTAGGCTGCTTGAGATATACAGAGTTGGGCACACAAAAAGAAGTCCTTAATAAATATTTGTGGAAATGAATAAATATATGGTTTGTCCCTTTGAGAGATTCACGTCTCTTGAGAGTAATTAAGAAAAAAATGGGCAAATCAAGACAAACTATTAGAAGGCCTGCATGTGACAACATTATAGAATTTCAAAGTAGGGGAGAACTCTATTCAAACATCCATTCCAACAAATATATATTGAGTTTGTACTATGTTCCAAGAACTTCTAGGCCCTGGGGGATATAGCAGGAAACAAAACAGACCAAATCCCTTTCCTAATGGAGTGTGTGTTCTGGTGGGAGAGATAGACAATATGTAAATATTTGAATATCAGACATCAGGGAGGGATAAATGCTCTGAAGAGAGAAATAAGTAGGATAAAGTCCCAGAACAGTGGGAGGTCAGGGAAGTTTCCCTGGTTAATGACATCTAAACAGAGAAATGAAGCAAAGGAGTGAGCCATTTGGATATCTAGATGAAGAACATTTTAGGCAGATACCTGGTAGAAAAACATTTCAGGCAGAGGGAATAAAAGGGAATGAGCAAAGGCCCTGAGCCAGGAATGTGCTTGGCATATTTGAAGAACAGCAAGATGTCCAGGGTGGCTACCAGATTTGATCAGGAGGTGCTGACCAAAATTTTAGGTCAAATTTGAGAAGTCTTAGTTACATTAAAAGTGGTGTGTGTGGGGAGGGGGACGTATGATATCCTGCTAGGGAAGAAACTTGAAGTAGGATGCATAGCTGGGCAAGTTTCAAGGTTTTCACAAGGTCTGGTGAATTGATAATATGTGGTAGAGGCAAGAATGCACAAATGGGGGATTATAGGAAGTAGAAGATAAAGCTGAGAGGGTAGGTAAAGCCAGACTGTGTAGGGTTTAATGCTAGGCTTGTGGAATTTTTCAGTCTACTAATGAGACCATAGGTTTAGAGGCAGGGAGAGTCATGGTGTATTTTGTTTTTAGACTATCAGTCTGGCATTGGTGGCCAAGATGGATTGGACAAGACTGATGAAGGCACTAATCTGTACAGTGGGCCTTGACCTGAAGTGTTAGTGATAAGAATGGGGAGGAAGGCACCAGCCATGGGAATTACCTCTTGTTGGGCAGGGCAGGGTGACTTGGGTGGCCCTGGATAAGAGATGGAGGGAGCAACATAGGATCGAAGAGGACCACAAAGTTTTAAAGCTGAATAGAAACCCATCATGTTCAAGGGGCTATATTAGGCTTTCCACATTCCTGGTGAGTTTTCAGTGTCTTCTGGAAGCTGGGCTGATTCCCGTTGCAGGGCTGGCTTCTGATCAGTGCAACCTGGAAAGGGCTAGGGTTTGGGGGCATATTAGGAAGGGGTGCAGCATCACTGTGGCATTTCAGTGAGGGGATCTGGAGTTCTAGAATTCATTTACAAGCCTGTCATCCATCTCACTCTTGGCTTTTGTTTATATAGCAACAAGAATTAAACTCTTTTACCTGTTAATCTATACCTGGCAGTAGCTAGAATATGAAACTATTGCCTAGTTCTATTACAGTGTACCTTGAGTACCTACCCTGGCATTCTGTTGTCAAGTCTTTCTGCCTGTAATTTCTTTTTTCTAGGAAAGAAAATCTAAAATATAGCTAAAGACATAGACTTTGGAGTTCGCAGACCTGTGGTCTAAACCCAGCTCTATCACTTGTTAGTTGAGTGTTTTAGTTCCATCTTCATAAAATGGAAACAGTAATAGTCCTCCAGTACAAGTCTTCATCTTGTAAAATCTTTATATTCTATTAGTTCATGCTTGCATGGTGCTTAGGACACCGCTGGCATTTTTTTTTTAAGATTTTTATTTATTTATTCATGAGAGAGAGAGAGAGAGAGAGAGGCAGAGACACAGGCAGAGGGAGAAGCAGGCTCCATGCTGGGAGCCCGATGCAGGACTCAATCCTGGGACTCCAGGATTGCGCCCTGGGCCAAAGGCAGGCACCAGACCGCTGAGCCACCCAGGAATCCCCATTTTTTTTTAAAGATTTTATGAGAGAGAGAGAGCGCCCAAGCAGGAAGAGGGGCAGAGGGAGAAGTAGGTTCACTGCTGGGCAGGGAGCCTGACATGGGCTCAGTCCCAAGACCCTGAGATCATGACCTGAGCCGAAGGCAGCCACTTAACTGAGCACCCAGGTGCCCCACCACTGGTATTATATAAGGAGACTCAAAATATTTGTTTTTTGTTTTGTTTTTTTTCCCCCATATCATTGACAGTAGTCAGAGAACTGCTGTTTGGGAATATATTAACTGGTTAACTAGTTCTCTGATAAGAAAATGCCTTCCACCAGATAAGAAAGTGCCTATTCATTCACAGCTAAGTAGACTTGTGGTTGGAAGGGAGAACCTGAGCGCTTGAAAGCCACAGGAACCATCTGTCTCATTTGTTTCTCTACCAGGTATCTTATTACTCTGCCAAGTTTGTCCCACTTCCAGCACCTGGTTTGTCCCTCTCTAACATGTTATTTCTGTTACACATCCTTGTCTCTTACCCCCTGTGAATACTCACCAAGGGCCCCAGAAGTTCATGACCTAGTCTTTGTCCATGGACACATGGAAAACATTTGCTGGATTTGTTTTGAAAATGTTCCTTTCAGATTTTAGAGGTTATTGTAATTCAACTCAACCTTTTCCCTAGCCAACCCCCTAGATATACAGGAAAGAAAGAAGAAAAGCTTTCAGTTGGCAACTAAGTGCCAGGCATTGCAGGAAGTATTTTCACATACATTAAGTTATTTCTCTTAATCCTCTCTGTAATCCTGTAAGGTAGGTGGTTATCCTCTTTTTAAAGATTAAGGGACAAGTTCAAAGAGGTTAAATAATTTGTCCAACGACACAGAACCAGGTTTCAAACCTAGGTCTAGCTCCAGTTATTCTGCTTGACCCTTACAGAGTTTTCCTAATAAAATAAAAGGCAGATGGGAACAACAGCAAGAGTGAAACCTTCTGAGATGTCTATGTATGTGCCTTAACCTGAAAAATGAGAGGCCCCAGGTTTGGTTTGCCGACTCAAAGCTAGAAGGAATAATTTGATCCCTCCTTTTATGAAAGAAGAATATAAGATTCAAAGATGACCAAGAGCTCCTTTAAAAATCATCTAATCTTTTTTTTCCATAGACACTCCCTTTGTTAATATTTGGTAGGCTAGTGAGGAGGAAAACCCTTTGGGATATAGGGGAGGGTATCTAGAGGAATGTTAATCAGTCTTGTTGGTACTCACTTCATTAAAGTGTGATCTTTTCTCTCTTGGCTATTCGCCACCAGTTGCTGTCCTGCCTCTCTGCTTCCTGCTTTATCCTGGGACACGTGGGATTTATACACCTGACCTGCCAGTTCCCAGGGGGCATAGCAGTTACCATACTAGTTGTTTTGTGCTGCACTGAATTGCCTGGGTTTTGTTCCTGGTTCTCATTGTCTAGTGGAACATGAGAAGCATCAAAGATTTTTCTCAAATGAAAGGATAGGATCTGTGCATGTTGGTTCAGGCTAGGCTTTAGGGTCTCAAGAGCTTTCAGGGGGTAGAAATTTCTCACCACTTTGAAGTCTCAAAAGAACTAGTTTGCAGAAACCCAGCTCTTAGACCAAGATTAAGGTGAATGTTAATGTCTTGTGAGAAATGACTGGCACTGAGCTGGGGTACCAGGCTGAGCCCTTCCACTGAATAACTGTGCAGTCTTAAGCAAGTCCTAACTTGTCTGAGGCTGCATACTATAATAAAAATGCAACTGATCCGGTAGTTTCAGAACTTAGGTTTGAGCTCCTCCTGGACCAGCTTTTTAATGGTTAGGTAACTCGAATCTCCTCCTTCAAGCCCATTTTTCTTTCAAAAAAAAATAAAAGGACTGGAAGATGATTTTTAAAGGCACTTCCAGCTTTACCATCTGTTACTGTGCCTGCCCCAGTGGGTTCAGAGATTATTTGAGGGTCACATCACCAGTTATTAAGTTGGGAAAGAGAAGTGTATATAGAAACTGAATATAGGGCAGCCTGGGTGGCTCAGTGGTTTAAGCACCTGCCTTCCGCCCAGGGCATGATCCTGGAGTCCCAGGATCCAGTCCCATGTCAGACTCCCTGCATGGAGCCTGCTCCTCCCTCTGCCTGTGTCTCTGCCTCTCTCTCTCTGTGTCTATCATGAATAAGTAAATAAAATCTAAAAAAAAAAAAAAAAAAACTGAATATATATATTTCATATATATATGAAAAATATGTAGTTTTAGGGATCCCTGGGTGGCGCAGCGGTTTGGCGCCTGCCTTTGGCCCGGGGCGCGATCCTGGAGACCCGGGATCGAATCCCACGTCGGGCTCCCGGTGCACGGAGCCTGCTTCTCCCTCTGCCTGTGTCTCTGAGCCTCTCTCTCTCTCTCTCTGTGACTATCATGAATAAATAAATAAAATCTTTAAAAAAAAAAAAAAAGAAAAATATGTAGTTTTATATATAATATAATATAAAAAATATATAGTTTTAACTAAATATATCTTATGCCAGGATTCAAAAGATCCTGAAAGTGAGAACCTTTGTACTTAGCCCATTTGTTGTAGTTCTCACCCTGTTTGCATTGCACATTTGCAACTTCTTAAAAGCAGCAAATTCCAATAATAACTGAAAGCAGTTTTCTGATTATTAAACACCTAATAAGGGTACCTTATTGTTTGAGGCTGCTAGGGACATTTATTTAATCAAACTCCCTTTCTGGCTTCTGACAATCAGTAGCTACTGTTGATAAGTCTGCAAATATGTGAAGTAAACACTATAGAGGTAGAGGGTGAACGTCCTGGTACAATGAGGTATTTTCCTAGATGAAATATTTCCCAGGCAGACTGGACTCTGGATTGATCTTTCATCAGGCCTCACAGAAATCTCCAGAACTTTGTATTATTATATTTCTCTTGCATACCTTAGAATAAAGGTTGTTAAAGTTGAGACGCCTGGCTGGCTCAGTTGGTGGAACATGCGACTCTTGGTCTTGAGGTTTTGAGTTCGAGCCCCATGTTGGGTGCAGAGCCTACTTTTAAAAAAAAAGTTGTAAGAAAGTTAGGATCCTCAACTGTCAGGGCTGTGGGGAGCTGAAGAAGCCAAGAGTATTCTTTTGAAGAATATCTGGGCTTAAGAAACTGAAGGCTCTGGGTGAATATTTTTGCTCAGGTACTTAACTGAAAAACAGTGTGAATGCTCAATAGATAAACTGAGGCCTATGCATCTATGTGTGACTTTACCCATTGATAGTCATCCTGAGAGCTCGAACACTTATTCAATGGAATCACCCCTGCTGGCTGTTGGACCCCTGTTGGCTTTGGAAATTACCTTTGTAGTTGGCAGTTGGATCCAACTTTTCAGTTGGATTTGCCACACAAAGGAGTGTCTGTTCTACATCAAGTTTTATGGTAGACTCTGGAGATTTGAAGATGATCAAGATGTGGTCTTTGTCCCTTGAGCTAGGAGTGGGGATAGGGGACACAGAGAGGGAGGGCCTGAGGAAACAGAAACATAATGAATTATAATTACAGAACAAATGATATAAAGCAGGTATAGACAAAGTGAAATAAAGTCTCCCTTTGGGGGACCATCAAAGAAGGATAGAAGTATGATTCAGGGAAGAGGCGATAAAGTACCTTAAACACAGAATAGCTTGAGATGTGAATGTCAGGATGCAAGAACATGAATGTGTGCGGCAGAAACAAAATCAAGATGTGATTAGAGCATCCCTTTGTAACAGATGATGAGAAATAAAGGTTCTTTGGGGCTACCTTGTAGAGAGCCATTCATTCCTTTTGATAAATGTTTGTTGAAGGACTACAGTAGGCCAGGGACCTGTCTTGGTTCCCCTTGTCCTTTGGAGCTGAGAATAGCCAACTTTAATGATGTGTGAGGAGTTTGCATTCCTACCTCTGGACCTTTGCACATGGCCTTCCCACTGCCCTGTCCCAGACTCCAGGGTTATCCTTCCCTCCTCTTCTTTGCCTGGTTAATTCATATTTGTCCTTCAAAGCTTAGCTTGAAAACTACTTCCTTAAGGAATACTTGTTTGCCCTACCCCACCCCCATTTTCCTAGTTATGAACTTGATTTCTCCTTCATACCACTTGCCCCAATTATAGTTATATAATTGTTTAATATCTATGTTGAATCTTTTTCTCGTTTGCTGCTCTTTCCCCAGAACAGTGTGGGACCCATAGTTGGCATGGGATAAATATTTGCTGAATGACTGAAGTGTGTCCATTGAATTTAGCAACAAAATGGTCACTTTGGCCCTTGGTAAGACAGTTTCAGAGAAACCGTGGAGGTGGAAGTCAAGATTGCTGTGAGTGGGAAATGAGGAAATGAGGGCAGTGATGTGTAGATAACTTTTTAATATGTGTGACTGTGAAGGGGAGAAAGGTGGTAGCTAGAGCGGAAAACAGGGTCCAGGTTTATTTTTTTCCTTTAAGTGACTTTTTTTTTTTTAAAAGACTTGAACTAATGTAAATGATCATTGGAAGGAGCCATCGGAGAAGGGAGTTGAGCCTTTCTTCTCTAGACACTCTTCAGTGTCCTCAAGGGAGTTGGTGGAGATAATGGAAAGAGCCCATCTTCTGAGAGGTGGGATAGGATGGAATCTAGAACAGGAGTGCTATGTTAAACAGTTGAGCCTTTCTTCTCTAGACACTGGGGAGTCTGGGTGAGCCAACTAAGACTGTGCAGAAGACAGGGAAAAGAAGCCAAAGACCTGAATTCAGGCTGTGATGAAGGACAGGGAAGGATTGGAGAGACATTTGGAAGATGGAAGCAGGTGGATATGAGAGAAGGGAGTAGGGCTCTTGATTTTTGAACCCCTAGAGCCTAGCACACAGCAGGTGCTAAATAAGTGTTGACTGGAGAAAGGGCAGACTCCAGAGGGTGTGTCAATAACAAGTTATCTTAAGTATCCTCATAGTGGAAAGTCCTGATCATTTTTGAATTTTGTAAACAGCCAGAAGTCATTCAGGGCCAAGATGCTGAATTGTTGAATAAGTGGGTGGTCAAGTTAGAGACCATTCCATTGGATTAAAAAGTAAAAATAAGAAATAAGATGTGGTTTAAGGGTAGCCCCGGTGGCACAGCAGTTTAGTGCCGCCTGCAGCCCAGGGCATGATCCTGGAGCCCCGGGATCGAGTCCCACGTCAGGCTCTCTGCATGGAGCCTGCTTCTCCCTCTGCCTGTGTCTCTACCTCTCTCTCTCTCTCTCTCTCTCTCTCTGCATCTCTATGAATAAATAAATAAAATCTTTAAAAAAAAAAAGATGTGGCTTAAAGTAATGAGATTTGCTGGAGGTAGGATATGGCAGTTCACAAATTTACTTCCCTTTAAGAGTTCTAAAAATGTCTCAAACTTATGCCTCTGTAACTTGGGAAATTTATTTGGATGTCTGTCTTCATTGAAAACCTTCTTACTAATTCATTGCTTGCCCACTGTCTGTAACCCGATTTGAATAAGTCTCTCAGACTTTGTGCCATGGAGTTTGTGAGGATAAGGCACTGTCTCAGTCACTACCACACAAAAACCCAAAAAGGCCCCTCCTGAAAGTATGAGAATTTTAGATTCATATGGTGATGGGCATTTATGTCCTATCACTCTGGAACTGGAAAAGAGGAGCAGGTGGGTCAAGGTTTTAAAGCTTTCTGCCAACTTGTCTAACTCATACCCACTGGGGTATGAGGATAGCTGCCTGTGTCTTGTTTGCCCCAGAATGCTGCTGGGCAATCTTGAAGTGTCCGGAGCTATGCATTGTCTATTCATGACCCCTGTGCCTGTGAAACAGGGTTCAGTGACTGTCACCGTGCCTGTGGCAGTCTGGAGTTACCCAGAGAGAACAAAGCTGCATACACGGAGTCCACAAGGGAGTCTTGTAACAACTTTGTCCTGCTTTCTAGGGCTGAGTCAGGTACCACAGCTTGATCTCAGCTGCCTTCTTTTATTTGAAGAAGTTGGCATCTGAGCCACAACAAGAGTATTGTATTTTGTCCCTTTTGGAGGGACATGGATTCACTCTGTATTATTGCCCATGTTAATCTCTCAGCCTATACAGCCCTTCCCCATCCTTTCTCAGCCTCTGGCAAATCTTCCCCATCCTTCGAGGTTTAGCTCAAGTATTAGCTTCCCTTACAGAGACTCTCCTGACTTCCCTAAGTGGAATGAGCAGGAATCCACATGGTGGAGTGAGTGTGGAAAGGGCACAGACTTTAGGATGAGTTGGGCTGAGTTGGAATACTGAATCTGCTGCTTTGCCTTACAGCCCCTAATCCCAGGTTTCAATTCTCCCACCCCCTAAGTGAATTTAATACCTGTTTCACAGAATTGTTTTGGGAATCAAATAAAATTGGGTTTCTGAAAACAAAAGCCTTGGTATATAGGAAGTGTTCATTAAGTGTTCTTTCCCTTCTATACCCATAACTTCTTACTCCGAACTAAAACAGCACTTTCTTCTAACTCTGACATAACATCTAAGGGAAAAATTAAAAGGTGGAGGAAGGGTTCTTTTTCAATGAATTTGCTTCTTGAAGAGCAGAGATGATGTTATCTAGCAGTCTCCTACATAGAGCTTCAAGAGGACCGATGATGTTGGTTGAATGAATGAACTCCTGGACTCAGTTATGGATCTATACAAGCCAGGGCTTTTGAGGAATAGGAAAAGGCAATAACATGTTTAGCCCAGAGAAGTTTTTCTGGGTGCTAGCTGGGAATAGTCATAGGAAGGGCTGACCCTAAAGAGAAAGAGACCTTGTTCATTTCATCTACTCAGAGCTATAATAAGCGAGGGCTGAAATTCTAGGAAAAGGCAAGTTTTGTTTCAGGGGAAAAAGGAACAATCAGAACCATTTCTAAAAAATGAATGAGACTGGGATGCCTGGGTAGCTCAGCGGTTCAGTGTCTTCCTCCGGCTCATGGTGTGACCCTGGAATCCTGGGATCGAGTCCGACATCAGGCTCCCTGCGTGGAGCCTGCTTCTCCCTCTGTCTGTGTTCTCTGCCTCTCTCTGTGTGTCTCTCATGAACAAATAAATAAAATCTTTTTAAAAAATGGAATGAGACTTAATTTTTAAAAAAATTTTTAAAGGGATCCCTGGGTGGCGCAGCGGTTTGGCGCCTGCCTTTGGCCCAGGGCGCAATCCTGGAGACCCGGGATCGAATCCCACGTCAGGCTCCCGGTGCATGGAGCTTGCTTCTCCCTCTGCCTGTGTCTCTGCCTCTCTCTCTCTCTCTGTATGACTATCATAAATAAATAAAAAATAAAAAAAATAAATAAAAATTTTTAAAGATTTTATTTATTTATTCATGAGAGACACAGAGAGAGGCAGAGACTTAGGCAGAGGGAGAATCAGGCTTCCTGTGGGGAACCCGATGTGGGACTCAATCCCAGGACCACGGGATCACCTGAGCTGAAGGTAGACACTCAACCACTATGCCACCCAAGTGACCTGAGACTTAATTTTTGAGGCCATGAATTCCTTGTCCTGGGGAGATGAGCAACCTGGGCTAGTGCTTACGGGAGATCTTGTGGAGGAGGGAATTGTGCATTTATCAGAGCACTGGCCAGCCCTTTCATTTTAAGTCTTAACTCAGTCTTATTCTGCACGATAGGAATCCTTTCCCTGTACCTCCTGCTACTTTGGGCCTCTCAACTTCCTGGTTTTGTGTGCAGGTGAAGATACCTGGAGGTGTCGGGGCTGTGGGGACCATGTTGCTCCAAGCCAGAGGTGGTACAGGACTGTCAACGAAGCCTGGCATAGCTCCTGCTTCCGGTAAGTGGGTCTGTCCTCCTGTCTTTGCCAATGCACTACAAGCCAGCCACTACTTGTTCTAGAAAATACAAAAACAAGGTTCTAACTTGAGAGTTTCCATTTTGAGGGGTAGGGGAGGGATGTGCCAGCGAAGAACACATAACCGAATATCAGGTATGAAAGTGGAAGAGCCATAAATGGGCCAGATATAGCTAGAAGTAGGATGAGGGGATGGGAGCAGTCCTTTCCAGGGTGTCCCAGCACCCTCACTTTACAGATTAGGAAACTGAGGCCCAGAAAGAATGATTTTCCCACAGCTACACTACTGAGTATGTAAGTGCCTCAAGGGTTGTTTTTAGTACAGTTGGCAGAGCCAGCCCTTCACCACAGGATGCCTCCCTAGTTTCCTGCTTTTTGTTATTTAATTTTATTATAGCCTTTAGATTATTGTTTGAAGGCAGCTCAGTTTCTTAAAAATACGTGACTTTAAGGTAGGATTCATTTCTGTTGTCTGAGACTCAGTGTCCTCATCAGAAAAACACGGATATTAAAAATTTATTTCATAGACTCGTTAAGATCAAATGAAATCATATATGCCAGGGGCCCAGCTCATGGTAGGCACCCACTGAATGGTTATTTATTTCCCTGTGAGATTGGAATCTTCAAGAGTGGGAGCTTGTCTACATTCTCCAGAACATAAAACAGTGCCTGGCCTACAGTCATTCCACATTGGAGGCTGGGTGGGCACGTGTGCCCTCGTGGTCTGAAGTGGTAGGGCTTTTGCTCACATCTTGAGAATGAGACAGACTGTAGACAGGCACCATGCGCTGTAGATTCCAGCTCCCACACACAGCTTGTGTTGCAAAGCATCCCCCGTGCTGATACCAAGTAATTTAATTGACCTTTAAGCACTTGCCTCCACCCAGGAACCATGTGGGGGGTTGGCCTAGAGAGCTCTGCCCTCTGGAAGAGTTGGAGAGGAACTAGCATTTTTCTGCCCTTTCAGCTCTAACTCCGAATTTTCCAGTCTTCTCTGTGGATCTAATTACCTTGGTTCTTCCTTTTACCCTCAGCAAAGTTGATTCTTAGTAAGCATTGGAGCAGAGTGTCAAAGCTATAATGGATACTATAGATAAAGCCTTTGGCTAGCCCTTTCATTTAGAACTGAAGCAAATTCTAATGAGTTCCTAGGCCAAGGCTCCCCTTGGCACCTAACCCATATGGTCATATTTATTTCTGCTGTTTTCCTATTTATGTTAATACTTTCTATCCAAAATAAGCAGGACAGAGTAGAACAAGCTAATTTTTGGAAATTCTGGATTCTCCTAGCACAAAAAATTCAGAAGCAGAAGAGACCACCTATTGTGTGACACAACCCCTCCATATCACAATTGAGAGGCCTGAAACCAAAAAGACAAGGAGCTACAAAGACAGGTCATGGATGACTAGAGCTGACCTTAGAACTGAAGTTTTGGGTCATTTGTGGGTCTGATCAGACGCTAGCTTGTTAGGGAGTGTGTGTGTGTGTGTGTGTGTGTGTGTGTGTGTGTGTGTGTAGAGAAAAACACACATACATGCTCAGAAAGAAGTAAGGCACATTATCATGATGGATGAGTGCAGGCTCTGGAATGAGACTGGTTTTAAATCCTGGCTTTGCAATTTAACTGTCCTTGGGTGACTGCCCTGAACTTTAGGCACCTCATCTGTAAAATGGGGACAAGTACTCATCCCACAGGTTGTCAGAGAGAATTAAATGTGATAACCTATATAAAGTGCTCAGCATAGCATCTGACACATAGGATACAGATAATAATCAGTAGCTGTCACTTTGTATTATATAGTAAGTGTACGTCTGTATACACCTACATGAATGCATTTATTATTCTTATTACACACCCACTGGTCTTCTAATGTGGAGCCTCAGAGATTAAGGTTAACTTTGAACTACTCTGGCACAATTACACCAAAGATCATGCCTGTAGGGGAAGTAGAGCATCTGGGGTAGGTCTCCTATTTATAGCTTTGTCTCAAGGACATAGTCTCTCTAATCCAGCTGTATTGAAGGAGTGCATTTCCTGACTCCTGAGCTTTCCCATGGAAACTGGATGACATGAAGTCCTCAGATGGAGCCTGATAATTTGCCCTGGGGAGACTATCTACTTTGTACCCAACTGACTTTTGCCCAGATTGGGCAAAAGATCTTGGAGGAAGATCTTCAGGGCTGGGAACAACTGTATCTGACTACATAAGTAACCTGGTTATAAGGAGCACGAGGCATCAGCCTGAATAGTCTTTTAAAATCTCTGATGAATTCAGAGTGTCTGGACATAGGCTGCTGATAGCAAGACCCTCCCTTGCTTCCAGCCTTCCAGCCATTCGTACTTCATGATTCCCTTCCAGCCTTGCTCTTACCCAGTTGAGTTAGTTACAATAAAGGAAATGACTTTTCTTTTCCTCTTCCCCCACATCTTTGTTTTCCTAGTCACAGGGTGGAGCTAGATATTCAATGGAGAAATTGCTGGGGTTTGGCCCAAACTCTCCTCCCTTCTCCTTACATTTCCCCTCCCCCATCCCTCCATCTGCAGTCACATTTGCAATCCTGCCTCTGATAGCCTTCCACCAGGTTCTCAGGTGCCTGGGAGAATAGAAAGTCACTGAAGGCTGGAACCTGGGACTGTACAGCAGAGGCCAGCTGACAAACCTCCTGGAAGTAGCTTAGTCTGATGCAGTTGGGTTTTTGTCTAGGATCCTTCTGATCCCTGGATGCTTGTCTGTCTAGCCCTCCTACTTTCTCTCCTCAACCTTCCCAACAGGCCTGTTTGGACTCTAAGTACCTCTGTCCTCTCCTTTCCCTGAACAGTACCACTGGTTCTAGAATTGGGGCCATTGTCTCTGAAGCTGTCTGGAACTGGGGAAGGCCAAGGAAACAGCCAGACTGCATGTTGTTTGTAGCTGAGGTCAAACTATGGAGCTGGCATGTTTTATGGGGACTTGGCATGTTGGCAAACCAAAGAACCTTGACAAGTTTTCTGATGATTTCACCCTCAACAGAAGTACTTATCTAAAGAGGGGGAGGTTGTAGGAAGAGGGAAAACTGCCTCTATTAATTAGTCTTTATCACCCTTCCCTGGGACTCTCTTTCTTGACCTGGTTCCTAATGGCATTGTCAGAAGAAAAACAAACAAACAAACAAACAAAAAAAAACAAAACCCATACTTAAGGCTCCCAGGAACCCTTCAGGGCCTCCTTTCTCAGGATCTCAGATACAGACTCTTTGAGCTTTCTCTTTTGAGAAGTGATTTCTAATGCCTGTGCTCTGGAAAAGGAATAATACAAAGAGAAAGCTGTTGGGAGCCTGGGTGGCTAAGTGGTTGAGTGTCTGCCTTTGGCTCAGGTCGTGATCCTGGGGTCCTGGGATCGAGTCCCGCATCGGGCTCACTGAAGGGAGCCTGCTTCTCCCTCTATCTATGTCTCTGCCTCTCTGGGTCTCTCATGAATAAATGAATAAAATCTTTAAAAAAAAAATAGAAAGCTGTTGCTGTTGTCACTTCATTGGTCAATAGACCATTTCCGCTAAATTTGTGACTCCAGGAAAGGCGAGTGAAGAAATTGTACACGTAGCAACCAGAGACTATGGTGTAATGGGCTGGGTGACAACAGGATATCTTCTTTTTTTTTTTTTTTTTTTTTTTAAGATTTTATTTATTTACTTATTCATGAGAGACACAGGCAGAGGGAGAAGCAGGCTCCATGCAAGGAGCCTGACGTGGGACTCGATCCCGGGACTCCAGGATCACGCCCTGGGCCAAAGGCAGGCGCCAAACCACTGAGCCACCCAGGGATCCCCAACAGGATATCTTCTATGATGCTGAAAGTCATGCTCACTTTTCTCACCCACACCCGCCACCTAAACAAGTGCAGTACATCATAATTATAGTAAGAGCTACCGTTTATTGAGTGTTTATTATGTATAGACACTGTACTAATAAGAATTACACATTTGAATAATCTAACTGAATCCTTTTTTAAAAAGATTTATTTATTTATTTGTTTGTTTGTTTGTTTATTTATTTCAGAGACAGCCAGACAGATAGTATGAGGGGGAGGGTAAAAGGGACAGGGAGAAAGAGAAGCTCAGCGGGGAGCCTGATGTGGGACTCGATTTCACAACCCATGAATCATGACCTGGCCAAAACCAAGAGTCAAGTCAGATGCTTAACCAACTGAGCCACCCAAGTGCCTCGTCTAACTTAATTCTTTTAACAGTGTAATAACTATAGTACTGGTCATACCTATTTTACAAATAGAGAAAGTTACTTACTCACAGTCATGGAGCTAGTAAGTAGCATACCTGAGATTTGAACTCAGGCATTCTGACTCCTTGCTTTACATTCCTGAATATGGTCGTGTCATTTAACCTCCCTGAAGTTTGCTTTCCTCTTCTGTACCTTCAGAGTAAAAACACTCACCTTGCCTGCCATACACTAGTGGTGTCAAATAACATCAAAGGGTATGGTGCAAAGGCTTTATGAACTCTCAAGTGTCAATAAAAGTGTTGTTACATTTCTCCTGGGTCTCTGGCCTCCTGGCATGGGAGTCTGTGGAACAACCCTGCCCTCTGCTGTTGTAATGTTGATGTTGCTGCTGGATTTATGAACCCAAGCTTTTGATTCTAGTTTGCTTATTTGTCTAGTATATCTCTAAGGAAACAGCCAGCCAGCAACTCCTTAAGGCTGGCTGTTAAACAGGGAACTGGGGCATGCCTGACAGGACAGCCACCTGGGCCTTCCTCAGCCTCCACAAGAGACTCCAGCTTGAACACACTGTGGGACTCCTAGTATGTAGCAGCAGTATGTGACCTTCAACATGCCTTAATACTGCTCTGTTTTTGGAAAGAGAGAATGAAGATTCCAAAGAAACCCCACAGTTACTGTCTGGGGCAGAGATGAAGAGGTGCAGGGTGGAGCCAGGGATGGATGACATATTTATTAAGCATTACATTGGGAATTTGATTAATAAATTTGCACTTTGATTATCTGATTCAACTCTTACAGTAACCCTACAACCCCATTTTACACAAAAACAGGAAGGTCCAAAAAAGTAGAACTTGCTCAGAGTCACACGCATTTGAACTCAGATCTCCCTGGCTCTGAAGAGGGTCCTCTTTCCATTGGGACTCCCCAGAAAGAGTAGTAGACTTGGCGTCAGAAGAGCTAGATTTGAGTCTTTATTGAGCCAAGCTGGCTGTACAACTGTTGGCAAGCTCCTGTGTCACTATGAGCTTTAGTTCCTAATCAATAAGATGTAATAAAAGTAATCCACCTCATGAAGTAGTTGTGAGGATCACAGAGGTGATGGATAAGAAAACACTCTGAAAACCTGAGGATGGTATAATGTAAAGGATTATCAGCAAGCAGCATATAGGCAACTTTGTGCTGCTTACATTAGCAGTTCACATACAGTTTTGAGCATCATTTGCTATATTAAAGGCAGCAAATTAGATGCTATTCGGGATACAGATTTAGCATAGTAGCCTGGTCTCCTAACTGGCTCCCTCAGCTGAAAAACAGGTAATAATGTGGAGCATTTCTAATAATGGGCTCTGGTCTGGTTTCCATTCTCATTCCTTTGAAACAGTGTTCCCTTAGTAAGTTTCCAGGGGACAGCTGCATCGGTCCATCAGCTGCTCTTCAGGCTTTATTTTGTATGACCTCCCAAATTGCACTAGAGATTGTAGAGACAAGCGAATGAGAGTTTGGAGTCAACCTGTTTGAGTTTCCATCCCAGTTTATCTTGAGTCAGCTGACCTTGAATTTCTTTGCCAGTCTCCTCATCTAGAAAAGGGGAAATGAAATGCTTCCTACCTCAAAAGAGTGTTATGCAAATTTTTAAAAAAGATTTTTATTTATTTATTCACGAGAGACAGAGAGAGAGAGAGAGAGAGAGAGAGAGGAGAAGCAGGTTCCATGCAGGGAGCCTGATGTAGGACTTGATCCTGGAACTCTGGGATTATGCCCTGAGCCAAAGGCAGATATTCAACCACTGAGCCACCCAAGGTGTCCCTGTTATGCAGATTAAATTTGATCATGTATTTAAAGCCCTTCACACAGTGCCTGGTCATAATTAGGACTTAATAGACATTAGCATTTATTATTAGTGTCTTTGTCGCTCTTGAAACATTCTCTTCCCTTGGCTTCCATGACATTCCATACTCTCCTGGTTTTCCCCCCACTTTTCTGGTCGTTCTACTTTGCTTATCTTCTATCCAGTTCTGAATTGTTGCTGTTTCTCCAGGCACAGTCTGTTTCTCCCTAGGCCATGTCACCAACAGCTATGGCTTCTATTGTCCTCCACACACTGAAGACCCCAATATTCATATCTACAGTCCAAACCTTTCCACTGGGCTCTAGTCCTGTCTTTGTCAATTTCCCCTGTCCATTTGAATGTCTTCCAGGCATTTCAGATCCAGCTAGCCTTTCAATCTTCCTCCTAAAACTAGCTTCTCTTCAGTATAACCTGTCCGGTTGAATGGCATGACCATCCGCCCTACTGCCTAAGTCAGAACCTGGAAGTACTTCTTAATACCTCTTTTCTCTTATCCCATATCCACACCTGTCAGTTTTATCTCCAGGTGATATTTTGAATGCATCCATGTCTATTTCTCTTACGACCACTCTATTCCAGGCTGCCATTGTGTCTTCCCTGGATAACTGCAGTCGCCTTCTAATCCATCCTCCATAAAGAAGCCAGAGTGAATGACCTTAAAAAAAAAATCTGACCATGTCACACTGCCATCTCTCCATCCTTATATTAACTCCATCACGTTGCAGGACTCTTAAATAAAGACCAGTCCTTAATGTGGTCTGGTCTCTCCTAGCCTCCTGCTCTCTCGCTACTTCACTCTCAATGTTCTTCACAAGGTCCAGAACACATCCTGCTTTCTTCTCAAAGACCATTGTTCCTGCTGTTCTCTCTGCCTGGAATGACCCCTCACTCTCCTTTGGGCTAATTAACTCCTGCTCATCCTTCAGATCTTTACTTGGATGTCAGAGAAATAGTTATAAAATAGGTCATGGCCCCTGTTTTATGCTTTATTTTTTTTAAGATTTTATTTATTTACTCATGAAAGAGAGAGGCAGGGACACAGGCAGAGGGAGAAGCAGGCTCCTCGAGAGGAACCCGATGCAGGATTTGATCCCAGGACTCCAGGATCATGCCCTGAGCCGAAGGCAGACGCTCAACCACTGAGCCACCCAAGGCGTCCCTGTTATGCAGATTAAATTTGATCATGTATTTAAAGCCCTTCCACACAGTGCCTGGCCATAATTAGGACTTAATAGACATTAGCAGGGACACCTGGCATCCCTATTTATGCTTTCATAGACTTTCTGTTTGAAGCTTTTTTTTTGGTTTTAATTTTATATTTATTCATTTGATCATCTCCTTAATGACATCCTGAGACCTCTAATATTCTGTAAGTAAGTATAACCTAGTCATGGCTATGGGACATTTTGCCCCCCATTGTGTCACCACTGAGCACATTGTTGGCATGGGGAAGATATTTATTGAATGAATTGCCAGAGGTGGCCAAGAGATATGATGTAAGTGAGGCCTTTCCCTGCCCTTCCCCTTCCCCTTCCCCACATCCTTCCCTTAGCAGCCACTGTGGCTGCAGTTACTGTAAGTGGCAGAGAGGAGTAAGTTCCAGACATTGGGTTGTTTTGGAAAATTGCCTGCAAGTGTTGAGATGAGAAGTTAAAGCTTTGTCTTCTTCCCCTAAAGGAGACAGAGAGGATGACCTAGCAGTCTTGTCCAGTAGCAAGTCTTGAGCTGTACTTCTCTGTAAGTATCAGCCAGACACGAAGAAACTCTGGAGAGAACAGTAGGGAAGAATGAGTTTAGCTACTCTAGACCAAACTAATTATGAATTGAAATCCAGCAAAAATTTTAGCCATAAGTTTCAATTCTAGTCATAAGTTTGTTTGAGGGGGAGAGAGGGTAGAGGGAGAGAGAAAATCTTAGAGGGGCTCGATCCCACAACCCTGAGATCATGACCTGAGCCAAAATCAAAAATGGGATCCTTAACTGACTGAGCCATCCAGGCACCCTATTTTTTTAACTTATTTATTTGAGGACGATAGAGAGCACAGGGGGAGAGACAGAGGGAAAGGGAGAGAGAGTCTTAAGCAGACTCCATGCTGAGCATGAAGCCCAGTGTGAGGCCCAACATGAGATTATGAGACCACAACCTGAGCCAAAACCAAGAGTGGGACGCTTAACCAACTGCCACCTAGGTCCCCCTATTTATTTGTTTTTTATATTTTATTTTATTTTTTTTTAATTTTTATTTATTTATGATAGTCACACAGAGAGAGAGAGAGAGGCAGAGACATAGGCAGAGGGAGAAGCAGGCTCCATGCACCGAGAGCCCGACGTGGGATTCGATCCCGGGTCTCCAGGATTGCGCCCTGGGCCAAAGGCAGGCGCTAAACCGCTGCGCCACCCAGGGATCCCTGTTTTTTATATTTTATTTATTTGTTTTATTTTTTTAAAATGTTTTTTTTTTTATTTTTATTTATTTATGATAGTCACAGAGAGAGAGAGAGAGAGAGAGGCAGAGACACAGGCAGAGGGAGAAGCAGGCTCCATGCACCGAGAGCCCGACGTGGGATTCGATCCCAGGTCTCCAGGATCGCGCCCTGGGCCAAAGGCAGGCGCCAAACCGCTGTGCCACCCAGGGATCCCCTATTTATTTGTTTTAAATATTTTTTTATTTATTAGAGAGAAGCGAGAGCACGAACAGTGGGGAGGAGCAGAGGGAGAAAGAGAAGCAGACTCCCCGCTGAGCAGGAACCCCCCCCCCCCCCCCAGTGTAGGGCTCAATCCCCGGACCCAGGTTCACGACCTGAGCCAAAGGCAGATGCTTAACTGACTGAACCACCCAGGTGCCCCTGTTTTTTATATTTTAGAAAGCTTTGAAGGACAGCATTAGGTGAAGATGTACAGTAAAGTATAGTGTGGGAAAAAGTGGAATACTTAATAATAATATCTTTTACTTATGGGTGATTTTTGGCAGGGAGGGGGGAGTAGGTTGGCGATTCTCCAAGAAGTTGGAAATGAAGTTTGTCCTCTAGGGTTTATTTTATTATTTTTTTTAAAGATTTATTTATTTATTTATGATAGACATAGAGAGAGAGAGGCGCAGAGACACAGGAGGAAAGAGAAGCAGGCTCCATGCCAGAAGCCCGATGTGGGACTCGATCCCGAGACTCCAGGATCGGGCCCTAGGCCAAAGGCAGGCGCTAAACCGCTGAGCCACCCAGGGATCCCTGTCCTCTAGGGTTTAAACTACTCAGATCTACATGTAATAAGAGCAGTATCATGTGGTCATTAAGAGCACAGACTCTAGAACCAGATTACTTGGGTTCAAATACTGATTCTTTCATTTATTAGTTGTGCATATTGGGCAAGTTACTACCTTTTCTGTCCTTCATATCCTCATCTCTAAAATGGAGATGATAAACCTTCTCCCTAATTCCTAATGGAGCGGTAAATGAGGAAAGTCCTGTGTAGTACGGGTAGTAACAGAGTCTCACATGGAGTGAGCGCTGATAAGCGTTAGCCATTTGTTATTAGCTACTAGAGAGCCAAATGCCCCTCAGAGCTGAATATATGAATCGGTGATTGTTACGTATCTGAAGAAGTAATGCATTTTTTTTTTCAATTAAAAATTAGTTTAAAAGTCAGTGGAATAATGAGTGGCCAGCAGTGAAACAGAAAGTGAAAAGTTAGTGAAGCAAAACTAGTAGCATGTCCAGTTAAAAATATTGAATCTGGATTTGGTCTCCAGAAGGGGGTTCTTTGGTGTAGACAGGGCTGGTTTGGCTGGCTCGCTAGTGCCAGAATGAAATTTCTCTCCATGGATGCTTATTGCTCTTTAGGTTCATGCCAACAGAACAACCTTCTGATGCCTAATTCAGCTTCTTGGGCTTCTTGATAACAGGAAGGGTCTGGAGATAGTACCTGTATAGAGGATGTAGGTATTTTAATTCCAACTGTGAATTTATAAATGGTCTGTGGGGTTGATAAGCGATTAGAGCCATTGTAGGATGTCTAACCCTTGCAGAGTACCATGAAGTCCTGTTTCTGGACCTCCCAGGCCAAAAACGAGGCCTGAATTAGGGTCATTTACCAAGGTAATGATAGCCTTGGAGAGGTCTTTGGGTGGCCAGCCAGTCAACCTTTCTCTGACCACAACCTCTTCCTTGTGTCTCTCTTCAATATTGGCCTACTGCTGGAATATTTATTTACTTACTTACTTACTTACCAACCTAAATCCTTCCTTTTACAGAGGAAGAAATTAAAGCCCAGGAAAGTTTAATGGCTTGCCTCAGCTCACACAGCAAGTCTATTTTTAGCCAGCTCAGATTATCAGGTCTTCTCTTTCAGGCCAGGGCTCTCCTCCTGGCATTACCTGGAGACTTATTAAAGTATCCAAAGCATTTTTTTTCTGGTGCATCCAGGAGAAGAATGTCTATATAAACACAGCTGTGGACACTGAATGTTGGACATTCAGTTATATTATAGAGCAACAGGAGATGATTATCTATAAGAGGTCACAACATCATTCTTTTTTTTTTTTTTTTTTCACAACATCATTCTTAACTGCTTACAGCCCATACAGGCAGATCTCAGCTGTTAAAATGACCAGCTCAGTAGAGATGTTGCTTGTTAATGAAGCTATAGTTTGCTGTTAGTGAACACTAGCTGGCCAGCAGACTTCATGTGGACACATCTGCAGCCAGTGTAGACTTGAAACATAAATGCCCGTTCAAGGAGACATATATATTGACAACTAAAGACCAGCACTGTCTTTGGTGATTTAGGCTTTATGTTCCATTCATTGGGAACCTCTGCTTGCTTAAACACCTCTGATAACTCTTCACTGCCTGTGGGTGACTCTCACCTGACAGATCTGCCTCTTGAGGATCTGCCCTTGCCCTCTCCCACCATCCTAGCCTCCTCTCTGATAATCCTTCACACATGCCCTGCACTGCATCTTATGGACCATACTCTGTTATACCTTAGTACATTTACATATGTTGTTCCTTCAGGCTGAAATGCCTCTTGTCTGCCTGGTAATCAGCCTTTAGATTCAACTGATAGATCTTGTCCCCTGTGAAAGAGCCTTGCCAAATCCTTTTTTTCTTTTTAAGATTTATTTATTTATTTATTTATTTATTTATTTATTTATTTATTTATTCACAAGAGACACAGAGAGAGAGGCAGAGACACAGGCAGAGGGAGAAGCAAGCTCCATGCAGGGAGCCCAATGTGGGATTCGATCCCAGGACTCCAGGATCACACCCTGAGCCAAAGGCAGATGCCCAACCGCTAAGCCACCCAGGCATCCCAGCCTTGCCAAATCTACCCTGAACCTTCCCCATCAAACAGAGGAGACTTTCTTCCTCTTTGTTATTATTATACCTCAATTATTGCCCTGTCGATATTTGTTTACACATCTAACATCACTCTTAGCATAAGAAATTCTCTTTGTATCTTAGAGCTTAGCCGAGTGCCCAGAGTGCAGTGGGTGCTCAGTGTTTGTTGGACAAATGATGTTTTTGTCAAATGACCACCTTTCTCTTTGGACATGTGGATGAAGCCCTTTCAGTATGCATCATCACCATCATTTTTGCTCTGCAGTATTCTCCCAAGCAGGAGCTTTCCTTCTGAAATGAGAGTATGGAGTAAGATCTCTGTCTATAAATGTCATTATAAAGCCTGAAACCATCAAAGCTCAAAGGATGGCATGGCTTCTACATTGTGGCAGCTAATTTGCCTTGAATTTTTCCCCCAAGGACTAGAATCCCCCTTCCTGGGCAGTACTGGAGGGGTGCTAACAAATTCTCCTTCATGTTCGTCACTATTACCAGTAAAAACCTTCTGAGTACCTCAGGCCAGGTTTTTTATTTATTAGAGAGAAGCGAGAGCACGAGGTTTGAGGATAGTTTTCTTCTGTCAGTCATCTTCTGGTCATATCTTCCTGAGGCTGCTCTGTGGTGATCCTGCTTAGATCAGAGGGTGTCCACTGGGCTCCCATCAGTAGCACTGACTCTTACAGCAGCATCAGCTATTTCTGAAATTGACTAATTCAGCCCTTGTGTTTTGTTTCAGTTCCAAAGGTGGTCTTTTCATGAGATCACCCTATATACTGGAGTCATCTTTTCCTACAATACCCTGAGTACCACTACAATGTCACTGAAAAAAAAGAGAGGCAGCTATGGGGTTACAAATGAGTAAGAATAGCACCAGGATGGTGAAAGTCCCCAGCGATCCAAGGCTTTCCAAAATTTCAACCACTAAACATTTATTTTTTTTTAAATATTTTCTTTATTTTATTCATGAGAGAAACAGAGAGAGAGACAGAGACAGAGACAGGCAGAGGGAGAAGCAGGCTCCATGTAGGGAGCCCGACATGGGACTCGATCCCAGGTCTCCAGGATCACGTCCTGGGCTGAAGGCGGCGCTAAACCGCTGAGCCACCTGGGCTGCCCCTAAACATTTATTTTTTAAGCTTAATTCAGAATAAGAAAGTGAACAACTTATCTTTGAATCATTTCCTCATTTGTAGCTGGGAGGGTAATAGCGATCTATCCTGCTCACCTCTCAAGGTTAGTAGTGTGAAGGCAACCGGGTGGCTCAGCAGTTTAGCGCCGCCTTCGGCCCAGGTGGAATCCTGGAGACCTGAGATTGAGTCCCGTGTTGGGCTCCCTGCATGGAGCGTGCTTCTCCCTCCGCCTACGTCTCTGCCTCTCTCTCTCTCTCTCTCTCTCTGTCTCTCATGAATGAATGAATAAATAAATAAATAAATAAATAAATAAATAAATAAATAAATAAATAAATAAAATCTTTAAAAAAAAAAAAAGGTTAGTGTGAGAGAAGGATGAAATCAAGTGGAAGAGCCCATAGGAAAGAATAAAGTAGTAGATTCAGTATTCAGTGTGCATCAGAGATACTGGGGCTTGTTTAAAATACAGATTCTTGGACACGGTCTCAGCAATCCATACTATGTAGGCTTCAGTTAAGGCCCCAGAATCTCATTTTCAGCAAACTGTCCCTGAGAGTCTGATGCACTCTTCTCTCTACCACATTTCAGAAATACTGTTGCAAATCAAATAGCAAGTGTAAAATAGTTATTTGAGACAACTTTACTGCTTGAACCTGGAATCCAAAGATTTGGGTTAAATCCCAGCTCTGCCAATTCCTAGACCTGTGACCTTGAATCACAGCCTTCTCTATGAACCTTATTTCCTCATACATAGAAAGGAGATGGCAACCTCAACCTCACCAAGTTTCAAGAATTAAATGAAAGCGTATGTGAGCAAGCCTACCTCAGTGCCTAACTCATGGAACTTAGTGTTTTGCAGAGTGGGAACCAAGTGTCCACAACTTCTGGAATGTGGTGTCATATTAACAAACACCCAGCAAAAGATAATCTTTGGCATCCATCTTAAGTGTCATGGAAATCTGGATAGAACCTTAGAGAGTTAGTCCAATCCTTTGATTTACAGCTCATGAACTTAAAACTAGGAAGGGAGGATGGGAAGCTCAAGATGCATAAGGATACCCAATCACATGAAATGTGTTTAGTTTTTAGATGGAAAATTATGTCCCAGTATACTGAAAAAAGAAAAAAAATGAAAAATCTTTGTAGCATAGTAGTGGAACCACTATTAGTAACTTTTGAGAAACTTCAGAGAATGGGGACAGTATCCAAGTATTTTGATTATTTGATCCACACCTGCTATATAACAGGGATCCATTAGCAAAATAAAGGCAGAAATAGCTAACTGATTCAGTTTTCAAAAAGAAGGAAAAAGTAAACTCATAATCCTTTTGACTTTTGATCAAATTAATCCTTTTGATCAAATTCTAGTGAATTCTATGGAATTTTGCAGATGATAGAATAGATGGACAGTGAACACTTAGAAGAGAGCCCATCACTAGGATTCAGTGGTAGTGAATTAGTCATGACTTCATGTTTTCACTGGATTGGAAGTCATGAGACACTCTCTTGATTTCCACAAGGCATTTGGCAAGTTCTGACAGTAAGAATGTGAGCAGGAAACCTAGAAAAATCAGGTGCAGGAATTCAACACACCCAGCAGTTTGAGGCCCTGTATTGGAGAGGTGAGATTCCTAAACACCTTGCTAGGGCTCACGCTGAGAAAAAGGCATGGGATTTGAGGTCAGCAAGGCAGCTTTTAATCTCAGTCTTGCACTTCCCAGCAGTAACCTTGGATGAATCACCTAACACCTCTTGACTTCCCTTACCCGGTCTGTGCTATATAGGTATACCTTGTGAAGTTGTTGCAGGGATTAAACTAGATGAAGTATTTTCATTTTCTGTAAACTGAAAATGCTTTATAAACCTTAGTTACCATCATCACTCTAGTACTGTAGTTGCTCATAAGGGAGTTCCTGAGTCATATGTTTATGTAGTGGGCATCTCTGGGTGCAATGTGAATCTGCTATGGGCCGCATGTAGTTTGATCTGGCACTAGACAGATACTGGCTTAGAGCCCTTCCTGTGTGTGGTGCTTAGGGACACATGAAGGGAACTCTTCCCGGAGGAGATGGAGTGCTCTGTTGGAACTGGACCTGGAAAAAGGAGGAGACATCCACCAGCCTGAAGATGGAAGACATTACAGGAGGAACTAAGATGGCAAAGGCTTGGGAAAACCTATGTGGCTGGGTCAAGAAGTGGAATGGGGCAGGAGGTAGCCAGCTTAACCCTAATGGGGAAGCTGGATATATAGCCCCAGGAGAGTAAGTGGCTTAGTCAGTTAAGTGGCCAACTCTTGATTTCAGTTTAGGTCATGATCTCAGGGTTGTGGGATTGAGCCTCATATCAGTGGGGAGTCTGCTTCTTTCCTCCCTCTCCTTCTGTCCCTCCCCCTGCTCTCCTGTGCACCTTACCCCCCCCCCCCAAATAAATAAATCTGGAAAGAAAGAAAGAAGAAGAAAGAAGGAAAGAAGGGAAGAAAGAAAGAAAAAGAAAAAGAGAAAGAAAAGGAAAGAGAAAGAAAAGGAAAGAGAAAGAAAGAGAGAGAAATAACCCCAGGAGTCTGAGGTGTAGTACACCAGGTAGGCTTTGCCTTTGGACAGGGGTACTAGGGGGAAAATGTGAGGAAGTGGGACTTGGGGCTCCTTTTTTTTTTTATTTAAGATTTTATTTATTGGGCCATCTGGGTGGCTCAGTAGTTGAACATCTGCCTTTGGCTCAGGTCAGGATCCCAGGATCCCGGGATCGAGTACCACATCAGGCTCCCCACAGGGAGTCTGCTTCTCCCTCTGCCTATGTCTCTACCTCTGTCTCTCTTGTCTCTCATGAATATAAAAATAAAAAGCACACATAAGTGTAAAAAAAAAAAAATGGAAACAGTATCAAAATGGGCAGCCCCTGTGGTACAGGGGTTTAGCGCCGCCTGCAGCCCAAGGTGTGATCTTGGAAACCCAGGATCGAGTCCCACGTCAGGCTCCCTGCATGGAGCCTGCTTCTGTCTCTGCCAGTGTCACTGCCCCTCTCTCTCTCTCTCTGTCGCTCATGAGTAAATAAATAAAAAATCTAAAAAAAAAAAAAAAAAAAAAAAAAAAAGGTAGAAAATGAATGCTATTTTTATCCCTGCCTCTAGATGTCTCACTACTTGAAAGGTGAAACAACCAAGCAGTGGGGTCTTCCAGATGATCTCTAAGGATTATGCACCTAGAGTTTTTAAACAGTGGGATTATAGTATACACTGTGTCTGATACTTGGATTTTTTTATGTAACATCTCACTCAGGACAACTTCTGTTTCAGTACCTGGAGTCTACCTCATTATTTTTTTTTAAGATTTTATTTATTTATTCATGAGAGACACACAGAGAGAGAGAAGCAGAGACACAGGCAGAGGGAGAAGCAGGCTCCAAGCAAGGAGCCCGACATGGGACTCGATCCCGGATCTCCAGGATCACACCTCGGGCTGCAGGCGGTGCTAAACCACTGTGCCACCGGGACTGCCCTACCTCATTATTTTTAACAGCTGCATAATATTCTGTAGTAGCATGTGTAATTGTATTTAGCCCACTCATTATTGGATACATGACTGTTCCTAATCTTTTAGTATTAAAAAGTACTAGATCCATGTCCAAGCTCATTTATAGGAATATTTCTCAGGGCAATTTTTCTTTTTTTTTTTTTTTTAAGATTTTATTTACTTATTTGAGAGAAAGAGTACAAACAGGAGGAGCAGCAGAGAGAGAGGGAAAAGGGAGCCTGCTGTGGGGCTGGATCCCAAGATCCTGGATCAAGACTTGAGCTGAAGGCAGACGCTTAACAGACTGAGCCACCCAGGCACCCCATCTGGGCAAAATTTCTATCGGTGGAATTTCCAGGACTCCTGTTTTAGAAAGATGACTGCTACAGTCATGTTGAAAGAGAGGAGGAGCAGAGGCTGGACAAATGGTCAGTAGAGGAAGGTGGCAATGCTCACCTTTCAAAGCTCAGAAACTATGGAGTCCCCGGGAGCTCCCTTTCTTGGTTGGAGTCCTCCTGGCCAATAGAGGGCCCCACATGAACACAGTTCCTTGGACTTCAGATTTTTCTGACCAGAGCTGCTTTCTGAGGAGAGGTCCTGGTGATTCATAGACTACTCACTGGAGTGCTCACTTGGGGCTGCCAGCCTGGAAGGCTATTGCCTTCAACCTCTTGCATCTCAGCTGATTCTTCAGAATCAGCTTGCTTGGCTCCTCATCAGGTTTTCAACTTGTGAAATGTGCAGGAGATTAGTACCTCTCCTGCCATTTTATCCTGTCCGTAACTGCCAATCCAAGGATCCTTGCAGTTGCCTCTGGCATCCATAACTGCTGAATCCTCTGCCTGCTGCCCTAGGGACCTAGAAGAGCAGCTTTCCGTCCAGGGCCAGTATCCAAGGACACGAGGGGGATGTATAGTCTCCATTGTGACCTTTCACCTCCCAGTTCTGGGTGGTTTAGTCCCTTTGAAGTTGTCCTTGAGGAACCACACGCTTGGGTCTGAGCAGCCAGCAGCTTATCACATCTGGTGATCAGTCCTTCAGTGGTTCCTCCTGAAGGCTGGATTTATGGAGGTCAGATGGATTCCACCTAGGAGGGGCTTCCGCTCACGACATGCAGAGAGGCTGCTCCCCTCTTTAAGGAGGAGGCCGTTTTCATGGCATTGAGAAGCCCTCATACTAGTTCCCCACACACCCACCCACCTACTGAGTCCTTTGTAAGCTGAGTGAGGGGGAATAGAGAACGCCTGCAGCCTCCTGCTCACATTCCTAGACACCGACTCACTGCGCCCGCCGCCGCTGGAACAGCAGAGCTGTGTGAAATGTCAAGAGGAGTTATGCTCATGGGCTCCCTGGCCCCAGTCTCTTTGTGGCTTTCATTTTCTTCCATCTGCACTCTGTTCATCAGATGAAAATCAGAGGGTGCAATTAGAAGATAATTTGCTAGTTCCAGACTTAATTTGGGGCCCCCTTCTTGCCTGATCGAATTACAAGAGAACATAATAGATTTTTGGTGAGAAACAGTTGGCTCTATTGCTGGGAGAAAGAGAGCTCCCAGCTCTCCAGCTGGATGAGCCATTTAGTATCCTGTGTGTTGTTTCCCTTTTCCAACCTTCCTGACCTCTTCTGTGGCTCCTGTGTGGCCCTCAGGTTGGGATCTCAATCACCTCAGAGCTGGCTCAAGAGGTTTAAACTCAACTTGAGATGCAAGGAAAACAGGGAGCCCTCTGCACCCTTATAGGGTTGACAAATGTTGAAGCCGGAAGCTATTTAGAGACTTAACCAAGGCCCAGACAGAGGCAGTGACTTGCTGAAGGCCACATAGCTAGCTCATAGTGGTAGTAACAATAGTCTTAATGATATTAGCAGCTAACATTTATCAACTCTTAATGTGTTCCAGACTCTGTGCCAAGGGCTTACACACAGTGCATTGTCGCATTCAGACCCAGACATTCTGGCTCCAGGCCCAGACCAAACTCTAGCATAGTGATGGTGGAGCTCAGTATAAAAAGCCTGGGTTCGAATCCTGACTTCACCTCTCACTTATACAGCTGAGTAACCTCATACAAGCAATTTAAACTCTGTACTTCAATTCCTCCCTCTGTGAAAAGGGAGAGAGCATAGCACTACTGACTAGTGTGGGTTAAATTCATTCGTATGTGTGAGTGCTATGAGCAGTGCTTGGTGCAGGGTGAGTGCCCGTCCAGTGCTTACTCCCTGCTGGCTGCCTCTGGGGCTGGAGTGTGGTATCTGTGTGCCAGTAGATAGATGTGGCTGAGTTCTGCAATTGTGCCAAAAGCTGGTCTTCACTATTAGGGCAGTAGACAGAGTGGTTGAGTTCCTTGGCTGCAGAACAGTTGACAAACTATATTCCATTGCCTGTTTTTGTATGGCCTGTGATTTTTACATTTTTTAATGATTGGGGTTGGGGAAGCAAAAGAATATTTCATTGCACATGAAAGTTACATGAAATTCAAATTTCATTGTCTATAAATAAAGGCTTATTGGAAAATAGCCACATCGATTTGTTTACATTTTATATATGGCCACTTTGGCACTGCAGTGACAGAGTCTATATTTGTGTAGGCCTGCAAAGCTTAAAATATTTGTTCTTTGGCCCTTTATGGAAACCCCTGATCTACAATCACACTGACTAGGTTTGAAACCCAGCTGTACTGCTTACCAGCTGTTTGTCTTCAGGTTATTGACGAAACCCTTCCAAACCTCAGTTTCCTTATCTGTTAAATGGGGATAACATCTACCCCATATATTGGCAATTTAAGTCAGATAATTAACAGATGGAGAGCAGTTAACACAGAGCCTGGAACATACAAAGTGTTTAATAAATGGTAGCTTATAACAGGGTGCAAACACAATCTCTCTTATCACATTCATTGTTACCTGTGTGCCCAATCAGTAGAGGAATAGGAAAATGTTCCCTTGTAACCCAGCCACCACCTTTGCCATAGACTTTCCTTTCACAGTGACAGGGTGACTTCAGTAGAGAAGAATGTGTGCTTGGTGGGAGAGAGCTGCTCAAGTCCAACAGAGGGGTCTGGATGTGTCCCAATCCAGCAACCTTGCTTCTCCCCTCACAGTCCTGCAGCCAGAGGGATAAGGGGCTTTCCTAATGGTGGACTCTGGTTTGGTCATCCCCTCAGCTGGTGCTTTTCAGCCAGGCCGCCCCTCCAGATACTTAGGCCCATCATCCGCACAGGCACTCCCAGCTTTGTCCTCCATTATGCCCCATTTTTCAGCCTGGTTGCCATGACCACAGCAGAAGAAGCACCACTGCCCCCTGAGGCCAATGGATGGTGTTCTGGCAATGAAAGAGAGGTGATAGATGACCTGGACTCCGGTTTGTGCTGTCTCCAACTTGCAGAAAGGCTTTGAGGGAGATATTTCCCCTAAAAGAGAATGAGCTCTGGGCTCACATGGGCCTACATTTAAATCCCAGGCCTGCCACTGACTAGTATTTTGGCCTTGGGTTAGTTAGCTAATCTCTCTGAACCTTGCTTTCCTTGTTTATGGAGATAATTCCCATCTTGGAGCAATAAGAGAGTGCTTATACAATGCTTGTTACATGGGGAAACTTCAGGTGTCACTTAACCCTCTAGGCCTCGTTTCCTCCTGCTCAGCACAGCTCTGCCCAGAAATGGAGTGGCAGCCCCCGTCGGCTAGTTCTGGGGGCTGTCCCCAGGCCAGGCAGAGGGAAAGGATGAATGGGGACCCTAGTGCCAGGACCCAGTAGATGCCAGCTCAAAGCATCTAGAGGGCAGTTCTCTGGACCTGGGTCTCTAGACCTGCCTCCCCTGCCCAAGAGACATCCCCCCCCACCGCCTTCAGGGGGGCGTGGTTTGGCCTGGAGTTGGTATCCCGTGCTTTCCTTCACCTCCGAGCAGAATTAACTATGCTTTGGGCAGCTCCTCAGGCTGGGGACACTTGGGGGTAAATGTGCTCTCTCTCTTTCTCTGCCCTGCCCTTCCCGGAGCTCAGGGATGGACGCTCAGCCAGTCCTGGTTATTGTCTGCGGCGCTAGCCTGCAGCCTCCCTCCAGCCCAGCTCCACCCCTTGCCTGCAAGGTCTATTTCCTAATAGCTGCTCCAACCACACACCTCGGTTCCGCGAGGAGCCCCTCCTCTTCCTCCCTCCCTCCCTCATCAGGGGAGGGACTGAAGAAGAAGGCTAACTTGACAGCAGCGCTTCTTTCTTAGCTAGTCACCGGCCCCAGCCCAGGAATCCCTGTGTGTGTGTGTAGCCTCTGCAGAGAGGTGGTTCTCTCGGAGTCCTGAGGATCCACCGGAGCTTCCGAGAACTGGGGAGGAGCCATCCCAGCCATGACCCCCTGCAGGAATCTGCCGGGGGGCAAGTGGCCCGGAGTTCTCACGTCCCTCTGGCTTCTCCGGAGGGAGAGGTGAGCCCTGGGCAGCCCGCCCACAGCCAGAGGTGCCGAGAGCCGTGGGCCTGTCATGGTGGCCGTCTGCAGCCAGCCTGAGGCACTCCCAGACGGGTTTGCAGCTGAGCTTGTTTATCTGGTGTGGGAAGAAGATGGGGAGTTACTTGTCCATCCCGGCTTACTTCACCTCCAGAGACCCCTTTCGGTGAGTTGGGCTCTGAGTCCCCCTCTCCATCTCCTTTAATGGCCCCTGGTCCTGAGGGGAGGGCAGAGGCCTCCCTGAACCTGCTTCTCAGATTTCACGTGTCCCTTGACCACCGTTTTCTGTCAGGCAGAAGCTCTTCCCAAGCAGAATAGGCCTGGTGAAGCCTCCCACCATGTTCTAGGAATGGTGAGGTGAGGGATATGCCCAGACGGAGGTTCCAGGGGAACTCCGGCTCTCCTTCCTTCCCAGGCATACCTGAAAGAGCCTCCAAAAGATGCCAGTGACCCTGCCTGTTCTTGGTGTTACTGCTTCCGGGGGAAGAGCACAAATAGGGTGCTTTCTTCCAGCTTTCACGTGTCTTACCTGCAGGCCGTGCTGTCTGCCAGGAATTTGTCCCAACAAGCAGGATGGACAGGTTTTGTCAAACAGCATGGAAGAAGCTGGCAAGGCTTGGGTGTGGGCAACCTGGTACACAGTAGGTGCTCTATAAATGTTTTTTCTATTAAGGGCAGGCACATTTGCCTCTGGCATTAAGGGGTTCTGAGCTCCCAGGTGAGTACAGTTGCTAGGGAAAGGCCTGGCCAGGGCTTCCGAGAGTGGGGCAGTTGGCTTTAGACTGTTCTGAGCTTCTGGCCACCACTACCGGCCCCCCTCGGCCCCCGCCCCCCACAGTCCGGATCTCCAGGCCTGAGACCTCTGCTGGCCTTTTTCTGTGGGGTTTCTCAGAGGGAGATGTGGAAACTTTCTACTTCTGACCTGCCTTTCTTTGCACTCCGCCCCACCCTACCTCCAACAGAAACTCCCCAGGGGGTTTCTGGCCCTCAGGGTCCCTCCTGAATGGAGCCATTCCTGACCAGGGTGGGGCTTGTTTTCATTCTTTGGGAGCAGCCTGTTGTTCCAAGGGCTGCCTCCCCCTTACCAGTGGTCCTGGTCGACCTCTCCCTTTTGGCTTCCCCAACCCAGCTTCATGCCCAGACCTCGCTGCCAGGATACTAGTCAGGTGGCCATGCTCTGAGCAGAAAAGCAGAACACCATGTGGTTTCACGGAATTACTGGACCCTGGTAGAGTGGTGGGAAGCCTTTGGATTTGGGGGAGGGAGAAGAGAACTAGTCCTCAGTGCTGACTCTTCCAGGCATCCTGCTGGGCACTTTACCCTTTGATTCTCTCAAAGCCTGCGGGCAGTATGTATCCCCATTTTAAGGAAGCAACCACTTTCAACAGAATTAACATAGGAGGTCTCTGGTCAGCCTTTCCCATCTTCCTGCGTTTGTTTTCATTCTTCAGGAGGCTGCACCTTCCTCTGCTCACACCTCCTCCAAGGGCAGTCTCTGCTTTCTTCTCCCAGCAGAGAGAGTCCAATAAAAGGGCCCCCATAGTTTGCCTAGCACATTGAAGGGATGGCAGAGCTTCTTTTCTGAAGAGCCAGTGTGAATTGATCTTGAGTTTAAGAGCAGATTTTGCCATGTGGAATCGAGTATTTGAAGTAGCCACTAGTTTAGACCAGGGCCTCATTAATCCCCCTTACTCTTAATCCTGGAAAGGCAGCTTGGGGGAGGGGTTGTTCCCTTAGGAGCAGGGAATGCTGTGCCCCTCTTAATCTCTGGGGACAGGATATAACTCAGGAGCTAGAGCAGATAATGAACTCTGAACCTGGCCTTTTTTTTTTTTTTTTCTTTAAGATTTTATTTATTCATGAGAGACACAGGCAGAAACATAGGCAGAGAAGCAGGCTTCCCATGGGGAGCCCGATGTGGGGCTTGATCCCAGAACTACCAGATCACTGAGCCACCCAAGTACCCCTCAACCTGGACTTTTTGAGGGTCATGCCACCAGTGCCCCCCCCAGGTTTGCCTATTCTTTGTCCTGCTCTGTCTCCGTGCCTCTGGGGAGCCTGACTTCCCTCTCTACCCTAGTTCTTGTTTGCCCAGCTGGAGTCGGGGGTACTGACTCATTTTAGCCCCCTCACCTCCCCCAAATGAGAGGCCGCATTCCTGGAGCCACTTTTGGAGAGATGGCCAGCGTGCAGGGCTCTGTACCCCACAGGAGGGACCACCCAGGCCTTCTGCTCTCCCAGGTATCAGTCTAATCAAACACCACAGTCACTGGTCAGAATACTGCTCCCACCATCAGCTCCCTCCCTTATTACAGGGCATCCCTCAAGGGCTCCTCTCTGACCAGGTGCCAGTCCCCTCCCTGGGCTTCAGTTTCCTCCACTGCAGAGCATAGGAGTTGGACTTTCTGGGCTTCTGAACACAACTCTTGCCAGATTCTGTGAAACAAATTAAGTCCTTGACCCCAAGTGTCTGGGGGAGTACAAAGTCCACAGGAGTTCTAGGGCTGTGGTTGCAGGAAAGTGACGCAACCAAATTCCACGGGGACATGATCAGGCGTGACAATGCACAAGGGAGGGACGAGGGAGCGGGGAATGAAGAATGTAATTTCTGTACCCTGTACACCCCCTGCCTGCCTGACAGACTGCGCTCAACAGAGTGCACAGTTCTCCGCCAATGCCACAAGTGGGGGGGGCACAATTATAGGTGTGCTCCCGAGTAAGAAAACGCCTCAAATTGGAATTTACAGAAGAGGTAAATTAAGGAGTGACTTTTGTCTGACATCTTTAAAGAATTTTTCTTCTATAGAATTTCCCTTATTGTCCAACATAGAATTTTTTTTTTTTTTTAATTTATGATAGTCACAGAGAGAAAGAGAGAGGCGCAGAGACACAGGCAGAGGGAGAAGCAGGCTCCGTGCACCGGGAGCCTGATGTGGGATTCGATCCCGGGTCTCCAGGATCACGCCCTGGGCCAAAGGCAGGCGCCAAACCGCTGCGCCACCCAGGGATCCCGCCAACATAGATTTAATGGGTTTGATTTACACATTGCCTCTTGAAGAAAACAAGTGCATCTTTTTATTCTAAAGCAACCCACATTTAAGGGAAAAATTATTCTTAACTCTGCCCAGCTTAGCAGTAACATTTGGCAGCTGCCTTAGTTCCTTTAGGACTCTCTTACCTGAAAAGTGAAGGACTCAGATCAGGTGAGTAATTCCTATAACTTCGCAACTCCTGTGGCTCCTCAGAGACACACAAGCTCTTCTCTATTTTTTCCTAATCCCTTAACTTTTGTATGATGGCACAAATTACTTGAATATACAGGTTTCTTGGCTTTTGGTTGGAACTGAATCAACACACTTTGGTAACACTTCTTGCTTTCTTGCTGATCAGAGGCTTATAATGTGTTAGGTTAATTTTTCTTTAGCAGGGTAACAGCATAGTCCATAATAATTACAGTCTTATTGACAGCCTGTTTCAATCTACAGGGTCTGCAGGAAAAAGGAATAATAATGAAAATTCAGTGGCAGGAGACTGGGCTCTGGTGGGCCAGCATCTCTAGACCCCTGTTATATCCACCCTTCTGTTCCTAGAGAGGAGTTGGCATGCCTGGTCACAGTACCCTCAGGCTGTGGCAGAAAGACCTGCCCATGTCCCCTTTTTTTAGCCCAGTCAGAGCTTAGAGGCAAGGGGCTGGAAGCAGCTTCTCCCCAACAGTCTTTCTGCTCATTCCAGAGACTAAATATGAACATCCAACCAGGCCTTTACCAGGACATGGGAGGGCTTATTCTTTAACCTTTGAAAATCCATTGTAATAGTGACTACTTCAACTACCTAAGGTTGAAAACTTACCTGTAAACATTTGGTCTGAAGAATTTGCATGTGAGTGAGGGCGGGCCCATGTCTTGTCTCACTTGGCTTCTCCCAGCATAGCACCTTGCCTGTTTGGTCTTGCACATCCTAGATACACAGTAACTATTTCCCAATTGATAGGAATTGATAATAATCAATTGGTTTCTCTTTTTTTTTTTTTTTTTTTTTTTTAGGTCTTATTTATGAGAGACCTATATAGAGAGGCAGAGACATAGAGGGAGGAGCAGGCTCCTCGCAGGGAGCCCAATGTAGGACTCGATCCCCTGGATCCCCTGACCCAGGATCACGCCCTGAGCCAAAGGCAGATGCCCAACCACTGAGCAACCCAGGCGTCACAATCAATTGGTTTCTTTTTTTTTTTTTTTTTTTTTTAAATTTTTTTTTTTTTAATTTTTATTTATTTATGATAGTCACAGAGAGAGAGAGAGGCAGAGACACAGGCAGAGGGAGAAGCAGGCTCCATGCACCGGGAGCCCGACGTGGGATTCGATCCCGGGTCTCCAGGATCGCGCCCTGGGCCAAAGGCAGGCGCCAAACCGCTGCGCCACCCAGGGATCCCAATCAATTGGTTTCTAATTGATTAGATAAATAATTCATTTTAGGACCTTCTCTACTCACAGAAATCTGTTTGGTTCTGGGCCAAGATACAGATCTATATTGCTTAGGCATGGGAGGAAAAGGAACCTGTCTGCTTTTGCCCTTGGTGTTCTCAAATTTAAAAAGGGAGGGAAGGAAATGAACATTTACTGGGCACCTGCTGTGAGCCTGGGATCATTCTAGATATTTGTAAGTAATTCTCATAAACTCATGAGATTTTATCATCACCAACGTACAGATGTGTAGACTAAGGCCCAGAGTCATGAAATAACTGGCTTGAGGTGACATAGATAGTAAATGGCAAGCAAGGAAGGAATGTGGACCCAGGTCTTGAGATATTTGTAAGAATTTCAACCTGATTATCTTTTTTTTTTTTTTTTTTTTTTTTTTTAACCTGTGTGTTCCTTGCTGACTCAAAAGTCCTAAGTTTTGGGTCCCTGGCTAGATTGATCTATGGAGCATGTGACTCTTGATCTTCGGGTTGTGGGTTCAAGCCTCACATTGGGTATAGAGATTACTTAAAAATGGAATTGTTAGGGGTGTCTGGGTGGCTCAGTCAGTTAAATATCTGACTACTGATTTCAGCTCAGGTCATGATCTCAAGGTCCTGGGATCGAGCTCCAGATCAGGCTCCATGCTCAGTGGGGAATCTGCTTCAGATTTTCTCTCTCCTTCTCCTTCTGTCCCTCCTCTGCCTCCCCTCTGCTTGCGTACTTGCTCTCTTACTATATCTCTCTAAAAATAAATAATTTTTTTTTTAAGTCCTTAGTTTGGATCTGAGCTACCCACTGAAATAACCATCAAGGTTCAGTTCACTTTGTGGCTACCCAGGCCCTCTATAGTGCTTTGAGAAAGGAATTTTGGATATTGTTCTTAGTGCATGTGGGCTCTCCATGATCTCTTCTGGCTGGAGGGTTTTAGCTTTGTTCACTCTGGTTGCTTGGGAGAGGTTGGTAACTGATGCCTCAGACCTCGGTTTAGGGCTCTGCCACCAACTCCACTACTTCTAAGCTGGATGCTCTTGGGCAGCCTGCAGCTAGGGTAGATTTTGACTTTCACTTGAAACCTTAAGAAACAAAGCTGGAAAAAAGCCTTGGCTTTGGGAGAAACATATTGTTGCTGTGGCCTCCAAGAATCTGAGGGGGGATTTTTGGGGGTAGCACCTTAAATTTCCAGAGTGTGTTTTGGATTCTCAAAAAGGCAGAGACTGCTAGGGAACACAAGGCTGTGGGCTAAAGGAAGGAAGAGAATCATTGTGCCATTTAACATTCAGTACTTGGATCTAAGGAGAAACCTTATGAAGCTCAAAGGGACTTGAGCTCTTTGGGCTCCAGCCTCCTTATTTTCACAGATGCAAATCCTGAGGACCAGCTTAGTGGATGTGCTGCATTACTCAGGTGATGTGGTCTAGTGAAAATGGCCAAGTACACACACGTTATAACTCCAGCTCCATCATGTATGTGTTGGGTGACTTTACAAAAGTGACTTAACTCTGCTTTTCTGTCTCTGGTCTATAGAACAGGGATAATCCTGTCATCTTGCAGGATGTGATCAAGATTAGAGATCATGTAAGTAAGGCACCTCATACAGCACCTAGAATATGGTTGGCATTCAAGTAACAGGTAGCAGTAACTTCTTAATATCTAAACTCAGCCCCCTAAGTCTCCCACTCCAGTGAGAACCAATTGTGTTCTGTGACAAAACAGCTTAGAGACCCATAACCAGCCCTCCGATCAGCTGTTTCTTCAGACACCTGTAACAGCTGACTTTGACTCTGTAGCTTGCCATACCCTTCAAAGGCATTCCTTGACACAGATGTGTGCACTGGTAATGTCGTTCTCCAGGCAGGTGTTCTTCCCAGAAGCCTGGTGTGGCTCTCCTGCATGTCTGCACTCGTTTGTCTCCCCACTCTCCTAGGCCTGGCCAGGGCTACTTGCAACAAACAAAAGCAGGATATTGGCAGTAGAAAGGAGGACGTGTTCTGGTACTCCTGTGCCCTGCAGCACACATACCATTGAGAGGGTGTAACAGGGCCCAGGCCTGCATTTGGGTGCAAATACACATGCATAAGCTCTTCTCCACTGCAGACAGGAGAGGAGCAAGACCTGGTGACTGAGCCACAGAATGTTCGCAGTCCCACCTGGACTGCTGGTTCTTGCCACTCCCACCATTTTTAGTTTGGAAACATCTGCAAAGGGCTTACTCTCCTGTGCCCTTTGTTAGGTGCTGAATCTACCAACAGTAAATGGGACACTGCTCCTGTCCTCAAGGAGCTCACAATCTAGTGGAGAAAGACGGGTACCTGGGAGCTTCAAATCAGAAGCTAGGAGGCAAGAAGAAAGCCCCTCACTTCTAGTGCTGGCCCTTTGCTAAGCTCCTCACACTTATTCAGAAGTGGATTTAATGTCCTCACTGTTACCCTGAAAGTAGGTAGTGATGTCTCCATTTCACAAATGAGAAGTGAAGCAGCCAGCCCAAGATCAGTTGTGGTAAGTGGTGATTCTGAGATTTGAACCTTGGATCATTTAGGGAAAGACCCAGATATGCACAGAATTAGGGGGATCTGGGGTATGGTCTAATTCCTTCATTTTATAGATGGAAACTATACCCAGAGAGAGAAAGGGCCTTGTCCGAGGGCATGTAGCTCCCAAGAATTTGAACCAGACCTCTTTCTTCCCAATTCAGAGCTCATCCATTATGCCTTTTATGTTGAGAGGAATTTGAGCTGCATGCCCAGAATAGGGTCTTCCCCACCATCTCCTATAATTCATAATTCTTGCACCATTCTAGGTACTTCGTGTCCATACTCTTCATGCCATACTCAGCTCTTAAGTCCCTGAAGTTCATCATCCAAAGAACAAGAAGAAATGCTATAGGATAACAATGGCTGATGGCAGAACCTATCAGTGTTGAACAGCCAGGGGGGAACTGGATACTCCATAGAGAGAGATCCTCAGGGTCCTGCTTCTCTAGACCTCCCTAGCTCAATTGCTTTCTGTAGCTGCTTCAACTCCTTCCTGTCTCCCTCCTCTACCTCCTGCAGTGCCCAGAAGTAGTAGCACCCATTGTGATCTCTCACCTTTCATAGTTAAGTTTTGTTTAGACTTTCTCTTCCCCAATTCATTATAAGCTTTTGGAAAGTGGAGTAGGGAAACTTGCATGTCTATCTCATATCTGCAGTGCCTACCAAGCTACTATAATAATACCTTGCTTTGTTCTTCACAATTTGCAAAAGGCTTTCTTCATACATTAGCTCACTTAGTCTTCACAGTGCTCTTTGTAGCAGGATGCTATTAGTCACATTTTGTCAAGGAGGAAAAGCGACTGAGAAAAGTTGTCCAGAGCTATCCAGCTAGTGGAGGAAGTGGCAAATAATGTGAGCAGCTAGCATTAGCATCATCTTTAAAAGCAGTTAACACTGAGTTCCTAGTATACTTAGCCTTTACATAAACATACATATAGTTTGATACTGCTTCATTTTCACAGTAGTCCATTTTACAGATCAGAAAACTGGGTCAGAGAAGTGAGGTTAACTTCCCCAAGATGTCATAACTTGGCAGGGTCAGAATTCACACTAAGGCCACTCCATCCTGCCTCTCAGGAGAAAGGATGTGGCCAGGTAGGTGGTACAAAGTCTTGACAACAAGAATAGAATCTTCACTGGGAAGATTCTTAAGACCTTAGCTCTGGGTGCTGAGAGGCTCAGAAATGAGAAGCTTATCTTGTGTAGACTTGGCCCGAGAACACATTCAACCTGATGGAGGAGTGGAGCTTTACAACCAGATAACTGGAGGAGAAAGGAGCTGTGGGTCTAACATGTATATCTTGCACAGTGCTAATGGAATTTTGCCCCCCCCCCCACACACACACGTTTTAGTTTGAAAATTTTCAAATATATAGAATTGAAAGAATAGTTCAAAGAATACCCATGTATGCTTTACCTAGATTAGTTGACTTTAAGTCACTTTCTCCAAGTATGTACACACAATGTATTTTATTTTTGCTGAACTGTATAAAAGTAGGTTGTAGATATCTTGACCTTCACCCTTACTGTTTCTTCTAAAAATTCTTCCATATAACCAAAATATCATTGTTGTACCTAAGAAAAATGGGTAGTAATTTCACAATATAATCTAATGTATAGCCCAAACTCAAATTTCCTCAGTTCCAAAAATGTCACTCAAGGCTGTTTTGTTTTTCTTTTTCTTTTTCTTTTTTTTTTTTTTTTTTTAAGATTTTATTTGTTTATTCATGAGAGACACAGAGAGAGAGAGAGGCAGGCCCCATGCAGGGAGCCGGACGCGGGACTCTACCCTGGGACCCTGAGACCACGCCCTGAGCCGAAGGCAGATGCTCAGCCAATAAGCCATCCAGGCATCCCTGTTTTGTTTTTCAATCCAGAATTGTATCCTAGTTTTAGGTGTTAAATTTGGCTGCTGTGTCTCCAGGCTTTTTTAATCCCTGTACCTTTTTCCCCTTATGACATTAACTTTTTGGAAGAATCAAGACCAGTAGTCTTACTGAATGACCCACATTCTGGATTTGCTTGATTGTTTCTTAACACAACGTAATTTTTTTTAAGATTTTATTTATTCATGAGAGACTCAGGCAGAGAAGCAGGCTCCATGAAGGGAGCCTGATGTGGGATTCCATCTCGGGTCTCCAGGATCACTCCCTGGGCTGAAGGCAGACCCTGAACCGCTGAGCCACCCAGGCGACCCTTAACATAATTTTTTTTAACAAAATTGTTACATCAGCAGTGGTGTTGGCGATGGGTATTTGAAGAACAGAGATGATTGAGCTTTGGTTCATCAAGATACTTGTCTAGACCAGAGATTTCTTAACTGGGGCCATAACCAGGGTTCAGTCTTTGACACACACACATACCATACCTAAATAATATGCACATTTTCCTCGTATGTGTCTTTTTCTAAGAGGGTTCTTGACTCTTTAGATTCTCTAAGGGCTTCAAGACCCAAAAATATTAAAAAAAAAAAAAAAAAAAAAAAAAACCACTAGTGTGCTAAGTGAGGCAGGCAATATAGAACTTGTTTCTGGGATCTCCACTCTGAATTGACTTTCCTTTGAGAGAAGAGCAGTAAACTGTACTTTCCCCCATCCTGGCTTTGGATCAAAGAGAGATCTGTCCATTTTGTTGTTAAACCTGGGAGCTAGAAATGGCCTGTGTAGCCTGGTTCCAAGGATCCAGAAGAATTTCTTGTCTTGCTTTTCAGGTGTTCAGAATGCCAGGATTCCCTCACGAACTGGTACTATGAGAAGGATGGGAAGCTTTACTGCCACAAGGACTACTGGGGGAAATTTGGGGAGTTCTGCCATGGGTGTTCTCTGATGATGACAGGGCCCGTCATGGTGAGTGAGTGAGTCCCTCTTGGCCATCAGAGTCCACTCTGGTTCCCCATGGCCTTTCATCTTCTAGTCTTCCATCAGCCAAGGCCTTCCCTTTTATTTCTTCAATCATTTAACAGATATTTGTTGAGTACCAATCAAATGCCAGGTAAGATTTTTCCTGTAAAAACTTAACAATCCAATATTGGGAGTGGGTGAGTGGATGGGCAGGGAGGATCTCCAATACAATGGGATGAATGGCTCAAGGGAGCACATTATAGGTGATGGGAAGATACACCACAATTGGGTGCAGAGAATCGGAATGAGTTGGAATGGGTTGTTAGAGGTTCCACCTCTCCTCCCTGTTCCAGAAAAGGGCTTTAAGCCTAGTTACAGATTTGCCAACCTTGTGTTAGAGGAAATGTGCCTTTCTGGTGAGGATGATGACTTCTGGGAACTTGTTATCATGGCTAAGACCAAAACAGTTTTTTGTAATCTCAGAAATGACAGGGAAACCTCTATCTGATCCTCTGGAAGCTCTAGGGCAGGGAGTGCAAAGGTGGATTGTGACTAGGACCTGTAGATCCTAGATTAGAGGTCATTCATCCACCCCTGCCCTCCAGCAACAGTGACGACTCACTTCCTCTGTCTGTCATCTGTCTACCTTTTCCCCCACCTCTTCACAGGTGGCCGGGGAGTTCAAGTACCACCCAGAGTGCTTTGCCTGTATGAGCTGCAAGGTGATCATTGAGGATGGGGATGCATATGCCCTGGTGCAGCACACCACCCTCTACTGGTAAGGTGGTGTCCATCCTCCTCTACAAGAGTGGCCAAGAGAGAGAACCAGGTGGCAGTGCAAGTTGAACAGAAGCAGTACAAGGGTATCAGAGCACTGGACTCCTATCACAGCAATGTCTAGAATCACATATGTAATCTGTAAGCAAGAAAATTAACATCTCTGCCCTCTGTCCTTACCTGCTATGAGAATAACGACACTCTGCCTGCAATCCTCCCAGAGAATTTGGGAAGTGCTCTCAGAGAAGGATCCCAGAAAACTAAAGGCAAAAGCCCCTTGACTTCACTCAGTCCAATTGCCTCCATTAATAAAGCAGTCAGGCTAAGGCCCAAAGAGGGGATGGGCATTTGGTTCTCATTATGAGTCAGAAGCAGAGCAAAGAGAACCCTGGCAATCACACCCACACTCCCAGCCTACCCCAGAGACCCTGGGCTCCTCATTCTGAGCGGCCAACTGGAATCATGGCAAGGGCGGTAATAGTGGGAATGGGGGTACTATTGCTTGAAGCCACGTGGTGCAGTGGTTCCTGGAGGCTTTCAGGTGTGGCTCCAGGATCTTAGCCCCTTTTATGTTCCTCTTTCCAGCGGAAAGTGCCATAATGAGGTGGTGCTGGCCCCCATGTTTGAGAGGCTCTCCACAGAGTCTGTGCAGGACCAGCTGCCATATTCTGTCACACACATCTCCATGCCAGCCACCGCCGAGGGCAGACGGGGCTTCTCGGTGTCCGTGGAAAGCGCCTGCTCCAACTATGCCACCACTGTGCAAGTAAAAGAGTGAGTATTTTGAGAACCTCTAGAGTAGGAGCGGTTACAGAGTCCATAGATGGGCCACAGGGGCTGCAGAGCTCCCTTCACCTCCATTTCATATCTTCCTCCTGGAGCTCACTATGCTATAACCCACTTGGGCCTTAGCACTTACTCTCCCTTTGCCTAAGGTGTTTCACCAGATACTTAATGCCAGAGTTGCTCACCTTTCATGTGCCAAGTTTCAGATCATTCTTATTCTTTGAAATTATCTGGCTTGATTATGTATATTCATTTATCATCTGTCCTCCTGATTAGTTTCTTCTGAAACTTAGTCTTATTCAGTATTGGATGCCCAGGACCTAGAACAGTGCCTGGCATGTAGTACATGTTCATTGATTACTGTTTTGTTGGTTGAGTAAATGAATGGAGGAAGGAAGAGAAAGAAGTTAAGACTTCATCCTAGGTCCAGGCCAAAGACCAAATGGGGAAAGAGTCTGTGTTTGTCTAATAGCATTAATGAGGCACCTGTGGCTACCAACCCTGTAAATAGTGATTATACACTTACTGTGTGCTGAGCACTAGGTGCTTGCAGTCTAGGTGAGAGAGTTACTAGAGTTGGGGAAGTCGGCAAGAGGGGAGATCTGCACTAAAACTTCATTAGATAAAAAGGGGAGGGAATTGTGTTCAGTGCAGAGGTGGGAGTCTGTGGTTGTGTCTGGTGTAGATTGGGTGGTTGGGAATAGCCAGAAAGGGGCTATTAAGTCATGTAGGGCCTGGATTATGAAGACTCAGCAGGTCTTTTGAAGGATAAGCAACAAAGTGATGCAACCAGGTTAGTTCTAGAAGGATTGCTGGCATGGGCATCGAATGGGAAGGGAGTAAGTTTGGTAGTGTATAGAGACCATTTAGGAGGCTATTGAAGGATCCAGGTGAAAGATGTTGGTAACTATGGTAATGAAATGAAGGCAGGATTTTTGAAGATAGTGAGGGTTGGGAGGCAGTGAGAGAACTCCAGATAGGGAAGATGCCATCCAAGTCTCTGGGTTAGGCCATTATGTGAGTGAGGGTGCCCTTCACTGAGACAAGGCACCCTGTAAAGGGCGTTGCATTTCCCCAGTGAGTGGTCTGGGTCTTGGGAGCTGGGCCAGTAGGAGCCTGGGATATGGCGAGCCTGCCTGCACAAGTGAAATTGGTCAGGTACATTTTTAAGATGTCTTCTTCCTGCCTCAACTCTTGTCTGGCCTAGGGTCAACCGGTTGCACATCAGTCCCAACAACCGCAATGCCATCCACCCTGGGGACCGCATCCTAGAGATCAATGGGACCCCTGTCCGCACACTCCGAGTGGAAGAGGTACAGTGTGTGTCCAGTTTGTTTTGTGGGGGTGGAACATGGAACAGGCCCTCTGAGGCATCAGTCTATGGCCTTTGCCTTTCTCCACCCCCAGTGTATCTCTTTGTCTTGCCACTGAACCTATGATCACTGGTGACCTCCTGTGTCAGCCTGGCATATTCCCAGGGCAGCAGGGATGGCCTGACAAATGGGATATCTGACAGGATGCCAGGGAGAGGGCACTGTGGGGCCGCTGGCAGCTGGAGGCCACCAGTAGCCAAGTTGAACATTGGCCATACACTGCTTGGGTCATCTGGGCTGATGGTGGGTGGCCTGGGTTGGGACAGCCTGTAGGAGCCAACTTTACACTGCTCTTGGCTACAGGTGGAGGATGCGATTAGCCAGACAAGCCAGACGCTTCAGCTCTTGATTGAACACGATCCTGTCTCCCAGCGCCTGGATCAGCTGCGGCTGGATGCACGGCTCTCTCCCCACATGCAGAATGCCGGACACTCCCATAGCCTCAGCACCCTGGACACCAAGGAAAATCTGGAAGGGACATTAAGGAGACGCTCCCTGAGGTGCTGCCTCCTATCCTGATCATGCTGACCATGCCTATCCCCCAGATGAGGCTGAGCGGGCTTTGGGAGGCCAGCGGGGAACCGCTGGGCAGGGACAGGCCATGAAGATTGTGCTGACCCAGCTTCCCCCATAGGAATCACAGTTCATAGCCAGGGCCTGTGTGTGATCTGACCCAGCTGCCTGCCAGGTTTCCTTAGAAACCAGAGAGTCAGGCCCTGCCCACTGAACTCCTGAGCTGGACAGGGAGCAGCAGTGTTAGCCCCTAAAGGACCAGCAAAGGGAGATGTGGGGCTCAGAGGCCAGAGTAGGGGCACAGAGAGGATTAATAAGTATAAATAAGAACACTGAAAACTATAAAGGAAGAGATTAATGCAAGCTGTTTTAGATTTGAGGGACCAGCAGTCAAAACCTCAGAGTTGTCCAGGTTGATGGGGAGGGAGCAGTCCCCCTGGATTCAAGTACCAAGTAGGGAGACTGAAATAACAGGAGTCTGGAACAGTGGCTCTCTAGACAAACACACCCATACCATGCCTTTGAGCTGAGCTTCCTCCCTTCACAAATCATATCATCTGAGCTCCTGTTTCTGCATCTATGAAGTGGGATTGTAAGATAATTGTAGCTGTCTCACCAAATGTAGCATGTCTCACCATGTAAGGATTCAGTGTGGAAAGGGATGCAAAGTAACACAGTGCCAGCAAAAGATCAGCACTAAGTGAGTTGTTAGTATCACTAGGAGTCAAGTTCTCTGTCCACCCTCCTGATCAAACAGACTGAATCAGGGCCTGTTTCAGATACCTGGCATCTGTTGGAAGCAAGGCTCCCCGCACAGGTTGCTGGGCATGAACTTCTTGCTGCCTCTTGGCCTTGGCACAAGTGTGCTGGTAGAGTTAGGGTGCCCGAGGGCAGAGAAGGCCTGAACATGGGGGTGGCCAGAGAGCTGCTTAGACATTTGAAAGTCCATTATGCAAGAAAGCAGGCAGCTCACCTTGTGTGCTTCTGTGGACATGGTGGGAGGCAAAGCAAAAGAGCAAGGACTAAGAAGTCTGTGGGCGGTCCTTTCTGGTAGTCCAAGTGAAATCGAATGTGCTGGAGAGAAGTTTGCAGGGTTGCAGTTCACCTGCAGTGCTGTGGACTTCAGCCTTCTTGTCCCTTCTTCAGGAAGTTGGTAATAGTTATCAACCATTACTATTACTGGCTGCTTTAAAAAATGTAAACACACTGGCTTTATTGTTCTAAAAATCATGCATGCTTATTATTTTAAAATTTGGGAAATATAGACAGGTACAAAGATGAGCAAAATAGCCAGAATCCCATTTGGTCTTTTTTTTTTTTTTTTTTTTTTTTAAGATTTTATTTATTTATTCATGACAGACACACATACACACACACACACACACACACACACACACATACACAGAGAGAGAGAGAGAGGCAGAGACACAGGCAGAGGGAGAAGCAGGCTCCATGCAGGGAGCCCAATATGGGACACGATCCCAGGTCTCTAGGATCACACCCCGGGCTGAAGGTGGGGCTAAATAGCTGAGCCACCAGGGCTGCCCCCCATTTGGTCTTTTTTTTGGATGATGGTAGGCTATCACTCTAACCCATTTAGCACTTCAGCTCAAGCAGACATGGAAAGTGACAGATTACCATCTTATGGTGCTATCATGTATTGAACACTATAAGCTAATTGAGTCTAGTCAGTCATTCCAGCTGAGTACCCAGGGTTCCTGCTTTGAATGTTGTTTTATGATACTTAAACTACTGATGTTTGCAGCCCCAAAATGGCACATCTGTCTGATGTAAGAATTCCCTCCTCTCATCATAGCACCTGAACTATAGACCTTGGGATGGGTAGGGTGGTCAGGTGGCCTTGAGATTTCTACCTCCAGGGTTTTACTGGCAGGTCTCTGAGGACTACCTTAGCCCTACCCTCTTCTTTCCTCATCTTCAGGCGCAGTAACAGCATCTCCAAGTCCCCTGGCCCCAGCTCCCCAAAGGAGCCCCTACTCTTTAGCCGTGACATCAGCCGCTCAGAATCCCTCCGCTGTTCCAGCAGCAACTCACAGCAGATTTTCCGGCCATGTGACCTGATCCACGGGGAGGTCCTGGGGAAGGGCTTCTTTGGGCAGGCCATAAAGGTGAGCACAGGCATCAGTCGCTCTGCTCCTCTGCCCCCAACCCCTCTCTCACCTTCTTTCGGGGAGTTCTTATCACATGATCTCACTCCACACCCTACAGGACACCAGGCCCCCTTCCTGGCTACAGGTGATGGTGTGAGGGCTACACTCCTGCCCTCCCAGGCCACCTAAGGGTAGCGTTGCTGTCACAGTGAGCTTGGTGAACCTGGAGACTTAGTTTGGGATGAGTTGTGCCCATGGCCCTGCCACCTCCAGTCAGCAGGTGTATTTAGGTGCCTGGAGGCCTCAGTGCTGGGCATATTGCAGGGAGCACAGAGGGGAGTGGCTCCTGCCTCCCTGATGGAACCATCTTGGGGACTAACCTCTCTCTCTTTCTCTTCTCCTCCTCTGCTGAGAGCTGGGAGGGGGGGTCAGGTAAGCCATGTGTCTCAGCTTTCAGGGCATTGGGGCTTGAGAGCTCACCCTGACCCATCCAGTTCCCTGGTGCATGTCTGTGGCACTAACCCTCCTGTCCTCAGACTTCTGTTTACCCAAGGGACTCACTCCTATGTCAGATGACCAGAGCCCCTGCTTGGCTTGGCAGTGTCCCCTCCTGCCTCCTACACTTTATTTTTCTGCATTCTCGCCTTCCCTGTATGCATGCCCAGCTCTCCAAGGAAGAGGGCATGCTCCCCTCTGAGGCCCCTGCTGCCTCGTGCTGTATCTTCTACATGTGAACTCTGTCAGTCTGATCTGGCTCAGTGTGTCTTCCAGGAGATGAGATGGCCAGTTGTATATATTTTCATATAGTCCCCCAGAATTCCACACCAGTAATAATTTCCCTCCTTGTAATTAGGTAACACACAAAGCCACGGGCAAAGTGATGGTCATGAAGGAGTTAATTCGGTGTGATGAGGAAACACAGAAGACTTTTCTGACTGAGGTAAGAAGGTGGAGTTGTGGGAGTTAGGAGTTTGGTATCACTGTTGGAAGAGAGATGTTACTAAATAACAGTTTCAGGAGGAAACTTATTTTAGAAACACTTTTTAAAAAGCTGAGCAGAAAAGAGCACTAGAGGAATGCATAATTATCTGTTCAATGAACATTTACTAAAGACAACATGATCTGGATACAAGGGATACAGTAACAAATAGGATGTGGTTCAGAGGAGCTTACAGCTAGTGGGAGTGATGGACATGAAAACAGACCAATTTAGGACAACTGGGTGTTATACTCACCACCTGAACACCCTGCTAAAGGAGCCTGGAGTTCTGGGCAGGCCTGCCAGTTCTCTGGGCCTTTGTTTTGCTCATGGACCCTCCCACTCCAGCTACCCCCTGTACAATTCCTAGAATGGCAGGATCTCAAGGGTGAGGGCTGTGAGGCATCCCTATCCATGTAGAAGTGTTCTACCCCTTTACATAAGATTAGAGGTAGGAGATGCAGGTAGCACTTGTCAGACTGACTCCCTGGAGGGAAGGGGTAAGGAAGACATAGTGGGAAGTAACCATCTACTCTCCTTGGCCTCTACCACCCCTAGGTGAAGGTGATGCGCAGCCTGGACCACCCCAATGTGCTCAAGTTCATTGGTGTGCTTTACAAGGACAAGAAGCTGAACCTGTTGACAGAGTACATCGAGGGGGGCACACTGAAGGACTTCCTGCGCAGTGTGGTAAGCATACTGCCCTCGCTACTTTGCCTACAAAGGGTCATGCTGAGCAGGACCGGGACAGGTGGTTCCCTGGGTGGGGCCTGAATCCCAAACGGGACAGGGCCCCCAGTCTCTGATGAGCATTTCCCCACCCCATAGGACCCGTTTCCCTGGCAGCAGAAGGTCAGATTTGCCAAAGGCATCGCCTCTGGAATGGTGAGTTCTGCCAACAACCCTGCCAGCAGTAGGAATGGTGGCAAGGTGGTGATAAGGAGTCAGGATAGGTACAGGGATTTCAGGCAGGCACTGGAAGGCAAAGACCCCATCCTGGGGAGCTTGTATGGGCTGAGTCAGTCAGCAACTATTTATTGAGCTTGTCTCTATGCCTGTGAAATTGCCCCAGTTGCCTTTTCTTAGCTCACAACCTATTCTCAAAGAGCTCTAAATCTTCAAAGGCAGACAGGGCATGGGTAAGGCAAACTAGCAGTGTCCAGCTGTTGAGGGAGCTTGGAGTAAGTAGAGAACCTCATTGCCTATGAAATCAGGGAAGGGGGAAATGTGTTCTAGTTGAACCTGAAGGGTAGGTCAGAATGGATAAAAGTTCTCTGGCAGAGACGCCCCAAGGTTGAGGTGATGACTGCAGCAAAGACTGGGAGGAGAGAGGGGGAAAATAGTCTCTTTCACCTGGGAAAGAATGAGACCAATTACAATAGTGATACCAATGACAGTTGTTGAATGCTTTCTATATGCCAGGCACTGAGCTGAGGGACTAACAGGTGTATGTGCATTCCTCGTGACAACCTCGGTTTCCAGATGAAAAGCTGTGCTAGGAAAGGACAGAGCAAGGGCTAGTCAGTCTGACCCCAAGCCTGAGACTTTAATCACTGCTCTTCATGTGGGGTCCGTGAAGACTATGTTAGTCTAGGGGTACATTAAGGTCCCTATGTTTCAGACTAAGGAGTCTGGATTTTATTTAGGAAGCCAAAAAGGCCCGTGTAAAATTTTGATATTTAAGCAAGTAAGTTTGTGAGCAGACCTCTGTTTCTTGAAGGTGAGTCCTGTGTGGTCAGTAGGTTGGTAGACTTAGGAGAACTAAAGGCAGGGAGATGACTGAAGGGGCTAGTGAAACATTTCACATTTCCAAATTTAAGGTATGGCAGTAGGGATGGGAGACTGGGAGGCAGGATGTGGAGAGACTGGTTGGCAGCAAGGGAGCAGAGGTAGGGGGACGAGGAGTTGGGGTGGTTTGAGGTACCTAGAAGAATGGTGGTGCCATTTACCAGATGTTTGTGGAGGCAGTGATGTTGGGAAAACAGGTTTGGGAAGAGCTAGTGTTGGCTGAGGCTGGTGTGCAGTTAGTGGGGATCAGCATGTATAGAGAAGGTGGCTTTGAGGAGGCTGGAAGGAAAATGTGGGCACACAAAAGTTTCAGGAACAGGTAGCAAGGGAGAGGTGTGGGCAGCCTTTGGAGAAAGAACAGGCAGGTCACAAGAGCTATAGCATTCAGGAAGAGCTCCCTGGATGTGAGCAGAGCCAAGAGCCTAGGGGATGGAAGCAGGACTGCAAGGGACTAGAGGGAAGGGGACAGGTAGATCCTTCCACATATCCTGGGGAAGGGAAGAGAGAAAGAAAAGGAAGTGGCTGCAGAGAGTGAGAAGAGCCAGGAGTGGAGGCCCGGGAGAGGTGGGGGAGGCTCTGGATAGCAAACAGAGACTTGTATGAAAACACTGGGGAGGAAGAAGTTAAAGTATACACAGGGAAGAGCAAGGAGGGTGCTAAGTCTCAGAGAAGGAGAATATCAGGAATACAGAACCAGCTGGCCAGCAGGAGGTCACTTCTCCCCCTATCTCAGACAGGAAGGATCCAGGGTGGTGGAAGCCAGAGATTGAGGTGGGATGGCAGCAGTGAGGGGCTAGGAGCAGTGCATCTAAGGGTGCTCACTTCAGGTGGCCTGGATCTATGTAAAATGGGTAGAGTGGCTGGGGGCAGGCAAGGGCCAGGGCCTGTAAGAGTTGGGGACTTTGGGAGGGAGCAGTGAGGGTCTAGAGCAGCCACTGGGTTGGGGGTCAATGAACAAAGGATGGTCAGGAAGTGGTAGCAGGGAGAGAGGGGAAACCCAGGCAGCCTTTGGCTTTCTTTTGGTGTTGGGACAAGGAAGTGTCAGCAGGAGGCCCTTGCCCTAGGGTCTAGGTTGGGTTGTGAAACTGAGTAGGGATGGTCTGGGAGAAGAGTAGGCCCTCAGCTCGAGTCTGCATCTGCTTAAATTACTGGTCATTGGCCTCAGCTTGTACTTCTGTTCCAGGCCTATTTGCACTCCATGTGCATCATCCACCGGGATCTGAACTCACACAACTGCCTTATCAAGCTGGTATGTCCCACCACTCTGGGTCTCCCTGGGGCCAAGCCTCTTGCCTTGTCACAAAGGAGATTGACTGTTCCCTTGTGCTTTAGAACTTAGGTGTCACCTAGGGTTCCCATCTTGCCCTTTATGCTGCACCTGATGCTCTATTCTGTCTTCTGAGGGCTCGCAGACACATCCAGACACAATGACACATCCTCTCAGTTAGCAGCCTTTGAAATCCTTTGGTTAGAGGGAGCTTCCGAAGTTCCTTAGCTGTATATAGAGCCCTGTTGTTTTTCCTGGTTTCACCACATGATAGTTCTGTAATACAGCTCACTACAGACCCTATTCTACAACTGTGGTACCTTGAAGCCTCACTCTGAGGCCACAGAGCCTCAGGTATGTACAGTGGCCACAGAGCCTTATGTATGTACAGTTTGGGACCAGCATTTTTCCCACCACCCATTGGCTTTGGTTGTTAGCATGTCATTTCTCCTGTTAACTTGCAATGTAGCTCTGTGGATGTCCACTAACTGGCCCTGGCTCTTCTCTTCAGGCCCATACTAAATAACCTTAACCCTTTTCCACATGACTACCCTATAGCTATTTGAAGAGCTTATCTCCCTCCCCCCCCCCACCAACTCCCTCCACTGATGACCTCCACCTTATCTTTTTCTGTCTTAAACTGATTCTAGCCATGCCTTAAATTTTTTGGGAAACAAGGCAGAATGGGTTTAAAAAACAAGGAATCCCTTTTCCTGCTTTTGAGATCCATTCTCCAGGTCCCAGAGCCTTACCCGTCCAGGCTCCAAGAGCTCTGCTGTGGACACCCACAGATCTGGAGAATTTACAGTGCAGATACCAGACTGTTAGAAAACAAATAACCAAGCCTCGTCTGCCAGAGAGAGCTTTAGCTGTGATGCACCTTTGCTATGTACCTTTTCTCCCCTCCTCAATGACTTCTCTTGGGAATGTCCTCACCAAGTCCTGACCTGGCCCTTGTCCTACCAGGACAAGACTGTGGTGGTGGCAGACTTTGGGCTGTCAAGGCTCATAGTTGAGGAGAGGAAAAAGCCCCCAACGGAAAAAGCCACCAGCAAGAAACGCACCTTGCGTAAGAATGACCGCAAGAAGCGCTATACAGTGGTGGGAAACCCCTACTGGATGGCCCCTGAGATGCTGAACGGTGAGTCCTGACACTAGATAATGGAGGGGACATGTCCCCAGAGGGGAGTTGGGGGCCACTCCTTGCAGCAGTCTTGGGTGTTCCAGGGGAGGCCTGTGAATTGTTAGGCCAGGTACCCACAGCTGATGGCTAGACGATTTTTATCCCTTGCCAGACTGGACCACATAAACTCCTCTCTGAGCTCCTGGGCCTAGGGTGAGATCTGACTGGCTTTTATGCCGCCAAGGGTAGTTGAGAGCTCAAGCTATTTATTGCTGGAGATTTAGCCTTTCCTTTCACACTGCTGAGAACTGAAGTATGGTGCCCCCTTGTGGATAATGGTCAAATCAGCCTGAGATACTGACTGGAATTCTTTTTTTTTTTTTTTTTCTAAGATTTTATTTATTCATGAGAGATGGCAGAGACATAGGCAGAGGGAGAAGCAGGCTCCCTGCAAGGAGCCTGATGTGGGACTCGATCCTAGGACCCTGGTATCACGACCTGAGCCAAAGGTAGATGCTCTGGGCAGCCCAGGTGGCTTAGTGGTTTAGGGCTGCTTTCGGCCCAGAGTGTGATTCTGGGGACCTGGGATCGAGTCCCACGTCACTCACACTCCCTGCATGGAGCCTGCTTCTCCCTCTGCCTGTGTCTCTGCCTGCTCCACCCCTCTCGAATAAATAAATAAAATCTTAAAAAAAAAAAAAAAAAAGGTAGACGCTCAATCACTGTGCCACCTAGAAGGCCCTGACTGGGATTCTTGAAATGCACAGGGTTGTGAAGCCTCAGAAATGGCCTGATTCAACCCTTTTTTTTTTTTTTTTTTGGAGTCTGAGGCCCAGAGTTCATTGGTTTGCCCAGGAACATACAACTACCTAATGACAAAGTCCAGGTGAACCCTGATCCAGTTCTCTTTGTCCCATGCAGTTTCATTTTGGGCAGTGTGTTTCACAAGATCTTCTAAAGCAGCCCACACAGGGCTGAGGAAGGATGATGTTCAGGGGGTGTCTGTCCTTGGACAGCCTTTATGGCATCTCTGTGGAGCCTATTCTAGCTCTGGTTCTTACCTGTGGCCTGGTTTGGCCCCAGGCTCGGCACAGAGTAGATAAGAGACCAAACCTAACAGCCTACTCTCTGTGTTCCCCAAGGAAAGAGCTACGATGAGACGGTGGATGTCTTCTCTTTTGGGATCGTTCTTTGCGAGGTGAGCTCCAGCGAGCACAGAGGCCAGGCCTGAGGCATTGGTCTAGTAGCTCTGTCCTGCCTCAGAATGGGGACTGCTTCTCCTAATGATTCACCATAGTGAATCATAGTAGTTCACCATAAAATCAACATGAATGGTATAGGATTGTGCAGTTTATTACATATTTGTTGACACATTTGAGTCTCATCGGTCCCGTGAAAAGGAACAGGCTGGTTTTTTTCAGGTGGGGAAACTGAGGTTCAGGAAGGGGCAGCAGCTTGTTCTTAGTCCCACAGCCAATAAGGGGCAGATGAGAGTGTCCTTACTGTTTTCTGTGTAGCTTTTGGGTCAGATGCAACCTTTCCCTCTGGTCCCTCTTCCCAAGGTCCTTAGTAGTGGCCTTTAGCCCCACAAGTGGAAGTAGCCACTGCAACAAGTGCCAGTCTGTCTAGCACAGTGCTGAGCACTGTGGGGTGGATTAGAGTGAGTCTTAGAAAGAAAGATCTTTGCCTTAGGATCTTAGCTCAGTGTGTCTGGAAGCATTCAGCCAAACACGTATGTTCAAAGTCTTCTGTAGTTCCTACAAAATGGTGAGTGGTAGAGGAGAGACAAAGGACAGTTGGAACAGAGGGGAGGTGTTTTTTGTTTTTTTTTTTTAATTATTTTCTTTGATAGAAATCAGTGGAGCATTTACTGTCTGCAAAGCAATAGGCTGGCACTAGAAGGTTTCAGACATGAATCAGACCCAGGATCTCACTTCACAGAGCCTGAACTCTGGCAGGGTACAGAGAAACAAGGGGACATGGCAGGGCAGGGTGGAATGTGTGGAGCTGTCTCTCCAGATTTGGAACATCATGCTTCTGCTGCAGTGAAGCCTCTTCCAAACCCTCCTCAATAACCAGACTCTCAGTTGAAAGACCAGTCTGGATTAGTGTGATTTGGACTTAGAGGAGTACAGCTCTTTAACTTTGATTTTTACCTCCCTCTTCTGCCCATCCTTCCTATCCATACACCAGTATCCCACTCCTCTGTGGCTGCACCCACCATAGTCCACTCCTGACCATCTTCTCATCTGCAGATCATTGGGCAGGTATATGCAGATCCTGACTGCCTGCCCCGAACACTGGACTTTGGCCTCAACGTGAAGCTTTTCTGGGAGAAGTTTGTCCCTACAGACTGCCCCCCCGCCTTCTTTCCCCTGGCCGCCATCTGCTGCAAACTGGAGCCTGAGAGCAGGTTGGTATCCTGCCCCCTTCTCCCAGGTACAGGGCTGGCAAAAGCTTTGAGTTCAACGATGCAGCTCTCATCCACTGAATCCACCCTAACAACTCTGACATGCCAGGTAGGGTGGTTGGGGGACAGGGCATAGCCATGAGTGACCCGGCTATAACACAGACACAGCCATAAAGAGAAATTGTAACAGGAGAAAAGTCACCCAAACCTATGCCATTCGAACAGAATAAGTGTTTTTCATGTTCATCTATGTCCAAACACATACATTTTTTTATATAGTTATAATTTCAATAAAGGAAAGTTTTGTATTTTGCCCTGCATTTTCCTTGTTATTATCCCCAGTCTTGTTTATCATTTTTGTTAACTATCTGAAATTCAATTAAGAGACTGTCCGAATATATTATGATATACATAATGTAGATAGGTTTTTTCAGTTTCTTCTTATAATAGGTATTACTATAGTGAACATCTTTATGCATTTAGCTAATTATCTCCTTTAAAGAAAAAAAATTAAATGACCATTATTCATCTCAGGTTATGGTTTTCTTTAGCAACATTACCCCACTTCTTTCCAAGTTTGTGCATTAGAAAACTAGAATCTATTTTCTTCTCTTAAAAATCTTGTTTCTTTTAAACAAATTTAAAGAGCACCTGGCTGGCTCAGTTGGTGGAACCCTCTTGATCTCAGGGTTGTGAATTTGAACCCCAGGTTGGGTGTAGAGATTACTTAAGTAAATAAATCTTTTTAAAAATTCAAATATGGGGGATCACTGGGTGGCTCCATGGTTTAGCACTTGCCTTTGGCCCAGGGCATGATTCTGGAGTCCCGGGATCAAGTCCCACACCGGGCTCCCTGCGTGGAGCTTGCTTCTCTCTCTACCTGTGTCTCTGGCTCTGGCTCTGGCTCTCTCTCTCTCTGTCTCTCATGAATAAATAAAATCTTTTTTAAAAATTTTCAAATATGACTAAAATATATAGCACAGAAAGTGCACATTTTCTATGACCATCTAACCATCGTGCCCCCGAGCACTACTTACTCTCCTACTCTATCCTTTCAAGATAACCAGTTGGCACACAGCCTTTATTTTAAAATGGTTTCCAAAGGTCCACTTAATGGGATTTGCTGGTGGGAGGCTCTGCATTTCGTTCCTTCATGAACCAAAAGGACTGCAATAACACCAGAGTAAGAGCATGAGGAGAAAATATGAAGCTACACAGTATTTGTTTGCTAATATCCCTTCCTAGTCATTCTAAATGTCTGTGTTTAATTCACTCAAAAAAGACTGAGTGCCTGCCATGTGCTCAACCCTGTCCTGAGCATATGGGTGAGCAAAGCAAAGGTGCCTGCCCTCCTGGAACTCACATTCTAACAAGGATAGATGATAAACAATAGATAGAATGCCCTTCATTGAATATTAGGAAGTGAGAAATGTTTATGGAAAAAAGAGCAGAGCTAAGGAAAGAGGATGTGTAGGGTGCAAGTTGTAATTTTAAATATGGTGGTGACAGTGGGCCTTGCCAAGAAGGTGGCAAGATGGTTAAACAAAAACATGGAGGAGGCAGAGGAGTAAGCCAGAGCTGGCTTAGGGTTCCAGGACAGCTAAGCTGTTTCCACAGCACTGGGAGCCCGCTGTTTGTTTTCCCCTTGGGAAGAGCTGCTGAGTCCATGAAATGTCTCTTCCTGAGCAGATCCATTGATGTGGAAACAGTCTGAGGACTAGAAAGAATCTTTAAAAGGCACTTAGTCCAATTGCACCTTTGATAATTGCATTTTCTCCAAGACATGAGACAAGCTTTTTTCTCCCTGGACTCTTTTTTTTTTTTTTTTTTTTTAAGCTACCCCCTTGAACAAGGTCAGCCTTCTCACAGTGCTGTCTTCACAGCAACCCCACACAGTAGCTATAACATATCATCCCCATTTCCTGCAGAGGCACGAGGTTAAGGGGCTTGCCCAAGGTCACACAACTAGGAAGTGGTTGAGCTGCAGGCCTGGGTACCTTGCATAGCATCCAGTGGCCCTGCCCTTATCTCACCTGCCTCCAACTTACCCCTTTTCTTTCTAGACCTGCATTCTCAAAACTGGAGGACTCCTTTGAGGCTCTCTCCCTGTACCTGGGGGAGCTGGGCATCCCGCTGCCTGCAGAGCTGGAGGAGCTGGACCACACTGTGAGCTTGCAGTACGGCCTGACCCGGGACTCACCCCCCTAGCCTTGGCCCAGCCCCCTGCAGGGGGGCGTTCTGCATCCACCATTGCCCCCTCTGCGCCCTGTCCCTGCTGTGGGCAGGACCGTCCGGGCTTCCTGTGGATTGGCAGCTTGTTTAGAACAGAACAAGCCATCTTTACTACCTCCCCAGGAGGCGAGCGGGTGCAGCACCAGGGAAACACATCACAGGTTTGGGGGCCTGGTTACTGTCTGTAGATCCAACACTCGCCTGAAAGCTGTGAAGAAAGAAAAAAAAGGAAAAAAAAGAAAGCCTGGCCCATGATCCAGGAAGAATCTGTTACTCATGACCACTTGGGAACCCCTTGGCATTGGGATTCTGGAAGGTTCTTCCTTACACTAATCAGCATGACCTGGACCTGCTGGGCAGGATTCCAGGGTGAACCTGCCTGTGGGCTCTGAAGTCTCCGGTCTAGCTAGGTACAGGAGGACTTCAGGTGGGAGTGTAGACAAGAGAATGGTGGCCAAGTGGCTATCCAAGGATGTGAAATGACAGTGGTGCTACACACCCCCTTCCACTGTGTCCCCCTTCCCCTGTGAGGGGGCAGGTTTTGAAGAGTCCCTGAATTTGTGGTGGAACTGACCAGGAGTCAGCGGAAGGGCTAGTTTGTTCATCTCCCAGGCCTAGGGGCCACATCACTGTGAGGGGGATCTTCCACCTCATGTTCTCAAACTGTACTGCTAGAGGCTCGCTGAGAGTTCCTGGGCCTCTCTACCTGCAACAAGCACTCACCCACAAGTGCAGCATGAGGCTGGGGCCTGGAAAGAAAGGTGTCCTGCCTTCTATAAAGCCCATATCCTGGCTGCTGTCATTCATACCTTGGTGGGCACCTCAGGAGCCCGAGGCATTTAAACTTAGTGCTAGATGGGTTCTGGAGGATTGTGTGGCTTGCCCCAGGCCCAACATATGAGTCAGGGAAATGGGAATCTCAGCAGTCTCTTGGCCCTTCCCTTGTGGCAGCCATTGCTCACCCTTCACCATACCTGGTCTAGGCAGCAACGAGGTGGTGGCAGAGTCCCGGAACTGGGATGCTGGGAAAGACCACTCCCTGAGCTGGGCTTTCTGGCTTCTATTTCCCTTGTTGGTTGGCCCAGCTCACTAGCTCCTGGCTTCAGCTTCTTGACAGTTATGGGCAATGAAAAGCCCTGGAGGCATGCTCCACCTTGGCTTCCGAGAAGGCCAGGGACATTCAACACAACAAAATTTGCCTCCTCCTATGTGTCTGTGAGCTTGCACCATATTTAACAAATTGGGAATGGGTTTGGGATATTACTGCGATGTGTGGTGGTTGTGGGGTGGGGGTGGGGGGAGGCAGTGGCGGGGAGTGATCCAGGAGAGTGGTTGATGTTAATACTGTTTTGTTGCTCTGTTGGGTGATATGTGAAATACTGTACATAGGCCTGATAAATTGTGGGATTAGATGTCCTCTCTGGACAGAGTTTACCTGCTATATAGACCATACTTACGTGTGGAGTGTGCAAGCTTGCTGTAGGGTTGAGCCCTGGCTCCCAGCAGCTCTAAGTCAGCATTTTGTGGCTGGTTGTGCCTCAGCTGTCCCCAGCAAGCATGGGAGTGGTGGGCCCACTGTGGGCCATTGAGCAGACCAAATAAATTAAACAGTTAACATAAGTGAGTGATGTTACTGAGAGTGAAAAAGTGAATTGGAGCCTGGCTCAGCAGGATACACGTGGGAGGTCTGCTGGCCACTTTCAGGCCCCTGCTCCATGACTCCCCACAGCAGGGGACTTTTTAAGCCCCTGCGCCCCACCCCCCCCAACTCTAATCCCCTCTTCTTATGTAGACACCAATCTGCTCCAGAGAACAAACACATCCCACCTGAGGCAACCCAGTCCTTGAAGCAGGTCTGATTCTGACCTGCAGGCCAAGTGCTTCCTTTGGAGCCATACACTTACACCCTCTGAATGCCTGGATATCCTCCCTGCAGGGCCTGGTTCCACAGTCATAAAGGGAAGAAATAAATGCAAGTCACCTTCACCCCTTGTGTTTTTCTTCAAGTATTTGAGAGAAGACTTGTCCTTGCTTTCTACACATGGGAGATGTGGCACATTGGGCAGGATGAGATCTGGCTAGTGGGATCCTGGGTACAGTATAAATCCATATACCCAAAGGTGATTTCTCCCAGAATTTGGGAAGTTCAGTTAAGGACAGAATCTGGTTCCTGGCAAAACTGATAATATATGGTGCCCCTTGTTTCTAGAACTATACAGCAATGCCTGGGCATGGGCAGAGGTCACCCTGGGTGTTCCTAGAAGCAGAGAACCTGCTGCTGAAATCTCACGCTGAAAGTCCAACAATTTCCTATTGGTAGCTTCTTCTCCAGTCCTAGGAGTCACCCCACAGGGACCTTCCTCTACCTAGAGCTGCTTCCTGCAGCTCAAGGACCCATTCCCCTCTGCACACCTATCCTTCCCTTTGGCTGCTACAGCACCACCACCCATCACTTCTATCTCCAGCCCCTGCAAAGGGCTCCCTGGATGTTCATTTTAACTACTTCCACCTCCAGAAGAATGCTGAGGGGGGAGAAGATTTGCAGTGACTGAATCACCTACGGGGAAGCCAGCATACCCATCTTTCCTACAACTTCCACCTGAATGATTCCTAGTGATGCCAGAACACAGCAGTTACCCGCATCAGTTACAGGGCCAGGGTTAATGAAAACACAGGTGTGGACAAGGTAACCAAAGCTAACCAACTTATGGGAGGAGTGTCCTGGCACCCCGTAAAAACTTGACAATACAATTTTTTGTTTTTTTGTGTTTTTTTTAAATTTATACAAGTCAAATGCAGAGCAATTTCCTGCACTTTATATGCAGGTATCAGAATGAGGTATATAAAACATGTACACAGAGAAATGCTTTTATAGAAAAGTAGAAACCAGTAATGTACTGTTCTTTTCTTCGGTATCAACTAACACCAAGGGACCCTTGAACCCTAGGTCCCCTCAGCAAACCACTCCCAGGAATAGTCTGCTGAAGAGAATGGGCCCTACTGACCCCTCCCCTCCATGTGGGGCAGTGGAAAGGCTTTGGGAAGGAAGCTCTGGATAGGGAGCACTACTAAGGCCTCCAAGTGTGACATCAGGGCTTGGAGGCCCTGCTGACCCACTGGCTCAGTGCAGCACAGTGCTGTGGAGAAATGTTATTCTCCTCTTGGCCATGCCAGTAGCTTGCTCTATGACCTTAGGCATCACTTTACCCCTATGGGCTCCCAGAGGGTCCTGTGTCCAAAAGGCTTGAGGAACCCTAAGGTCCCTCCCAATGGTTCTGATTGTTTTACAAGTTAGGGGTTGTGACCCTAGCCCTACTATCCCCAGGAATGCACTAGCCTGGAGGCTACAGAGCCACCTGCAAACTCAAGCCACTGCCGGGGCAAGTCCTGACGTACTTTACTACCTTGCCTCTGAGCTTAGTTTCTGGGTTACCCTCTCAGAAGCAGCTCACAAGGACCCACAGTGTAATTCCCATAGGTTAATTGGCTCTTGTCTTACCCCTGCAAAATGAAAAGAGGTCATTGTCCACCCTGAACAGAAACTGTCTAGGGTACCCCAGGTCCCCTCAGGTCCTGTGGCCTAAAGCAGCCGTGGATCCTTCTCTACCCTCTTCCCAAGTGGAATGTTCAGTGCAATTCTTCCTTTCCTTTTGAAACAGGAAGAGTCCCTGGGCCTGGGCCCAGGCCCAGCCCATGGTTATCAAGGCACATCACTGCCAGCAAAGCTGGAGCACCCCCAGGAGCCCCTAGCCTAGATCCCATTTTCAACCCACAGTTTTGACTTCTGTACAAACTCGTTTCTGGTTCTCAGAGGTCAGTAGGGAGTTCCATCCCAACTATTTTAAAAACTAAATATAATTTTTAAATCCTGACTCTTGACCTACTTGACCTGAACTATGGATAACAGTATGCGCCACTCAAGCCCACAGAGAACAGACAGGAGGGTGGAGACTGAGGCCATCTTAGATAATAAAGCATAGAGGAGCCTTGGGGAGCTCCCTGTCTGTCCCTGATTCAGTTCTGGGGCATAAGCAATGTTTGGAAGCCCTGGTCAGCAGCACTGCTGTGGAGGCCACTGCTAACTCCATCCACAGGCAAAATCCTGCTCCAAGGATGGAGGAGGAGCACTGGTAGGATCCTACCCAGCCTTACCCTTAGCACAACCTCTGCTTCTGTTTTAGAATTCACCAAAAAAAAATTAAAAAAAATAAAAAAATAAAAAGTCAAGGGAGGGTTTTAACCACAACAAAAACTATAGATCCTCCCAGCTGTAGGAGGGTAGGCTGTCCTGCACCAGTGTCTGCATGGGCTACTGCCCATTAGTGGCAGCTCAGGCCCCAGGCGTGCCTGCCTGGCCCATGAGGGGAGCGCTGCCCTCCTGAAGGTCCACTGGAGTCTGGTTGGTGTGGACCACAATAGTCTTCTCATCCATGATCTCACAGGTGGGGTTGGTGAAAGCAGACAAGGGTAGGGTAATTCGTTGCATCTCCCTCTCACACACTTGCTGGTCATGCTGCTCTTTCAGGTCCTTCCCCCTGGCAGGAAAAGAAGGAAGCATTCAGGCTGTGAATGCCACCCGCGTGGCTTTGCTCATTAAATAGCTTTGCTGGGGGATCCCTGGGTGGCTCAGTGGTTTGGCGCTGGCCTTCAGCCCAGGGCATGATCCTGGAGACTCCCATGTTGGGCTCCCTGCAGGGAGCCTGCCTCTCTCTGTGTCTCTCATAAATAAATAAAATCTTAATAAAATAAAATAAAATAAATAAAATAAAATAAAATAAAATAAAATATAAAATAAAATAAAATATAATATAAAATAAAATAAAATAAAATAAATAAAATAAAATAAATAAAATAAATAAAATATAAAATAAAATAAAATAAAATAAAATAAATAAAATAAATAAAATAAAATAAAATAAAATAAAATAAAATAAAATAAAATAAATAAATAGCTTTGCTGTACCCAGGCAGGGGTAAGGGCTAACCATGGTCACAGTGAATCGGTGGCTGATACACAAGATTTCCATTCTGCCAGGTTATCTTAACAAGAAGCTCCTGTACTTCTAGTCTCTGCTTCCTCATCTGTAAAATTGGTGTAGTAGCATGAACCTCAACACGGCTGCAGACAGGCTCAATGAAGATAGCGTAGAGGAGAGACTCTTAAAGCAAGATATGGTTTGTTCTTTCAGCCAAGGGCTTCAGGAGACCCAGAGAACCATCTCAGTCCTATCCCATAAAGTCGTGCAGAAAGCTGACCTAAGGCAGTTGTCTTATAATACAGTCCTTGGAAGGTATGAGCCCTGGCTGGAAACAAGGATTGTCCCCAGCCCATGCAGGGGGGCAAAAGGGGCTGGGGGCTGCTCAGGTCAATGGGAAACAATGAGACAGTGACCATCAGATCCCTCCATGTTCACACACACCTTTGAATTCTCATGGTGCTCAGTGACCATGTTCACACCTTTGAATTCTCATGGTGCTCAGTGACTCAAGCAGGCCATGGTGTTGCCCCATTTTACTCAAATGGAGTATTCACTCCATGCTAAGGACTTTGTGTACATTATCTTACCTCATTCTTGGCTGAATCCTAGGAATTAGGTCTTATCATTCATTTTACAGATGAAGAAATAGCCCAGTGAGGTGAAGGAACTCTCCATTAACATAATGGGTTCAAATCCAAGTTTGTTGGACTCCAGATAATAATCAGAGAAGTTGACCTGACCAGGGTCACCCCAATGAAATGGTGGCATAGGGACTCAAACCTAGTCTTCTGGTGCACATGTAGGGTCCTTCCCACTGGCCTGGACCATGCCCATTGCAGGCCAAAGGGTTTGGTGAATGCCTAGCACACTGCACACCAGAACCAACACCCAGGAGGACCCAGATCAGCTTACTCTGAAATCACAACTAAACACATGGGCTCAATTGTCAGAGGAAATCCTCCTAGAAGGAGCCTGTGCCAAAGAGGCCTTGAAACAGGCATATGATTAATAACTTGGTGAAATAACACAGGCCTACTTCAGACAGCAAGGAGATAGCTGAGATCAGGTAGATTACACATCCATCATATGAGGTACAATGACAAGTTTCTAGAGACTGAAGGATATTGAGAAAAAAGCAGGGCCTGGAGGGGCTGAAGTCTGCAGAGGTGCCTCAGAACTGCCTTTAAATCAACCAGTTCTCTTGCATTTTAGTACCAGCTTAGCCTTGGCTGTGTGACACCTCGCAAAACATTTAGCCTTGCTGAGCCTTGGTTTCCTCATCTGTGAAATGGGGATAATATCTGCCTCAAAATAGGATAATGAATGTGAATGCATGTTGAAAACAGTGGAACTGCTGTAAAACTCATAGAGGAGGTTATTATGATTTTGCCCTGAATATGACTTGACTCACCAAGCAATGTTATCTTAATCTGGTTTCCCAAGGAAACTCCTACTGACCAACCAAGGCAATTATTGTTTATGTGACCTCCAGCAACTCCTCTCTGGACCTTAATTTTATCATTTGTAAAACAAGGACTTGGGCTTGATAACCTCCAGGGCCCCTGACATACTGTAAAATTCCTCACATGAGATGTACTGATTCCCTGTTTTTCATTGTAAGGTCACAAAAGGCAAAGTTGTGAGCTCATCTCCTTGAGTCACCCTGGGTGACTGAGTTTTTGCATGTGCAAGCCTGAGGCACTCGCCCCATCCTTATCATTAGCCCCTGTACTGGACACCACCACCTCCTACAGCAGAAGAACTCCCAGAGCATCCCAAGAGGAAATGGAGGGACATGGGAAGATGGTTGTCTGGACCAAGTGTATCCCCACTCAGCCTAAGATTTATTTTGCCCGTGGGCACTGCTCATCAGTTTCAGCTGCCACCACATAAGGAAACACTTCCTTCCATAATAAAACAAAAAGCCAGATCCTTCAAGGTTGCCCATGTAGGGAAAAACTTTGACAATCTGGATTTAATTTTACTAAGGGAGCCCCAAGGCAGCAGAAGGCCAAAAGGCAGTTAATGAAAGAGGTGGAATATGCAAGTGTCCTTTGCCAAGGCCTGAATTTCAAAATCTAAGGGGCTGAGGAGGGAAAGTGAGAACTCTTACATCCTGAGTACCCACTAAGGTGCCAGGAAATGACCTTCCCATTATCTAGGATGAAAAGAGCTACCTATGCACCTACTGGATATAACACACTTTATATATGTGCCACTTCACCACCAATTTTGTAAGATAGTATAATCCACATCTTATAGATGAAGAAACTGAGGCATTGGGAGTTGTCCTGCTTTCATCAGCTACCTTCTTTACCAAGCATCTGGCTGTGGCCAGCTATTGATAATTGTCAGGCTGCATCAGAAGTCTTTAGGGGAAAGAAATCAATTCATATTAATGGAGCAGAATAGGACTGGAAGAGGGATCCCTGGGTGGCTCAGCGGTTTAGGGCCTGCCTTCAGCCCAGGGTGTGATCCTGGGGTCCTGGGATCGAGTCCTGCATCGAGCTCCCTGCATGGAGCCGGTTTCTCCCTCTACCTGTGTCTCCGCCTCTCTCTCTCTCTCATAAATAAAGTCTTTAAAGAAAAAAAAAAAAAGAATAGGACTGGAAGAATAGCCAAGGGTAAAGGAAAGAGGTGCTGAGATTCATCTGGATTATGGTCTCATCCATTTAGAAGCTTCAAAACACACCCAACCCCACGGGCCTCCTGTTAATGGTGCCTAGGAGTGCTGGAGATGCAGAGGCTGTCCCCAATTCCTTTTAAGATCTGAGAGAGGCCACCAGGCCTGCTGCATTGACCATCAAGCAGCTCAGCCCCTTCTTACTGCCTTTGGGGGTAGGGGGTGGCCAGGCTGTTGTCTGGCAGCCAAAAAAGAACAAAAGGCTTATTCACTGACTCAGCTCCTCTCCTACGGGGGTAGAGTAGTGTTGACTTACAGTTTTTCCCTTGCCTTTTTATCAGAAAATAAACGCTCCCTCTGAATAGCACAGGCACTGCACTTTGGGCAGAGACAGGGAGCTTCAGACTGGCTGGCTGAACCTCGTAGCCTAGACAACCATGACAAAGACCCGACAAGCTGAGCCCTCACCCACACCCACCTGCGGCCCTTACTCCCCTGAGAGGAAGCTTGGTTCCTGCTTGCCCTTTCCAGGCAGGGAAAAGCCCAATCCCATTAGCCTCATGGTCCTTTGCAGAGTTCAAGTGTTGCAGTAATTCTATCCATGACTGCTCCAGAGCCATGATGGGGATCTGGGCTGGCCAGAGACAGCAGGTGTGAATGGCTGCTGCCTGCCTCTGACATCCTCTTTGAGGTGCTGAAAACACTCCAGACTTCCTTCAGGCAACACAGGTTTCTTCCAATTATTCTTTCACTATTTTCCCAGTTGGAAGTAGTGCTGTGCCATACTCCTGCTCACGAAAAGGTCCCCAAGGCAACTAAGGCTATGAACACAAACCCTATACCCAACTACGCTAATTTCATTCTCACAACAAACCTACATGGTATCTATTAGGATCTCTGTTTTAGAGATGGGAAGGCAGATGCAGACAGGTTAAACCATTTATTTAAACAAATAGCAGAGCTGGGATCTGAACCCAGTACCGTCTACTGCCACCAGCAGTTAATACTGCCCTTTTTTTTTTTTTTAAGGAAATACTAGAACTAAGAGGATCATTACTTCTAATCTGACTTTACCCTTTTTACAGATGAGGAAACGAGGGAAGGTAAAATACTTGTCTGGTGTCACACCTAGAACGGGCAGCAGTTGGAGAACTACATTCCTGGTTCTTTTGATTTCTAGACTCAGCTGTTTTATTTTGAAAGTTTCCATTTTTCCTACCGTCCTTTGCAATTCAAGCAAATTTTCATGAGCTGCTGAGCCTCACTGGGCTTTTGGGAGATATTGGTAATCCTTAGACACATCTTACTGGCTGTGTAGCTTGGACACGGCACTTAACTCTTTTAGATCTCAGCATCTCACTGTAAAATGGTGTAAAAAATGAATCTTGTCAAGTGTGGTCATGAGGCTTGGGCCAAATCATCAGGGAAGAGCATTCAGTAGGGCTGTATTTATTTAAAAAGCATGCAATTAATTTTCACTGCTACTATGATTATCTAACCTAATTGGTGTTCTACTGCTTACATCTAATACTTATGATAATCTTGGGTGGGTGAGTATGGATGTACGGAGTGGGGGAGAGGACATATCCCCATTCAACAATCAAGAAAACAAAGTGCAGAGGAATAGCAGAACCTACATTCAACAGCTCTTTCCAGGACACTCTGTTCTCTGACAGAGAGAGATGAGAACTGAGAGCTTGCCTCTAGCCCACATGCGGTTTCCTGTTATAGTCTGTTCTCAGAGCACTTTTGCTGAGGAAAGGGGTGGTCCGGTGGTTAGTGACGGGGAGTCTGGTGACTTGGTGCCTTGCCCTAAGCTTACAGGACAGTAAATTCAAGGCCTCAAGGCAGTCCTACGACAGCCCAGAGAAGCAAATTTAGAAGAAAAAAGGCCTGGATTCCTTATTGGGCACAAGAACTAAGCTCAGAATTAAGAATGTTTAGTCAGTTCAAGCACCTGAAGGTGTGGAAATTGTCACAAGATCGGAGAGGAGTCAACTGCTATCCAGTGGCTGAGTAAGGAGGAAATATTTCAAGGTCTCAACTCAGCCAAGAGGTTTGGGTCTGATTGTGGATTGTAGGCCAGGGTTACCATATCATTTCCTCTAATTCACTGAAATGAACAAGCAAGTGTCCCTGGACCTGCCATGTTAACCATCCCACTGGGGCAATAGCCTCACGGAATGGAAGTCAGCAGACCCTCTTAGGTCAATACTTGGCTCTCTCTGAACCTCTGCTTCCTGAATCATAGAAAAACAGAGAAGGAACAAGGGCTCAGAGAATGCTAGTACAGGACTCACATTTTACAGAAAAGAAAAAACAGCTGTCATTTACTGACCACTTACTGTGTGCTACACACTGAGCTAAGCTCTGCAGTAGGAAATAGGAACAACTTGCCCAAAATCACACAGATAGCTAGTTCATGGCAAGAGTAAGACGTGGCTCTACCAAATGCTAGGTGTATGACCTCAAGCAAAGTATATATCCTCTCTTTTCTCAGTTTCCTATTGTATAAACTAAGGATAGGGGGCCTGGGTGGCTCAGTCTAGCTCGGGTAGTGATCTCAGGATCCGGGATTGGGCCCCACAACATTGGGCTCCCTGCTCGGCAGGAAGTGCTTCTCCCTCTTGGTCTCCCTCTGCCGCATTCCCCCTCACAGGGGGCAGGGAGGGGATGTTCTCTATCTCTCAAATAAGTAAGTAAAATCTTTATAAGTAAATAAAATAAAATAAAATAATAATAAAATAAAATAAAATAAAATAAATAAAATCTTTATAAGTAAATAAACTAGAGCTAATAACAGCCTTTACCTTATAAGGGTGATTGTGAGAACTGAATTAAAGCATGTAAATTGCTGGAAGCAGGGTCTGGCATATGGTAAATGTTCACTTTTGCAGTTATTGTTGTTATTCTTAGCCAACACTTTTCATCTGTAAAATGAGGCTGACTACATTGTCTCTAAGGATACCCTAGGTTTATTTAATGCTGGGTGACCCACCAGGGCTGTGAGCTCAGACACAGCCCTTACCACTGGGAAATGCAGGCCACCATATCGCATCCCTTTCAGAAAGCCTTCTCAGATCATAGAAGAGAAATATCACAAGTACTCAGGGCTAGAAGTCAAGTTCCCTGATACTGGCCGGAATGGAAAATAATTTTTCCAGAACCAGCCAATGCTGTAAAAATGAATGCAATTTGGGGCTTATTATCAGGTACCCATCATGGACTTTGAGAGCCTTTTCCACATGATACTTCAGGGGGCCTCTCAAAGTGAGCACTCCTCCTCCTATTGTCCCAGCCACAGGTCAAATCTCTGAGTTTCCCAGGAGCCTCTTTGGCTTCCTCATAGTGGTGATGAGTAGCAAACAGGTTCTATGTCCTCCAACTCATTTTTCCCTCCTATTCTAAAGGAGATCCCACTGCTTATAGCCCAGGGAATTCAAGCCCCAACTGCAAAAGGAGTGGCTAGGAACCTTTTCTAGTAGGATTTTATTATGTATTTTTTTACAGGGGGAAGGGAGGGGTGGAGAGAGAGGGAGAGAATCTTAAGCAGGCCCCATGCCCAGCACAGATCTTGATGTGGGGCTCAATCTCACAACCCTGAGATCATGACCTGAGCTGAAATCAAGTTGGACGCTTAACCGGCTGAACCATCCAGGCACCCTTCTAGTAGAATTTTATAACTCACAGAAAGAATTCAATTTCTGGAACCCTGCAATGAGTGTCCAGCCTGATTCCTACAGTGCCACTCACTTCCATACCAGGCATGTTGTATTAGACAGCAGAGAATTTGATATCAAAACAGGGACTCCTGTGTAGCTCAGCGGTTGAGCGTCTGCCTTCAGCCCAGTGCGTGATTCCAGAGTCCCAGGATCGAGTCCCAAGCAGGCTCCCTGCATGGAGCCTGCTTCTCCCTCTGCCTAGGTCTCTGACTCTGTATGTCTCTCATGAATAAATAAATAAAATCTTAAAAAAAAAAAAGATATCAAAAGAGCTGGCTTTGAACCTAGGCACTCTCCCAGGTACTGTGACCTTGGGCAAGTCACTTCACCTCTCTGATGAAAGTTTCCTCATCTGTAAAGTGGGAAACAAGAACTCCTACCTCACAAGGCTTTTGGGTGAGGAGTAAAGGCACCAAAGGAAAGAGTTTGTCCAAGGTCACCTGATAAAGACTAGAACCAAGTCTGTACATCTTAAGCTAGTTTTCCTCTTTCAATACTTGACTTCCTTTTTTGGGTATGTATGCCACAAAGAAGTCTGATTCAACTTTATGTACCTTCCTCCCCTCCTTTTAGCCCAGAAGAGAAGCTACTTACCTCTTATAGGTATAGCCCAAGACGATGCCAGCTCCGATGGCAATGATGATCACCATCATGGTAATGCCCAGCACATAGCCTACCAAGGACAGGACACAAGATCCCATTAGCCTCACCCCAGACAATGGGAAAATATTTATTGATGGTTCGCACAAGGATGGGGTGGGGCAATCATACCCAGGGTTCCCAGGTCTTTTTTCTCTTTGGAGTTGACCCGAACCCGTTGGCTGATCCCAATCACTGGCTGCACGGCTGCTGCCTCACTCCGGGCGGGCAGGGCATTGGCAGGAGGGAACAGCTGCACCTCATCTCCACTTGGCACTTCAGACGCCTCCTCAGTGTCTGCTGTGGAGGTTGGAGGGGATAGGGAAGTGGTCTCTGGAGGTGAAGTGTAAAATATGTCTCATTAGAGTAGCCTGAGTGAGTTCCGCAGCTGGAACTGGCCTGGAGTGTTGGGGGAGGAGAGAAGGGGGAATGGGTTCACCTTACAATCCCCACACACCCCAGGGACAAGGCCAGGTCTGAGGGGGCCACGCCACAGTTGGAACACGGCAAAGGTGGAGGAAGGACAGGAGAACGAGCCCCTCCTGCCTCCCACGTCATCTGCTCAAACCCTTGCCATCTCCCAAGGTCCGCTCAGTTGCCCTCTTCTCCAAGGGGTCCCCCTCCGCGCTTGGAAACAATTCCTGAATCCACACTATTTGCCAGTCCCTATGTTACATGCGCTACACATTCGATTTAATCTAATTTTAGAGAACGGCCTCGCTGCCTCGAGAGCAACTAGCCATGGCTCTGGAGTCTAAGAAACCTAGATTTAAGTCTGGACCCTGCCATCGCTTTCAAAATGTCGCTGAACTTCTCTGCGGCTCAGACCCCGACTCGGTCTCTGTCCAGGGGCGCCGTATGCAGAGTGCCTAACACAGGGCAGAGCCGCTCCACAGACGGCCGCTCGGCGGCGAGGGAGTCGCTAAGGGCGTGGGGCCGGGAGTCAGGTCCCGTGAGCCGCCGGCGGCTGCGCACCAGGCCGGGAGCGCGCGGCCAAGGGGCAGGGCCTCGCCTCCCACGGTTGTTTACAAGGCGCTCGCGGAGGATGAGCTCACTCGGAGAAGCGGCGGCGGCCAATGGGCTTCGCGCCCCGGGGCCTGGAGACAGCCCTGGCCAATCGGACGGCGCGGGGGCGGGGCGGGGCCGGCCGGCGACGCGCGGACGCACGTGCGCGGCGGGTGGAACGGCCGCTCCCAGGCCGCCCGGGGTGTGGGGGTCTGGGGGGTTCCGGGCTCCTCGGAGTCCCGGCCCGTACCTGAGCAGCGCAGGTCCTCGCAAGGCCGCTTCTCGGGAGCGCCGGCCTCGCCGCTGACGTAGCACCAGGGCCCGCGTGGGTCCCGGTCCGGGTTCCGGCAGAAGCTGTGGTTGCCGGCGTCTGGGAGGGGAGAGAAGGCGCCATGGGACGGGGCCAGGGCCCAGGCCGCGGCCGCCGCCCGCCGCGCGCCGCCCGCCGCCCGGGGCCGACACTCACCCGCCGCGGAGGCAGACGCCAGGCGGCTCTGCGCCTCCAGCCAGTTGAGGCAGCGCAGGCCCGGTGCTGGGGAGGGCTGGTCCGCCCGGTACAGGTGGCCGTTGTCCCAGAAGCAACCTGTGAGGAAGAGGAGCCCCCGCAACCCCCAGACCCTGAGCGGCCGGCAGAGGAGTCGGACCTGCCCCGCCTGGGCGACCCTGGGCCCGGCTGGGCCTCCCTGACCTCATGTGGAAAACCCGAGCTGCCTTGAAGGGTGGTTGTGAGGCCGGAAAGAGAAGGAAGAGAAAGCGCAGAGAAGGAACAGCGCGTCCAAAGCCCCTTTGGTGTCCGGCCCTCACTCAGCGCTCAGAGAATGTTAGCTTTTATTTTTGTAAGCCGGCAGGCGCTGCACAAGTGCACAGGGTTGTTACTCTGGAACTTATGGCCACTTTGGAGGAGCGTGCAGGGGAGACTTGGGTTCGGGTCCCTTTTTGGAGATGTTGGGAGTTTTGGGTCGGTGGGCGGCCAGGCCTGAAATTCATCCCTGTGTTGTAATTCCATGTTGCATAAACTGGGGTATTCCTTTCACGGATATGGCCACACTTGCACTGGCAACACTCCTCCCCAAGAGAATTCTACAAAAGCCTGGATTCAGTCAGGCAAAAGAGAGCCTCAACCGGAGGGAACCTGCCTCATCCACTGCTTGGATGGGATTCCAAATTCCCACTCCCTTCAGCAGGAGAGCCTGGGGGACGAGGGCCTGTGCTGCCAACCACACCAAGCAAAACCCCTGAAAAGAACAGGACTTAGGGAGTAGGGGAGATGAACCCCAAATTCCGTCCACTCATGAGCCACAGGCAAGGAAAAGGAAAGTAGCTACTTGCTTTCGTTAATGACAAATATGGAGCTGCAAGCCCCTGACAGGGAAAGGAGAAAGAAGGAGAGAGAAAAAGCCTTCATGGAACAAGAGAAACCAGCAACAAAGCTTCATTTCCTGTCATTTTGCTGTCAAGTCTGGCTATGCTTGGGAAATAGCTTTACCCGTTCTACTTCATTTAAGTTGCTGCAGGAAGGAAAGATTGTAATCTCACCTCCAGATCCATAGGCTTCTGCTAGGAGCATGTTGCTGATGAGGAATGTTTGCACCCAGGCCAAGAGCATCCTCACCTCCTTCATCTTGCAGGTGATTGACCAACCAGTGTCCAACTGGGTTCCCCTTGGCGTCGGCTCTGCCTCCCAGTCCCAGGCTTGCAGTCAGACCTGCCCTTGTTATGCTCTTCTGGTAAACAGCGTCTCTTTAGAATTGGGAGCTTCCCAGCTAGCTTGCTGCAGCGAGGTGTTTTTTCCGCTGAAAGGCGCCCCCTGGGTCCTAAGCCTCGTATGCCAAGCAAGATCACTAAGCCAAGAGAGGAACTCTGCCCACAGAAGAAAGAGGCAGAGTTCAGGTTGTGCTTAGCAGAGGATCAGTTTGAGATCTACACTGACTGCATCCCCGGGGCTTTTCATCTCTTCTGTTTCCATTTGTGTGAGTATAGAAAGAGTAACTCTGTCAAGAGGCATTATTGTGGGGAGGGTTTGAAATTAAAGTCACAAAGGCAGAACAATTTAGGACCTACTACAGAAGCAGGAGGAACTCAAGACTTCATAGTGGGCTCAAATAAGAGTATCCAGGTGGAAGGAACACTTTATATTCATTTTGGAAAAAAAGGGGCCTTTATGGTTTATACATTTTTATGAACACTGACTTTAAAAAAAAAGTATAATAATAAAAGTATAATAATCTGATCCTGTGCCAGGATCAGATCAGTCACTTTACTTTGTTTATATTTGGGTTTTGGAGGTGTCATATATAGTAGGAATACGGAAGGGGTCTCTTTAGTTGAAAACACATGTTAGCAAACATTGGGACATTTGCTTGCTATATTTAATAGTCTAGTCTTTCTACCAGCCCTGAATTCATATAGAGGAAGTTAAGTCAAATGTTTGCTTTCTTTCCTCCACCCTGTGGGAAATCCATCGCAGTGATTTATAGCCATCATTAAACCTCACCACATTCATATGACTTAGGCCTTTTGGAGTTAGGCAGAAGGGTCCTCTTCCTGTTTGGCTGACAGTTTGAGTTCCCAGGCAGCCTCAGTAAATGGAGAGACAGAGCAGAGTGATTCTCCAAGATTACCTTGTGACTCAAGCAAATCTCAAAATAGAAATGGAAGACTGTTTCGATCTGAGGGCTTGTATCTTTAGGCAGTAATTTAGGGAGAAGAAAAAAAAACTTCACTAAATAGGTTTCAGAAGCTTTATCAAGGAAGAAAGCTAATGTCAATCCAACCAATCTGAAGTAAATTTGCATTTACTAGTCAGATTTCAGACATGGAAAGGACAGAAATTTAGTTTACTTTTTACAGAAGTTTGCTGACTGTGTTTGAGTCCTTCAGTCCATTTAATAAGACATGTTGCTTTGTTTTTGCAACCATACTCCTGTCTGCCCACACAAGCTTCTGATCTTCTGACCCCTGACTTGGCCTATGCTGGTAATCACACAGAATCTGTAAATTTATTCACATACATATACACAGATATGCCAAAATTTTACAATTTAATAATTGTAACACAGCATTAAGGGGGCCTTTTAAAACACTTTTATTAATTTTATAATTTTTTGAGAACTTACCACATACTAGATATAGTTCCAGATACTGAGAATGTATCTGTGAACAAAATACTTGAAATCTCTGCCCTTATGAGAGCTTATATTTTGTATTTTGATTGGGAAAGATAAATGATAAATATGTAAAGTGTCAGGTGGTCTTAAGTGTCGTGAAAAACAGTAAAACAGGGTCAAGGAGAGAATAATAGGGTGTATTTCACTTGCTAAAGAAAGCTAACATTTTCAGGGAATCAGGTGGATATTTCTATAGGCAGAAGGCCAAAGGGGAAGGGTTCTTTGCACACTTTTTCTTGCGGACTTACACCACTACAAGAAAAATACGATGTACATTTTGTTTCATTACATAAAATATATAAGCTTGAGAAAATGAGAATGCAGCTTTTAATTTCAGAGTAGCAGGGGGTTCTTTTGGATGGATTCCTAAGCATCTAATCTATTGCCTTTGTATGCAGTGAGTGTTCAGTTATTGTCTGATGAAATGCTCCTCAGACTCTGAAGGGCTACTTCTCCCAGATTATAATACTTTCCCCTCTGATTATAACAGAGACAGGCTACATACACAGGCCAGCACTTGTACCATTTTAGATTATCTGCTGCACCCAGGTAGGGGTGCCGATATTTCTTCCTCAGAATTCCAAACCTCATTACCTGTTGCTGTTATCTAAGTTTTCTATTCAGAAAACTGCTATCTTCTGTAATTTACACACCTTTAGTATAGAAAGAAACCATATTTTGTGCCATATGTCTTATCAGGAACAGCACTACCTGTAAAAGATGTAAGACAGGCTAGAGGAGATTTTTTTCAGCTTAGTCATTTCTGCTTTTTTCTCGCCTGTAAGACATTTATCTGCGTGATTTGATTTTTTCTGGAATGACAGGCTTGTTCCTCAGTCCTTCAAAGGCATATTCTCTATTATAGTAGGTTCAGTATCTTCCTTCCTCAAGGAAATCAGATTTAGTTCAGAGATGTGCCTTTTATCATCATTGATGATGTTTTAGTCTTATGATCTCGTTTTGAACTTTGCTTCATGTATTGGAGCAATATGGCCATATTTTATGGCTTATAGTTACTCCAAACTCCATATTTATTTTGGAAATATTACTGCAATAATAATATGATACAGCACTATTCAAATACTCATTTTGTTTTAAGTTTTTTTATTTATTTATGATAGTCACAGAGAGAGAGAGGCAGAGACATAGGCAGAGGGAGAAGCAGGCTCCATGCACCAGGAGCCCGATGTGGGATACGATCCTGGGTCTCCAGGATTGCACCCTGGGCCAAAGGCAGGCGCCAAACCGCTGCGCCACCCAGGGATCCCCAAATACTCATTTTGGATTGCATATATCCTTGAGGAAAACGTTGTGAGGTAGAGTACTTATATTTTACTAAATATTTCAGGGATGTTTGACTCTCAGTTTTATGTTAAATAATTACTGATCCAGAGAGACAAAGCCATACTGTTAACTCAGGAAATAACTTCCAGAGCATTTTCCAAGAAAGATGGGCAGTTCATTTTGATAATAGGGGATGTTAGTGGAAGAGTTCTAATGAGGAAGCTGTTACAAAACTTAAGAACAACAACAACAAAAAAACAAGAACCAGGCAGCCCGGTGGCTAAGCGGTTTAGCGCCACCTTCAGCCCAGGGCGGTGATCTTGGCGACCTGGGATCAAGTCCCTTGTCAGGCTCCCTGTATGGAGCCTGCTTCTCCCTCTGCCTGTGTCTTCATGAATAAATATAAATAAATAAATAAATAAATAAATAAATAAATAAATAAATAAATAAATAAATAAATAAATAAATAAATAAATAAATAAAACAAATTTAAGAACCTTGCACCTGGGTGGTTCAGTGGTTGAGCATCTGCCTTTGGCTCAGGTAATGATCCCTGGAGTCCTGGGATTGAGTCCTGCATCCAGCTTCCTGCGGGTAGCCTACTACTCCCTCTACCTATGTTTCTGTGTCTCTCATGAATTAAAAAAAACAAAAAACAAAACAAACAAACAAACAAAAAAAACCACTTAATCTTTTTTGTCAGCCAAAGAGGGCTAAATGTTGGTAAAAATCTTTGGAATAAGATCCAATGAAAAAAAAAATCCAATGAGTTGGCTCCAGCTATTCTCTCCATATAATGCACCGTAGAAGTAGCTACTGAGATTTCGCTGAAAGATATTTGGGTGTATAATTGTAAACTGAGCAGAGGATGACTTTATGAAGCTTGTTAAGGAAATCATATTCCAATATCTAAGCCCCAAGGACATTTTCTTTGAAAGTATGGCCTTCAATGAGTTAGGTTATTTGCATTTTGATACACAGTTAAGTGTTTAATAAATGTTTGAGATAAAGAGGAAAAGCAGAGTACCACATAAAGACAAAGAGTCTAATAAGCCTACAGAGAATAGTAATTTTTTAAGGATAAACAATAAAACAGCCAAGAGAGTTTGTGGATAATAGGTTACTTTCAGAAACAAGACATTCTACACTGAAAAACTGAGGAGCCACAAAAGCAGAGAATTTGGGAATATCTCATAGCTGGTTTTGAGAAATAAAAGGAAGAGTAAATTTCTGAATGAGAGTAGCTTTTTACTTAGAGGTCAGTCTTAGAAAACATGGGTTTTTACATTGAGGAAAACACAGTATTTGGTATTGCAGGGATAACACTAGAGACTATAAACTTAATTGGCTAATAAGACTAGGCTGTTAATATTTAAGGTAAATTAACCCAGTAAACTACAGTGATGCCACTTTTGGAAAGGAATGTAATATTCTTCAATCTCAGTAAACTGGAGCTGCAGCTTTTAAAATTATCAACACCCAATATGAGCTTTAGTGCTGACATTTAAAGCAAGAGAAGCAGTATGTCAAATAATTAAGAATGTAGGCTTTAGGGGATCCCTGGGTGGCTCAGTGGTTTAGCACCTGCCTTCAGCCCAGGTCGTGATCCTGGAGTCCTGAGATCGAGTCCCAGATGGGTGCTCCCTGCATGGAGCCTGCTTCTCCCTCTGCCTGTGTCTCTGCCTCTCTCTCTCTGTCTCTCATGAATAAATACATAAAATCTTTAAAAAAAAAAAAAGTGTAGGCTTTAGAAAGACCTGAGTTCCAGTCTCAGCACTACAGTATAGTTTTGGATAAATTAGCATCCGTAATTCTAAATTTCCATAGCCTGTTATTATCATGATTAAGAGTACAGATACCAATGTCAGCATTCAAATCCCAGCTCTGCTTCTTATTAGCTATGTCATCTTAGGGAAGCTACTAAATTCTCTATGATTCAATTTCCTCAGGTGGAGGTTGAGAGAGAGAAAAAATAGTACCTATACCATTGGATTGTTGATATTCAGTCCTGAATAAATATTAGCTGTGTCAGTAACCTCTAACTTCAAAGTACTAGTATATATCTTTTTTTTTTTTAAGTACTAGTATATTTCTATCTTCCAGAAACTTAAAATCTGGTTATAAAGATCAGGCTAACACAGGAAAATAAAAACATTAAACAGCATTTATAAGTAGTGTTAAAGAGTATGATACAGACTATAAAGGCATATTGATTCAGTGATTATTAAACATCCACTGCATACCTAGCAGGCACTAAACTGAGTATCGAGGATATAACAGTGAACTCTACAAGGTCCTTTTTCTCAAGAAGCTCCTAATTTTGTGATAGAGCAGATACTAGTAGGCAAAACAACAGTGAAATAAATGCTACAGCAGAGATTAGTACTGGGGGCTGTGAGAACTCACAGGAGGGGCTTATGACCTACATTTAGGAGGTTAGGAAAGGCTTATCAGAAAAAGTAAAATCTGAATGGGGTAGGAATTAGTGTTCTTGGCAGGTCAGACAATGTGCAGAAGCCTAGAAATGTAGGCTATCACTATGACTAGTGGGGAATTCAGGGTGGTGATTAAAATGAGACCAAAAAACATGCAGCTGAAGAGCTGAATACTTACTGACCAAGTTATGGAGGTTTCTGAGTATAGATTTTATCCTGCAGGTGTGATCTTGGAGTCTCGGGATTGGGTCCCGTGTCGGGCTCCTTGCATGGAGCCTGCTTCTCCCTCTGCCTGTGTCTCTGCCTCTCTTTCTCTCTCTCTCTGTGTCTCTCATGAATAAATAAATAAAATCTTTAAAAAAACAAAACAGTTGCTTAGGAGTTCTAAGCTGTCAGGGAAAGGGAGCAGGAAAAGAAAAGTCCTGAGTTTGGAATTGGAGCAATTAATCTTGGCCGAATACTAGGCCTAGTCTAGGCAGTCATGTGGCATAGGATCTATGGGTTAATTTTAGGAAGGCAATGCTTTTGACCTAATCTTTGCTCTGTCTTCAAAATGTAAAAAAAAAAAAAAAATGTTCATCTGTGTATTTTAGGTGTGCCAAGTCCTGGACTAGGGTGTTTTCCATGAATTACTTTACCATTCAGGGTTGTAGTTAGCATTTGAATTTACATAAATGTGTAAATCAGATGTTTATCTATTAAATATATGCTGAGTCTGGGAATCAAGGTAGCTGGGAAATGTCTGTTCCACCTTTAGAATCCTGATATTTTATTCTCCTGCTACTGTTTATTCTTTCAGTCCCCAAACAGCTCTTGAGTATCCTCTGTGTCAGGCACTGCTTTTCCTTTTATCATCTATCTCAGTTCTCTCCTGGGTGTCATTCTCACTAGGCTGTCATGTGAACTATTCTCTTCAAAACTTTCTCTATTTATCTTTTCTCACGGTTGGCTCCATCCCATCTCCTCTTAAGAAATATCCTTTAAAGGATTTGTATGTCAGGGAATACTAATAAATATTATATATTCTTCAGACTCTGTTACAGTGAAATGGAGAGAAGAGAAAAGGAATCCCATAGGGGCAGCCTGGGTGGCTCAGCAGTTTAGCGCCACCTTCAGTCCAGGGCGTGATTCTGGAGACCTAGGATCGAGTCCCACATCAGGCTCCCTGCATGGAGCCTGCTTCTCCCTCTACCTGCGTCTCTGCCTCTCTGTCTCTCATGAATAAATAAATAAAATTAAAAGAAAAAAAGGAATCCCATAGAAGATCATAGAATGATTGTGGCTGGAAGGAAATGCAAAGACAGGAGAAATCAACATCTTAGTACTCTAAGGCCCACCCGTAAGAGATTGTTGCCCCAATTGCCTTTGCAAAGCCCAGATAACAGAAATGAGCAGTATTATATAAGGCATAAGGGGGTGTCATAAGTGGACTCAGATTGGCCCCAGCATGGCAAGACCCTGAGTCCAATAATAGAAGGTTAAGTACCAGCTTCAAACACTCAGTGTGTTCTCTGAGTTCCTAATGATATTTCTACCTGGAGCTTTCTTTTACATTTACCTTAATGGCTCAGTTGGAAGTCAGCCATCACTGCTAAGTGTCTTCTGTCCTATGCAGTATTGGCAGCAACTTCCTTATTATCCTGACATTAGAAATAGAAATTCTGCCCAGTTGCAGCCAGGCTGTTACTACCCAGGCAGTGGTAGAGCATTTCCACTTTCTAGGATCTTGTACTCTCCAACACTGAGTGGCCTAACCTTTTGTCACCTTCATAAGTCATCAGATTGATAAGAAAGCCTCCTATTCTTAGAATATTTCTGCCATCAGCCCAGAAACATGCTTTTTGCTCTGAACTTCTGCTCTCTTGGATATAGTAGGGAAATCTGCTCCAATAAACATTAAATTGTTAATATATTTAAAGCATTTAGTAGAGTACCTCACACATATTAAGAACTTTTGCTATTATTATTAATGTTGTTGTTGTTACTACCACCATCTAGGATTAGAAGCTAGAGTCTCACTGAACCTCTGATTTTGCTCCTGTTATGCTAGATAGTTTAAGCAAGTCTAAATTATCTGGAAATGGAGTTGAAATATTTGGTTTCCTCTGTTTTATAGCCATTGTCAGTTCAAGGAGTCTTAAAAAGGTCCAAGTATTATCTCATTAGTACTTTTACTTGTTAGAGTTTTAACATCTCCTCTCTGGATTCCTAAAAGACTGTAATCCTCACTTGCCAGTGAATTGGATAATCCAGCAATCTCTGCCTAGAATGATGTACATTTTATCCAGCCATCCAGTGTTTACCAACAGTAGGTCAATATGGACAGATAAAAGCATCATAGCTAACATTTATTGAGCACTTAGTACATGCCAGATACTATTTTAAATGTCTTTTAAGATTTTATTTATTTTTAATTTTTCTTTTCTTTCTTTTTTTTTATTTTACTTATTTATTTGACAGAGAGAACACAAGCAGAGGGAACAGCAGGCAGAGGGAAATGGAGACACAGGCTTCCCACTGAGCAGGGAGCCCAATGTGGAGCTTAATCCTAGGACCCTGAGAACATGACCTGAGCTGAAGACAGATGCTTAACCACCTGAGCCGCCCACCCAGATTTCCCATAAGTGTGTGTGTGTGTATATACATATACATATGTATATACACACACACACACATATATATACACACACACACATATGTATATGTATACACACTATTTGTCATAAAAACCCTCAGTGCAGGCACAATTATTATCCTTATTTTATAAATGAAGAAACAATTATAGAGAAGTAACTTGCCTAAAGCAAAAGGTAAGTGGAAGAGCCAGGATATGTACCTAGGCAGTCTGATCCCATACCCTGTGTTACAAACTGTCTCACTGTACTGACAGGGAGAACCTGGATTTGCACAGAAGTGCAACCTGGTGCCCCTGGACATTTCATATCAATGGAATCATACATTTGATCTTTTGTGTCTGGCTTCTTTTACTAGAAGTAGTGTTTGAGATTCATCTGTGTTGTAAAATATGTCAATATTTCATTCCTTTCTATGGCTGAATAATATCCCTTTTATGGGTATTCCACATTTTGTTTATCCATTCATCAGTTGGTGGCTTTTTCCACATTTGGCTATTATGAAAAATGTTGCTATGGACATTCACATACAGGTTCTTGTTTGACACTTGTCTTAAATTCTTTGGGGTATATACCCAGGAGTGGAATTGTTGGGTGATTCTGTGTTTAACTTTTTGAGGAACTACCAGTCCATAGTGACTGCACTTTTACATTCTCACTAGCAGTGTGTGAGTGTTAGAATTTCTCCATATCCTTGCTAAAGCTTGTTATTCCCACTCACATCCCTTATTTTATTATTGTCATCCTAATAGGGTAAAATGGTATCTTATCGTGGTTTTGATTTGTGTTTTCCTAGTAACTAATAACAAGATGTTGAGTGTCCATGTGCTTGTTAGCCATTTATCTTCATTGAAGAAATGTTTATTACAATCCTTTGCCCATCTTTAAAAAAGATTTTATTTATTTATTCATGAGACACACACACACACACAGAGGCAGAGACATAGACAGAAGGAGAAGTAGGCTCCTCAAACCCCGGACCAGGAATCACACCCTGAGCTGAAGGCAGACGCTCAATCACTGAGCCACCCAGGCATTCCTGTTTGCCCTTTTTTAAATTGGGTTGTCTTTTTTGTTGTGGTGTTGTAAGACTTCTTAATATATTCTAGATAGATTTTTTATCAAATAGATGATATATTTTCTCCTAATCTGTGGGTTATGCTTTCACTTTTCAAAAAAAATTTATAAAAAAAAAATTTATGTAAAGATTTATTTATTTATTTGAGAGCAAGAGTGTGTGTGTGAGCAGGGGGAGGGGCAAAGGAAGAGGGAGAGAGAATCTCAAGTAGACTCCTCACTGAGTGAGGAGCTCCCACTAGGCTCAATCCCAAGACCTTAAGATCATGACCTGAACCAAAATCAAGAACTGGACACTCAACCAATTGAGCCACCCAGGCACCTCTTTTAGGTTTGTTTGTTTATTTTTAAGTAATCTGAATATTCAACATGGGACTTGAATTCACAACCCTGAGATCAAGAGTCACATGCTCCACTGACTGAGCCAGCCAGGTGTCCCAATGTTTTCACTATCTTTTTAAAAATATATTTTTTATTTATTTACTTTATTTTTTTAAATATTTTATTTATTTATTCATGAGAATACACAGAGAGGAGAGAGAGAAGCAGGCTCCATGCAGGGAGCCCGATGTGGGACTTGATCCCAGGTCTCCAGGCAGCACTAAACCGCTGAGCCACCAGGGCTGCCCTATTTATTTACTTTAGAGAGAGAAGGAGAGAGAGAGTCTCAAACAGACTCTATGCTGAACGTGGAGCCAACATGGGGCTTGATCCCACAATCCCAAGATCAGGACCTAAACCAAAACCAAAAGTTGGACACTCAACCTACTGAGCCACCCAGGCATCTCCCTCTTTTTTTTTTTTTTAAAAAGACTTTATTTATTTATTCATGGGAGACACAGAGAGAGAGAGAGAGAGAGAGCAGAGACAGGCAGAGGGAGAAGCAGGCTCCATGCAGGGAGCCCAACGTGGGACTCAATCCCGGGTCTCCAGGATCACATCCTGGGCCGAAGGCAGGCGCTAAACCACTGAGCCACCCAGGGATCCCCAAAAGATTTTATTTTTAAGTAATCTCTACACCCAATGTGGGACTCAAACTCATAATCCTAAGATTAAGAGTCCCAAGCTCTATCCATCAACTGAGCCAGCCAAGCACCCCTGCTTTCACTTTCTTAATAGTCCTTTGGTGCATAACAGTTTTTAATTTTTATGAAATCTACTTTATCTTTTTCTTTGGTTGTTTGTACTTTTGGTGTCATATTTTGCATATGTCTATCCAGCTCTCCCAGCACCATTTGTTGAAAGACGGTCTTTCCCCAGGTCTTGGTACCTAGTGGAAAGCCAATTGTCCTTAGATGTATGAATTTATTTCTGGACTCTCAAATCTGTTCCATTGATATACACATATATAATCTTTATGCTGATACCATGTTGTTTTGATTACCGTAGCTTTGAATTCTCTACTTTTATTATGGCAAGCGTGTTTCTGAGTACATTTGTGTATTGTGATCGGTATTTCCGTTTAACTATTTTTGGAATATGTACTTCTTTGTGGATCATTTGTATAATTAGTACCCTTGTCATTTAAAATAATTATGAAGTGTTTGTTTTATTGCCTTGCTGCGCTGTGCTATTTTTGTTAAGCTCTTATTTCACCCTGTTTTCTGGGTTGCTTTTAACTTTTCTAGATAGCCTTGTTTGCACTGTTTCTTCTGGACCCAGACTCATTAGCTATCAAGCCCTACCCCCTTGATGTCAGAGAACGTTGGCTGCTGTTTTTAGGTCATCCTCATAGAAACTCGGACTACTCCCATCTGCCTCAGCTCAGACCCAGTACTTCCTGCCAGTTGTGAGTTGAGTTTCTGGGGGTAGAAGGCTTGCTAAGAAACCTCTTTCTTGAACCAGAGCTCTCCAGAGGTCAAGGGTGGCATCAACCTTACCATCTGCTATATGCTTATTTGTAAATAACCATTCCTGGGCAGCCCAGGTGGCTTAGCAGTTTAGCACCGCCTTCGGCCCAGGGCGTGATCCTGGAGACTGGGGATCGAGTCCCACGTCAGGCTCCCTGCATGGAGCCTGCTTCTCCCTCTGCCTGTGTCTCTGCCTCTCTCTCTGTGTGTGTCTCTGATGAATAAATAAATAAAATATTTTAAAGATAAATAAATAAATAACCATTCCTGAAATGTTATACGATGAAACATATGGGAAAGAACCTGTCTTTTGAACTCTTCTCGTGCTGCCCAAACAAGCATTTACAAGTGCTATTTTCATATGTAATATATCCCTGTCTTTAGAAAGGAGGAGCTTCCAGAGATCATGGGATTTGTTCAAGGATGTCCAGTGACCTTATGCTGCTACTGGGAGCAGAATCTATCCCAATCCCATTGATCTCCTTCTCTTCATCATTACCACATATTCCTTCCTTATTGGGCAATGGAGGACAGAATTTACTTTCCAGTATTTTCCCCAAGGGAGGCTGAGTTTCTTCTTCCCCACTTTGGCATATTACACAGGTAAGGAGCCTCAGTGAATAACTTGCATTCACTGTGCCATTCTTTGAAGGATCAAGATATGGGCTCTGGCAATAGATCTATGAGAGAAAGGGGGACAGGAGAGAAAATGTCTACAGCCTCAGTGAACTCTTTAGGAATTTTGGATGAGTGGAGATGTTCAGTTTTCCCCCATAACAAATAGGGTGTCTTCTATGAAACTTGACTGTAGTGGGTTTTTTTTTTTTAAGATTTTATTTATTTATTCATGAGAGACACAGGGAGAGAGAGAGGCAGAGACATAGGTAGAGGGAAAAGCAGGCTCTCTGAGCCAAAGGCAGACGCTCAACCACTGAGCCACCCAGGTGCCCTGACTATAGTGGTTATTGATCAAGTTATTGATATATATGAACTTTTCCTATAGGAATTTTCAAAGATATGCAAAAATAAAGAGAATAATGATTAGCAAGTACCTGCCACTCAGCTTGTAGAATCATCAACATATGGCCCATCTTGTTTTATCTCTACTCCCATTTACTCCTTCTCCCCACTGAATTATTTTGAAACAAAGTAAGTATATTGATCAGGGTTTCACTTTCTACTTGTTGAAGCCATTTCCCTTAGATACTGAGATGTATGCTGTCATTTAAATTGCTTTTAGCAGTTGTATTGGGCCTGACATTCTTTCTCTGGCAGTTTTTTGCATTGGTAGAATTACAGGAGTTTCCTTTTTTTTTTAAAAAATTATTTATTTATTTATGATAGTCACACACAGAGAGAGAGAGAGAGAGGCAGAGACATAGGCAGAAGGAGAAGCATGCTCCATGCACCGGGAGCCTGACGTGGGATTCGATCCTGGGTCTCCAGGATCGCGCCCTGGGCCAAAGGCAGACGCTAAACCGCTGTGCCACCCAGGGATCCCTTACAGGAGTTTCCTGGTCTCAAACCAGTTATTTTGTCTCTCCCACTCCCAGAGTCCTATGAACCTGTCAAGCATCTTCACTTTGATCCAAGTACCTAGACCTCCGCTTACCTGTTCTCCTAGTTTACTAACTTTAATGTATGAGGTTAGGGACTTCAGCAGTCTTTGTCATTAAATACTCTATAGGCAATGCCTAGCCTGGCATGTAGTAGTAGGTGCTTAATAAATAGTTGTTGATGACTGAATGGATGAATCCCATTTGGCTTTCCACTCACCTGAACCTCACAATCAGCTATTTTAACAGTGCACTTGATTCTGTGTATCTTAAATGAGAAAGTTACCTGAACCTCTTGAGAAGTAGCTTTTATCCATGACCCTTTTTGTCTAGCTGAGGAATCTGAATTTTCCTGGCTCCCCCTGCTGGTCTCTCCTGGGTAGTTGCATACAGGTACCTCTGGTGGCCAATGATTGGAGCCAGAGCCAGGTTCTGCCAAGGGAAAATAGAACATTGTTGTGGAGTGCCCTAGCCAGTCCAGGCAGGTCTGAGGAGGAAGAGAGAAACTTACTGAAAACAGTTCAGGGAAGTGCAGCTTTCTGTATAAGGGACCGGGAAGGTAGCCCAGTGCCAGCTAAGGTCAGAGCAGAGTTAGAGCCTGCTAGCACCTGAAGAACTTGAGTATCATGACTATATGGGCCAATAAATAAGCTGGTCCTTGTGTAGGGATCAGCCTCTACGTTGAGAATAGAGATGTGCTCCTTTTCCCCTTAAGACAAAGCACTTTGAGGTGAGACATGGTCACCACACAGGCTGAGTAGCTACACAGTTTTATTTTGGCCTCCTGTGAAAGTTGTCCCAAGTGGGGTGGTGAATATAGATGGGAGTGTCCCTAGAGTTCATGGTCTTATGTGACCCCATCTCCCAACTAGAAAGACCAGTAACATATCTGTGGAACTCTGGGTATATGCTCTGCTAGCACCTCCTCCCTCCACCCTCTGTAAATATAATAAATGCCCCACACCTGCCTGCTTCCTAGATGACATTTTGGTTATTTACACATATTTGTCTTTACCACAGTGTAGCTTCCCAGAAAGTGAGCTGTGAGAGAATGCCTCTTGCCAGACTCCAGCCAGCTACAGACATCAGAAGAAGAGTTCAAGATGGTCAGACACTAAGGGCAAATCCCCTCTTCTCCTCTCCAACCCCAAACCCCAAGGGTCAGGGTAATTACACTTAAAGTTGAACATGGAAATAGGCTTTTGTTACCCTTCAGGACCTAGAAGGAAGCATGTGGTTTTCTCACATACACAAGGAAGGGAACCCAATTCAGAAGAACCCAAGGGCATGAAAATTGCCAATGGATTTGGGCAGGTATATCTATGAAATGGTCATGATAAAGAAATGTTTGGAAGGAATCCATTTCTTTGCTGAGTGTTGGGATGGGGATGTAGCAGTGGGCAAAGCCCTGCATTTTAGTGGGAGAAGGCAGACCATAACCAGGTAAATATATAACATGTCAGGGGTGCTAAATGTTAAGAAAGGAGAAAAGCAGGAAAGAGGGATAGGGCAAGAGTGTGTTGTTTTAAACTTGGTGACCAGGGAAAACAACTCTGTTGAGGTGAGGGGGCAAGTCCTGTGATCATCTGGATAAAAATAATTCATGGCAGAAGAACCAGAGAGGGCAAAGGCCCTGAGGCAGGAGAATGGTTGGCTTGTGAGAGGAACAATAAAATGATGGAGTGGCTGGAGCTTGGTGAGTGAAGGATAGAGTGGTAGGAGCAAGGTCAAAGAAGAAACCAGTGGCCAGATCATATGGGGGCGTTGTACACCTTGACAAGGGCTTTTGGTTTTGCTTTGAGTAAGATGAAATGCCACTGAGGGGTTTAGAATCAAAAGTAATGTGAACCAACTTAGGTTTGATAAGGCTTACTCTGGCTGCAGTGTTGAGAAGATCACAGGGAAGCAAGGGTAGAGAAGGAAAACCAATTGAAAGATAGTTGTCAGAGATAGGTGAGGTATCTTGGAAAAAAGAAGAAGCTATTGACCTGTAGATTTGGTTTAAAAGTATAATCAGCAAGGTCTGCTGATGGATTGGATGTGGGTAGGGTGTGAGAGGAGGAGAGGGCCATGGCCATCTGCAAAGGGTTTGGCTTGCATCACTGAAAGAATGGAGTTGCTCTTGAACTGAGATGCGGAAGAGTGGGAGAAGAGCAGGTGGGAGGGGGGACGAAATTCACCAATTCTATTTCTACCTATTAAGTGAAATACTTATTTGATCTCTAAGTGGAGGTACCCATTTCTTTTTCTTTTTTTTTTTAATTTATTTATTCATGAGAGAGAGACAGAGAGAGAGAGAGAGGTAGAGACACAGGAGTAGGGAGAAGCAGGCTCCATGCAGGGAGCCCGATGCGGGACTCGATCCTGGGTCTCCAGGATCATGCCCTGGACTGAAGGCGGCGCTAAACCGCTGAGCCACCCAGGGATCCCTGGAGGTACCCATTTCAAATGATAGTAGATATTCCAAATAACAGGCTCCTCAGAATAATCATAATAGCAAATATTGTTTACATAATGCTTTACAATTGACAGTACTCCTGCATGCATTATCTTATTCTGTTTCTACATCACCCACATAAGGTAGTTTATTTCCTTTCTATTTTACAGGTGAGGAAGCTGAGATTCAGAAAGATTCTGCACAAGAGAGCCAGTGTTTGGATGTTGCCACACAGAGGAAGAAGGCAACCAGCAGCCAGTTAGCTTTGAAGAGCAGCAACTAGCCAGCAGAGAGACCACTGCTTCCCCAAGGCTGTCAGGTAGGAAGACCTGGGCCTTCCTAGTCCTGTCCCCAGCCCTCCCACAGAGAGGAACCAGCAGGGAAGTGGAGGATGGGGCTGTGTTCCCCCACTCTCCCCTCAAACCACCAGAGCCATGGCCAGGTCTAGCATCCCTGAGAGGGGGCAGGGCAGGAGCTTTGAAGGGGAACTTGAGATGGACACTTCAAAAATGAATGTTTTATTGTGTAAACATCTAGAATTAATCTTAAATGACAAGAGACTATTCTAATTCCTGAAAGTAGCTTAGAATCTATTGGCATCCATCATTAAGGTACCCAGTGAGAAAAGGGGGTTTGACATGGTGTCACTGAGGGCAGCTATCAAAAAAGATAAAAAACCTTCAAGTTTATACAGGATAAGATGCCTGGATAAATCAGTGGCAATTGCATTTCCTTCCAGTCTTTTTCCCAGGTGTCTTTTTAAAATTGTTCAGATCTCACCACCTAGGCAATTTTGTTTTTCCATAACCTGCTGTTTTCTCATCACCACTTTTGATATAAACATTTACCCCCATGGTACTAAACATTTTTTGTAATCATCATTTTCAAATGACTATTTTTTTTTAATTTTTTTAAATTTTTATTCATTTATGATAGTCACAGAGAGAGAGAGAGGCAGAGACACAGGCAGAGGGAGAAGCAGGCTCCATGCACCGGGAGCCCGACGTGGGATTCGACCCGGGTCTCCAGGATCGCACCCTGGGCCAAAGGCAGGCGCTAAACCGCTGCGCCACCCAGGGATCCCTCAAATGACTATTTACTAACCAACCATTTAGGCTGCTTCCACAATTTATATACATCTTTATGCATTAAGCTGTTGAGAGTTACTTTGTTAGATATCTCCCAAAAAGTAGAATTATTGGCTTAAAAGATATAAATATTTTTAGACGTTTGATAAATTCTCATAATTTTCCAGAAAATTTCTGCCATTGGCATAGAAAAGTAAGGGTGAGCCTTGGAACTAAAATCTTCTGATTCTAAATCTCGGGCCTTTTTTTTTTTCTCTGTGCTGGATTTATGAGCTTTGGTTTTCTTCTTGTGAAATGGAGACAAGTGCATGTGTCATGATCACAAGAATCAGAACTATGTCCTCAATAAATAGCAGTAGTTCTTGTTATAATGAAAGAATATTTGCAGAATTCCCCTAGGAAATTGTCTTTGTTCAGTCACCCACACTGGCCCCCACACTAGAGCACAGTCTGCCCTGACCTTCTTCTTCTCAATCTGTTCTTCTTCTCAATCTGACGGTTGGCTGACTTTTCCCAGCAGCTCCTACACAGTCTGAAATGGTCCTCTTCTCCCTCACTGGCGTGAAGGGATTTGTCACTTTGATCGTCTGTCAACTGGTATCTGGACTTCAGATACTTCAAGGCTGGTATCTGCCCATGTCCTTCCTTCTCTGAACCCCCTTGCTCCTCCCCCATCCATCCTACATCATCAAGTCCTAAGGGTGTTGCAGGGTCCTACTCTAGTGGTATCTTCTCAGGCCTGGCTGGCACTTTATCCTTCTCCAAATCATCAGAACATTTATTTCCCCTCACTTCTCATGTTACATTCTCTCTTGTAGTCCAGACATCTGTTTATGTGTATGTCCCATGCATGGCCTGTACTACTCTGTATGCTTAGGCTCCTTGAGAACAGGAATTCAGTTTTTCTTAGCACACAGTAGCCACTCAGAATATCTGTTGAATGAATTAGTGGTTGCTCAGCGCCAAGCACTATTCTAGGTATTGAGAATACAAAAATGACAGAAATGAATTATCTTTGCATGAATCCCATTTGCAAAGGAACCTGGTCTCATATGGGGAGATAGATTCATAAAAACATGATGCAAAAGTAAAAATATGTGCAGAACAGGGAGATGCCACAGAGGGAGACACAGTAATGGAGCCCTGGGCTCCAGTCTGAGCAGCTCAGGATTCCAGTTGGCTCTGCCAACTTCATAGCTATGTGACATTGGCATTACTTGATCTCTCTGGCCCTCAATGAGAATAAAATAACTTATACCATAGAGCTGTTGCCATATGTAAGGCCTCTTGCACAGAGCATGGCATATAGTAGTGATATAATAAATGAAAACTCTCTTCTGGAGGAAACAGAGAAAGCTGTATAGATGAGGGGCTATCTGAGCTGAGCTTTTTGAATAAAAATTCCTCAGACAGGCAAAAGATAAAGACTTTATTATAGGCAGAGGAAACTACATGAATTAGCAAATAGTTTATAATCATCCAAAAAAAAAAAATTGAACACAAGCTCTGCCACTCATGGAGTTTGTGCTCCTTACCATGGGTGCCAAAACATTCAGCAGGCTCAAGGCACAGATTTTGACTCAGAAGAGGAGAAAATCAGAAGAGAATGCCCTTGAAGGAGGGAGGGAGATGTGAATAATCACGCAGTGATTGCCACAGGCTTTGACCTATGCCTAGTATGGACTGGCCCCAGGGTAGGGCACCAGATTTACAGAGGGCAGCAGAATTTCCCTGAAGCAAAAATAAGTTATTTTCCTGTTGTACCCATCCATAGTGATACAAAGAAGCTTTATTCAGAGGCACCTACCTCCACGCTGCCCTGTCATCAAAGGAAATGTGTTTTGTTAGGATAGATTTCTTCTCTTAGATAAATATTTGGCATTTCCCTTCACAGCAGTTTAGCAAGAGATGCAAATCCAGACATTTAGTGCTCTGCCCTCCACCTCTCCACCTCAGTGAGAACTGCTTTACAGGGTCTAAAGGCACCCTATACTCTTGGAGAGATTCAGAGGAGGGGCAGAGGTGGTCACAAGAGTGGGGAGAGGAGGAGTATGTAAGGACTAGAATTCCGGAGGCTCTGCTGCCAGGCATTCAGTGGCCAGGCATGATTATGTAAATTGGAAGAAACCCCAGCAGCCTGTTTTCTCCAAGGCCCAGGACAGATTTTAAAGATGCTGGTGAGAGAGGGCAGGTTTTAGGTAACTTCAGGGAGAGTGCTGACTACCGTCCTTTAAATATAAGAGGGGACATGACTATGGCATTTCCTCCTGCAAGGGGCACTCAAGAGAACTGTGAAATTCTGAATTCACTGCTCAAGCTAGCAGCCTGGTGCTTCATCCCTGGTGCTTTAGAGTCCAGACCTTTCAGAAAAGCCAGAAAGCACATATAAATAAGCCCCAAGGAAGAACTGAAGGCAGTAACAGAATTCATTCAGCATTTCCTCCAACTCCTTCCTTTTGCCAGCTCCCTGCCTACCCTCTTCTCCTGTCCTTCCTCCTCTACTTCTACCCCCAAAGGAGACCTAAATGAAAACAAAAGAACCAGAAAACTGGATAGGTGACCTGGGCTGGCAGTTCTTGTTCTGAGCACATTAGGCCCTTCTGTGCGTGGGCTCGAGTTCTTGGAATGACCTTGGTTGGGGGATGTGGAATTACACTCTGCATGGATCGATGGATTGATCAGCAGACCAAGAAATCACAAGCTCTGGGTGTCAGAGTAGCTTAACTCACAGGAACTGTTAGCCCATGATAGGCTGGGACCCCAGTCAGGGTGAAATCCAAGATTTGAAATCAGGTGAAGGCCTGGAGAAATAGCCTTGGGCCATGGTCAGCAAACTCTAGTCTTGGGCCAAGTCCAGCCTGCCACCTGTTTTTGTACAGCCTGTGAGCTATAAATGGTTTTTACATTTTTAAATGGTTGGGGGAAAAGTCAAAAGAATATTTTGAAAAATGTAAAAGTTATATGAAATTCAAATTTCAGTGTCCATCAGTGAACTTTTATTGGAACACAGCCATGCACATCCGTTTATGTATTGTCTGTGCCTGACTGCTCTCACACAATGACAGAGTTGAGTAGCTGTGACAGAGACTTTATGTCCCACAAAGCTAAAAATGTTTACCCTTTGGCTCTTTACAGAAAAAGTTTGCCTATGTTCATTCTTATGAGGGTATAGTCTGGTGAAGGAGATACTCCAGGTAAACTAAATGGGAGCTTTTGGGGTGTTTCTTAATATGTTCATAGATACCAGTCCCTGTAATCCTCACAGCAGCCTTGTGAATGGGTACTATTTTCCTTTTCCATACAATGAAAAAGAGACATACCTGCCAAAGGGCTACCCAGTTGGAAAGTGGTAGTGATGGGATTTGCACCCAGCTGGAGACCACTGTGAACCAGGGCAGTGGTGATGACCCAGAAGAGCAGTGGCAACAAAGGCTGAGAAAAGGCTAAGATTCAGATGCCCAGAGATGCACAGAAAGAGCTTTCCAGGTGGCAGGTGTTCCATGGGTAAAGGTCTGGCGCTGGGATTGAATGGTGTGCATGGAGAATGGAAGAGGCTGAGTGGGAGCCCCCAAGCTGGTTGGGGTCAAGCCATGGCATTCCCAAGTGGAGGGCAACGATGAAGAAACACTCTGGGCCTAGGTTCAGATCCTCAGCATGCCACTTAAAGCTGTGTGTTTGGGGCAAGTTGCTTAACTGTAAAAATAGTGCCTACCTCCTTAGGCAGTTGTAAGGGTACACTGAATTTAGTCTATGTGAACTGTTTATTTTTATTTTTTTAAGATTTTTATTTATTCATGAAAGACACAGAGAGAGAGAGGCAGAGACACAGGCAGAGGGAGAAGCAGGCTCCATGCAGGGAGCCCGATGTGGGTCTTGATCCCAGGACTCCAGGATCATGCCCTGGCCAAAGGCAGATGCTAAACCGCTGAGCCACCCAGGGATCCCTAGGTGGACTGTTTAGAGGGCAAATGGCACTTGTGTTAGTAAATACAATATATGTCATTATTATTAAGGTTATTATTGTCCAAAACTGGATGTGATTTGAAGGTTGGCATAAATAAAGGCCTGATACATGGAAAAGGAAAGCACAAGTGGGGCCTTGTGCTTGGGGCATACTAAGTAGGAAATGTGAGATGGGAGCCAAGGAAATACAGAGGAGGCAAGTTGCTGTGCAGTAGGTTTGGGGGGTCCCCCAAGGATCTAGAGGGACAAACGCAGAAGAGAGCAGGAACAGAAGGAGCCAGGGAAGGGGCAGACATTCATTCTCACTCATGAGGAGCTTTTTGCCCAGTACTTGGTATGTTATTAATCCTCACCAGAATCCTTCTAAGTCAGTCCTGTCATCCCCACTTTATAGGTAAGGATGCCAAGGCTTGGAGAATTGCCAGAATTGTAAAAAGTATCTCACAAAGTATATCCTGAGACTGGCTACAGCCCTAGACCTGCCAGGTCCCCAAGTCCCACCCACTTTTACCTATCAGTGGTCCCATTTCTCCATAGCCCCCTATGGCAGGGTATCCTTGGTGCCATGGGGCTTCCCTCATCTCTGCTTGGGGCAGAGGTGGGTGCTCATTGCTGTAGGGAAGTGAAACCTGTGCCCAGTCTATGCCTAGGTCATCAGGTAGTGGCTGGATAGGTTCCTGGTGTGACAGCTCTGCCTGGAGCAAATGACTTGGAGTGGGGTGCAAGGCAACCCAGGAGTCACCCAAGCATGAAGAGTACTTACCCACAAAGGGGCACTCCTTCTGCCACTGACCCTGACTTCCTCCATGGCTTTTTTCTACTCCACTGTGCAAATCCTTGACCTAGGGACATGGCAAGGTAAGGGCCTGCACTATGCCAAGCATGGTAGTAGGGATTTACATGTATGTAAAGGACTCTCACTGGAGCTTGGGAATAAAGGTTCTAGAGTCTGAGTTTGTATCCTGGTTCTGACACTAGGTGACCTGGAGGCACCTATAGGGGTGAGGTGCCCCTATATCTCTGAGTCTGTTTCATCTGCAGAAGTTGGTAATGGGACCAACTTCACAGGTTGTGCTGAGAATTAGGCACAGAAACTGTTAGCTCACAATGGTCTCCTTTAAGCTTCAAGCCTGTTTTACTGAGGAGGAAACTGAGGCTCAGAGATTTGCCCAGGGTTGACAGTGAGCAGATGATGGAGTTGGACAGCCAAAGCTCAGGCTCTTTACCCTTCTTCCAAGTTTTGTTACCTTGACTATGGCAATGTTCTATGCAGCTTTCTTCCCTGTGGTCTGATGGGCACAGGTGGATAAAGGAAATACATTAGTTGGTGGGTAGGGGGCAGACAGGGGGCCTCCTCTTGCTGCTCAGGCCTTAGGTGAGTAGTGCTTTGGAAGAAGCAGCCTGCTTACTTTGTTGTTCCCCTCCTGCCACACACAGGTACTACTTCCTAACTGTGGTCCCTACCTGTCCATGGACATGATGAGGGGCTGTGAGGGGGACAGGACTGATAATGACTTCAGTTTAAGGCCTGGTTCTCTGCTTTAACGCCTGACGAGTGCCACCAGGTGGCAGATCTTGTGGTGGTCACAAGGCCTCAGCATTTTAGCATCACCCTTTCCTCTGACACTGATACTAAATGGCCCGAGCCTCCATCCCACACACTCCACAGAAACCAGCAACTTACCCAAGATTTCATGTAGATGGCTTAGAGGTGTTTTAAAAAATCCAGCTGAGTCTTTGCCTTAAACCAGAACAATGTAATTAATGATACTAATGTGGGTCTCAGTCATTTCATGCTTTGTTTATTTCTCCTGGTCTATGTTGATTTTTCTCTTTTATCACTTTTTCCTACTTCTTTGGAGGTTAAATACTATTTCTATTAGTCTAGGGGTCTGCCTCTTCCTAGAGGCTTCTCAAGAGGACTGGGCTGCTTTAAGTTGGCTAGCCCTCTCTCGCTGCAATTTTTGCTCCCATTAAATTCCTCACTGTGCTCATTTCTTGCCCCTTGTTTGCTGTCCTCTTCCCGCCTTTCCTTCATACATTTACGACAAAGCACGCAACAACCTTTTACTTAACCCTGTACGTAACATGGGGTTTGGGGGGTTCACGTTGCTGAGCTTCTTAGAGCCCCTCAGCCATGAGAATTTTCTCCCTACCCATGTGCCTCCTTGGGTCTTAGCTGGTTGCTATGCTGGGTCCTAACTCTAGGTCTTCTCTCCCAGAGCCCCACTCCTTGCCCTTCACCATCCTGGACTACCCTACCTACCCTCCATCACTATCACCACCTTGCCCAGTTTTTCTCCCTGGATGTTTTGTTACCTGAACTCATGGTTAAATCTGCTTACTTGTTAACTGTCTCTTTCCTAATAAGCTTCATGAGGATGTCCTGCTCACCAAGGGTGTCTGAGGCTGGGGCTGGCACGCAGCAGTAGAGACAGGAGTCAATATTTGTTGAACAAATGGGTGAATGCCAGCAGCTGAATCCTCAGTGGGAACGTGCACCTATCAGTCCCAGTGCAGTGGGTACAATGAGGAGGAAGAGAGGTCTCCTGGGATCCCACCCCCACCCCAGATGCCCACCCTCTGGGTCCCAAAGGGCCCCCCACCCAAGGCTGAAAAACTGGACTCAGGGGAGCAGATACAGTAATGTACTAACGTTTTTAATACAGTCTGATCAGATCAATTCACATCACCAGGTCAACCTGGGCCTGCTCACATGTGACACAGCCGAGGTACACAAGGTCCCCACCTGCCAGCTCTCCTTCCTTCCTGGCTACCAACAACACTGAAACCCCCTATACCTCCCTGACCAGACTGGCATTTTTAAAATTTTGCATAAAACTATTTCTTCCATAGACCTCAAACAATCAACTAGCCAAGTTAATTATGATACATCTAAACAAAGTTTAATACTAACCCTAACGTGTGACTGCGGTTTACAAAGAGCTCTGTATCACCTGGGATAGCTTTCAGTAGCAATTCACTACAACTGGTCCTAAAAAATAATAACAATAATAATAATAATTAGAGAATTAAAACCCAACAGCAAGTTGAATGGTTAAAATCACGTACGAACTGGAATTTGGGGTGGTGTGTCCTCAATAGCTGAGCTTGTCCTAGTAGCAAAATACTACCTCCAGGTAGGGCTCAGAAAGGTCTGGGGCCCTCCAGGTCAAGGGTCAAGCTCAGGGGCTCTCGGAGGACACTCACCCCATGGTCCATGGGATGCTGTAGGCTTCCAGCTTCCTTCAAAAACAGTTGGGCATCAGCATTGTGTAAGTGGGTGGCGACCCTAATGTGGTTTCTCTTGAGGGATATGAGAAGGGGGAAGGGACCCAAATCACTGAAGTCCCAGAATGCCGTCAGGTGTGGGTTTGGGATTGGGGTCACTAAGAATTGAGCACCAGGAACTCCAGCTTCCGCCCATTAGAGAAACCGAGACTGGTGTTGCCTTGGAGGCCTATGTAGTGTTTTCTGCCCTTATCCCATACCAGGTCTTGCAGATATTCCTGCAGGGTATCAGATGAGAATCTATTTCTAAAGACCACTGAGGGGATGGGTGGTGGAAAGGGAGTGGGTGGGGTGACAGGTGGGGAGAACGGGGAGTTAAAAACGAATAAAAATCTCTCAGCTACAGAACCCAAAGACATAACTTCCCTCCGCATTCACAGCATTTCTCAGCAGTCCCCAGTGGCCATTTCCGTGGGGACACAGCATCTGCCTCACTTCCCCTCAGGCCCCATGGGCTGCTGGTCAACCTCAGGATCTACTAAAGATGATGCAAACGCCGACTGGACAATCTGAAACCCAAACGACTCGAGAAGAGACATGTTCTGCTGGGGAGAGAAAGGTGAGCCGAGGGCAGGACCCAGGTCCCCCAGAGGGCCCCCAAGGGCCCGGACATGCACCTTCTGGATGTGTTTGTTCAAGTAGGACTTAGAGCGGAAGAAGCTCCCGCATTCAGGGCAAGGGTACTTCTTCTCCCCGTCAGACTCCATTTTGTTTTTGGGGACTGCCATGTCACAGGAGAAGGAGCCATTGGTGCTCTGCTTCTCGGGTGTCTTCAGGTCACTGGCGTCCGAGAGGTCACCATAGGAATCGGAGCTCTCAATCGGATCCTGATGTGAGCATTTCTGGCCTTCTAGGAAAAAACAAAACACATAGGAAAGATGAGGCCAGGCTTTGGAGATGCCTCCTCCTGGAGGGGTCGGGAAGGGCCAGCTCACAGGCCTGTGGAGGGCAGCGGATGGCCAGCCACCACCCTGGCAGAACCTACGGAGGTTCAGCTGCTCAGTCTGGGAGCCTGGTGTGCCTACGGGGTGAGACAGCAGGGCCCTGGGGCTGCCAGCCTCCCTCGCCGCGGACTCTTCATGCAGGTGCACGTGTATCGCTCACCACCATCTCAGCCTGCTTCAAGAAGAGGGTATGGAGAGGGGGCCTCCGCTGCTTCCATCCAGAACAACTCAAGGACCCCCAGCTCCTAGGCACTTTGTTGGCTGCCCCTGGGGGTAAGACGGCTGTTCTGAGGATGCTGAGCAGGTACATCAATGGCCTCACCTCCACACCAGACTAGCTGCACTCTAGCAAGGCAGAACCAGAGCCGAGAGGTCCTCAACCCGCGGAGCCCACTGACGGCTGAAACAGAAACCAATCCTTTTCCCAATGCTGCAAGAACACAAGCCCTGTCCTAACCGCCTTCTTTCTGCCGAAACCCATCCAGGGCCGAGCGGCCAAAGCATAGAGATTAAAAAGCAACTTTGAACAACTTAGTCAGCTAACTGTCCCCACACAGGGCTCAGGACAAGCTGGGCCTCGAGACAATCCTAATCGCTCTGCCTTGCCCTGCCCACACTGCAGTCCTCCACCAATCAGCAGCTTCCTGCCTGGATTCAGAGAGCCATGCCGGGAAGGGAGCTCTGTGATGGGAGCGTGGAGCATGCCATCTCTGCCATTTCTGCCATCTGCCAAGCCCCTGGCATCATCCCCAAGGCAACAACTTCAAATACCACAGAACAACCTGAATCAACAAGTGAAGGTGGGGCCTAGGGAACTCTCCGCAGACCAACTCCAAGTCAGAGGCAGTCACGTAGCTCATTTATTGCCATGCATCTCACAAACGCAGCCAGAGGCCCTCCAGAAAGGGCCGCTCACAGCAACCAGTCACCCCTATAGAGGGGGAAGCCAGCCCTCGGCTCCCCCTTGTCCACAGGGTCGAAGGAAAATAAAGCATTCAGCGCAGCTCCACACAATCCTTAAAGGGCCACAGGCAATGGACAGGCCCAGAGTGACTCATCATGCAGGGCTCCTCTTCCAGCCTTGGGCCCGGGGCATCCCTGCAGGGCTCCAGACAGTGAGGGCTGGCCAGGAGCAAGGGAGGAGGGCTAGGGAAGAGGAGGCGGGGGCTGGATCTTGGCAGTGCCCTAAAGCCTCACTCACTGCCCTGGAGTGAGATACCCACTGTGACTTTCGTCCTGGAGGCCACTGCCACTCAGATCTCAAAGCCTCCTTGAGGCGGCCAGCAAGCCGGCAGCCTTCCCGCCTCCCCACGCCCGGCCCAGCGCCCCCACAACACAGTCTGCGCAGAGAAGCAAAGTGCAGAGCAAGGGGTCGCTTGCCTTTGTTGCCATAGGTCCTGGCGCAGTGGAACGCTGCTCCCCCATTCGGGATGGGCTCCTGGTGCCTGGAGACCTGGGGAAGGGGAACACCGTGGTGGGTTTTAACATGGACCTTTAAGTAGGAGGCAGAGGAGAAACCTAAACAAGACAAAAGGAGATGAGATCCCGCGGCCAGCACAGAGATACCTCTCTGCTTCCCCCACGCCTCTCCTCTGGCCGCTCTGGCTAGCATTCCCAGGTCAGCTGCACCTAGAAGGGGCCCCCTTGTTGGCTCAAAAACGGCTGCAACCACAGGAGCCACCTGGCTCAGGATAGGTGGCACTGTCCTCGAATTGGCTTCTCTGCAGAGCCCACTCTGCAAGGCTGTGGTGGAGGACCCAGGCCAGCTGCCTGGAGGGATGACCTGAGATCCTGCTCCTGCCAGTGCTAGAGGCCAAATGCCTCTAGGCTTGCTTGATGCCTCAGTAGTGAGAGGTTGGAGATGTCCCACAGCCCCAGGTCAACTGCAGAGACTGCAGCTAGAAATGTAGTCAGAAAAGTCATGAGGCTCAGGGGCAGCCACAAGACTCCAACCAACAGAATGCCTGCTTAACACTTGTAAAGGTAAATGCACAACAAACCAGATGGAGGCAAGATGAAATCCCAAAGGAATGGCTCCAGGAGTCTCCCTTCTTCTACCTAGCAGGACATGTTCTGTTTTGCTAATTTTCTCACTTTTAGAATAACTGGATTTAATAACTCTTCAGACCTTCTGAGGAACAACAGAAATAGCACATCATGTAAAAGGGGCTCAGTCAGCTCTTATTCACAGTCATCTTTTTGGTTTGGTTTTGGAGCATCCATCAGTTTCACTTAAGGAAGAAACAGAGATCATCCTTGTCTTTATTTTGGAGGAGGGGCAATCCAGCCATCTTGAAACTGCAGCAGCCCAACCCAGAAGCTCCGGTCAGTTTGACCCATGCAGTATCTCAGGCTGGGAAGAACAGATCTTGGGCCCATTTCCACACCAGCTGCCAAGTCTGAAGACATGAAACCAGGTAGGCCAGTCAAAGGATACTGACTTGGGTTTTGCAGGAAGTTGTGTCCTCCAACTGCACCATGGTCAAGGATCAAAACATGCCTTCAGCAGGAACTAAAGCGTTTTAGCATAAGGTCCACTTGGAGTGCTAGTGCCCTTTAATCTACTCCAGATGTGGTTGACACATTCTCAAGTGCTTTTTATTCCCCCTCTAAAATTACAGTTCTAGGATAACAGTGGGATCCACTTTTAATAGGTCAGAGGCTGCAGAGTACTGTGTAATGTCTGCACAAGACTTGTTTTAAAAAATATGATTTGGCATGGCCTTTCAAATACTGCTGGAACAGTAATAAAGGTTCACTTTCAGCAAGAGATAATGGTATGCCAGCGCCCAGCACACCATGTGCATTATTCTGTAGAATTCCCCCAGCCACCCTATGAGCTGGGAATTATTAGTATACTTGTTTCATAGATGAAGAAATAAGAGGGTTGGTAAGGTTAAGTAACTTGCAGGCACATGTGCAGCTACTATATATATGGCAGAGCATGGAGTCCAACCCCAGGACATGTGCCACTATGTGGTCCTTAAGCACTGAGCAAACTCTTCAATGGGCCCTGGCCCTGGGGAAATCCCTTAGATTTCAGCAGTACGTTCATTATCACCGTTTACACTTCTGTGTTTCTCTGCCATATTGGTGGGTTAGAATGGAAGCCACTAGCAGACAGGAGCTAAACTGTGGAAAGCTTATTTAACAAATACTCCTCTGATGATAGCAGTTGATAGTTTTGGAGGAAAGAAGGACTAAGTGAATTGTCCTTTCTTTCCTAATACAGCTACTTTACAGACCGGCTGGTCCAGTTACTGGTGTCCTACCCTGCCTAGTAGAGTGACCTGTCCTGTGCTGTGACTCAGTAGACTGTCTGGGGTCAATCACAGGGGACAGACTGGCTTAAGAGGGTCCCATATAGGGGTGCCTGGGTGGCTCAGCGGTTTGGCACCTGCCTTTGGCCCAGAGCGTGATGCCGGGGACCCAGGATCGAGTCCCACATCGGGCTCCCTGCATGGAGACTGCTTCTCTCTCTTCCTGTGTCTCTGCCTCTCTGTGTCTCTCATGAGTAAATAAAAATCTTAAGAAAAAAAAAAAAAAAAGGGTCCCATATAAACAGTCCTAAGAGGGAGGGCTGTTGTCGGGAATGAGGATATAAGACTAACAGGAAAGAGGACCTTAGCCCTGCCCCTGGGATTGGTGCTGTGGCCCCTGGCAACCAGCATAAGATATCAGGACTTTCGAATGACACCAGAACTCCACTTTAAAGGGGATTTTCTGGGACACCTGGGTGGCTTGGTGGTTAAGCATCTGCCTTCAGCTCAGGGCGTGATCCCAGGATCTGGGATTGAGTCCCACATCGGGCTCCTTGCAGGAAGCCTACTTCTCCCTCTGTGTCTCTGCCTCTCTCTCTCTCTCTCTCTGTCTCTTATGAATAAATACTTTTTTTAAAAAAAAGGGATTTTCGTTTGTTTTATAGTCCCTGTAGAGCCTCTACAGTGGTGTGAAGCCCTCTCCACGGTGTACCAGAGCAGGTCCACTGAGATGAAAAGGGATGGGAAAGGAGGAAAGGAGCACCAAGAATCATATTTACTCCTTGTGGAAAGAGCTATACTAGGGGAATACAGCAGACGCTCAATGAAAATCTGCTGTGTTTTCCTGAAAAACACATGGCTAGGTCCTCTTGACTTTACCCCAGCTGCAGACTGTACTATCTATAGCAAAACCACATGGCAGGGTGGTAGGAGTAGATCCACAGCTGCCACTTAAAGCCCAGAACTTAAACACAGAGCAACTCAGCAGCCAAGTGTTGGGATAAAACAGAAGTCGAGTTTCTGAGAAGAACACATCTTTGAAGCCAGAAATATGTAGCCGGAATTCTGAACTCACCTACGCATTCACCCCTGATTAACCAAGAACCAAAGATGCAGCTTGATCCAGGCACCAGAAGGATGAAGGCAGTGAGCACACTTGTGACTTCACTACAACCAACAAACCACCCTCCCTTGCACTCCAGAGATGAAGAATTTATAACCAAATTTATAAGTACGGATCCTCCACTGCATTTTCTTGCTTAGTATGCTGGAATTTGCACTCCAGAAGCAAATCTCCTTTTGCAAGTTTTACGTCCACACAGGGGTCAGGGACTGCTTTCTTCTTGTCCAACTCTGATTGGGTCTTGCCCAACAGAGCTGTGCTGGAGGGAGACACTAAGTAGGTTTGTATTAGCTCAGTCCAGGGGAATGGCAGGCTGTCTGTGTTCATGACTGGCACTGGTGACAACTTGTATGCTCACCTCTGACCAGAGAGAAGGCTTCTACCTTTAACCAATGATGTTGGAGTTCAAATGTTGAATTGTCATTCTGTCAAAGGCAGATTTCCAATAAGCTATCCATCCCTCTTTCTCATACAAGTATGTGTGCATATACAAAGACCCTGCTACAGAAATTTACAAAGGAAGGAGGAAAATCATGGTGATTTACCAGGTCCTTCTCTCCTTTCCACCATTCAACTCAACTCATTTCCTTGATTTGCAAATAGGGAAACAAGCCTTTCTAGCCATCGTTAACTCCTTCCACTACAAGTTATCTTCTTCTACAGATGGTATGACCCACATCCTGGTATTGGTATGTCTCTAAGACAAAGACAAAGTCATCTGTCTCAAATGTGGGGCTAGAGCAGCCAGGCTGCCTCTGTTCTTCTCATTCTTCATGGGCAAGAGTCATTTGCATGGCAGACTGGCAGATCTATAAGCAGTTAAGTCGAATGCTTGAGAACTGTTGGGATTGAAGGGGGTTGAAAGGGCACCTGATCCAACCTCAACCATCTGACCATCTGGCTGACATCAGCCTTTGCTTGAACCCTTCTGAAGATAAGTGTACATTCATTTATTTGTGCACCTCTTCCTGTATCAAAGCCTTGGGGGTGGGCAGGATGAAGGATGATTCAGTTTTCTGCTTTCTGACTCCAGGGTCTTGATGTCTTTGGTATCCTTATCCTTTTCCTGGACAAACTACCTTCCTCTTCCTCCTTTTTCTTTTTCTTTTTTTTTCCTCAGGAGTCATCTCCTCCTATTTCTGCCCAACAAATGAGTCTTGAGGTAGAAGCCTGATCCTTCTCTTCTGATAAAGATCAAAATTGTTTTCTTTCCTTCTGTATGCCTAGGGAGGGCTGGACCAGAGCCCTCTTTTGTCTTCTTGAAGGAATGGGATTTCCCATTCTGATTCTAGGACTCAAAGGTGTTTAGCCTATAATCCAGATATAGTCTTGGCTTTACTGAGAAAAGGTGGGCTCTGGTTTGACTCTTCTGGTTCCCCCAGACCGGTCACATGGCCAGTGGCTGCTGCCCAAGTCTCGACATACAACAGTTGTTGGGTTTGCCACATCAGCTGTCTCCTAACTGGGTCGACTTTCCCTGCTGTTCCCTGCTGCTCTCAGCTCTTCTTTCCTCCTGAGCTGGGCCCCCGGGGGCTCTGGCCCTGGGCCTCCCGTCCAGTTCTTGCCCCACTCTGCAATCTGAGCTAAGCTCTGAGTTTCATCATTAACATCCTTCTCCACTCTCACTGGTTTCCTGCCTCTGGTCTCTGACCTCAGTTCTCAGATGGAGAACTTAGGCTTGAAAACTTTATCAAGCACCTGCTGACTGCACATTGCAGGTTTAGTTATTTGTGAGGAGCCAGGGGAGAGAGGGGTGCTGTCAGGAAGTCAGGTTAGGATGAAACCAGATAAGAAACCATCTTTTTTAGAGCTGGGGCAGCCACGGTCAAGATGGTCAGCCACAGCCTGATAACTCCCTGCACACACAACCCCACTGCTCACTATTCAGGGGAAGCTCCTGCCAGAAAGGGTTCGACTGACATGTCAGAAAATAGGACGGAAGCTTAATCAGTTTTTATTACCGCCTCCCCTGCTATCACAGCAGGTTTCCTGGTGGTACAAACATCAATATCCGTGGCCTTCATGGCAAACTCCAGGTGTGCAATCCCAGAGAGGGACCCAGCTCCAGGGCATGAAGAACACTCAGCTACTCAGCAGTCTTTCTCTACCAGTGACCTCAGGGCATGTGGAGGCAGCACAGGCACCCAGAGACTCCAGCCAAGGACTGCAAGGGTGTTGTGCCTGGTCCATACCAGAGTGTCAGCCAGCTGTGTCTTTCCTAACATGGTTACAAAGCGTAAGGCCGGGACTTCCCAAGTGGGTAGCTTCTTGCGGGGAGTTCAGAGAACTTTGACCTACCTTGTCTCCTGGGATCATCACAACCACCCTATGCGGTGGGCAAGGTGGGGTGTTCTTAACCCCTCTTAAGTGACGAAGAAACCGAGGCTTAGAAAGGGAAAGGGAGAGCTCAAGGTAACAGAGTAGGGCCAGGTAGGAGGGGTGTGGACTAAACACTGGATCCCCTAACCACCTCAGTCCTCAATCCACTAAGCCATACCCAAGACTTCCAGAGGCACTGGGACAACACTGTCTCAGAAGAAAGGACTTCCCAGCAACGTCTCCACCTGGCCAAAGCAAGCGCACCGTGCAGAAGCATCTTCACACCCACCACAGACAGCTGCCCCGACCTCCTTCAGCACAGATACGGCGCAGGCCTCCTCCACTGACACTGTGCTTGCACAACACAAACCTTAGCCCTCCAACCACCAACAAGCCTTGGCAGAAGCTCAGGGGCAGGCCTAACTTCATCACGACAGCACTGAGGCCACAGAGCCAGACCCCACCTAGGCCAACCTCAGCCTCAAGCGCACTGTCCTGCTCAGAGCACCTTCCACCTTCCTGTCTCATCAAGACCACAGTCTACCTGGGTTTGGGCTCTTTTCTGACCGTTCGTTAGAAACTTTCTGCCCCTTGTCCATCTCCAGACTCAACCTCCTTCCTTGGTTGTTGAAGTTCACATGCCAGTGAATCAGCCAGCAAAAGCTCTCAAGCAGGACCGCCTTTTTCCTACTTTTCAGTGCCTAATGTCTCTCCTGCCAACCTCAGGAGTTCCGTGGTGTCTACAGAATATATCCATCCTGCCATCCACACAGCACATGTTATGAGCCCAGGTTTGGAAACAGTACTCTCCTTCTGTTCCCATTTGCTGATCTCTTGGGAACTCCTATTCCAAGCATTCCAAGTATGGAAAGGAAGAGGTGTAGCTAGCTGGGCAATGAAGGTGTTTATTGTTCAGTGGGAAGGGAGGGCCAGCCGTGCAAGGAGTGGAGTCTGAGGCAAGGTGATCAAGACACCCCTGGCCTCCCATGCAAGCTCAGGCCCATCCCCTGGAAGTGAGGAAATAGCAAGGAGATTACCTCGGTTACAGATGCTGCAGAAGTTGCTGGGCCCCTCACTGTGCTTCTTCAGGTGGTCTGCCATGTACGCTGCCCGCAAGTACTTCCCACACACCTGGCAGGGCACCTTATCTTCATGACAAGCCAGGTGGGAGCGCAGCCGGTCTCGAGTGGCGAAAGAAGCATTGCAGGTCTGAGGGCAGAAAGGAAAACAGAATGAGGTGAAAACTGGCATTCCACTCCCGACTCCCCACCAAGCACACCAGGAAACAAAAAATGTTTTGGACCAACACATGGAATCCCTGTATAAAGAGAGCTTTACGTGCTGCCCACACTTTCTCCCCGGAATGGCAAGTAAGTTGCTCTTATTTCCCATGATGCCCCCTCATGAGACACTTGAGTTGGAATTCTTGGTTCCAAGTGGTTACTACAACATGCCCAGAACATGGTACACTACGTTTCACACTCCTTTACAAAATAAAGATGAGGCATTCACTCATTCTTAAACATGAAGAACTGACTTTAGTTGGACGGACTATAACTGAACTTACAGAAGTAAATTGGCATATGAACAGACCAGTCTTCCTGTTCTCCATCCTGGATTTTCCCTACTTGCTTTATAAAAAGAATTCAATTTATCCACTTTATTCAAAAGTGACGTTAGTCTTGGCCACAGGGGAATGAAAGCGAAGGCAGGACAAAGCACAGAGATTACTCCTTGTAATATTCTTGTGAGTTTGTATTGAGAAAGCAGCCCATAAAATGATAGCACGTTAGCAATTCTGCTAACGTGAGAATTAACAGAGAGAAAGAAGGCCACATGATTCAGAAGCATTTATGATGTCAAGCTGGGGAAGTGATGGTAATAACAAGAATGATACCACCCCACATTGATCTAATATGCATTCTATGCCAGGCAGGCACCATGGTTAGCCTTTCAGAGACACTGATCCCATGCAATCCATCCACACAGAAGCCCTCTGAGGCACGCTGGTTCTCACTCTCAAAGAGTGTGGCCATAGAAAGCTGTGGTATGAGCACCAAATCCTAGCCAGATCCCAGGAGCAGATGACTCAGGAGCTGTGGGTCAGCACCAGAGCCCTGGGAGGCAGCCCCAGGTCCTCAGGCATTTCCTATACCTGAGGGCTTACTTGACTCAGTCTCAGTCCCTGACCTCCCCACAACAGTCCTTCCTCATCTGGAGGTTTGCTCAGGTACTCCAGCCTTGGAGGTCACAGAATGTCAGGGAAGTCCTTGAGGGAGTTCAGTCTGGAGAGTTTAAAAACTATTTGGATTCCATGGAGATGTTTCAGAGTTTCACGTTAAGTTTGATTCATTGTTCTATGTGTGTATGTGTGTGTGTTTAACTATTTTAGAACTCCCAAGAGAAAGCAACATTCACCTTCAGAGCGAATGTTAACCCACTGAAGACCCACCACCCCATTAGGTCACTAGAATGGAGCTGCTCCTGCTGTCTAACAGAAGCACTTCCTGAGATCCTGAGACCTCGAGGTAAATGTCTGAACGCCATTACCACGTACAAATGTTTATCTCCTTACTGTACGTGCTCAAAGTGAGAAACCAGTGTATGCGATACTGTGGAGGCCAAAGATGCTGCTGTTCCTACTCCAGTCCCCAATGTCTGTGTGCATCAGGACAGGCTCTCTGGCTCTCAGTCATCGTCTCTTAAGAAATAGCTGCATATCTGAACAGAACACCTTATGCTAATGAAATACTGCCTTTATCTGTTTTACACATTGAGTTTATTCATTTGACAAATGAGGAAACTGAGTTTGGAGAATGATTTGCCTGAAGTACACGACTCAGCTGCTGGCCAGTACCCTGCTTCCCCTCCCAGCTTCCCTGAGGTATTTGTCCCTTACCCACTTTATAGCCAGGCAGACAGAGGCCCAGAGGGGATACAAGATGACTGGAATATGAACCAGCAGCCCCTGTGCCTGTGCTCTGCCCATTTCCAGACTCAGCAGGGATAGCTTCTGGTGAGGGAAGGGTACTTATACTTTCTAACACAGTGCAGGGTGGCCAGGACTCCCCAGAAAGGGAGAGGTGACAGCATTTGTGCAGAGAAACTCGAACACAGGTGACTTAGGAAACATCATAGGCACTTGGGTCTTGGGCACAGGTGGGCCCCTCCTCAGTCAGACTTCTGGACCCAATCACCGGCAAAAGTGTGTGTGGGGGATTCCATCTTCCACCCAGCCCACCTGCCTGTAAACCAGAGCAAGGGTGCCAAAAACACCCTCGGGAGAGAGGGGTACACCTGACAATTATCTGGGGATAATTTGCCAGCTTTGCCAACCAGTGACCTGAGGACCAGCCCTCCAACAATGAGAGGCAGTGTGGTCAATGCCTAAGATCTCAAAGGAACCAAACATGGACCAGGTGGAAGAAAATGTGAAAGCACACATTCAGAATTCCAATTTCTGTGGTCCCTGGGAGAGGCGCCACTAGAAGGATGTGAAAGTGATGCCTTGTTTCTCCTGCCAACCTCCTTTGGGGTCTGTCCTTTAAAGCACTGCCTGTCATACTGTGCTACCTAAAGATAATGGACAGCCAAACTTCAATTATCCACAAGTGGATTATCCATTTGAGGGATTAGCTAGGCAAAATTAAAATCTCAGACCAAGCCGACTTCCCCCACCCCCTCTTCCATTGATTATCTCTGAAGGAATGAAAGCTAACTTTACCCTGAGCAAACATAATTAGGAATGTAAATCTGCTGCTGGGGAAAAATCCCCCACAAACACAACAAAAACTTTCACTATATTACAAAGCCAAGCTGGAGTTGGCTTCTCTGTGCCAGAAGTGACCCTTCATGGCTACAGTCCCTAGAGTTTTGGTGGGGAATTGTCAAAGTGTAAGTCCGAGTCTAGGCCTGTCAGAAGTTTAGACAACACAGAACATAAAGAGCTTGGTCACACAATACAGAAGAGTGGCCAAAAGAGAGATCTCAAAGAAGGGGATATCTAAAATCTATATACTGGGGCAACTCGGGAGAAAGGTGCTTCTCATCCTGGAGACAGAGAGAAGACAGTGCGACCCTGATGGGAAAAGAGTGGGCCAGCATAGCATGCTCTGATCACCACTGATGTTTGGAATGGCCACCACTTCCCCCTCGGCCCTGTGCACAGACAGCCTGTTGTTGTTAGGAGCACATCTGCCAGGTCCCAGCCCAGCCACCCTGAGCTTGGGTCTCCTCTGGTCTTCCCCATTCAATACTGAGTCCCAGCCATGCTCCCTTCACTCCCCTAACAGTTTCTCCCCATCCCAGAATTCCTAAAGCTTTTCCTCCCCAGGGTTAAGCAACTCAAGAATGGTGCCCAAATGGTATCAGGGCCACTAGTGCACAGCCAACCTTTGGTGGCCTTTGTGGGGGGATGGGGTGTGGTCTTAAGCAGTCTTTTTTATAGCCCTGGAAGAGTAAAGGCAATACATGGAGGCCCAAGGCCATTGGCCTCGCTGGTCCCTTTCTTCTTGGGGGTGTCAGCTCCCTTGTTCCCAATTCATCCCTTCTCTAATGAGCTACCCCAGCCCAAACCATCCCAACTAGCCCCTGAGAAGTGAGGCCACTACAAGTAACAGGAGAGGTCTTGAGTTGCTCTAGTCTCTTGGCTTCAGGCTGAACTCCATGTGGGGGAGATGGCCCAGCCCCACTGTAGTTATTAGGCTAGCAGTGCCTGAGACATCTGAGCCAGTGAGGGGCACTCAGGCAAGCCCTGGGGAGATGTGTGTGTCACTGCCAAGCCTGAGGCTTCATGCCCCGACACTCAGATGGTCTTTTCACTCAAGCTGGGGCACCAGTGTCCGTAACTGGCCCCTTCTGTCATCTGTGGTATTAGGAGGGGTGGAGAGGTATAGCTCGGGCCCAGCTCTTACGCCCAGAGAGCTATCTCTTCACCTCTGATGCTTTCAGAATACACACCATGCAAAACTCATGCCCCTGTTGTTTAACCAAGCCCAGGCACACTGGCCAGCCAGCCCAGACAGCCCAGCATGTCTGCACCTGCTGGCTCATCCTTAGGGGAGTTCTGGCTAATGGGGCTGGAGGTAGGGGCTGCAGGTCTGTAAGTGTTGGAGGAGCAGGGCAGGAGTGGGCTCGTTACGTACACCAAGGGACAATGATGTCAGTGTTATGACAGAGATCAAAGACAAAACACACAAAGCCTCAAATGTTAGAATGAAAACTTTTATCATCACTCCTGTTACCCCCGTGGAGGCTGGGGGCGGGGGGCTAAAGGGCATATCACTGGGATCTAAGGTGGGGTCTACACCTGCTTTATCAGCCCCCAAAACAATATACTGGGGTGATCCAATATAAAGCTACTGGTTAGTCTAGTTCCTGAGCAGACCTGCTAATAAACCTCAAAAACACAAAAGTCTAACTCACTAGCCAGAAATAAAAGCAGGACCTGTCTGAGTGGGAAGGGACAAGGGCGGCACAGGTTGACCCAATCTCCTCTGGAGGGGGACTCATCCTTAGAGGAGGGAGGGGGGATAGCCAAAGCCCACACCTTACGGGAGGTGATGCTAAGGGAGGGAGAAGCACGTAAGCCCATGACTTAGTTCTTGGGAAAGCACCAACCCCTAAAATCACCCAGGCAAGGACAGATACCTAGGGGTGCCAACTGTTAAAGGGGGAGAAAAAAGCAAGAGAACCCAGAAAGAAACCTACAGCCTGTGGGGGGACCCAGAAAGGAGCTCCTTACTACCCCTGGGGTCCCTGAGCTGGGAAAGACTACAAATCACACAGGAAGGAGCTGGGCATGGTGGGCAGGAACCATTTTGCTGGCCTCTCCCAAAAGCAGGGGTCTCAGAGCAACCGCCATTCCCGTTCCCCTCCACAGAAAACCCTCTCTGGGGAGGCGCCGGCTAGCCTACAGGCCACTGGGTAAAGGCCCGGCTGCCCTCTGAGGCAGTCCAGCCCTGCCTCAGATATCCCGGCGGGGCTGGGCAGAAGAGAGCGCTGCTGGAGTGTGCTGGGCCCAGGTTTTCGAGGGCTGGGAATGATTTTTTTAGAGAAAGGGAAAAGGCGGTGTCAGGAACCGAATGGGACGACCTCCACAAAGCAGGCTGGGCAAAGTCCCATGATGGCAGGTCGCTAGGAAGAGATTCCAGGGGCGGCAGGCCGCTGCTGCTCCCAACCCACACCTGGAAAAAGGGCAGAGAGTGCAGGTTACCCCCCTCGGCCACCGGGCTCGCCCCCACTGCCCTCTGGGCTCCTCCTACTCTGCCAGGCTGCTCAGCACACTACCTGGGAGAGTCACAATGTGCTCTGTGATGAGAGACTCAGAGACAGAGAGAAGGCAGCAAGGCACAGACAGATCCCAGCATGCCCACCCTAGGTCAACGTCCTCAGGGGAGGCCACCTGGCCTGGCTGGCTGTGAACAGCTCCACACCTGAGCCCTGGGGGCTCGCTGCCCTACCTACAGCACGTCTGTTCCTCCCTGCAGGTCTCCCTGAACCCCTCCCTCCTTGCCACCAACAGGATAAGAGAAACACGTTACTCTACCAGAAGCTATAACAAGCACCCCCCCGACTCTCTCCCCCTCAGATGGCGGGAACGTGGCAGGGGAGGGAAGATAGCCAAGGAGAAGATACAGGTGTTCCACACAGGAATGCTCAGTGGCCAGGAGAGGAAATTCAATTTCCTGGGTACCAGAGGGCCCCCAGATACTGTTGAAACAGACACACCAAGGGTGAGACTTTTGCCCAGCCTTCCCTGCTACACAAAGAGCTCACCAGGAGAGGAAACCACCTTCCTCTCCAGTCCTCAGAAGCCCTGGCTGCTTGCACACATGGCTCAGATGGGTTAAACAGGTGCCAGTGCTCAAAGAACGAGACCATTCACTCTTGTCCTCCTTTGCTGTCGTTCCCACTGCCACCCCTCATGCCCTGAACTCAGGGGACCCCAGAAAGTCAGCCTGCCTGGCTGACAAGGGAAAGAGCTGTTAGCTGGACCACCAGGAGCTCTTTACAAACCCTTCCTTCTCCGCAGTGGCTCCTGCAAACTGCTGGGAACCAGAAGCCAGGCCCAATGGGGAGCCAGTGCCCCCAGGACGACACTTGTGCAACGTGGCCCACCGTCCAAGGAGCTGGCAAATGCCAGGAGAGGAAAGCCAAGCAAAAGAGCGAAGACAGAGACAGGGTGGGAACCAGGACCCAGCAACCAGGAAGGAGGGGACATCAGCGGTGGGGGGGAGGGGGCCAGGGGGGAAGAACAAAGGAGGAAAGCATACGGAGGCTGGAGGGACAGAGGGGGAGGTGTGCACAGCAGTGGTGGTCAGTTAGCGGCCCAGCACACACATCAGCTGGCTTGTGGCTGGGCTGGGAGAACAGCAGCATTCTCTTTCAGCCCATCTTGTCCCGGCCCCGACCCCTACCTGACACTTGTGAGGCCGCTCAGAAGTGTGCACCTGCTTGATATGTCCATTCAAGTGATCAGGCCTGGAAAAGAGAACCACGAGACACTTTAAAACAAGACCTTATAAATGGGGCCACAAACCTGGCCAGACCCCCGACCCCTACCTACCTACACACACACACATACCGCCCCCCCCACCTCCCCATGGAGAGGACTCCCTCTTCCCCATCCCATCCCAACAAAGACAAAGTCACCACCCAGCTCCACAGGCCCAGGCCTCTCTGCCCTGCTTTTCTCTAGAGGGGGAAGGGGAGTGTTTGTCTCTGACCTTGCCCCAACCCCCACCCCCAGAAGCTCAAATGATTTCTGGGACCAGGGGAGGTGGCTTTAGAATGAGACAAGGCTGCACTGCAGCCTTTCTGGAAGGGGGTATGTGTGATTCATTGTCCAGACTAAAGCCCCTTAGAAACTCAGTGTTCCCCTCCCCCAGCCTCTCCCACCAGGGCAGCCAATGAATGCCACCCGGATGGAATTCAGTCCCCAGAGGCCACGGGATAGAGCCTTAAGTCCCCAGCTGGGCTGGTAAACCAGATGCCCGTGGAGCAGGTGGGCAGGGGCTGCCTGACCGGTAAGACTGGTTCCTGGCTGGGGCCCCTCCAAGGGAGTTCTCCATCCGTAGGTTCACAGACACACACGCTTCTCGGTATCCAGGCAAGTTAAAACCAGCCTTTTATTCTGAATATTATCTTACAAGGAAAAGCAAAATAACCCTCTGCTCCCAGACAAGTCTTCAGTTCCCTATCAGGCTCGCTAAAAAGTGACTCTAAAAACGCACCCTCTCTGTCCTGAAAGCATAAAGGGCATCACTGGGTTCAGTTAGGCTCTAGAACCACCAGGTCAGAATAGGTCAAAGATTTTGGTGCTAAGAGACTCGGTGCAGAACTCTGTGCTCCATGATCCCAGGAGGGTGTGAGGGCAGAAGCTTGAGTCTGCCTACCCAGGACGGCTGGTGCCTGGGGAGGGGGGGATTTAGTAGCATGGAGTATAAGGAGTCCCAGATGCACTTGTTTCACTCCCTCCCTGGGCAGCCATTCAAGCAGGGAAAGTCGCTGGAGGAAAAGCCTCCAGTCCCCAGAGGGGGCCCCACGCCTGGTGCCAGAAACACAAAGGGAGCCCAGGGAGAAGAATGGTGAGGCCCGGTGGCTGTGGCCTGAGGAATCCAGCCCCTTCCCAAAAGGCCCAAAGGAAGACAGACAGTAGGGCACGCCTAGTGCCAGAGAACTTCCCTGCAGGAAGAGAAAGCAGCTCTTGGCCACACAACTGGGGCCAAAATACTCTCCCCAAACCTGATGTGGCCCTAGAGGATCGAGTGACCCCCACAAATCCCACTCCTCCCAAATCTCAGCAAGAAACTGTCCCATGAGCCAGGAAGAGAACAGGTCACGGGGTAGGGGGCACTATTCCTCACCTGGAGAAGCCTTTCCCACAGCTCTGGCAGATGTAGGGCTTGCCCACCGACCCATCGTGGGACCGCACATGGTAGGACATGCGATCTTTTCTCTTGAACCGCAGCCCACACACCGGGCAAGAATAGGGCTTCTCTCCCGAGTGGGAAAGCTTGTGCCGATTGAGATGGTACACGTCACGGAAGATCTTGCCGCAGATCTCACATGCCACCTGCTTCCTGGTCCGGCTCCTCTTTCGGGGGCCGTCGGGGTCCTCAGAGATGGGGAGCCCATTCTCACCCAGCCTGGGTGGAGGAAGGTCGATATAGCCCAGCTGGAGGCTGGTGACACCATGCTGGGCCTCATGCTGCCGGAGCCGGTTGGCATCAGTGAACACCTTCCCACACAGGCCACATGGAAGGATGCCCGCCTCCCTCAGGCCCCCTGGGGACCCGAACATTGAGTCCAGCAGGTTGGCCTTCCGTGGGCGGCCCCGGCCTCGCTTGCCAGTCAGGGGAGGGGCACTGGATGCCACATTGGGGAACGGGGAAGTCAGCAGTTGGGGGGACAGGGGTCCGGCCACCATGGGCAAGCGGTCCACCCCGGGTAACACAGGCAGGGAGGCTTGGCTCGCAATGGCTGCACCAGCAGCCCGGGCTGCCTCCTCCTCGGGCTGCATGCTGCCTGCGATGCCATTGCTGTTGGCTGCCAAGGCTGCCCCGTTGGTCATGTCCAAAGGGAAGCCCAAGTCCGAGGTCCCAGGGGGACGAAAGAGCATGATGTCTGCCCGGGCAGGGGGCACCAGGATCTGCACATTAGACTGTTTGATGACTTCCTGGCAGATCTCAATGACCGACCTCATCAGTAGGAACTTGGCAGCCGTCATGAGCTCGGGGAAGCTCTCCAGGCGAACCACGATGCGGGAAGTGTACGCGAAGTCCAGGATGTCCCCGAACACCTTGGAGCTTATGGTGTGCATCTCCAGCTCCCGGCTGCCCCCAGCCCCGCCGCCTGGGGCCGCCGCTGCGCCCCCCACGTCAGCGGGACCCCCGTCAGCAGCTCCGCCGTCGCCCAACTGGGCGCTGAACACCGACTCAAAGTACTCGCTGCAGGCGGCCAGCACGGCGCGGTGCGCGGGGAAGCTCTCGTCGCCCACCCGCAGGAGCACGTCGCAGAAGCGCCCGCCGTTTTTGCGCTGCTGGTTCAGGTTGTGCAGCATCTCGGTGCTGTGCCTGCTCACCTGGTAGGTGTAGCAGCCCGATGGGCCGCAGGAAGCGTCGTTCACCCGCTCCATGGCCGCCGCCCCCTCCCCACAAACCGGGCCGCGGCGCTCGCCCGCCCCCCTCCCTTCCCCTAGGCAGCGAGAAGCCGGGCGCAGCGGACGGATCTACACTCCCCACACGTGCCGGCCCGGGGCTCTGTAGTCTCGCAGGTGCGCCGAGCGCACACGCCCCCTGCCCGGATCGGACTGTCTAGACCGCAGGGCGCACCACCTCCCACATAGCTGCCCCCACCCCTGCTGGACCGAGCGCTCCTCTCCCCTCGCCGCCTGCCCGCCTCCCCTTCTAGGTCTACCTCCGGGGGGTACGCGAGCAAAGAGGTGCGCCCCTCCCGCAATCGCGCCTGCCACCTCCCCTCCCGCCCGCCAGGCGGCGCCGGCGCGCAGCCAAAAGGGGCGCGCGCGCGCGGGGAGGAGGCGGAGGGGTCTGCCGCGCAGGCGTGCGCGCGCGCGCCGCGGCTTTCCCGGGCCCGCTGGGGGCGCGCGCTGCGTCCCCTGCAAAGCGCGAGCCGGGGCGGGGGCGCCGGAGCGGAGGAAACAAAAGGCGAAGGCGGCGGCGGCGGGGCGCGCACGGGGGCGGCAGCGCGGGCCTGGTCCCGGAGCCTGGCGGGCGGTGGCGACGGCGAACGCTGGAGCGAGCGGGCAGTGGCGGCGGCTGGGTGGGCCCTTCCCGGGGCCGGGCGAAGGCGGCGGCGGAGCGGCGGCGCTGCGGCCCCGGCCTCCGTGTGTTCGGAGCGGAGGAAAGATGGCAGCGGCTGCACTTCCTCTTGCACTTTCACCCCTGGGGGGAGGAGAAGGAGGGGGCGATACCAACAACACCCCCCCCTCTCGCTTGCAAGGAAAAAAAAAAGAAACGGCGAGCTCGGCGTGGGGGGCCCCCGGCGCCCCCGGCCCTGCACGTGCGCACCCGGATCCCTGGTCCGGGCCGCCCCGCGCTGCAAACTTTCCACTTTCTTTGTGCCGAGCGCCCCCCCCTCACCCAGCCGAGGATGCACGTCCCCCCTTCCCTATTTATACACCCCCCCCGCAGCTCCGCTCCCCCCGCTTCCTGCCCCCCCCTCCCCATTCCCCAGCTCCGCCAATGCTGGCGCAGACTGAGCCCCCGTCCGGCCCCCGCCTCCCCACCCCGCCCTCGGGGCCGGGGGCTGCAGTCTCAGCCCCCCCGGACCAATGCAAACGAAGCGCCTAGCCAGCAAACCAGCTCCCGCTGTCCCTCCCTCCCCGCCGAGAGTGGCGGCGAGCGGACGGGAGGGAGGGGTGAGGGGCCGAGGGGTGCAGACCCGGGCCCCCCAGCCTGTGGTGTGCACCCGTAAGTCGAGCGGGCGTCGGTTACCCTTCGGAGCCCCACTTTGATGCGCCAAATCCCCAGAAGTCGCCTGCGACCGCCTTCCCGCTCGCAGCGCCAGCGAGGGCCCGGGGTCCTGGCCGGGGGCAGGCCGAGCCTCCGGAGCTGCTGCTGCTGCACCCCTCTCACGGGCCGAACCGAGGGGGCTGCGTGCCCGGGAGAGCTGCGGAGAGGAGGTCACCGTCCAGCCCTTCTCCCAGACCGCCACACGTTGAGCTTTGTGCCCCGGGGAGCGGGAAGTCACTGGCTCGGGGAAGCGACCACACGGAGGCAAGGGCGGTGGACAGGCACGGGGGGGCTCCGCGCGCCCCGGCAGCCCCCAGACAGCCGGGGGTACTGGCGGGCCCGGGGAGCGCCGTAAAGCGTCCCGAGGCCGGGAGCATCCCCAGCGCCCGCAACCCAGAGAGTCGCCGAGCGCTCCAGCCGGGGCCCCGCCGGCAGGCCAGGGCGCTTTGTCCCCGGCGGGCCTGGGGATGCTGCCGCGCGCGGGTTGGATGCCGAGGTCCGCCTGCCGGGGAAGTGCTGGCGGCCGCCACCAGCCGGCTCGGAGCCCGGGGCTGCGGGCACCGCGTGCGCGGGGAGGAAGTTCCCACAGTTGCGAAGAGGGAGCAAAGTATGTGCTCCAAACTTTCCACGGTTCCAAACTGAGCGCTTCCATTAAGAGAAGCGGTGTGCGGGGAAAAGCATTCTGGGTATTAGCATGCAAATGAACGGGCCCGGCTTCCAACTCCGCTCGGGATTCCCGGCGCCGCGCGCCTCGGCCGCCCCGAGCCACGCGCGCAGTGGGCGGCTTCCGGGCGGGGCGCCGGGGCGGACCCGAGTTCGAATTCGAGACCTCAGCTCCCCGGTTGTGTGTTCTGGTGGCTCCCGGCTGTTCTGAAGCCTCTGTTCAGCAGAGCCCGTTCCCTAATACGTGCACTCGGGACCGCAGCACCTGTCTCACGAAGTGATGAGGATTCAGGGGGCGCTTCGTTCTGTGCTGGTGGGTCTCTCTCCTTACGCACCTGCGCCCTTCCTAGGGCGTAGTAGGTGCCCAGTGACTGTTGGGAGAGAATACAGGAACGGAGGGACTTGAGGGAAGTTCCCTTTATCGGGAGCCAGGCGATCTGCGTTCTCAGCCCGGACTCGTGGTGTCACCTCAGGCTGGTGCCTTATCCTCTCCGAGCCACAGCTCAGAGATCCGTGGGCGGATCCCAGGCACCGCCAATATTTGTGATCGAGAGGGGAGGGCCGCAGGGAGCAGCCATAAAGCGGAAAGGGACCTGATTATTGAGTGCTTATGGTATACACTCCTCCTCTCTCTAAGGTAGATGTAAACACTCACATTCTACCGCTGAACAAACAGGAAGATGAGTGACCCCGGGGCCACACAAATCCAACCAGTTAACCTGAGTGTGCTCTCTCCATACCAGTACCTACCCGATGAACCAGGAACTGGCTCTCATTGCACCAGGCTTCTTTTAGGAGACACTGTCCTGTGATTGACTTCATACCAGAGGGTTCACCCGAGGAAGATGGATTCACAGAGTGCTCTCAGGACCTTCCCCCACAGTGCAGTGAAGATAACAGAAGATGCATCAGCCCCATTCTGCAGATAGGAAGCCTGAGGCTCAGGGAGCTTGAGTGAGTGGCCCGGGATCCCACCATGGAGAAGTGGCTAGAGACGGGTCTGAAGCTCAGTTCTGGCCCCAGCTGCATGTCATCTTGGCAGTATAATTGTTTGGGGGTGGCAATGGGGCTGCTGTGATGATCTCTCAAATTCATTTCACACTCATCCTTCAATTTTGCTCATCTCTTAGGCTCCCAAGATTCCATCCTGTAATTTCAGGTGTGCTTACAGGACACACACACCCCTTTTCTTTCTTTTCTTTTCTTTTCTTTTCTTTTCTTTTCTTTTCTTTTCTTTTCTTTTCTTTTTTTTTTCTTATTTTTTTCATAATTGAGGTGAAATTCACTTTATGAAAATCTACCATTTTAGAGTATGTAATTCAGTAGCACGTATTACATTCACAATGTTGTACAACAACTCCTCTATCGAGTTCCAAAACATTTTCATTACTCCAAAAGAAAATTCAGGGCATCCCGGGTGGCTCAGCGGTTTAGTGCCGCCTTCGGCCCAGGGCCTGATCCTGGAGACCTGGGATCGAGTCCCACTTTAGGCTCTCTGCATGGAGCCTGCTTCTCCCTCTGCCTGTGTCTCTGCCTCTGTGTGTGTGTGTGTGTCTCTCATGAATAAATAAATAAAATATTAAAAAAAAAAGAAAAAATTCTGTTCCATTAGGCAGTCCTTCCCCACTTCCGGCCCCTGTCAACCACCACGGTGCCCCTGTCAACCATTATGTCTCTGGATTTACCTGTTGTAGATATTTAATATAAATGGAATCACAATATTTGATCTTTTGAGTCAGGCTTCTTTCACTTACCATAATGTTTTTGAGATTCTTTTTTTTTTTTTTAATTTATTTATTTATTCATGAGAGACACAGTGAGAGAGAGGCAGAGACACAGGCAGAGGGAGAAGCAGGCTCCATGCAGGGAGCCTGATGTGGGAATCGATCCCGGGACTGTGGGATCGTGCCCTGAGCCAAAGGCAAATGCTTAACCACTGAGCCACCCAGGGATCCCTGTTTTTGAGATTCATCCATGTCATAGGACAACTCGGTGCTTCATAATTTTTAATGGCTGAATTCCATTATATGGATACACCATCTTTATCCATTCATCCATTGGTAGTCTTTCGGCTATTGTGAATAGTATTGCTATGAACATTTGTGTACAAGTATTTTTTTTAGTACCAGTTTTCAATTCTCTTGGATATTTACCTACCAATGGAAGTGCTGGGCCATATGATAATTCTGTGTTTAACTTTTTGAGAAACCAAACTGTGTTCCAGGGCTATTGTACCATTTTACATTCTTACCACACACATCTTTTTTTTATATAAATAGTTCTAGAGTTCATCAAATCTCCCATTTTATAAAGGAACATGAGGCTCAGAGAGGTTAAGTAACCTGTCCAAGGTCACACAGCAGGGTCCAGCCTAGAACCAGTCTTTCCTGAGTCCCTAGCCTTCCACCCACTAAGAACCTCCCACCTTCCTTCAAAGACCCAAACTACCAGCCTGAGGACTGACTCATTGATATATTTGATAAACCTGTACAGTGAAGAACTGAGTTAACCGTATTTAGGAAGCTCCTTCCCTTCCCTCAGTATTTGTTGAAAGCGCCCACTGCCATGGGCGCACCTTGAAAAGATGCAGAGCTCACAATCCCTGCATCTGCCTCCTGCTGCTGGCCGCAGCCCCTCTCCTGTTGCCATGGAAACCATGCACCTCGGTTTTGGCAGTGCACCAGCTGGACAGGGAACTAAGAGTATCCTTGTTTCCCAGGCTAAGTGGAGCTGTCAAGGTTATTCACTCACTAGATCCGTATTTATTGAGCACCTACTAAGCACCAGGTTTGGGGGGTTCTTTGTTTTAGATGCTAAAGATACAGCAGTGAACAAGCCAGACTGTGGACGATGCCCCCAGGAGCCCACAGCCTAGGGGAGGAAACAGACAAAACACAAAGAAATAAAGACTTTTTCTGGCTCCCATCCCCAGTTCTTCAAATTCTCCTTTTTCTTTTCAAGCCCTGCTCAAATCCCACTTCCCCTGGGGCATCCTCCTCACAAGCTCAGATCCAAGTGATAGCTCCTCTCAGCTCTCCTAAAGCTTTTTTTTTTTTTTTTTTCTGATTGCAAATGACATGTGCATTGCAGAAAAATGTAGAAAAGATATGAAAACACAAGGAAAAATAAGGATCTCCTGTAATTTTACCACTCAAGAGTTAAGCACTGTCAGGACGCTTGAGTGGCTCAGTAGCTGAGTGTCTGCCTTTGGCTCTGGGTGTGATCCCGGTTCTGGGATCGAGTCCCACATGGAGCTTCTTATGAGGAGCCTGCTTCTCCCTCTGCCTGTATCTCTGCCTCTCTCTGTGTGTCTCTCATGAATAAATAAAATCTTAAAAAAGAGAGAGAGAGAGTTAAGCACTGTCAACATTTCCTTTTCATCTTTTCCCCTTTCTACATATATATAGTATTTTTAGGTTTTTAAAAATATAACTGGGTCCTATTTTAGATATTGCTTTATAATCTTGTCTTACAATAATATGTTTTCTTCCCATTGGGAAGAAATGTTTTGAAGTTCCCTGAGGGCAGGGACAGGGTGTTGATAGTCACAGAAACCACTTGTTGAGTGCTAACTGTGTCAGCTGTGGTACTGAGTAAGGTTCATTACCTAGTTTACCCTCTATAATTCTCAAAACGCCCTTCTGAGGTGCCTACTCTAGGATTCTCATTTTGCAGTTGAAGAGACTGAGGACTAGCCAGGTAAGGAAGGGAGGGGATGGCAGAAAGCATGCATGAAACAGAGAGGCCCCTGGACCTTGGTTTGCTTCTGGGACCTTCCCCCATGAACCCCTGCTGCCAGGCTTTGTTGAATGGTTGGCCATGAGCCAGGGACCCAAGGGGAGGAGATGATAGAGTAAAGCACAGGAGAGAGGCCCCGTCGTATCTGAAGGATAGCAAGAAACCACCCGACTCACCTTTATTTTTTTAAGTTTCTAATTTTTTTTTAGTGATCTCTACACCCAATGTGAGACTCGAAATCACAACCCTGACATCAAAAGCCCCACACTCTTCTAACTGGGCCAGTCAGGCACCCCCCAACTTGCCTTCATTGGGCTTGCTTAGAAGGCACTAGGCTAACCCACCTCCTTCGTCGTTGACTCTCTTCAATGCTCGGCTCTCTAGCTCTCTAATAGCAATAGTGACAAGATAACCCATGGTACAATCATAGTGCCTTGTGCAGGAGCAGAGCTCTGGGTTGAGAGCCAAACAGACATGGGTTCAAATTCTAGCTCTGCCTCTTGCTGATGGTGTAGCACTGGGTGAATGTATTTAGTCCCACCAGCCTTCCTCTGAGGGTAGAATGCCCCCTTTTTAGAGGTAGCTGGGAAGCTAGGTGGTTCATCCAAGCCTGCACCAGCAAGGGGTACGGGCCTCCCTGACTCCTGACTCCAACAGCCAGGCTCTTTCCACTGAACCCTGGGCCTCTTTTCTTTCTCTTGACAATTGGGTTTCCTTTGTCACTAGAAGGAGTGTGCAATTGCAATTCATCTCCCTACTCTGTTCTTGCTGTTGTCTTTGAGCCTCACCAAAGATCCTGTAAGAGGCACAGGCACAGAAACTCCTACCCCCTGCCCCCACCAGGGTTATCTAGGGCCCTCTGTGCTGTGGTCTTCGGGGGTGACAGTGCTCTTGTGGGCCACAGTTTATCATCAGCAGTATTTCCTGTCTCTGTGTCACCAGCAGGACCTTAACTCTTTTTTAGTTAACCAGGAACAAGAAAGGAAAAATTCCTCAGGTGCACTTCTACATTTTCTATACTCAAATTTATGAAGATTTTCCTTTCTGTTCCTAAAGGACAGTTTAGGTGCTGCTTGTGACACAGGGCAGGAAAACATGGCTGGTGATAAACTACAGAGCACACGCACACACACACACAGGAAAGGCAAATGGCCAGCTGAAGAAAACAATATATATCACAGAGAAAGAGTTACTACCCTAAAAGTCAACAGAATTCTTAAAGATGGATTTACAAAATCAAGATATTTGTTTTACTCCTTTTTTAGGCATTTTTCAAAATAAATTAACTTTGAAAATTGTGAATGAACTTAAATGTCACTGACTTGTACACTTTAAAATGGTTACAATGGTGACTTTTATATGTGCATTTTACCTCAATTTAAAATTTCTTTTAAGGGATGCCTGGGTGGCTCAGCAGTTGAGCGTCTGCCTTCACCTCAGGGCCTGATCCCGGAATCCGGATCGAGTCCCACATCGGGCTCCCTACGTGGAGCCTGCTTCTCCCTCTGCGTGTGTCTCTGCCTCTCTCCCTCTGAGTGTCTCTCATGAATAAATAAATAAATCTTTGAAAATAAAATAAAATAAAATTTCTTAAAAAAAAAAAAAGAATGCTCCAGGAGCACCTGGGTGGTTCATTCAGTTAAGCATCTGCCTTCAGCTCAGATCATGGTCTCAGGGTCCTGGGATCAAGCCCCAAGTGCAGCTTTCTATGCAGGGGGGACTCTCCTCCCTCTCCCTCTGCCCACCCCCCCCCCCATTCATCCTCTCTCTCTCTTTCTCTCTCAAATAAATAAGCAAAATATTTTTAAATGCCCTAAAGGAAAAAAAAAAGTGCAAAGAACACCAGCAGGCAACTCACAAAAGAGGAAATACAAACAGCCTACAAAACCTAAATTCTATTTCCAACTAATTGGTTTCTGCTTAAAGGCGGCTTCCTCAAAGAGGCCGCCCCAGACACCCTCCTACTAAGTCCTGTTAAGTTTCCAGCAGCACCCTGAGCTTCCCCAACACGGATGCCACTGCTCCTTAGGGTAATAATTACCTGCTAAGTTGTGTTCTCTCCCACTGGACAGAATTTCCAAAGGCAAGTCTCCTACTGGCTTGACCCTGTGGCATCTCGGTTGCTCAGCGCAGTGCACGGTTCTCATAAATATTTGTTGAATGAACACATGAAAAATCATTTTTGGCTATCAAGTTATTAAATATTGTGCGCCCTGCTACTCTGGCTGGCAATGGCCTAGAAGGACGCAGGGTCCTCATATCCCACTGCTGGGAAGGGGCAACTTTCTGAAAAGTGGTCTGGAGACATGTTTTATTTATTTATTTTTTATTTATTTATGATAGTCACACACAGAGAGAGGCAGAGACACAGGCAGAGGGAGAAGCAGGCTCCATGCACCGGGAGCCCGATGTGGGATTCGATCCTGGGTCTCCAGGATCGCGCCCTGGGCCAAAGGCAGGCACTAAACCGCTGCGCCACCCAGGGATCCCTGGAGACATCTTTTAAAAGCCTAAGAAGGGCAGCCCTGGTGGCGCAGTGGTTTAGCACTGCCTGCAGCCCAGGGTGTGATCCTGGAGACCCTGGATCTAGTCCCACGTCGGGCTCTCTGCATGATGCCTGCTTCTCTCTCTCTCTCTCTCTCTCTCTCTCTCTCTCTCTCTCTCTCTCTGTCTCTATGAATAAATAAGTAAAATATCTTTAAAAAAAAAAAGCCTAAGAAATACACTTACCCTTGGACCCAACAATTTCACTTGTAGGCATCTGATGAAACAAGCACAGCTGTGCTTCACAATGTAGGTTCAAGAGTGTTCGCTGGAGCACTGTTTCTACCAATGAAAATGTGAAACCCTCTAAATGTCCAAGAGTGGGGGCCAGTTGCATGAATGAAGGTGTTGGTGCTTGGACTGAGTTAAGGTTTTAGCTGAAGATTCGAGGTGCCGTGTGATTCAACCAGCAGCTCCTTCCGGTTGGATTTGTGTGGCTCAACCACACTGTGGGAAGGCAGGCTAGTCCCTGGGGTCCACTCTGGCTCAAGAATTTGGGGTGTCAGGGATGCCCGGGTGGTTCAGAGGTTGGGCATCTGCCTTCGGCTTGGGACTCGACCCCAGGGATCGAGTCCCACATCGGCTCCCTACATGGAGCCTGCTTCTCCCTCTGCCTGTGTCTGCCTCTCTCTATGTACCTCTCATGAATAAATAAATAACATCTTTTAAAAAAAGAATTTGGGGTGTCAGTCCAAACTGGTTAATGGTCATCAACCTCAATCCCATGCTGGGGTAAGGATAGGTGGAGATACAAGCAGAAGTTTGCGATTCATAGTTTACGTTTACAAAAACATTGTAAAGCCCTTTGAGGTTCCTTCCTGGGATGACTCCCCAGCCCTGATCTGTGCAGACCTGACACTTCAAGATTCACGTGGAGAACCTGGAAAGCCAAGGTGATGGAGTAAATCCACATCCTCAGGACTTCAGGTCTCACTTGGTTCTGAAAATCTGTATATAGCAACTGTAGTACAGAAAATCAGCTGATGTCAGCTTCTTGTCAGACAGAGGTCTGAACCCACTCCCAGTCGTGGGATTTGAGGGAAATTTACTTTACTTCCCAGAACCTAGGGGGTCCTTATGGGGAATTAGTGAGAATGTTATTATGCCCCGTTGTAAAGTCATATGCAAATGCTAGCTATTTTGTTGTTATTGTTTTTTTTTTTATTGTTTTCAATTCAATGTTAAATGTTGAATTGAATTGGGATGAGAGAATTGATGAGGGAAGCGCAGGATGAAAACTCAACTCAGAAAAAAAAAAAAAAAAAAAAAAAAGGGATCCCTGGGTGGCGCAGCGGTTTGGCGCCTGCCTTTGGCCCAGGGCGCGATCCTGGAGACCCGGGATCGAATCCCACATTGGGCTCCCGGTGCATGGAGCCTGCTTCTCCCTCTGCCTGTGTCTCTGCCTCTCTCTCTCTCACTGTGTGCCTATCATAAATAAATAAAAAAAAATTAAAAAAAAAAAAAAAAAAGAAAACTCAACTCAGGGATGATAAAACTCAGTCTAGGGGAGCAGGCAAGCCTCCTACAGGACGCCACTGACACATTCTGAATGGGAAAGAATAAGGGCCCAGGGTACTTCTTTTCTAGATTATTCTGAAGGAGAATGTAGCACATTCCAATACCAGGAGATTCCCAAACCTGGCTGGGGTGGGGGTGAGAAGGTGAAGGGGTTGGGGTGGCGAGTTACAGCTGGGGAACTGCTGTTCCATTCTATCCTGGCAAGGCTTTCAACCTTCACCTCAGGCCTGAGGACTCCTGGTTCTCTGGTCCATGGCTTGTTCTCCAAAAGATACACAGAACTGGGAATTGTACCCTGAAAACCAGCTGGGGTCTCCAGTCTTTGCGACCCCAGCTAAGTCCCTTCTCTCTAGGGTTCAGTTTGCAACCTTGTAGAACATGCTGGTCAAACTCCCATCCCCCCGAGACCCCTAGGTAACCTGGTGAAGTGTGTGGACCCACTGGGGGTTCCAGGGCTGAGGAGGATACTGCAGAAAGAGGCAGCCAGAGTCCAGCCAACTATGGGGATGTAGGCCCATTGTCGTCAGGTCTTCCTGTTTCTCATGAAAATCTAGAAATTTGAAAACCTCTTGTTTTTAAATGTTTGGTAACTGGTCCAAGCTTTTCAATAAACATTGTGCTAGCCAAATGAAACAGGCCTCTTGGCCAAAGTAGTTTTCCAGCCCCCAATTTATCATCCCTGGATGGCTCTTCTCAGAGTCCACTCATTCACAGTTTGCCATTTTATGTGCCTGGAAATTGTTCTCGGGATTCCTGGGTGGGTCTTTCTCTGCCGATAGTATGTAGTGGCTGACCTTGGGCTGCGAGGTCAAGTGCTCTGAGTCTGCAGGCTGTACCCCCACCATAGATAGAAGCGCTCTGAGACGGGACCTGGGCCTTCTAATAAGTCCCTGGTAGCCTCACAGAAACTGAGATCTTTCTTACAAATTCCTAGAAACCCTGGCAGAGTCCCCCAGCCTTGGAAGACTCATCTAATCTATCAGATCCAGGGTGACAGACAAATTGTAAGTCAGAACTTGGATTCACAGGGAGTAAGCCTGGACTGAGTGGTAGGTATCATCTAGTTCGATGACAGCATTTCACAGACCCAGAGTGGGAAGGAATCTGCCCCAAATCCAGAAAGGCCCAGATCCCTGAAGAAGGGACAGTGGTCACTAGTGAGTACTTAGAGGAGTCAGACAGACCCAGGTTCATTCTTTTTTTTTTTTTTTATATATTTTATTTATTTATTCATGAGAGACACAGAGAAAGAGAGAGGCAGAGACACAGGCAAAGGGAGGAGCAGGCTCCCCGCAAGGAGCCTGATGCAAGATTCGATCCCAAATTGCAGGATCAGGACCTGAGCTGAAGGCAGATGCTCAACCGCTGAGCCACCCAGGCATCCCCCAGACCCAGGTTCAAATCCTGCCTTTGTCACTCGCCGGATTCTGATGTTAGCCTTTTTTAAGGTAAAGAAATCTGTTCCAAAAAAAAAAAAAAAAAAGAAATCTGTTCCATAATGCACTTGTTTCTCACTTCTACATCCTTGCCTTGCTCGAATTCCTACATGAATTCCCCTTTCCCTACATTTTTCTCTTTTTTTAAAAATATTTTATTTATTTATTCATGCGGGACACAGAGAGAGAGAGAGGCAGAGACACAGGCAGAGGGAGAAGCAGGCTCCATGCAGGGAGCCCGACGTGGGACTCGATCCCGGGACTCCGAGATCACACCCTGGGCCGAAGGTGGTGATAAATCACTGAGCCACCCGGCCTGCTCCACATTTGTCTCTTAAAAAAAAAAAAAAAAAAATCCTTGTAATTTTTCAATAGTCTGTTCAAATTTCACCACCTCTCTGAAGGCATTCACCGATCTATTCATTTGAATAGGTAACATATTCACAAACATTCAAAATTCAATTGCAGTGAAATCCTTTTTGATTTCTAGCCTCTATCCCAGTGGTTTTGAGCTTTCCCACCATTAAGTTTCCCCAGTGTCCAGAATAGGGTCTTGCAATGAAGGAAGAATGGTTGTGAAAATAAGATTCAGCTCTGGGAGGAAATCCTATGTAGCCATTAAAAATGAAATGGACAGATTGGGGAAAATATTTGCAAATTGTTGCTGAGTTGAAAGAGTTGGTTACCCCTTCCTGAAAAACAGTAGGATTCTAATTTTGCCAGGCAAAAAAAGACCTAACTTATGGCTTTTAATCAGAGACAGAATTATAGTTTTTTTCTGTTTCCTTAAAAAAAAAAAAAGATTTTATTTATTTATTCATGAGAGACACAGACTGAGAGAGAGAGAGAGAGAGAGAGAGAGAGGCAGAGACATAGGCAGAGGGAGAAGCAGGCTCCTCCCGGGAAGCCTGATGCAGGACTCGATCCCGGATCCCCGGGATCATGCCCTGAGCCAAAGGCAGATGCTCAACCGCTGAGCCACACAGGCCTCCCTCTACTTCCCTTTTCATGTTTTCTTTATTTTCAGAATTTTATACATAACCATGTATTCACTTTGTAGTCATAAAATAACTTCTTTACATCATTGAGTCTCTTATACTCTGTGATCACCCAACAACTCCGGTGATCAGTAAGGTGAGGACTGGTATCCCCATTTTACAGGTGCAGAGACCAAGATTGGAAAGGGGCCGAGGGCTTGCCCAAAGCCTAAAGCTAAGATGCATAGCCACAACGGAAACCCAGATCATCCCAAGTCCTATTCTTTGCTTTCTTTTTTTTTTTTTTTTTTTTTTTTTTTTTTTTTTTTTATTCTTTGCTTTCTTAAGGGAAACCCCCCAGTCACTTCCTGCATTCTCTTAGCCGTGCACATGTGGCATCTAACGATTGTGCAAGGGGCAGAGAGGCTGGTAAAAACAGACATGAAGTCACATCTTGTAATAGGGCCAGGGGAGTTTTGTCCAGTGTTAACTTTCACAAACAAGTGAGCATATGTCGATACCTTTGTTGATGCAAATGTGTTTTGGTCAAAGCTCTTTTGGAAAAAACAGCAAAGACCTATTTCAACTAGCTTAAGTGAACAGAATATGAACTTACTGGAAGGGCACTGTCAAATCTTACGGATCCCAAAAGTAATGGGGTCTCAGAGGCCTAGAGAGAGACAGAGGAAGGAGTCAGGAATCCTGACAATCTGTTAGAGCTCTCTTGGGTGCAGGTAACAAAGTCAATTCAAACTTGGTAAATGAAAAAGGACTCTATTTGAAAGACACCAGGGTGTTTTCTAGAACAAAATAGGAATGCCAGAGTTCCAGAAGGAGGGACAAGAGCACTCTGGGGATCGAGGTTGTTCTTTCTCTCCATCATTTATCTCCAACATGCTTTTCTCAGGCTGTCGACCAGTTTCTCTGCTTCTCTGGTCTCAATGGGGAATAGAACATGTGTGCCACCCCCATCAGCTCCTTGGAGTCACATGTGTAGTTCTAGCAAACAGAAAGCCTGGACCTCTTACTAAATTCCTAGGAGAAAGACTAACTGGCCAGACTTGGATCTGCTGTCACATGGGTCCAGTCAGGTGTGGTCAAAGGCAGGATTCTACAAACAGAGCTGCCAGGAGCCAGCTCTTGTTTCTTCTTTCCCTTGAGCATCCTTGCCCTCTACAGATTGGTTTTACAAAATTTTTTCAAATTTTGTTATGTTCCTCATCCCAGCCACACTAGAAACTGACTAGAATTGCTGAGCTCATTGCTGAAGCCCTTGGAGAGAGAACTGGATGAGTCCAACTCAGATCCCTTATCCACCCTGGTGCCAGCCTGTGGCTCGGAGAAAGGGAGGGGTCTTGTCCTACCAAATGGCTGCCCTGGCCCCCACATACGGAGAGGGCAGTTCTCAGAAAATGTGGATTGTAATGATCTGGTCAGATACCTCACAAGATGCTGGTTCTTCCTGCTGCAATTACTTCATGTTGCGCTGCTAAGCCTGAAAGCATCTTCATAAATGAGGCGCTCGCTTCATTATCTTCTCTTGAAGCCCCAGAAAAACTAGGGCGTCTTTTCATTTCAAGGACACTGGCATTAGAAACCTTTGTGCACAGCAACTAATTCAATTTGGCCAACATATTGAGCGCCTACCTTAAGCTAGGCACTGTGCCAGGCCCTGACCATCCAAAGACCATCAAATATCATCTCTGCTCAGTAGATTCCTCCCTCTGCCCCCATTATTGTGTTTATATCAGTCAAGCTCATTTAGAAATCTGTTATTTCCGACACAGCTGCTTTGGAACTTCCATCTGACTGCATTAGGAGGCACTAAATTGCATGAATTCATCTGAGAGTCAAGATCACAGGAACTAATAATGTACTTGATCTCCTTACTCCGAATCATCATTTTTTAAAACAAAAATATCATGAAGGCCATTGACAGTGGTGAAATTAATATCCGTTTGGGATTTCCCAAGCAGCCGTGGAGGCCCGTCATTATGGAGTGGAATCTGGGCCAGACACACTCGTGATGCTCTCCGGTGTCTGAGTTGGCTTGTTGTGGTATGAATGGTTCGGCTGAAAGAAAGCATGAGGAGAACACACACAATACGGTAGGCAGAGCTCTCTGGATGTAAGTCCTGACTCTTCTGTGTATTAGCTGGGTCACTGTGGATGGCTCATGCCCTCTCTCTGAGCCTCGGCCACCATCTGTCTGGAAGAGGGCACAGAACCACAGATTAGCTGCTGATTCTTCTGGGAGGAGTGAAAATTCCAGTGAGCAGCAAAAGGAAATTTTCACATATTGCTTCATCAGATGTTGTCTGAATTAACTACACAGAGCTGCTGTTTCTGTGAACATTTTCAAAACAAATTTTTATTTTTATTATTTTTAAAATATTTATTCATGTGAGACACACACACACACACACACACAGAGTGAGAGAGAGAGAGAGAGAGAGAGAGAGGCAGAGGCAGAGGGAGAAGCAGGCTCCATGCAGGGAGCCTGACGTGGGACTCAATCCCAGGACCCCAGGATCACGCCCTGGGCCAAAGGCAGTGCTAAACCGCTGCGCCACCCAGGGATACCCTTGAAACAAATTTTAAAAACTCAGAGTAAGATAGACAAAGGCAGGTTTAAAAAAAAAAAAAAGTTGCATATCAGCTTTTTTTTGTTTTCTTATGAATCGGGTAGCATCCCATGCAGCAAACGGAGAGACTCTCTACATATTCGCTTTTAACATGTCTAGGCACAGATTGCTGCTAATCTCATCTTGTACTCAAGCCAGATAAATGGTGCTGCTGCCTCAGCTGGGCTTTTTCTTTTACCTTGAGCATCTCACTCAATGGCAGAGATCCTAGGATTTCTTGGATCTCAGCTGCCCCCAGGGCTGGCTATGTAATTTGTGGGATCCTATGCAAAATTAAAACGTGGGTCCCTTTGTACAAAAAGCAGAGAAAGGTGCTGTTAAAAGTAATAACACACACACACACACAAAGTAAGAACACATATAGACTTTTCCTTTCTTTTGCAATCTCTCTCCACTTGTTGTTTCCTATTTATTTGCTATTAACATCCTTCTCAGGAAAAAAAATAAAATTTTAAGTTATTAGCATGAATTTAACCACTCATGTTTTATGGCATGTGGTGCCGGTTTCAAACACAAAAAATATGAGAATTTAACTCATGTGTGGAATCACCAGATTTACACAATTGACGTAACTTGCAATGCATTTGTATTTTGCTCTAGCTGCAGTAGTGGAAATGCTGCACAAAACAAACTCAACTTTTTTTTTCTTAAGATTTTTATTCATTTATTCACGAGAGACACACACAGAGGGAGACCTAGGCAGAGGGAGAAGCAGTCTCCCTCTCAGGAGCCCGATGTGGAACTTGATCCTGGGACCCCGAGATCATGACCTGAGCAGAAGGCGGACGCTCAACCACTGAGCCACCTACCTGCCCCAAACTCAACTGTTTTATTTCACTTCTCGATACATGTACATTCTACCAATACTGTCAGTTCACCAATGAGTGGGGAAAGATTGAAAGGAAAAGCAACTATGAGTTGTCTATCTCTCCCTTTTATTCTGGCATTATCAGTATAAGTAGTTAGCTAATACGGATAAGGCACATGTGTAAAAAAGAATATGATAGAGTTCTTTGGTCATTCATGTTCTTTTTGTTGTTGTTGTTTTAAGATTTTAAGAGAGTGTGTGCAGGAACAATGGGGGAGGGGCAAAGAGAGAAGCAGGCTTCCCACTGAGCAGGGAGCCCAAAACAGGGCTTGATCCCAGGACTCCAAGATCATGACCTGAGCTAAAAGGTAGATGCTTAATCAACTGAGCCACCCTGGTGTCCCAGTCATTCATGTTTCTAGGAGCATTAGTGACTTCTTTCTGTGTTCAAACAAGTTCTGATTCAACTGAAGGGCATGTCTTCTCAGGGCTGTGCCCCCACTTACTCAGTCTTTGAGCACCCCATCTACCTTGTACTTGCTTTGGTCTTGCTGAATTCCCATGCTGTTGGGGGGTCCACTGGAATTCTGTGCTCATGGGACATCAAGAATGCTATGACCATTCTTGATATATAAGTATATATAGTCAGATATAAGAGCATGGGTATTGTACTTATCTCCTTTGCTCCATCTTCCCATGTGATTTAACTTACAAAATGCCATTTCAGGGATCCCTGGGTGGCGCAGTGGTTTGGCGCCAGCCTTTGGCCCAGGGCATGATCCTGGAGACCCAGGATCGAATCCCACATCGGGCTCCCGGTGCATGGAGCCTGCTTCTCCCTCTGCCTATGTCTCTGCCTCTCTCTCTCTCTGTGTGTGTGACTATCATAAATAAATAAAAATTAAAAAAAAAATTAAAAAAAATTAAAAATAAAAAACAAAATGCCATTTCAAAGATAAAATTATTAAGAATTTCTGGGGCGCCGGAGTGGCTCAGTCTGTTAAGTGTCTGCCTTCGGCTCAGGTCATGATCCTGGGGTCCAGGGATTGAGCCTCACCTCAAGCTCTCTGCTCAGAGAGGAGCCTATTTCTCCCTCTCCCTCTGTGGCTCCTCCTGCTTGTGCTTGCTCTCTCTCTCTGTCAGATGAATAAATAAAATCTTTTTTAAAAAATGTGAGTTGAAAAGAATTTCAAGATGGTGACAGCAGGGCATTACATCCCAAGCTCAAGGCCTTTCTACATGAGGAGCCCTGTGGGACTGCACAGGTTGCACACCCATGATGCCAGCCTTGGCTGTCCCCTCCTCAGCACAGTGGAATCCACACACTACATGGGCCACAGTCAAAGCTTTGGGTGGAGAGTTAGGAGTCACATTCTGGCTCTAGAAATGCTGCTTGTTTGGGCAGGAACTTGGATTAAATATCTTTACTTCATCAGCTTCTGGATAAACCTAGAAGATTATTCCTCTGCTAGCTCCAAAGCCTACCCCTGCCTCCTCTTGGTTTCGGGTCTCAGTTCAACTGTCATGTCCTTACAAAAGCTTCCCTGGACTATCCAAAAAATCCTGCCCTCCACATTGTTTTTATCACTACACCCTCTTTAGTTTCTTCAGAACATGTTCTCCAAATTGTGGTTATTTAATGATTTGTGTGTTTGTTTTTTTCTACCTCCTCTACCAGAGTGGAAACTCTACCAGCCCAGGTAATATGTTGGGTTGGTTTCTGGTTATAGCACAGAGCAGGTGCTCAGTTAATATCTGCTTGAATGAGAGTTTAACTCCAGAAGCATTTCTGCACAGGGATTCTAATGAGCCAAAAACTGTTAATGAAGAGAAAAAATGTTCATGACATAATATTGAGTTCAAAGAAATAGGGGTAGGAAACTGGTTATGAAAAAATGATCCCCTGGTGGTTTCCAGAGGGAAGGCAGTAGGGGGATAGGTGAAATAGGTAAAGGGAATTAAGAGGCATAAACTTCCAATTACAAAATAAATAAGTCATGGGGAAGAAAAGCACAGTATCGGGAGCATAGTCAATAATACTGTGATAACTTTATATGGTGACAGAAGGTAATTACACTTCTTAATGTATGGAATCGTTGAATTACTGTGTTGTATACCTGAAGTGAATATAATATTGTATGTAAACTATACTTTGATTAAAAATAAAAGTTCCAAAAAAAGAAGAATGATCTCCAATTTTGTGCAGGCTGCAGGCTACATGTGATCTTCATCTTCTTTTTGGGTATCTGTGTTTTCTAAAGTTTCTGTACTGAACATTTATTACTTTTGTAATAAGAAAAAAATTAAATCTGAGCTACTACATACATGTGCATTGAAAGAAGGTCTATAAGAAAACATACAAAAACTATGATAGTGGATGGTGCGGTTGTAGGTGTTTTACATTTCCTTTAGATTTATACCCTTGAGGTCCATCCATGCAAATGGCAAACTCTCATTCTTTTTTATGGCTGAGTAATATTCCATCACACACACACACACACACACACAAACACACACCACATCATCTTTACCCATTCATCCATGGGTGGAATGGACACTTGGGTTGCTTCCATGTCTTGGCTATTGTAAATAATGCTGCAATGAATGTAGGGGTGCATATATCCTCTCAACCTAGTGTTTTTGTTTTCTTTGAGTAAATAGCAAGTAGTGAAATTACTGGATCATATGGTAATTCTATTTTTTATTTTTTTATTATTTATTTATTTATTTTTAAATTCTAGTTTTTAAAAATATTTATTTCTTTATTTGAGAGAGAGAGCACAAGTGTGCACGAGCAGGTGGAGGGGAGGAGGGAGAGAGGGAGACTCTCAAGCAGACTCCTCGATGAGCATGCAGCCCGACACTGGGCTTGATCCCATGACCCTGAGACCAGGACCTGAGCTGAAACCAAGAGTCTATGCTCAACAGACTGAGCCACCCAGGTGCCCTGGTAATTCTATTTTTATTTTTTTTGTGGAATCTCCTTACTATTTTCCACATTGGCTGTACTAGTTTTCATTCCCACCAACAGTGCACGAGGGTTCCTTTTTCTCTGCATCCTCACCAACACTTGTTGTTTCTTGTGTTTTTTATTTTAGCCATTCTGACAGAGGTAAGGTGATACCTCAGTGTGGCTTTGATTTGCATTTCCTTGATGATTAGCAATACTGAGCATCTTTTCCTGTGTTTGTTGGCTGGGATCATTGGCTGTACCAGTTTACAGAAAATCTGAGGAGATGGTAGTATAGAGAGAGGTCCCATAAACTACACACCCAGTTTCCCCTATGATTAACATCTTACATTAGGATGGTACATTTATTATAGTTGATGAGCAATATTGATATGTTAACAAAGGTCCATAGTTTACTTAAGATTTCCTTGGTTTTTAACCTACTATCCTAGATCCTATCCAGGATATATTATGTTTAACTGTGAAGTCTCCTTAGGCTCCTCTTAGCTGTGACAGTTTTTCAGACTTGCCATGTTTTTGATAACCTTGACAGTTTTGGAGGAGTACTTATCAGGTATTTTGTAGAATGTCCCTCTATTGGAATCTCTTTGATGTTTCCCTCATAATCAGACTATTGGTTATTGGTTATTGATTTGGGGCAGGAAGTTATTGGTTTGGGGCAGGAAGACTGTAGAGGTAAAGTGCCATTTTCATCACATCATATCAAGGGCACGTATTATCTACATGACTTACCACTGATTATTTTGATATTGACCTTGATCACCTGGCTAGGACAGTGTTTGTCAGGGTTCTCTGCCAAGGAACTCTCTGCCCACCCCCAGCCCCCATACACACTGTACTCTTTAGAAGAGTCATCATGTAGAGCCCACACCTAAGTACTGGAGATTTATGTTCCCTTTCCTTGTTGATGGAGTGTCTATATAAGTTTTTATTTTACTTTATTTATTCATTCATGAGAGACACATATAGAGAGGTAGAGACAGGGAGGAGAAGCAAGTTCCCCGTGGGGAGCCCAATGAGGGACTCGATCCCAGGACTCCAGGATCACAACCTGAGCAAAAGGCAGACGCTCAACTACACATTCTAAACAACTATCTTTTAAAGAAAATAAGAAAACAGGGGCTCCTGGCTGGCTTAGTCGGTAGAGCAAATGACTCTTGATCTTGGGGTCCTGAGTTCAAGCCCCATGTTGAATGTGGAGCCTACTTAGAATAAAAAATAAAAAGAAAAGAAAACATAAAAGACATTTTCCAGTTTCACTGAGATATAGTGTTAACCTACAATAGAGAAGATAGTTTTTAAAATATTTATCTACATATTTATCATTTCCAGTGCTCTTTATTCCTTATTGCAGATCTGAGTTTTATCTGGTATCATTTCTATTTAGCCTGGAGAATTTCCTTTAGTATTTCTTATGTTTGGCAATGGACTATCTTTAACTTTTGTTTATCTGAACACATCTTTATTTCACTCTCTCTTTTTTTTATTTATTTTTTATTTTTTAAAATTTTTTATTTATTTATGATAGAGAGAGAGAGAGAGAGAGAGGCAGAGACACAGGCAGAGGGAGAAGCAGGCTCCATGCACCGGGAGCCCGATGTGGGATTCGATCCTGGGTCTCCAGGATCGGGCCCTGGGCCAAAGGCAGGCGCTAAACCGCTGGGCCACCCAGGGATCCCTCTCTCTCTCTTTTTTTTTTTTTTTTTTTAAAGATTTTATTTATCTATTCATGAGAGACCCAGAGGGAGAAAGAGAGGCAGAAACAGGCAGAGGGAGAAGCAGGCTCCATGCAGGGAGCCCGATGTGGGACTCGATCCCAGGACTCCAGGATCACGCCCTGGACCAAAAGGCAGGCGCCAAAACGCTGGGCCACTAAGGCATTCCTGGATTGACACTTTCTTATTTCACCATTTTTATCTATTTTTTTTAAAGCTCTCTCTCAACCCAGCGTGGGGCTCGAACTCACAACCTCAAGATCAAGACCCGCATACTCTCCTGGCTGAGCCAGCCAGGTGTCCCCCTATTTCAGCATTTTAAAGATCTTGTGTTATCTTCTGGCATTTGTTTTTGTCTTTGATGAGAAGTGAATTGTCATATTTATTATTTTCTACCTCTATGTAAATGTGTCTTTACCCCTCTGGCTACTGCTTAGATTTTTCTCTTTAATTGTAGTTTCAGAGCTTTGAATATTGTGTTCCTAAGAGTGTGTTTGTATATACCCTACTTGAAGTTTGCTGGGCTTCTTGGATCTGTAGGGTGATGTTTTCTGCTAAATTTGGGCTCTTAATTCTTCCAATGGTTTTTCTACCCCTTTATCTCTCCTTTACTTTTGGGCTCTTATTACAGATAAGTTACAGTTTGATATTGCCCTATGGGACACTAAGACTCTCTTCATTTTTTTCTCAACTTTTTTCCCTTTGTTTTTCAATTTAGATAATTTGTTTTGATCCTTCAAGCTTATTGAAGCTTTACTCTGCACTTCTTCATCTTTTGTTAATTATACATGGTGACTTTTTCATTTCAGATATTTTATTTACTTGCTCTATAGATCTCATTTTTTATATTTTCCATTTCTCTGCTGAGTGGTTACCTCATTATATTTATTTTTTTCCTTTAAATCATTGAACATGTTTATTATAGTTGTGTTAAATCCTTTTCTAATTCCAACATGTAGGTCCTTTTGGGGGTCTTTTTCCACTGACTTTCTTTTTTTTTTTTTTTTCCTTTTTTTTTTCCACTGACTTTCTGATTGCTTATCTCATTTTCCTTTATCTTTGCATATGTAATAATTTTTTATTGTATGGTAGGCATGAATGACACATCTAGGGAATCTGGATTTTATTGCATTCTTTTCAGGGGTTTTGAGTTTTGTTCTGGTAGGTAGTTAAATTACCGGTGGAGTCTCTCTTACTTATCAGGTTTGGTTTTAAGTTTTGTTTGCTACTGTCTCTTGGTTTTTGTCTTCAGTCCTAGGTTTTTGTCTTTGGTCCTAGGGCATGGCCCTTACTCTAGGACATAGTCCTTACTCCTATAACATGGCCTTTTGGGGGCTCAACTGAATGCCCAAAATGTTTAGGATGTCTACTCTGGTTGGGCTTAAATTCTAACATGTTCCAACATTGAGCAAACTCTGCTATCTCTGATCAGCTCTCTCCCCTGAGTGAGCAGTTGTTCTCTGCTAAGCCTCACTGAGTCTCACTCTACATACACAGCCCACAGCTCAGCCTTCTTTGGCCAAAGACTCAAGAATTCTGATGTAGTCTTCAGGGTCTTCCCACCCCCTGTTGTGTTTATTCTCTGCTTTTCTGTATCCTGACCTGAAAATTCCTCCTGCTTCAGCACCCCCAAATACTGATTTCTGCCTCTTAAACTCAGGAAGACCATTCTTTGCTTGGGATTCACTGTAGTTGGGAAATTGTCCCCAGGCAGAAAGCCAGGACAAACATGGAACTCATCTAGTCTATTGCTCTTTTCTCAAAAACCATAGTGTTTGCTTCCTGTTTTCCAATGCCTGAAAACAATCATCTCCAGTTTTATAGTTGTTTAGGATTAGAGGATTAGCTCATCAACACTAGAAGTGGAAGTCCCACTTTCTTTGTCTTTTCATAAACATCTTTTAGGAGGTATCATTGACATATAATACATTGTACATATTTAAAGTGCACAAGATGAATTTTGATTTATGCACATACCCATGGACCATCGCCACAATGAAGAAATGATAGTGAACATATCCACCACCTCAAGTTTCCTCTTGTTATTTAAAATCAAAGACGTCAAGGGGCAGCCCGGGTGGCTCAGTGATTTAGCGCTGCCTTCAGCCCAGGGCAAGGTCCTGGAGAACCGGGTTCGAGTCCCATATTGGGCTCCCTGCATGGAGTCTGGCTGTGTCTCTCCCTCTCTCTGTGTCTCTCATGAATAAATAAATAAAATCTTTTTAAAAATATTAAAAATAAATAAATAAAATCAAAGACAGACATCGGGACGCCTGGGTGGCTCAGTGGTTGAGCAGTCTGCCTTCTGCCCAGGGTGTGATCCTGGAGTCCTGGGATTGAGTCTGACGTCGGGCTCCCTGCATGGAGCCTGCTTCTCCCTTTGCCTGTGTCTCTGCCTCTCTCTCTGTGTCTGTCATGAATAAATAAATAAAATCTTACAAAAAAAATCGAAGACATTTCAGGCTTCCGGGCTGGCTCAGTCAGTTAAGTGTTTGCCTTTAGCTCAGGCCATAATCCCAGGATCCTAGGATGGAGTCCTGAGTCAGGCTCCTTTCTCAGCAGGAAGCCTGCTTATCCCTCTCCCTCTGCCCTTCTTCTGCTTGTGCTCTCTCTCTGTATGTCAAATAAATAAATAAAATCTTTTTTTTTTTAAATAAAATCTTAATAAATAAATAAAATTGGCAATATCTCCATTGTGAAACCATCTGTACCTGATGCCTTCTTAGATAATTGATAATTACCTTTCTAGTCTCTCTCTCCCCTCCTTTTTTAAAAAATATTTATTTATTTATTCATGAGAGACACAGACTGAGAGAGAGAGGCAGAGACATAGGTAGAGGGAAAAGCAGGCTCCTTGCAGGGAGCTTGATGCAGGACTTGATCCTGGACTCCAGGATCATGACCTGAGCCGAAGGCAGGCACCCAACAGTTGAGCCACCCAGGCATCCCTCTAGTCTCTTTTATCATTAGTTTACTTAGGCCTTCTTTCTCTTCTTGGAGTAATTACAGGTTGGGTGGGGTTTTTTTGTTTTTTGTTTACCAGGAAGTTGTTATTTCCTCTAGATTTTCTAATTATTTGGCAGTGAGTTACACATACAACCTCTTTTATTTTTTTTTATTTTATTATTATTTTTTTTATTTATTTATGATAGGCACACAGTGAGAGAAAGAGAGGCAGAGACACAGGCAGAGGGAGAAGCAGGCTCCATGCACCGGGAGCCCGACGTGGGATTCGATCCCGGATATCCAGGATCACGCCCTGGGCCAAAGGCAGGCGCCAAACCGCTGCGCCACCCAGGGATCCCATACAACCTCTTTTAATTAGTGTTGTTGGTGGTTATATTTCCTTTCTTATTCATGATTGCTGTTTATCATTTTTTCTATACTCTACCCTTTATTTAGTCCTGCCAACATATTTTTCCCTTCTATTTTATTGATCCCTTGAAATCTTTTAAACTATTTTTGACAAATTGTTGTTTTAGATTTAAATTTAGATTTTAGATTTTAATTCTTTTTGAATTTTCCTTTGCTCTTATTTTGGTTTACATGCTTTTTTTCCCTCCAAGATTCTATTTGTCTCTTCCTGAGACACACAGAGAGAGGCAGAGACACAGGAAGAGGGAGAAGTAGGCTCCCTGTGGGTAGCCTGATGCAGGACTCAATCCCAGGACCCTGGGACCACGACCTGAGCCAGTCAGATGCCCAACCACTGAGCCACCCAGGCACCTTGAGTTACATGGTTCTTTTTTTTTTTTTAATTTTTATTTATTTATGATAGTCACACAGAGAGAGAGAGAGAGAGGCAGAGACACAGGCAGAGGGAGAAGCAGGCTCCATGCACCGGGAGCCCGACGTGGGATTCGATCCCCGGTGTCCAGGATCGCGCCCTGGGCCAAAGGCAGGCGCTAAACCGCTGCGCCACCCAGGGTTCCCTGGTTCTTATACTATTTTAAATTTTGAATATTTAATTCATTTATCTTTTTTTAAACAATACAAACCTTTAAGACTATACAATTTCCTCTGACTACAGATTTAGCAGCATTCCTGTTTCATTTTCTTTTTAAGATTTATTTTATTTATTTATTTATGTATTTATTTATTTATTTATTTATTTATTTATTTATTTATGAGAGAGAGAGAGGCAGAGACACAGCCAGAGGGGAAACGGCTCCATGCAGGGAGCCCGACGTGGGACTGGATCCTGGGTCCCCAGGATCATGCCCTGGGCCAAAGGCACCGCTAAACCGCTGAGCCACCTGGGGTGCCAACATTCCTGTTTCATATGAAGTGTTTTGTTGTTGTTTTGTTTTTAAGAGTTATTTATTTATTTATTTATTTATTTATTTATTTATTTATTTATTTATTTTAGGTTGTGGAGAGAGTAGGGGGAGGAGCAGAGGGAGAGGGACAAGCAGACCCCACACTGAGCCTGAGTCTAGAGCCCTAGGAGGTGCTTGATGTGGGACTCAATTCCATTACTCTGAGATGGTGACTGGAGCTGAAACCAAGAATCGGATGCTTAAGTGACCAAGCTACCCAGGAGTTCCTGGTTTGAAGTGTTTTATTCGTAAGATTATAGATGATTTGAAAATTTACTTTTTTGTTTTTACTTTAGGGAAGTGTTTCTTATTTTCCAAGTGGTTACATTTTCCTGCTGCCTTTGCTGCTGATATTTACTGGATTTTGTTCAGAGAATGCAGCCTGTGTAATCTCTACTTTTTGGAGTATTTGAAAGATTTTTTAAAACATTCTTGCCTTTTTTTTTTTTTTTTTTACTACATTAGCTTTTAGTGTATTTACAAGGTTATGCAGTTATCAACACAGTCAAGTTTATAACATTGTCATTGCCTCAAAAATAAACCTTATACCCCTTAGCAGTCATTCCCCCCAGCACTCACCCACCAAACTGTTAGGCAGCCACTAGTCTACTTTCTGTCTTTATAGATTAGTCTCTTCTGAACATTTCATATAAGTGGAGTCTTATCATATGTGATCTCTTATGGTTGGCTTTTTTCATTCAGCATAATATTTTTAAGGTTTATGCATATTATAGCATGTATCATACTTCCTTCCTTTTTCATTGTTGAATAATATTCCATCCTTCAGTTGATACACATTTAACTGATTTTCACTTTTTACCTATTATGAATAATGCTATTTGTTTTTTGTTTGCATTTATTTGGCATATACTTGACCATGTATGTATCAATTTTCATTCATTAATTCATTTTTATTTATTTTATTTTTTTATTTTTTTTAAATTTTTATTTATTTATGATAGTCACAGAGAGAGAGAGAGAGGCAGAGACATAGGCAGAGGGAGAAGCAGGCTCCATGCACCGGGAGCCCGATGTGGGATTCGATCCCGGGTCTCCAGGATCGTGCCCTGGGCCAAAGGCAGGCGCCAAACCGCTGCACCACCCAGGGATCCCCCATTAATTCATTTTTAAAAAAGATTTTATTTATTTGACAGAGAGAGAGAGAGAGAGCACAAGCAGGGGGAGCAAGAGAGAGAGAACCAGGGAGGTGGAAGTGGGGCTCCATCCCAGGACCTGGGGATCATGACCTGAACTGAAAGCAGATTCTTAACCGACTGAGCCATCCAGGCACCCTGTTCATTCATTTTTAAAAGTAATCTCTACATGCAACATGGGTCTTGAACTTACGACCCCGAGATCAAGAGTCACATGCTCTACGGCTTAGCCAGCTAAGCACTCCCATTTGTTTATTTTTAAATTTTTAACCTTTCTTTGTCACATTGTTTAGATGGGTTATGTATATATATATATATATATATATATATATATATATATATACACATACATATACCATATTGAGTGTAGAGATTACTTAAAAATAAAATCCAGCTAGATTTAAGAAAAGCCAATTTGACAATATCCGTTTGAAAGGGGAATTCGACAGTTTATCACATAACAGATATTTTGGATATTATTCCTTTCATTCTATTTTATGCTTACTATTTATTCTACATTATTATTCCCTCTTTATCCTTTTCCTTACTTTTGCTGCCTTAATCCCATTTCCTTATATCCCTGTTATTTTAGTAATCTCTGCACCCAAAGTGGGGCTCAAACTCATGACCCTGAGATCAAAATCTCATGCTCTTCTGACTGAGTCCACCAGGCACCCCCTTTTTCCCTGTTATTTTAGAAGCTCTATAATGCTTTTGAATTCTACCATTGTTACCTTCCCATTGCTAACCAATGTGTATTTCTTTATTAACATACTACAATTAAATAATGACTAAGCCTTTAGGACATATTTATTTCTCTATTCTTTCTCACTCTCAATGCCTCCATTTTGCTATACTAGATTGACATGTGTAGTCTGGGTTTTTTGCTTGTTTTTTGTAGTCCACGGTTTTTATCTTTAGTTCATTTAATCTATTTTGAGCATGTTTAAGATCAATTACGTTTTTCAACATTTTTACAGCTTTTTCAAAAGGTGGCTATGGAAGAAAAGTGAATTTTTTTGGTAAAATAGTATTTTGTTTTTTACTAAAAAAATATATGCCTGTGTGACCATATTGATAATCTCAGGTGAAGAGGATGTGTGCTGATGTTCAAGAATAATTTTCTGGGGTATATGGGTGGCTCAGTCACTTAAGTCACTTAAGTGACTCTGGCTCAGGTCATGATCTCAGGGTTGTACGATTAAGCCCCGTGTCCGGCTCCAAGCTGAGTGAGGAGCCTGCTTAAGATTCTCCCTCTCCCTCTGCCCCTCCTCCCACACTCCACTCTTTCTCAAAAAAGAAAAATTAATAACTTTCTGTTTTGGGTCAGCATATACAATCTCATCAAGCATTTATGGAGAATCTAGATGTGTATGGTGCCTCCCTTGACTCTGCCCTTATTCATCTATCTGGAATGTTTCCTTTCTACTATCTCCATTTCTATCTTCCCAGGCTCCTCTCTTTCAGAGCCCTTTTCTGACCCAAACCAGATATGGCACTTCTTCCTTTGAACCCTACAAGGTTCCTTGTTTATATCTCTTCTGACACCTCCTTCACTGGGCCTTGTATTCCTGAGGTTTGAGTATTTACATACCTTTACTTCTCCCCTCTACTCTTTCTAGAAGGAAAAAAAAAGTATCTTGTCTTTGTATCACCAGTGCCTAGCACAGTCCCTGGCACATAATACATATTGAACTTAAATGACCAGAATGTACTATATGGGTCAAAGAATCACCCACTTGGCAAAAAAAAGCAGAGTGTGATTTATTTAAGACTTTTTAGGGATCCCTGGGTGGCACAGCGGTTTAGCGCCTGCCTTTGGCCCAGGGCGCGATCCTGGAGACCCAGGATCAAATCCCACGTTGGGCTCCCGGTGCATGGAGCCTGCCTCTTCCTCTGCCTGTGTCTCTGCCTCTCTCTCTCTCTCTCTCTCTCTCTCTCTCTGTGTGTGACTATCATAAAAAAAAGACTTTTTAATATTTTATTTTTAAAGATTTTATTTATTTGTTTATGTGAGACACAGAGAGAGAGGCAGAGACATAGGCAGAGGGAGAAGCAGGCTGCTCGAGGGGAACCTGATGTGGGACTCAATCCCAGCACTCCAGGGCCATGCCCTGAGCTGAAGGTAGACGCTCAACCACTGAGCCACCCAGGCACCCCAACTTTTTTGTATTTTAATAATTTGCATCTAAGAAACAAAATGTAGAAAATTGTCTTCATCATGCCCTAAATGATATTCTTTTTTATTATTATTTTAATTTATTTTTTTTAATATTTTATTTATTTATTCATGAGAGACACAGAAAAAGAGAGAGAGAGGCAGAGACACAGGCAGAGGGAGAAGCAGGCTCCATTCAGGGGGCTTGATGAGGGACTTGATCCCAGGTCTCCAGGATTATACCCTGGGCTGAAGGTGGCGCCAAACCGCTGGGCCATGGGGGCTGCCCTTTTTAAAATGTTTTAAAAAAGGTTTTATTTGTTTATTCATGAGAGAGAGAGAGAGAGAGAGAGAGAGAGAGAGAGAGAGAGGCAGAGGGAGGAGAAGCAGGCTCCATGCTGGGAGCCCCATGCGGGACTCGATCCTGCATCCTGGGATCAGGCCCTGAGCCAAAGGCAGCCGCTCAACCGCTGAGCCACCCAAACATCCCATCATGCCCTAAATGAGCACATTCTCCGGAAAAGTGCTCTAAAAGCAAAACATTTATCACTCACTAATAATATGAATAACCATCCTTCATCAAGGGCTTCCTAGAACTCACTACTGCTGCAGCATCCTGGGAATTTTCATCTGTTTAGAAGCTAGGCTTGGAAAAGTGGTAACATGGATTTTTCATGTGTAATCGTGTAACTTTCTCACTCCATGAACAAGAACCAGGTGTTTAGATCTTAATTACCATGGTGTCTGTAATAAAGTATAAATGCTCATTTAGGAGGATAAAAAAAAAGCAATTTAAATACCTCTTCTGCGTCTTAACATTTTTTTCCGGTCTCCTTGTTTTTATTCCCATTTATTTAATAAGTATGTTTCAAGAGCTTGGTATAGCTGCCTCCACGCTGGTACTGGAGATATATATATTGATTCTCCCTCATGGGGTCATGGGTTAGCGGAGAATCAGACAAGCAAACAAGCAGAGTGCACTCTGATGGAGGGAAAATCTGTGACTGGAGAACCTAGAGACAGACTAAGGATGTTTCTCAATGATGTAAAAGTCTCAGAAGATTATAAGGTTGAGGATGAGTTAGCTACCCTTGGGTGGGTGAAGAAGAAAAGGGTGGGAAAATAGGAGTCTGAGCAGAAAAAACAAGGGCCAGAGAACACCTCTGTACATTTGAAGAAATGCAATTATTTCAGATTGGTTGGAGTGTCCTGGAAAGAGATGAAGCTTTTTTTGTGTCTTCTGTTTCATTAAAAAAAAAAAAAAAGCTTTTTCTTTTCTTTTTTTTAAAGAAATGCAGTGCCAAAGCACTAGTGGTTTAGCCATACAGCAAAATAGATCCTCTGTTGCAGTTGGTATCAAGTGCTCCTGGGCTAGCTATGGCTCTTAGGAGCTGAGCTTTAAGGCCTGGCCTTGGCCTCCTAACCTAGATATTTCTTAAGTGCAGAGACAGTGTCTGATTCACTCTGCTCTGTTCTTGGCCCTGATACAGTGCCAGGTAGCAGTCAGAGCTCAGTAAAAATTCTGACTGGGATGAATAAGATGGTCACCCAGAAACTTGGGGGAGATATTAACCTTTGGCACAGCTTGGGACCCCTGAGGTGGGTCCTGGGTGTCATTGAGCAAAGAAGTTAACTCAGCTGCAGGCCTCCTCCGACAGATTTGCTAAGGGAAACCTACTCACTGAGCAGTGATGCCCTTGACACTGTCACCCAATTAATTCCTAAGTACTTCGAGTTAGGAAAGGCCTGCTGATTTGATTTCATCTGTCTTTTAAGATTGATCTATCATCATTCCCCATTCCAGCTGGACTTCCTCTCCTCTTCTTCCCTCCTCCATTACCGATGGTACAGGATCTAATTACCTCATCACCCCTTAATTTATTTATGAAAACGCTGAGGTTAAAGAAAAGAAGAATGAAACTCCTGGGTCCTTTAGGGACCTTCTGGAAAAGCTTTCCTTTCCCCATTCCCTCCCTTACGCCTGATAAAACCTCTTTTTCTGTTTCTGGCAAGTTGGAATTGTTCTTACTTACAAATTTAAATAAATAAACTTCCCTCCCAGGGCTGAGTGGAGGCCAGCCCTGTGGGTTAAACCTAGCCTGCGGACTCCCAGTGGATCAATCAATCTATCAACAAGAATTCATTGATCCCACAGGAAGCCGCTTTCAAAAGCAGCACATAGCTCCTGAATATCCCGGCTTCCTCTTCACAAGACACTTGGGGAAGAGGATTCTTTTGAAATTTTAAATTTTATTATTACACAAGTAATACATAGATAACATTCATCTTTTAAGTAATTTAGAAGACACAGGTATGTAGAATAACAAGTGAAAAGTCTTTTTCCCTCTTTCCTTGCATTCCACCCCACTGTTGAGAGCCTGAGACTGTATGCTTTAATTCAGACCTTTAAACAATGCATTTTCATACGTGTACACCTATATAAACAACTCATTTTAAAAAATTTTTTATTTACTTATGATAGTCACACAGAGAGAGAGAGAAGCAGGCTCCATGCACCGGGAGCCTGACGTGGGATTCAATCCTGGGGACCCAGGATCGCGCCCTGGGCCAAAGGCAGGCGCCAAACCGCTGCGCCACCCAGGGATCCCTAAACAACTCATTTAAGAAATACATTAAGTGGGATCACAACGTAGGTGCATTTATTCTTTTGTAAGCAGTATGTCCTGACATCCTTCCAGTCAGACCACACAGATCTGCTTTAACGACTGCAATACTTTTTTTTTTTACAGCACACAGGTGCCATTTATTTATCCATTTCCCTACTGATGAGCCTTAACACAGCTTCAAATTTTTCAGTATTACAAGCTATGTTGCAAGCACTGGTTCTCGGGCAATTATCTAATCAATCACGCACTTACTGCAGGCTCACCATGTGCCACGCACTGTACTCAGGGCTGGGGATTAACAAAACAGACCCCTAAATATAGCTTTGAGTGACCGAAAGGGTGCATTTTCTTTTTTCAAGAGGGCCAGACAGGCTGAAGATCGGTCTCTCTTCAATCCAGGAGGCCGAGGAGTCCGCCGGGGGGTCTCCCCGGGTGTCAGAAGGGGGGGGCTCAGGACCCCTCGCTGCCGGCGGAGCCGAGTGGATCGCCTGAGAGCGCTTTCCGCTCCCGCCCCGCGCCCACGCCCCGGGTCGGAGGCTGCGGGTGCAGCTTGCAGTAACCAGAAACCGCTCCTCGCACACCACGAGCCGGGCGCCGGGCGCCGAGCAGTGCGTGGGCGCAGGTCCGGCGGGGCGGGGCCGAGCGGCGCGCGACCCTCCGCGCGCTCGGGGAGGTACAGACCCGGGCGGCCTCTCTGGCCCCCGCTCCCGCGGGCTCTATGACACCGCGCTGGCTCGCGGGACGGGGCGGGGTTGGCTGAGGGGGGAAGAGATCACTCCAAGCCGTACGTCTCGCGGTGAGCTGCGCCTTGAACTCTCTCGCGAGACGTAGGAAGTCCCGCGCTTGCGCGCTGCGGTAGCGCCTGCTGGCCTGGGCAGGTCCGCCGGCGTTTGTGTGAGGGGTGGTCATCTGTGCGGAGGCCGCTACGCTCCCCAGCGACCTCCCAGGGACTCGCCATCATGAGCAGCACCTTAGCGAAGATCGCGGAGATCGAAGCCGAGGTAATGGGCACAGCTGGCGCTTCACTCTCCCTCGGAGTGTTCTTTCTTAGGTAGCGTTGCTCTTGCCCGTACTTTGTTCAGCCGCGTCAGGACCGGGCCTGCGTTCTCCTACTCCCCTCAGCCGGGCGCCGAGCCCCCCGACTCCCCTCAGCCGGGGCCCGCGTTCCACACCCCTGCTGCTTGGTCAGTGCCCCGTTCTAGTGTTCGGCTCCTGTCCGAATATCGCTCTTCTCAGTCTTCTTTTCTGTGAGCAGCACAGCCCCCCCACCTCCTCCCTCCTCCAGCCCTGACCCGCTCTCGCACCCCAGTATCTTTCATCATCTCCCAGAACCCGTCCCCCTTTCCCCAATCTCTCTACTCGGTAGACCGCGTTTCCCAGAGTATTGCTCCTAGGAATGGATCTGGGATAACATCTGCGGTAGCCTGTTGATTCCACCTGAACCAGCTGTGCTTCTGTTGTCTGAAGCTCTCAGTTCTTTAAAATTTGGAGAGTGGTGACCTTGTCAGATGGAGCATACCACGTACAAGCGGTAGAGAAGGACTCCGCAGCCGAGTTTCACTCTGATTTGTGGATGTTAATTTCAGTGACCTTGGTTGGTCTGTCCCTTCTACTTTGGGCCTCAGTTGACCTCTTTGTAATGAGGGGAATGGGCTGGGTGATGAAGAGGGTGAATTTTGACTCCAACTCTGACTAAAATGGGTATATTGACCTCAGATAGGATCTAGAAAAAAAATCCTTCACAGTTGGGAGAGCATTCATTCTGGATATTTTACCCTGTAAGAACTGCTTCTGATTTATAACTGTGATTCCTCCCTTGCAGATGGCTCGGACTCAAAAGAACAAGGCCACAGCACACCACCTAGGGCTGCTTAAGGCTCGCCTTGCTAAGCTTCGTAGAGAACTCATTACCCCAAAAGGTGGTGGTGGTGGTGGGCCAGGAGAAGGTTTGTGTTTTTCTTCAATGTTGGTGTGTTTTTTTGATGTAATTTCTTTCAAAATAATACAGGTGTATGGTTTAAAAAGAACTTTAAGCTGTCATATAGAAAAGTGTAGATGTGTATTTTCTAATCCTAAATTCTTGAGTGTGTTTAATTCTGCTGGTTTCAAAGGCCAATGAATGTTGTCTAAGGGATGAACTAGGGTTTTATACTGTATTTTTTTTTTTTAAGTTTATGTTTTTTACACACAACGTGGATCACGAACTCAAGATCCTGAGATTGAGATTTACGTGCTCCTCCAACTGAGCCAGCCAGGCACCCTTGTGTATATCCCATGGTGATCCAAAATAGGTTTTCGTTGGTTTACAGGAATACATAAATACTGTATTCCTAGAGGAGGGCCACGAATTTGGCTTTGACGTTGTTTGAGGCCATTATTTAAAAAAACAAAAACAAAACAAAAACCCGGTCAGTCACACAGTTTTTTTTTTTGTTTTTTTTTTTAAAAGATTTTTAAATTTATTTATTCACGAGAGGCAGAGATATAGAGAAGTAGGCCCCCTGCAAGGATCCCAATGCGGGACTCGATCCCAGACTCTGAGACCAGGGCCTGAACCGAAAGCAGGCGCTCCACTGCTGAGCCACCTAGACATCCCTCCCACAGAGTTTGTAAGACAAAAAAGAAACCCATTTTTCTCTTATTTAATCTTTTAAAAGCTTTTATTTTTTACTTAAATTTGTTTTTAATTCTAGCATTGATTTAACATAGTGTTGTATTACTTACAGGTATACAGTATAGTGCACAATATAGTGATTCAACACTTTCACTTTTTTTTTTTTTTTAAAGATTTTATTTATTTGAGAAAGCGCGAGTAGGGAGGGCCAGAGGGAGAGGGAGAAGCAGACTCCTCACTGAATGCAGAGTAGGGTTCAATCCTGGGACTGCAGGATCATGACCTGAACTGAAGGCAGACACTCAATTGCCTGAGCCACTCAGGCACCCAGTGATTCAAGGATTCTATACATTACCCAATGCTCATCACAAGTGCTCTTAATCTCCTTCACCAGTTCACCTGTCTCCCCACTCACCTCTCTTCTAGTGACCATCTGTTTGTTCTCTATGTTTAAGAGTCTGATTTTTTTTTTCTCTTTTTGCTTTTGTTTCTTATATTCCAATTAGGAAGAAACTCATTTTTAAAATATTTATTTGAGAGAGTGTGTACACATACAAAAAAAAGGGGGGTTAGGGACAAGGACAAGCACAGAGGCTGATATTGAGCTCAGACTCTTAACCCTAAGATCATGAGCTGAGCCAAAATAAAGTCACCTGGCAGCTTAACTGACTGAGCCACCCAGGTGGACCACCCATTTTTTTAGATCAGTTATTATATAATCTTTGAGTCTTAAATTCTGTGCGTACTGGAAAGGTGTATGACAGTGTAAGTAGAGGAAGAAAGTTTCTAAATAAATATTCCGGGATCCCTGGGTGGCGCAGCGGTTTGGCACCTGCCTTTGGCCCAGGGCGCGATCCTGAAGACCCGGGATCGAATCCCACGTCGGGCTCCTGGTGCATGGATCCTGCTTCTCCCTCTGCCTGTGTCTCTGCCCCTCTCTCTCTCTCTCTGTGTGACTATCATAAATAAAAATTAAAAAAAAAAATTCCATTGAACAATGTTAATTGCTATTTTGTGTACTTAACCTCTGTAGAGGTAACCTGTAGAAAGTTTGAGAAATATATCCTAGATGGGTAGACTACCAGAATGTGAAAGGAATTTCATGAATCTCAACACTTCAAGAGATAACTTTCCTCTTCTTTTTGATATTTATTGATGTTTTAGGTTTTGATGTGGCCAAGACAGGTGATGCTCGAATTGGGTTTGTGGGTTTTCCATCAGTGGGGAAGTCAACACTGCTTAGTAACCTGGCAGGGGTATATTCTGAGGTGGCAGCCTATGAGTTCACTACTCTGACCACTGTGCCCGGTGTCATCAGATACAAAGGTGCCAAGATCCAGGTGAGTCAGGCCTGCAGGCCACAGAAGGGAAGAAATCCATTGTTTTATTCATTTAAAAAGCACTTATTGGAAGCGTTCTGTATGCCAGGCCTGATCTTTGATCTGTGAGGCCCCTCCTGCCTAGCAAGGGAGATAGAGCAGTATATAAAGACAATAATACAATGGGATAGTGCTTGTTAAAACACAGAGAAAGAAGGGACCGCTTTTTCACCTAAGGATATTGGGGAAACGTCTGGTAACACTAGAAAAGCTTCATGTAGAAAATGGCAGTGCAGATGGGTCTTGAAGTTCAAGTAGAATTTCATCAGCTAGAGAAGGTAATAGGCAGTTTCAGGTAGCCATAGTGGTAAATAGCTTGCTGTGGTGCACGCTGTAGTGTAGATAGGAGTGATAGAAACCGAATCAAGAAGAGTAGGTTGGAGCTGAATTATGAAGGGCCTTGTGTGCCTGGTAAGGAAGTTGAATTTTATCTTCTATGTAGCCAGGAACTGTCAGAACCTTTTTATTTTTACTTATTTATTTTTCATCAGAACCTTTTTAATAACGTGGTAAGATCCTTTTTATCTTTCATTTTTTTACTTTTTGATAAGTTCCTTTTTATTTTATTTTACTTTTTAAAAGATTTTATTTATTTATTCATGAGAGACACACAGAGAGAGAGGCACAGATACAGGCCGAGGGAGAAGCAGGCTCCATGCAGGAAGCCTGATGCAGGACTCGATCCCAGGTCTCCAGGATCGCACCCTGGGCCGAAGGCGGCGCTAAACTGCTGAGCCACCCAGGCTGCCCGATAAGTTCCTTTTTAGAAGATAATTCTTGTCTGTGAGGCCTAATGAAATTGGTGTTTAGAGAAGTTGTTCGTAGATAGGTAGTGGGTTTAGGGCTCCCAAGTGAAGAGTCCCTTTGGGTATGAAAGAAGGTGTATGCAAGCTTTAATAGGTCATACTCTTGTTGGCTGCACAGCTAAGAAAGCAAGATTCTGAGTTCCATGGCATTTGAACTTAGGCTGGAAGTTCCCAGACCTTCTCGTTTCAAATCACCCTAGTGTCTCAGGAATTATTTCCTAACACCTCTTCTTGTCCTGGTAATTTTTTTATTAGGCCAAAAGAAATACTGAATGATTCCATCATTAGGTCCAAACAACTTAAATATTTATGTCCTTACAACCATAGTTATTTACCAATGGGATGTGTGCACTGTTGGAAACCATATCAGTTCTCAAACCTTGGAATCAGATTGGAAACCACTACGTATGTCACATTGGTTTTTGTGTGGCGCTTTTTATTATAGCAACTGGTAAAAAATCTAACTTCCCAGACATTTGGATATGACATAATTGAAAGCAATGTAATAGGATGTAATGTTGAAATTGTGAGCTAGGGCAGCCCGGGTGGCTCAGTGGTTTAGCACCGCCTTCAGCCCAGGGCATGATCCTGGAGACCGGGGATCGAGTCCCACATCGGGCTCCCTGCATGGAGCCTGCTTCTCCCTCTGCCTGTGTCTCTGCCTCTCTCTCTCTCTGTGTGTCTCTCATGAATGAATAAATAAATAAAATCTTTAAAAAAAAATTGTGAGCTGTGTGGAGCTAGTAGTTCTTTCATTGTCTGACATCTATCAAGAATTGCTGTTTCTTTTCTTTTCTTTTCTTTTCTTTTCTTTTCTTTTCTTTTCTTTTCTTTTTTCTTTTCTTTTCTTTTCTTTTTTTTTAAAGATTTTATTTATTCATGAGAGACACTGAGAGAAAGGCGGAGACATAGGCCATGAGAGAAGCAGGCTCCCTGCGGGGAACCTGATGTGGGAGTCTATCCCAGGACCCTGGGATCAGGACCTGAGGCAAAGGCAGACACGCAACCACTGAGCCACCCAGGTGCCCCAAGAATATCTGTTTCTCTTGAAAATTTAGGATATCTCATGGCACCCTTAAGTTCTCTGTGGTGCCCAGAGTACCTTGGCTTGTTCTTTGAGAACTATTAGTGTAAGCATCTGTTTTCCCTCTTGCCGAACTACACAGAGTTGTGAGGTGCATTCATGCTTTTTCATTAATCTGAAGTAGGAAAGGACCAGTGTCCTGGTGGTATTTTCAGTGTTTGTTTTTTTTCCTGCCTATGCAGAGACTGTTGGGGCATGGGCCTTTCAGGTACTCCTGTGTCCAAAATGTATATAACTAGAGTGAGGATGCTTAGGCATATATATCTGGACCACTGCTTGATGCCGTCTGGTTTTAGCGTCTTGGTGATAATCACAGTTTTGGCAGCTCCGAGAATAACTTCTTTCCTGATGAGATGCTGTTGATACCTCTTTCAGGGCTTTGAAGTATATCAGAATGGGAGCTACTTAACCCTCTCTTTTCTTGTCTTTCTCCTAAAGCATTCATTTCAGTGTCTCCTGACCTTTTAGGGGTTCCCCCCCCTTTTTTGCATGATGCTTTCTTTTCTGCCTCTGCACTCTTTCCTCCCCTTCTGACTTTCTCCAGAAACTAAGTTAAGGTGTACATAGCAGGGTGAAGATGACCACTCTTGAATGTTCTTTAAATAGCTGTTTTGTGGCAGAGCACTCATCTGTGAAATGGAGGGAGAGGTATACAAAATTAGAACCATTTAGTAAGAATTAATATGGAGGGAGATTTCTGGTTTTTTGTTATGAAGGATGTGCCTAAAAATGGAACGGTACCTCTTGAGGTAATGAATTACTGTGTCTGGAAGTGTTTAAGTAGTGACTGAATCACCACGTATTGGGGATGTTCTAAAGAAAACTGATTTTTCACACAAGTAGAGATTAGCCTGCAAGGTGGATATTCAGCTTCAAAAATATTTATGGGGCTTATTTTCACCTTGCTTGAGTCCCTAGGATTTGTGTTTTCCTATATAAATAATTGCACATTTAACTTAACTGCTTTAATCTCTAAAGGCATTTAGTTTGAGTTAGTTTAACATTGAATTCTTAAAATCTACAGTTTCACGATTTAAAGAAATATTTATCTTTTGGATCTAATATGACATTTAGATGCATAAAGCACGGGTTATTTTATTGAATGAAATTTAGTTGCCATGTCTACAGCTATAGCACCCTGAATGTGCCTGACACTCTCTGGAATTTAGTTGCTATGTTTAAATAGTTCCATGTAACGTTAAAAAATCTTTCCCTGTCAAGAAAAGCTAAATTTAGGTTGTTTTTACTTTTGTAGAGGCTTCAATAAATTTTCCCGTTTTCAGTTGCAGTAGTTAGAAAACCTGTGCTGTTTTTTCTTACACTAGGAGAAATATGGTCTTTTATAGCCATGTTCTAGGTTTAAGAGTTTTAGATTATCCAGATGGATTTTCCTTTTTGAGTTCTTGATAACATTAACGAGGCTTAACATACACTAAAGCCTTTTGCTGATGATATATATATATATATTTTTTTTTTTTTTCTCAGCAGTTTTATATATATAGCAGATACATGTGTAGCAGAATGGAATTTACTAAGTGTTAGAAATAGATTCTAGAATCTTTGGGAGAGTTGAAGAGCTATTAGACTCTAGACTTAATTTCTAGGAACAACTGATGATGAACTTTTTGTTTTTTCAGACATCTTTATTGAGGTATAATTCACATACAATAAACTGCAGATAAAGTATACAGTTTGGTAAGTTTTGACATAGCTATATACTGGTGAAAACATCATCATAATTAAGATCATGAACACACCATCCCCAAAAGTTTCTTCATGCCCCTTCCCTCCTGGTTTCCTTCATCTCCAAGCAATTACTTATTTATGTTTTATTACTAAGATTAGTTTATATGTTGAATTTTACATAAATGAGACCATGTGTAAATATAAATGTATTCGCTTTTGGTTGGCTTTTTCTTTTTCTTTCTTTCTTTTTTTTTTTTTTAAAGATTTTATTTATTCATGAGAGAGACAGAGAGACAGAGGCAGAGACACAGGCAGAGGGAGAAGCAGACTCCATGCAGGAGCCGTGAACATCCTACATGATCACAGAGGTAGTATCAGGAATAGATTAAGATTGAGGCAGTCATCACTAAACTACAGACCTTATTCAGATATATATATATATGTATTTTTTTAAGATTTATTTATTTATTCAGAGAGAGTGAGAGAGAGACAGAGATACAGGCAGAGGGAGAAGCAGGCTCCATGCAGGAAGCCCGACGTGGGATTCGATCCCGGGTCTCCAGGATCACACCCTGGGCTGCAGGTGGCACTAAACCGCTGCGCCACCGGGGCTGCTCCCTTATTCAGATATTACCAATTTTCCCACCAATGTCCTTTTCCAAGATTTTATCTGGGATCATCCCACGTTGCATTTGTTCTTTTTCTTTATTCTCTTGCCATCTGTAATAGATACTCAGTCTTATCCTTTAAGACTTTGATGCTTAGAGTATTGATTAATTGTTTTGTAGAATATCCCTCAGTTTGGGTTTGTCAGATGTTTTCTCACAATTAGACTGAGGTATTATGTATTTTTGTCAAGAAGACACGAAATGATGCTGTATCCTCAGTGTATCTTAGAGAATTCATGACGTTGTATGTCTTAATTGGTGATGTTGACCTTCATTGGTTGGTTAGGGTGGTATCAGCAGGATTTCTCTACTGTAAAGCTACTATCTTTCTTTTTTTTAAATTTTCATCTTTCTTTTCGTAGTTAAATACCTTGGGGAGGTACTTTGAGAAGATATAAATCCTATCTCTCAAACTTGCCCACTCATTTTAGCATTCATCTGTGGATCCTATCTGCAGCAGTTATTTTGCTTCTTGACAAATGGTGATTCTTTTTCTCTTTCTTACTACATGTTACTACATGTTATTAATTTACCTATTTATTCGATAATATGTACCAGTGTGGGTTTGTGGATACTTATTTTATGGGTTATAATCCAGTATTGCCATTATTTTATTGTTTTGTTCCAGCTTTGACAATTAGGAATTCCTTCAGGTTGGTTCCCATGTTCTTTCCATAAGCCCCCATCTTTGTGAGTGTTTTCTTATTTGTTGGCATGACATGATGTTCCATGCTAATCTTAGGTTTTTCCCTACTCTGGCCCTGAGGTCAACCACTTCTAAAGGAGCTCTAAGTTGTTTTTTTTTAAAGATTTTATTTATTCATGAGAGACCGAGAGAGAGAGAGAGAGAGGCAGAGGGAGAAGCAGGTTTCCTACAGGGAGCCCGACGTGGGACTTGATCCCGGGTCTCCAGGATCACTCCCTGGGCAGAAGGCAGGTGCTAAACTGCTGAGCTACCCAGGGATCCCCCTCCAATTTCTTTTATTAGAAAATAGTGATTAGAAATCAAGATCTGGTGTGTTCATTACTTTCCATGTATGCATTATGTGTAAATCAGTGTAACTAACGTTTCCAAGACAGGACTGATGTATTCAACATAAATTATAAAAGGGTAGCTCAGTTTGGTGTATTAGTCTTAGAGGATATAACATTATTATGTAGTGAAGAAGAGGGAGGAACTTTGAGTAGGCTTTTGAAAGGAAAAGTTGACTAAGTGCCTCCTGAATTAGTTCTTTTTCATTGTGTTTATTTATTTAATTATTTTTAAAATTTATTCATTGTAAGTAATCTCTACACCTGATGTGGGGCCCAGACTCAAGACTCAGAGATTGAGAACCAGCCAGGTACCCTCATTGTGGTTTATTTAGTGGGAAGTATGTTTGTATAATGTCAGATAGACTTAAAGCTAAGACTAATTAGAAAGGTTTTCTTTATTCATGAAAGACACAGAGGCAGAGACACAGGCAGAGGGAGAAGCAGGCTCCCTGCAAGAAGCCTGATGTGGAAATTGATCCTGGATCCTGGGATCACGCTCTGAGCTGAAGGCAAATGCTCAACAGCTGAGCCACCCAGGCATCCCAAGCTAAGGCTAATTTTATTTTATTTTATTAATTTTTAAAAAATATTTTACTTATTTATTCATGAGAGAGACAGAGAGAGAGAGAGAGAGAGAGGCAGAGACAAGGCAGAGAGAGGAGCAGGCTCCATGCAGGGAGCCTGACGTGGGACTCGTCCCGGAACTCCAGGATTACACCCTGGGCTGAAGGCAGATGCTCTACTGCTGAGCCACCCAGGCATCCCTAAGGCTAATTTTAAATGATGTTTTGATAAGCTGCCACTCTGTTCCTGGTTCATTCATGTGGATAATTCAAGATTGGCCATATAGTGGACCCTTGGTATTTTCAGATTTTATATATGTTCTCAATTGTTGTCAGTCGCCTCTAATAGTTTGTAATTTTGCTGAGATGTGCATTTGAATTGTGTGCTATGAAGTTGGTTTTTATGTTCACATTGTTATGTACATACACTATGACTTCTATGAAGTTTTCTGTGAAGTTTTACCTTTACTGCATTATCTGGGCAATTAAGCAGTCATTTTTCAACTGAGGACACACATCAGAGTCAGCCATGGAGCCTTGTGAAGTACAGATCAATATATGAACCCTACTTTGTCCTTTTAAGTTAGAATTTGTAGGGATGGATGAATTGTTAATGGTTTTACAGGTGATTATTATATGCTCACCTGGAATGGCTGCAGAAACTTTTGTGAATTGAGGGATTTGGAGGGTTTGCAAAAGCTCTTAATGTGTATTTTGTGACTATCAAGATCCATTACCTACATTAAGGAATTGGTATGGAGGCTCAACCTGAAAAAAATAAAAGGGACTATTAGAAGGTAGGTATGTATGTGTATTTATTTAGAATAGTGGAGAGGAGCAACAAATAGTGGTGAGGGAGAGCAACAATCTTAAGTAGGCTCCACGTTGAGTGTGGAACCCAGCATGGGGCCCAATCTCACAATCCTGAGATAATGACCCGAGCCAAAATCAAGAATTGGACACCTAACTGACTGAACCGCGCAGGCACCCCTAGAAGAGATTAATGCAGAATAATGGGTTTGGCCCTCAGAATGTGAGTTATAATCTTACTTGATTTATTAGGACTGTGATTTTGGGCAAATCAGTTAACCTCTGTGAACCTCAGCTGATATCTCAGAGTTGTTAGGTATTTTAAACTAGGTAAAATATAAAAAGGTATATAAAAAACCTAACATTGAAATACATAGTAAAAGTAATATTCAAGTTATCAGGATGTTGGATTTGGATCTTATATACTTTGGATACTTGAAAAATCATTCTGTTTCACCTGTTCAGATTTGTGGCTTCTTTTTTCCTTCTCTCCTTACCCTGTCCTTAATTTTGCAGCTCCTGGATCTTCCAGGTATCATTGAGGGTGCCAAGGATGGGAAAGGTAGAGGCCGTCAAGTCATTGCAGGTGAGTTGTCCAAGGCTACCAGCCTGGGATATTATCCCTTTATTGAGTACTATTTCTTTAGTTGGAGACTAAAGACCCTGGACTTAGACCTTGGACTTAGAGATTTTATCACAGTGAAGGGCATAGTTTTACTTGACTTCTTACTGGAATAGAATGTCAGAACTTGAAGGGACCTCAGAAAATAACAGTCCAGATCTCCATTTGAGGAGAAACACTAAGAAAAGGAGAAGTGAAGTGCTTTAGTCCATTGTCGCACTGGTTGTGGTTATTTAAAGTAAAATATTATAAAAGGCTAATCATAAATTGGCAACAGTCCACTACTCTACCTTTCCTCACTTCCACTGTCATTCCCCATTGGCAACTATTATTAACTTTTCAGCTGTTCCTTTTGTTATTTACCTTCAGATTTTCAAATATTGTGCTTATATTGCTATCTCACGATTAATTTTAGATGTCATCTATTGGTTTCATGTTATGGTGGAGAATTAGCTCTCTTATACTCTATACCTTTTTACCCATTTTTTTTTTTTAATTTCATTTTAAGTAATCTCTACACCCAACATGAGGCTCTCACTTAAAATCCCTAGATAAGAGTCACATGCTCCACTGAGCCAACTAGGTGCTACCCACCCCCCTGTTCCTTTCTTTCAAACAAATTATATCAAAATTTTTAGTTAACTTATCAGTTACAGTTTACATTATTATGTATCAAATATGTAACTTTTGTTCAGTGCTAAGATAGGTGGAATATTATGACTTGGTTTCTTTTCTCTTAAAATCTGTTTTTGAAATTTGTTTTTCATGTAGTGGTTTCTTTTTTTTTTTTTTTTACTGTATGTGTTTGCTAATATTTTTCAAATGTTCTTTTTTTTTTTTTTTTAAGATTTTATTTATTTAGGGATCCCTGGGTGGCACAGCGGTTTGGCGCCTGCCTTTGGCCCGGGGCGCGATCCTGGAGACCCGGGATCGAGTCCCACGTCGGGCTCCCTGCATGGAGCCTGCTTCTCCCTCTGCCTGTGTCTCTGCCTCTCTGTCTCTCTCTGTGTGGCTATCATGAATAAATAAATAAAATCTTAAAAAAAAAAAAAGATTTTATTTATTTATTAATGAGAGACACACAGAGAGGCAGAGACACAGGCAGAGGGAGAAGCAGGTTCCGTGTGGGGAACCCGATATGGGACTCGATCCCGGGACCCCAGGATCATGCCCTGGGTCAAAGACAGGCACTAAACTGCTGAGCTACCCAAGGATCCCTGTATTTTTCAAATGTTCTAAGAGATCAAATGCCCATCAGTCAGTGTTTTTCTAGATAGTTAAATAATAGCTTCAAATACAATCTTACTGATTTCATTCTTTCCCCACAACCCTGGCAGTATCCTCCTGTGCCCTCTTTTCTTGCTTTATTTTATATTTTTTAAAGATTTTATTTATTCACAAGAGACAGAGAGAGAGAGAGGCAGAGACACAGGCAGAGGGAGGAGTAGGCTCCATGCAGGGAGCCTGATGTAAGATTCAATCCTGGATCCCCAGGATCACGCCCTGGGCTGAAGGTAGCACTGAACCACTGAGCCACCCGGGCTGCCCTCTTTTCTTGCTTTAATCTGGATTGGTTGCTTTCTAGATGAGCACTGTCCAATAGAAAAAATGGTCTGAATCTGTGCTCTCCAGTATGGTAGCCCATAGACATGTGTAGTTATTGAGTGCTTTAAATGTGCCTAGGGCAATTGAGGAAGTGAATTTCAAATTTTATTTCATTTTAATTAGTTAATATTTTTAAAAATGTAAACTAACCTATGTTGACAGAAAGCAGATCAGTGGATGAATTGGAATCAAGGGGAAGATTGATTTCAGAGGTGATGGAAATGTTCTGCATATTGCTTGTCTGTGGTATTTATACAGATATATAATATATGTTTTTTTTTTAAGATTGTATTTATTTATTCATGAGAGACACAGAGAGAGAGAGAGGCAGAGACACAAGCAGACTCCATGCAGGGAGCCCGACATGGGACTCGATCCTGGGGATCCAGGATCAGGCCCTGGGCCGAAGGCGGCACTAAACTGCGGAGCCACCCGGGCTGCCCTATGTTTGTCATTAAACTGTATTTAACACGGACACTATTTGTTTTTTGTAAATTACACTGATAAGATATATTTGTATATATACGTGATAATGCTGACAGTAAAGTTGACGAAAAATATGCCAAACAGATAGTCTTACGTTTTTAGAATTTTTATTATTTTAAATCTGACTTTTTCAGGGATTTAAGTTATTGCCTGGTTTTTGCCCTCATTCTGACTTGTTTTTCTGCTAGTCTATCTAGAAGTTAACATATCTTCTAGTTACACCAGTGGAAAACAAGGCACACGTTGTATATTGACTTCTGGCATAGAATTTGGTAACCTTAACTTGATGTGTGTCTACACACACATTTTTTTTTATTAAAAAAATCCTTTGTCTTAATGGAATTCGACTGCCTCCCTCTCCCCAGCTTTTGAGTATTTGGCTTAGTAAAATCTGTATTGAGCTGTGCTTTGTATAAATTATTTTTTCCATTCTTCAGTGGCCCGAACATGTAACTTGATCCTTATTGTTCTGGATGTCCTGAAACCCTTGGGACATAAAAAGATAATTGAAAATGAGCTGGAAGGCTTTGGCATTCGTTTGAACAGCAAACCCCCCAACATTGGCTTTAAGAAGAAGGATAAAGGAGGCATTAATCTCACGGCCACTGTAAGTGGAGGGGATATGGGCCAGGCTTCTGAAGGTACTGGGGTAGAGAGTAGATTGAGGTATAGGGATGTTGAACTTTGGAAATCACCTGGCTTCTGCCAGCACTAACTGAGGTAACGAAATGACCTTGTAGTGACTGACAGAGTAGGAAAAGAATTAATCTCAGCCTTAATTTCATTTCTTCTTTTGGGTTATTTGATGTGGTATGGGACCAGCCTTCATGAAGTAGATGGCTGCTAATATCTTGTGTTTTCATTTATTTAACATAACACAGATTTATAGAGTGCCTATCATGTGCCAAGCATTCTTTTAGGCTCTTGTTTAGTAAGGGAGTAGGTTAGAAGAGAGAGCAAAATAGACAAAAGTCTCTGTCCATACATTCTATGTGGAAAAGTAGTGAACAAAACTAATGAGTTAATACAATATATTAGATGATAAATCTAAGGACAAAAACAGGGAAAAGAGTGTTGGTGGGAGAGTTGATTAGAGAAGTCTTCACTGAGGTGACATGAGGGAGTGAACAAAAGGACTGTCTTGGGGAAGAACATTCCATGTAGAGGAAACATCCAAGTGTAAAGCCCTGAGAGGTACAGCATGCTTTTGCATGTTTGGGGAATAGCATAGTGAGCAAGTAGGAGAGTGGTAAGAGATGAAGTCATAGCATAGGACCATACATGCTTTTACTTTGCAAAAAATGGATAACTCTTGGTTGGGTTCCAATTTATGGAGTGAGCAGGATTTGATTTAGGTTTTGGTGGAATCAGTCTAGTTTGTTGAGATGAGAAAAGATTGAATTGGGTTAAGAACAGAAGAAACCAAAGCAGAGAAGCCATTTAAGAGGTTATTAAAAAAAAAAAAAGGGGGGGGGGGTTATTTCAGCAATCCAGTCAGGAAGTGATAGTTTTCAGAGCAGAGTTGTAACAATGGGGGAGATAAATGGTTGATTTATCAAAAGATTTTGAGAGTAGCTGGGTAGGAATTACTTGTGGATTGGATATGAGTTGTGAGAGAGATGACTATAAGTTTTTTTTTCCTGAGCTAGAAAAATAGACTCCCATTACTAAAATGGTAAGACTTTGAGTAGGATGGGGCTGGAGAGGAGGGGAAGATTAGGATGTTCAGTTTGAGATGCTAGTCAGACACCCAGTAGGTATATGAGGAATTATCTAGGCTTGGAGAGGTATACATTTGGTGTTTAGTAACTCTGGAGCCATGAGCTTATCTGAGATAACTAGGAAATGAGTATAAATAGAAAGTAGGTTCAAGGATTTCGCTTTATGTTCCCTTCAGTGATTAGAGGTTGGGAGATGGGAAGAATCAGCAAATAAGACTTTTTAGACAAAGAAGAAAGAAAATCAGGAAAACCAGTTTCTTTACTTAGTTTCCAAGATTGGAGGAGTGATCAACTCTGTCCAGTGCTGCTTGCTTCTAAGTCATATAATTGAAGATTGAGAATTTCCTGTAACATTTAACATTCTAGAAATCCAGATGATATGACTAGCACAGAGTTAAACTGTCCTGCTGAGGAGATCTTTCTCATTATCCTTTCATAATGTTTAAATTTGAACATTTAATGTTTAATATTTCTGTATTTATTTGCTAAGGCTGCCATAGTAAAGTACTATAGATTGGGTGGCTTAAACAATAGATACTTTTTTTTTTTTTAAAGATTTTATTTATTTATTCATGAGAGACAGAGAGAGAGAGAGAGAGAGGCAGAGACACAGGCAGAGGGAGAAGCAGGCTCCGTGCAGGGATCCTGATGAAGGACTTGATCTCGGAACTCCAGGATCATGCCCCGCGCTGAAGGCAGGCGCTAAACTGCTGAGCCATCCAGGGATCCCCTACTTATTTTATTTTAATTCTGGAGGCACTAGATGTCTGAGATCAAGATATGAGCAGGATTGGTTTCTTTGAGTTCTCTACTTGGTTTGTAGATAGCTATCATCTTCCTGTGCCTTCACATGGTTTTCCCCTCTGTGGGTCTATATCCTAGTCTCCCTTTCTTGTATGGACATTAGTGCCACTTGAATTAGGGCTTATCCATATGACTGATTTCATTTTAACGTAGTTACTTCTTTAAAGACTCTATCTTTAACCCTCACAGTCACATTCTGAGATACCTGGGATTTAGGAGGTCAGCATATGAATTTGGGTAGGAGTGATTCAGTCCCTAGCATCTTCATTCGAGTTTGGAAAGATTAATAGTTTTGAAGTATTTTCTAATAAAAGTCAATTACTCTCATCCAGAATAACAGACTTTAGAAATGAATTTTTATATCTTAGGATTATCCAGGTATAATGATAAATACTCCTGGGAGATTTTTTTGCTCTGTGACCAGTTACTGTCTTCTCTGCACATTCAGTGCCCTCAGAGTGAGCTGGATGCTGAGACTGTGAAGAGCATTCTGGCTGAATACAAAATTCACAATGCTGATGTGACGCTGCGTAGTGATGCCACAGCAGACGACCTCATCGATGTGGTGGAAGGAAACAGGTACTGACCAAGTGTATGATCTGGTGTCTGAATTTGAATTTGAAGCCTTATAGTGGAAACAACATTGGATTATGAATCTGTAAGACATTGATTCTAACTCTAGGTCTGCTACTATCTCATAATAGTGGGCCTTGGTTTTGTTAGCTGTAAATTGGAGGGTTGGTTTTAATTTCTGGCATCCTTCTTTGCTCTGAAATTTGATTACGATGGTCGAATTCCTCTTTTCTTTTCTTTTCTTTTCTTTTCTTTTTTTTCTCTTTTTTCCTTTCCTTTTTCCTTTTTCCTTTTTCCTTTTCCTTTTTCCTTTTCCTTTTTCCTTTTTCTTTTCCTTTCCTTCCCTTTCCCCTTCCCTTTCCCCTTCCCTTTCCCCTTCCCCTTTCCCCTTCCCTTTCCTTCCCTTTCCTTTTTCCTTCCCTTTCCCTTTCCTTTCATCTATTCATGGGAGACACAGAGAAGGAGAAGCAGGCTCCAGGCAGGGAGCCCCATGTGGGACTCGATCCCAGGACTCCAGGATCACACCCTGGGCCAAAGGCAGACGCCCAACCACTGAGCCACCCAGGCATCCCTAAATTACCCATTTCTTTTTTTTTTTAAAGATTTTATTTATTTATTCATAGAGACACAGAGAGAGAGAGGCAGAGATACAGGCAGAGGGAGAAGCAGGCTCCACGCGGAGAGCCCGACGTGGGACTCGATCTAGGGTCTCCAGGATCACGCCCTGGGCTGCAGGCGGCGCTAAACCGCTGCGCCACCGGGGCTACCCAAATTCCCCATTTCTATTACTTTTTGTGAATTAGTCTGTCCCCTACCTAAGCTGTGTCATAAGATGGTGAAGAGAGTAGTTCTCAATCTGCTCTCCCAGAATCCATCTGAGAAATTCTATAGGGTACCTATAGAATTCAGAGCATGCTTGGCTGTATATGTTCTAAGGGTAACCTAAAGATATAAACCTAAAGATAGCCAAAGGCAGCTAAAGTACCATGAAAAACTAGTATTAGTATTTTAAATTAAATAATAATTTAAGCCACTATTAAAGTTTTTCCTGGCATTTGAGCATAATATTTTTTTTAAAAGCTTATTTATTTATTTATGAGACACACAGACTGAGAGAGAGAGGCAGAGACATAGGCAGAGGGAGAAGCAGCCTCCTGGCAGGGAGTCTGATGTGGGACTCCATCCTGGATCCTGGGATCACGACCTGAGCCGAAGGCAGGCGCCCAACCGCTGAGCCACCCAGGTGTCCCATGAGCATATTTTTTAATTGCTTTCCTGTTTATTGGATGCATTTATTCGATTCTCATTTGAAAACAAAAGCCAATTCTTTGAGTTAGGCATTGTATAAGTGAGGCAATTGAAGCCTGAAAAGTTGTGACTTGCTATAAATTAATAGTAACCTCAGCTGCCGTATTGATATGGACATTAGGATTGTGACATTGTTAGATGTTACATTTTTTATTTTAAAAATTGAATATATTATTAAAAATACATTTACAATTCATAAAACAACTTTGTGGGAAATTGACTCTGAGACTTGCCCAAGGGATTTAGATCTAGGAAGTAACAGAGCTGGGAGTAGGTTTTTGTGTGATTCCAAAACTTGTGTTCTTATGATGCATCTCAATAATTACCTGCATGGCTCAGACAGGGTTTGAGTTTTGTTACATCTCAACTCATAGTTCACTTTTTGGACATTGTACTTTATTTTGGTAGGAAGCCTTTTGGGGGCAGGGTTGAGGGGTTGATCTGCTTTTTATGATGCTTTTTATGAGTCTCTGATTTGGCGTTCTGGGCTTGGAGATGCTCATAATCGCACTGACAGTCTTTTCAACAGCTCCAGACTAATGTCCTATTTTTCTTCTATTTCTGTAGAGTTTATATCCCTTGTATCTATGTGTTGAATAAGATTGATCAGATCTCCATTGAGGAATTGGATATCATCTATAAGGTGCCTCACTGTGTACCCATTTCTGCCCATCACCGCTGGAATTTTGATGACCTATTGGAAAAGATCTGGGACTATCTGAAACTAGTGAGGATGTAAGTCTTCGTGGAAAGGTCATATGGTTGTAGGAATTAAAACAAAGTGTCCTAAAATGATACTATCTGGAGCTCATTAACACAGTTTGTCTCATTTTGGAGATATAAATAAATAAATATCTGCTAGGCCATATTGAGGGCCTTCTTCCTTAATTGGAGGTTATCTGTGTCTGATCTTCTCAGGGGTGATGGAGGGTTGATTTGCATTCAGTACATTAAGCATTCCAAGAAGTAGGAAACCTCTGCTCCCTCTTTGTTCTAGTTACACCAAACCCAAAGGCCAGTTGCCTGATTATACATCTCCAGTGGTGCTGCCTTATTCCAGGACTACAGTGGAGGATTTCTGCATGAAGATTCATAAAAATCTTATCAAAGAATTTAAATAGTAAGTATCATGGGCATGTAGTGCCTTCTCTTCCCTGTGGGCTACTGATTCCACAAACTAGCAATTCTTAGGGTAGCATTAAGAAAATGGCATCAGGGGGTTGCTAAAATGCTTGCCTGGCTAGAATTCTGCAGTGTCTTCCTATTTATTCATTCATTCATTTGAGACATGGGCAGAGGGAAAAGCAGGCTCCCTTTGGGGAGACTCAATCCCCGGCCTCCAGGATCATGACTAAGCCAAAGGTAGGTGCTCAACCCTGAGCCACTCAAGTGCCTCTTCAATCCTAAAACCATGCTAAATTGGAGCAAGAAGAGCTTTAGAAGCCTTGTCAGGTCAGGATGGCTGACAGTACACGGCTCTGATTTTCTCTTGTTAATTAGTTTCCCTCTTGGCAAACACAAACGTCAATTCTTCTTGCCAGCATCATACTGGCCTCCTGTGGGTGCTGAGACCCCCTGTGGACCTTAAGCATGGGTAAATGCCCCTAAATCTCCTACATATACTTTCATTGCTGTTACAGGCTGAAAGAAATTTATAACATCTTATTTTGAGCTAATTGAGCTAATTTTATTTCATTTTTTATTTTTATTTTTTATTTTTATTTAAAGCTTTTATTTATTCATGAGAGACAGAGAGAGAGAGAGGTAGAGACACAGCAGAGGGAGAAGCAGGCTCCATGCAGGGAGCCCCACGTGGGACTCTATCCCAGGTCTCTAGGATCACGCCCCGGACTGCAGGCAGCGCCAAACCACTGTGCCACCGGGGCTGCCCTATTTCATTTTTTAAAGATTTATTTGAGAGAGAAGTGTGCTTGTACACACATGGGTAGGGAGAGGGACAGAGAATCTCAAGCGGATTCCTTACCGAGCACAGAGCCTGACAGAGGGTTTGATCTCATGACCTTGAGACCATGACCTGAACCAAAAGCAAGAGTCAGATTCCCAACCAACTGAGCTACTTTAGGCACCCCTGAGCTAAGTTTAGATTTACAGAAAAGTTGAAAAAATAGTGCAAAGAATTTCTTTATATCCCTCACCACTCTTCTAACATTATCAGCTCACATAACTATAGTAATCAAGAACAATTTTTTGCCCATCAATTGATGAATGGATGGAGAAGATGATGTGTATATACATACAATAGAATATCAGCCATGAAAGAGAATAAAATCTTGTCATTTGCAATGACATGGATGGAGCTAGAGAGTATTATGCTAAGTGAAGTAAGTCAGAAAAAAAAACATATGATTTCACTTATATGTGGAATTTAAGAAACAAATGAGCACAAGGGGAAAAAGGAGAAAACAAGAAATAGACTCTTAATTATGGAGAAGGAACTGATGGTTGCCAGAGGGGAGATAGTTGGGATGGGTGGGATAGGTGATGGGGATTAAGGAGTGCCCTTGTGATGAGCACTGGGTGAAGCATGTTGAATCACTGTATTGTACGCTGGAACTAATACAACACTGAAGTAACTGGAAGTAAGATAAAAACTTAAAAAAAAAAATACTTGTTTCTGATCCTGAGAATACCGAGAGTGAAGACCTTTATTAAACTTCACATTCCTTTCATCGAAAATAACTTCTAAGTGCAGGTGCTAATTTCCACTATCCTCAGACTGTTAAGTTTTGGCATATACTTGAATCAGTGAAGGAGAGTCTTGTAAAGTTAAATATTTTCCTTTTTCAAACCTTAAAGGTTTCTTTTTTTTAAGATTTTATTTATTCATGAGACAGAGAGAGAGAGGCAGAGACACAGGCAGAGGGAGAAGCAGGCTCCATGCAGGGAGCCCGATGTGGGACTCGATCCTGGGTTTCCAGGATCACGCCCTGGGCTGAAGGCAGCACTAAACCGCTGAGCCACCAGGGCTGCCCACCTTAAAGGTTTCTGTATAGCTCTTGCCTTCCATGGTGGCAGAACACTGACGCCTCTAGAGTTGTAAGTTAATGAGGGAATTAAATGAGAAGGGAGGAAAATGTTTTGGAGAAGAGACATATCAAAGCAGTTAGAATTTTATTTGGTCACTGTTTTTGTTTTATTTTGTTTTTTTGTTTTTTTCCCCATTATGGAAGAAATAGCACTTTAACTATCTTAATAGAAAAACATGTAGCGGGCAGCCTGGGTGGCTCGGTGGTTCAGCGCTGCTTTCGGCCCAATGTGTGATCCTGGAGACCCAGGATCGAGTGCCACGTCGGGCTCCCTGCATGGAACCTGCTTCTCCCTCTGCCTGTGTTTCTGCTTCTCTCTCTCTCTCTCTCTCTCTCTCTCTCTCTGTCTCTCATGAATAAATAAAATCTTAAAAAAAAAACAAAAACATTTAGCTTCAGGCCTACTAATTATGACACTTGTCCTTGTTGCATTCCATTTGTGTCCTTGAATACATGCACATCCTTTGATCATTATGTATTTTCTGTGTTAAAAGAGTCACATCATGTAATCACTTTTTTTTCCTATTTGTTGCTACTTTACATAGTTTTCTTGACTTCACACAAAAACTTTTCCTTTTTAATTTCTTTAATCTGAGATTCATGATAATAAGGCCTTTGATATGTTTTGCTGCATTGCTCTCCAAAAAGGGCTGAACCTTTTTACATTGCCAGCAATAAAATGGAAGGCACTGATGTTAAAGCAGGCGTTAAATATGATTGTTAAAAACTAGTTTTCTGGGCAGCCTGGGTGGCTCAGTGGTTTAGCGCCGCCTTCAGTCCAGGGTGTTATCCTGGAGTCCCGGGATCGAGTCCCATGTCAGGCTCCCTGCATGGTGCCTGCTTCTCCCTCTTCCTGTGTCTCTGCCTCTCTGTGTGTATTATGAATAAATAAAATCTTTAAAAACAAAACAAAACAACTAGTTTCCTAGTTCAATATTATAAAATGGTCACGTGCATTTATATTGTTAATGCATTGAAAAATTTTATGTGTGTTTTATTAATGCTGTTAGTAAAATGCTGTTTTATCTTTTTTGGCAAAGTGAAGTGTTCAGTGTTTTTTTTTTTTTTTTTGAACGTAGATTTTCATCACTATTTTTTGAGATTCACTTATTTATTTTAAAAAGAGAGTGTGAGGGTAGAGGGGTGCAGAGTTCTATGTGGGGCTCTGTCCCACAGCCCTGAGATCACTACCTGAGCCGAAACCATGAATCAGACTGTGCCACCTACATGCCCCAGAACATAGGTTTCTAAAGATGTTTTGTTGCAAAGGCAATATAATAACAACGTGGCTGTCATTTTCTTTCCTTTGGTATATAGTTCTTAGCCTCTGTGAGACAGATCTCAGTATCCTGTTAACCAATTTCCATCACTAGCCCAACGTATTTTTAGTATTGGAGGCCTATTGATAAAAATTCATAAATGCTAAAAAATCAGGAGAACATACCAGTTAGGGTATCTTGGGAGGGAGAATTTTCCTAGCATGACTGAGGAGGAGGGCCCTATATTTATTAGTACCCATTGATGGTTTTAGTAGACCCAATAAAAACTGGTATTTATAATAGTCTATAACTGATATTGTAAGAATCAATTTCCAATCTGAATTATTTGAGTATTTTTCTATAACAAACCCATGCTTTCTTCTTTTAATTTTAAACTAGTCACATTTCTCATTTGTGTTTTTTTCTCTGATTTTGCTAAATTGGTTCTGGAACAAGAGGAACCGCACAACTTCCGAAAGTGTTTGCCACTTTGCATCTGAAGGCTCCATTGTGCTGTACTGCAGGGGAAGCTAATGCCTTTGGGCTTTGAATGTGGTCCTTGACTGGGGAAAGGGGATGTTGCAAGCCTATGGTGCTTAAGAGCTGGAATGCTAAATCTACACAGAAAGGTGGCACCCAGGTAGATAGAGTAGAAGCTAGGTGATTATTTACACTGACTTTTTTTTTTTTTTTTTCTCCCTTCCATACAGCGCTTTGGTTTGGGGTCTGTCTGTGAAACATAATCCTCAAAAAGTGGGTAAAGACCATACGTTGGAGGACGAGGATGTCATTCAGATTGTGAAGAAGTGAAACCTTCTGCCCATCTGCTGGGCCAACCATAGCAGCTTTTCCCGTGACCAAGCACCCTATCCCAAACCCCTTCCGGCTTTGGCAGCCAGTGGATCAGGATTCAGGGGAGGGAGATGGAGGCCCTCAAACTGGAACTTTACTTGTCTTATCTTGGTGTCCCCTTATAAATTCAACTGCATAAAGGACCTGGTAGGCCAGCCAGCTATGTGCAGCTCATGTGTCATTGTCAGAATTTGTTTGGGGATGGACTGAATGAGGATGGGTATATACAGTGAGGTAGCTGCAGAAGGGGTTACTTGGGAAACTGGTCTTAGATGTGAAATGGATTAAAATGTGACTGCAATATCTCAGTTGATGTTTAGTCCTGGGAAACTCTTCTAACTGAATGTGGCTTTCACTCTTCTCAAGTGGTCTTTCACAGGTGATACTGGAAAGAGGAAGGACATGATGTAAATTAACTGAATATTCCCTGCAAGGCTAGCCCATATGGGAGATAGTGTTGTGTGGCAGTTGTAAAGTACTCTGGCCATACACATCAAAAGTTTGAAATGTGTGGCCACTTATAATTAGCTGTGAAACCCTGCATAAATTACACAACCTCTAAACAGTTCGTTTTCTCCTGTAACGAGATAATGCACTTACCTTTTATTTATTTTTAAATGTTTTACTTTTTTTTTTTTTTTTTTTTTTAAGATTTATTCATGAGAGACACAGAGGCAGAGACACAGGCAGAGGGAGAAGCAGGCTCCATGTAGGGAGCCCCATGTGTGATTCGATCGCGTGACTCCAGGATCATGCCCTGAGCCGAAGGCAGACGCTCAAACGCTGAGCCATCCAGGCGTCCCTGGCACTTCCCTTTTAGAGTGGAGTTTGTTAGTATCAAGGGAGAGGGTACTTGTAAAATCCTTAGCACAGTATCTGGCATGTAAATACTTAGTGAATGTTGGCTCTTATCTCTGGTCCTTTTCCTTTATCTGAACAGAGCAGGTTTGTGTGTAAACATGTGTACGTATGGAGGTGTGATGTTAGAAGGAAAGGTGGTGTCAAGACTGTTTAGGAGGGTACTAAGGACATAATGAGATGTTTTGGGCTGGGAACAGGAATATAAAGGAGTCACCCCAATACTGGGAAATTGATAAAGCAATCTTTGTGCAGTAGACTGGGTTAGTGAGAATAATGGCAGAGGGAAGGTGTAGTCATGTATGTACAGAGAAGTCTAAACTTGGTAATTGATTGACTTGCTCTTGAGTGAAAAAGAAGTGAGATAATTTCAGTGTGGATTACAGGGACAATAGAGAAGGGTAGTCCCTTAGAAAATCAGGAACGGAAACAGATGTGCAGCAAGACAGAGTTTGATTTTTAGATCAAGTGAGCTAGCACTTCTAGCAGGTTGTGAGGGATGGGACTGTGGGATTATCCACATACTCAGCCTTTTCCAGTACTTGTTATTCATGCTACCTTAGTAACAATTGTTTTTCTGATCGTCTTCCTGGAGCTTGGGTTTATTAGCACTATCTCCACCAAGGAGTTAAGCCTAGTATCCCCATCACTTTGCAGGATATAGACCTTGTATCACTGGTGCATTCATCAGAGAGGCCATAATCTAGAGCCTACCCAAGCTCTTAGAAAAACATTGGCTTTCTGAGCTACGGGATTTCCAGCAAGGCTTGCTCTCCAGCCAGAGCAAATTCTAGGTTTCGGGGAAATCCTCATGCTCAAATTCACATCATTGAGCAAGAATTTAGCACTGCTAGGGTGTTGGGTAGAGGAGGTTATTGAAATCTAGTTCATCAAGGACCTCAGGATGTGCTTTGAATAGGCCTTGCTTCCATCATTCAGCATCCTCTCCCTTTGTCAGTGGCCCCCTGATACTTGAAGAGAGCATTACCCTACCTTTTAACTCTTTCCTTTTTGGGCTCAAACTTGAGAGTTCTGGGAGAGGAATAGTGTCTGGGATAGGACTACTAAGGAGGGGCAGTCCTACAATTAAGGCTTTCTCTTTATGAACTCTTAAGACTATAGTTCCTTGAACCATTTCTTTCCTGAGTTTGTTTTATTTATTTAAAAATTTTTTTTAATTTTTTAATTTTTCTGAATTTGTTTTAAAGTTTACTTAAGCAACCTCGGGCAGCCCCGGTGGTGCAGCGGTTTAGCGCCGCCTGCAGCCCGGGGCGTGATCCTGGAGGCCCTGGATCGAGTCCCTCGTCAGGCTCTTTGTATGATGCCTGCTTCTCCCTCTGCCTGTGTCTCTGCCTCTCTCTCTCTCTCTCCTCTCTGTCTCTATGAATAAATAAAATCTTAAAAAAAAAAAAAGTTTACTTAAGCAACCTCTATATCCAATGTAGGGCTTGAGCTCATGACCCTGAGATCGAGAGCTGCCTACTCTACCAGCTGAGCCACCATGTGCCCCTTTCCTGGTCTTTTTTTAGCATAGCTTAACAGACTCCCTGTCCTGTGTCATTAGTTACAACACTTTTAATTTTGTTTAACAGCAAACTAACATGACCAGCTGAAGTAGAAGGAAACCTGGTCTCTCATGTAAGCTGTCTGGAGCTCAGATGGGCTTATGGCAGCTGAAATCCCATTGAAGATCCAAATTTTTTCTTCAGTTGACTCTGTCCACTGCAGTTCGTTGGCTTTGCTGAACACCTGGCTCCTCTCACAATCACAGAATGTCTGCTGCAGTCCCAGGCTTTACACCCAGCATCCAGAAGATAATAGGACTATTTCTTATCTTTTTGGGAAGGTATTTGCCAGAAACTGCCCAAATTGTCCTTGTGTCATGGCCTAAATTGGGTCACAAGCCTATTCTTGAATCAACTGTTGGTAAAGAGAATTAAGAATCAGAGTTTACTCCTATAAGTTATCTTCATTCCTGGATTTTGTGCTCATTTCCTTCATTTACAAAGAAGGGCCAGTGGACCTGGCTACCCTTCTATCTTAGCTACCAAGTATCTTTACAGAGCTCTGATTCCTCCTGAAAGAAGGGATGCGTGTACTAGCCAATTTTTTCCCCCACTTCTCACCGGTACACTGACTTCCAAAGTGAGCTGACTGCTCAGCTGCTTCTTTTGAGAGGCAGTTTTTCCCTCCTCCTACCCGGCCTCCCTCCTTAAAAGTAGGTCTTCCATGAGGTTCTTTGTGGTGTTCCTCTGTTGTACTTTGAGGTGGCCTTCTACATCCTTAGCTTTTTTAAATTATAGTTGATGCACAATGTTACATTAGTTTCAGGTATACAGTAGTGATTCAGCAAGTCTACACATTATGCTCACAAGTGTAGCTATCACCATACAGTACCATTTCCTATATTCCCTGTGCTGTATCTTTTATTCCCGATTCTCTTGACCTCTGTGTTGCACATTCTCCTAGACCTGATTGCTTCCAAACTCCTCTCTTGACTGTTAGACTTCCCAAAGTTGCTCCATGTACTCCTCTTAGCCAATATATCATTTTCTCCTTCCCTGACCCTTTTATCAGGCTCTTAGCTCCTGGAAGATTGCATTAGCTTCCTCTTTTGCTTCCACTCCCTCCCCTGCACCAAATAGGTTTAAAATCTATCTGCCTTCTGCTGTGCTAGTGTTAGCAACATTCCCTTCTTTCTGGCTCTGTCTCCCCAACCACTGGCAAATAGCTTTGCCCATCGCTTGGTGCCTACATTGTGCATTTTGGTCCCGTCAGTTTTTAGCCTGAAAAGAAGCCCTTACTGGGAAGCTCCAACCCAATTCTTCCCACCAAACACAACTTTTGGTTCAACACAAAGAGGAAGTGAAAGGAGAGGTGGAATTGGATTCAGGTGTGTGTTCTCACATTGTTACTTGAGACTGCTTTTTAGCTTCTACCTGTGGAAACAAAGCATTTGCAAGAATTCTAAACATAGGCTTTATTTCTGAAGCTAAGGAATCCCACTGAGTGCCTGGGGAGTGGGAGGACTGATAAAAGTATCAGTAAGAGACCTCCTGCTCAATCCTCAAAGCCAGGTTCTGCTGAAAGGCAACCTAGTTTCTTATGTTCCTGGAAGTACTAAGTCAGGGTGGGCAGCTCCAGGTTTATAAGTAACACACCTAACACTGAAAACTCAGGCTGTTTTTTTTTACCCTTGTAGTCAAAATCCAACTACCTTGGCCTTCACCTGTGAGAACCACCTCATTCTTTGATCCTCTAGTATGAATCAGAGTAGCTTTGGTGGACAAGTGTTGAGAACTAGGGCAAACTGAGTTTGAGAAAAATTTATTACCTTAGAGTAGGACTGAAAAAACTCCAGTCAGGAAAGGAGACTAAAGATCATACATACATATAGTATTCTGGTAGAAGCCTCTTCTCTAATGCTGTGCATATGTACTTAAGAGGAATGAAAATAACTGAGCTGAGGAAAGATACAAAACACAAGGAATCCACTAACATACCAGTCTTGAGGGCAGTTTGATATGAAAGACATTAATGGGTTGAATGAGAACTCTCAGGTCCTGTTTTTTCTTTAGAGGGAGCTTCGAGCTGGAGAACAGGATGCCAACAGACTATTCACTTTTACCCCAGTAAATGTGGATTTGTTTGGGAGAGACTACCATACACATGATTACCCAATCAATCGTTTTTACTAGGTGGTTTTATTTATTTATTTATTTTTTTTACTAGGTGGTTTTAATCTATGATAGTACACATTATAATCTGGTGTTAACCACAAGGCTTCCTGTAGGGTAGGTCCAGCTTAAGTAGCCATTTGGGTCGATAAGGCTCAAAAAAGGCAGCCCGTGTTGCTTCCTTCTAAATGAGATCAAGAGTTCAGTTCTGAGTTTCAAAGAAAAATTAAAGCTTCAGATCATTTCACTACTGAACCTCACAGGTCAGCTGGTTGTAAATGAGAAGGAATGAATTCAAGAAATAAACACAAGCCATTAAGTTCATTCACACACTTAGCATATGCAACTTTAATCAACCAAAAGAAAAAGTCCCAAATGTACAAGTGGAAAAAAAAAATGTTGACACAGGCTTAACTAGTATCAGCTACTTTTATGTACAGCTGTATAAGTTCAAAAAAGCTATCCTATATGTATATACAAAAGTTGTTTATACACAAGTCTGTACATAGGGTCTATACATTTATTTCCTCAGAACCCTTAGGTGCCACCTTTTGGTGAAGACACCAACACTTCATTCACATATCTTACAAAAAAAAGACTATTTCCAGGATTGATAGCAACATTGCATCCTGGATTCAGACCATGTAGGCTCCATTCCTCTGTCAGTGCAGACCACACCAGGTGCCTGGGCTTCCCTAAATAGTTTTGCAGAGTCCTCCAAAGTGAAAGTCCGTAAACCAACCCGAGATGAAGAAGCAGAGTCCTAATCAGGGTGCCACCATAGGTCCAGGCATAGGTGAGCCTGCCTGCCCTGTTCATTGACGGTACTCCAATTCATCTACACTGATGACTTTGGCAGGCATGGAGGGCAGGGGTTGCTGTAGCACATCTGAGCCAAACCATTTAGCGAGGCCTACTGGGGAGCTGCTCCTCTGGCTGGGGCGATGTTCCAGCTGGGAGTGCACGTGGGGCAGGCCTGACCTGGTGGGCACATTCTGAGGGGTTGTCTGAACGCTGACAGCTGCTGCCGGGGAACCAGAGCCTGGAGGATGAAGAACTATGGGGATAAGAAGGTTATCATTCAGAGCATGTGGGGGAAAGTAGTTCTGTGAAATGAGGCCTTGCCTCATTTCAAATCTTATCCATAAAATTCCAAACAAAATTCTTTACTGGAGGGTTTATTCTAGGGTTTAACTCCTTTACAAAATGCCGGAATACAGTACCTTGGAAACCAAAGCTATTCAAAAACCATCTGTATTGAGAAGCCACCCTAAATGACATGACCATTCCTTCCCACGACAAGCAGCCACATCACAGAAGTACTAACAGATAGTGAGAGGGCATCTACTCTGGACAGTCTCTATGCTAAACCTGTCAGGATTCTCAGCCTTCTCTAAGAGGCAGACGGCAAAAATATGCCAGAGCATAGTCAGCTCTCCCACTGTCTTTATAGGGAGAGAAATTCCAAATCCCATAGAGGTTGGTTTACTTCATCCAATTCTCTGGCTATCCCCTTACCCAATTTTGTCAGGATAAATTAAAGAATTAATTGTGTTTCCACCAGAAACTGGTCCAAAAGCTTTAAGCCTATTCAGGCCACCCCCAGCTCCCCTGGCCCATTTCTGAACCTACCTGAGCGCTGTAGTTGCTGCTGCATCATTGCCAGATGCAGAGGTGTCCCAGGGCGAGGGTTTAGGAGAGGGTGACTAGCCGTAGGTAAAGGGTAAAAGGGTTGACTCAGGATTGGGCCAGATATTCCCTGTAAAGGAGTCAGGTCGATTCCAGGAGGAAGCACACCTGTTGGGCATGGAAAAAAAAAAAAAACTGGTGAGAAGTAATCTGGAAATTTTTAACCTTTGTTGATTTACAAAGTTTAATTGACAATGCTTATACTAGGTTCTTCACCTTTAAAGGGACAGTTTGGATTCGACCCACTGCCCATCAGTTAGAAAATTCTAGCAACACTTTTTTGAGGAATAAAAAACCTCTTACAGTATAGTACATCATCAGTTCTGGCAACTGCTGTCCTGCTAGGTGAGAAACTCACCAGCCTGGAGCAAACTTGGAAGATGCTGTGGATGTACTCCCTGGGCCAGCATCCTCTGGACCAACCCTGGGTGAAGCTGGTGAGTAGGCCGAACGATTGGGACATGGGGGACAAGGGGAACTTGGTGGACAGGTCGGAGAAAAGGTGTTCCTGGAACTGGGGATGCCAAGGTGGGGGTTTTTCTCCCAGTTGCTTTAGGTCGATAATCTTGTTCTTTGGTGTAACGGTTGGTTTGAGACAGTGGGGTAGAACACGAAGACCGCTGCAACGTTGAAAGTTTGGGATTTGTAGTAGGAGAAGAGTCACGATCAGCGCTGGGCACAGAGTTAGATGACAGCAGATTCTCTGTAAGGACCCAGACAGAGAATATTTTGGTATTGGCAAACTTCTCTCAAACATGTTCTTCCCAGTGATCTAGCAAGTCTCATTTCTTAAAAAGTTTATAATCCTTATTTGATCCCCTCAGCAAATTTAGAGAATTTTATCATAGGAACCACCATATGTGTTATGAACAGGCCTAGTTAAGGTCACAGGGGTAGTTAGGGACAGAGCTGGAACTAGACCCTAAGATTTCTAGTCTCCAAATACATTGCTGGAACAAAGTTTATTTTTCTTAAAATCTTCTCGACCCAGGAATAGCTATGGGCAAGTGAGCCTGGCTTAAGACCTGGTGGTCTAATTTAGGCACCTTGCTCTGCCTGCCCATATGGTTGTGGTTCAGATCTGTGTGGGAGCTAGTAGTCCCTGGTCAATGCCTGGGATTAACCTGCTTTTTAAACCTAAGGGAAAGATCAAATAAAAGTATAAAATTATACAAATCCATTACAACAGAAATAACAGTCTAGTGAAGGAATGTGAACTCCTTTTAGTGGGACCAATACGATTTCCTTTTTCCAGCTTTCTCACAGCAAAAAGCTCTCAGACCAGTATTACAGACATGTGTAAACCTAACTTACTAGAACCTATTTCACATCCTTGATAGTCCCAACTGCAATTCTTAAAAACCTCGTTCATGGTTTTCTATATACTTCCTTAAAAAAAAATAAAAATAAAAAAATAAAAAATTTATTTCGTGAGAGAGGGGAGACAGAGTGCATCCAATGCCACCATACAAGCGGGAGGGTGGGGGGCACAGGGAGAAGGAGAATCTCAAGCAGGCTTCTTGAGCTGAGCATGACCTAAGCTGAAATCAGGAGTTGGATACTTAACTGAGCCACCCAGGCGCCCTTTTCTATATACTTCCAAAAGGCTCTCCACACTTTATGCTTCACCCATTGTACAGATTTTGTTCGACAGTCTCCATAGACTAGAGAGAATGTTTCAGAAGTAAAACTGGTTGTACCACATTAATTTGCCAAATAATTGTACTAATAATTTAACTTTGAAGCCCCAATAGGGACATCTGGGTGGCTCATGGTTGGCATCTGCCTTCGGCTCAGGTTGTGATCCTGGGGTCCTGGGATGGAGTCCCACATCAAGTTCCCCACAGGGAGCCTGCTTCTCCCTCTGCCTATGTCTCCGCCCCTCTGTCTCTCATGAATAATCTTAACAAAAAGAAGCCCCAATATAGATTCTAAACTATAAACTAAAACTTACTCTTCCTCATAATAGCACTCATACCACTATTAGATTGGTCAGAATTTCAAGTGGCTAAGAAATTATGAGCTGCTGGGGATCCCTGGGTGGCGCAGCGGTTTGGCGCCTGCCTTTGGCCCAGGGCGTGATCCTGGAGACCCGGGATCGAGTCTCACATTGGGCTCCCGGTGCACGGAGCCTGCTTCTCCCTCTGCCTGTGTCTCTGCCTCTCTCTCTCTCTGTGACTATCATAAATAAATAAAAAATAAAAAAAAAAAAAAAAAAGAAATTATGAGCTGCTGTAATGCTTCTCACGGTCAGACACTGAACTGTGGTCCAAAGCAGGAAGGGAGGAGCTTTGCATAGGGATTTGCAGAGAATCAGGTCAGCTGGTTAACACTTAAGCCCATGCTCTGTCACATACTTTCTTAGGCAGCACACCCTCAACGGCTCTGCAGTACCTTCACTAGCCTTCTGAGTGTCTTCTTTACTGTCACCAAGAGCTGCTTTTCCAGATGCCGGCTCCTCCTTGCTTTTTTCTTTGCTCTCATACATCTTACGAATCACTGAGGTAGGGGTGAAGGAAGGAGAAAGCTGCAGAGAAAAACAGTATTAGCATGTTCTCTAAATGCATTTCCTAAAGCCAGGCTTAACTGGTTAAACTACTTAACAAGGTGAAGAATCCCCTTATTGGCTACATGTGGCAGAGACCAACTCCAATGTTCTGGGGCCTAGCTGCTGGAGGAAAAGAAACAGGGTGGGCCAAATAGATGGTGCCCCAAGTGTGTCATCCCTTGCTCACATCGCATTTTCATCAAGACCTTTAGCTCCAGCACAAAGGTAGTTAAAGCACAGAACTTCAACCTACCCATCTATGTCTGTGGTGATAGGGGCCTACCTATGCAGTCTCTGCTTCAGTCATTTCCCCAGCCCGGGATTAGTCTGAGAACAGGGAGGAACATGGCCAGAAGTATACCCTAGAGCAAGAGTCTGCCTGCTGGGAAAGGACAGTTCAGAACAACTACGGAACCCAAATTTCTCTTACTCTTAATGTATCCCATCTTACCTTGGCTACCAGAAAATTCAATTATCTAAATATTCTCCTCAGCCCCTAGGATTCACCATTTGGGGTCATTTGTTCCCAACTCTTCACTGCTCATTTTTACTTTGATGATTTTATTGTGCATGTGACTTTCTCACTAACCCTAAATAACTGATGGCATGAGACAGGGCATGAATTATGAACAAGAAGCCCTTCAGATCCTGTCTTCAAAGTACTTGGTGCAAAGATCCACTTGGGGTCCTGAAGCAGAGTAACAGATTTTCCTCTTGTCTATCAGCTTTGACTAGATGATACAGGTTTCTGGGGGATAAAACTTCAAAACAAAACAAAAACAGCTAATATGCATCAGTTGTAAAACTAGATTTATCACCACAAATAAGCAAACTCCTTTGTCCTAGCTTTTTTTTTTTTTTTTTGTCCTAGCTTTAATTCATATCACAGATCTGAATCTGTGAAGTCCGTACCATGTTTCACTGGATTCTGCATGATCCAACCAGTTCACCCCATCTAGCTCACATCCTATGTTTCACTCCTATCATCCTCTACACTCTCTACTCCAATTGTTCATTTGTTTAAACACATTATATCACCTTGTAAGTTGTAACCCATATTCCTCTATCTGGTGAAACATACTTTCCCCAACGTAGGGGCTTCACAAGAATCCTTAAGAGTTAGAATGTATACTGAAAGGGGAAGATCTAATAAATAAGCAGGTTTTATTAGGTCAGTTATTCCTATGGAAGGCACTTATGGACATTTTGGGGTACACAGTGGTAAGACACAGGCACAAGCAAATGGAGAAGCCTGAAGTCATTCACAGAAGCAAAGGTCACTGACCATGCTTGTGATGGAGGCAGCAGGGGCAGGGGAAGAGGAATTCCCTCGGTGCACGGGTGCTGGTGACTTGGTCACTCGCTGTTGCCTGTGAACAAACCAAGTATCAGTATGAGCTCTGAGTTGCTCAAACTCCAAATCCTAAAACCAAAGACTAGAATACTCAAGAGCAGCCTAGGACTTTATTTTTTAGATTTTATTTATTTTATTCATAAGAGATATAGAGAGAGAGAGAGAGAGAGGCAGGCAGAGACACAGGCAGAGGGAGAAGCAGGCTCCATGCAGGGATCCCGATGTGGGACTCGATCCTGGCACTCCGGGATCAGGCCTTGAGCTGAAGGCAGAGGCTCAACCACTGAGCCACCCAGGCATCCCAGCCTGGGACTTTAATATCCCATTTCCCTCATCCATTTCAATTTCCCAAGCATTTATTAAGTGCCTAATATATGCAAAACCACATGGTAATTTCTGAGGGAAGACAAAACCTTAAACATGGTTCTGGGCCTTGCAGGAACTCTTGTCTAGTGGAGAGACACTAAGCCAGGGCAAACTAAGGCATGTACATATAAGATTAACAAGAAGGTGGAATGGGAAAATGAGGTATAGGAGTGACATGATACTCCTCCCGAAGGGACTCTGGGAAAGCTTCTCTGGGAAGGAGCTGCATTAAATTGAGTGTGACCAATGAGAAAGCTCAAGGTGGAGAATGAGGACTCCGGTAGAAGGATCAGGTACAAGGCCTTGGGAACGTAGGGTTATCCAGGGCTGGTATACGGTTTATTTGTAGATTGTGCCGGTGGGGCAGGCTAAGAGCCTTCATTCTGTGGGCAAGGCTGCGCTCCAGAGAGTAGGCAGCAATACTGACGAGCACAGGGCCTGGCACTGAACTGATGCTATGTAAGACACTGTTTCAAATTAGAGGACCAAGAGTCAAGAGTTTCAGCTATTCCAAGACCCAGTCATATGCAGCATTGCCCATCACTCCTGGTCCACACACAAGGTTGATACCAGGCCTCCCAAGTTAAGCTTAAAAGAACAGACTTTCCTTTTTTCCCCATTTTACTCATTCTCCCTTCACTTGGAGAAAACAGGAAACAATTGATGAAGATGTAAAAAGGCTGAGAGAAGAATTATAGGAGCTCACTGGCTAATGAGAGTTTTGCTGCATTTTAGCTGTCGGACCTTGTACCACGAGGGCCAAAGCCTTAGTCAGTGATTCTGGGAGTTCCTAAATCATAAACAGATGAAAATCCTAAACCCATGGCTTCTTTCCAGCCTGTCCAGGTAAGCCCCACTGCTGCCACACTGAGAATCTAAGGAGAAAAGTGAGGGAGAAGCAGGTCAGCAGTACTGAGAGATCTGGAGGAAATCCTCAAGTCTGGTGGTTCTGCACAACCTAGCATTTATTCCTTCGGATGAACATACTTGAGCACCTGCTATGTGCTAGACACTAGGCGAAAGTGCAAGGCATACAGCAATAAACAAAACACAAAAAAAATCTCTGGCCTCATTTTTTTGGTTGCAGGATAGAGGGGTTACTATGGGCAGAAAGACAAAAATAAATAGTAACCCAGAAGGTGTTAATTAAAAAAAAAAAAAAAAAAGACAAGGAGAAAGGTAGGTCTGTTCAGGGGGATACAAGTGTGCATGGGTGTTTAGGGAGGGCCCAAGAGGCTGACATTTGATGAATGAGACATTCATGAAACAGCATGAAAGTTCTGCTGACACCGACTTAGGTCTACTTATTCGTTTTGAGGAGTTCGCATTTAAAAAAAAAAATCTAAGTTTCTATATCTATAAAATGCTGTTATTTATACCATATACCTCACAGGATTAATGCCGAAAGCAAATAAAATTCTGGATATCAAAAGTGCTTTGAAAATCAATAAATTGATTGGGTGGCTAAGGCATGGCTCCATTGGGAGCCACCTGGGTGGCTCAGCCGTTGAGTCTCTGCATTTGCCTCAGGACATGATCCCGGAGTCCTGGGATCGAGTGCCGCATTGGGCTCCCTACATAGCGCCTGTTTCTCCCTCTGCCTGTGTGTCTGCCTGCCTCCCCTCCTCGTTATCTCTCATGAATAAATAAATAATATCTTTAAAAAAAAAAGTCAATAAATCAAGTCAATTCTTAAACTATATTATGCTACAGAGAGAAATCCAGTGAGGGACTCAGCAGACCAGACCTGAGCTCTCTGTTTAGGCTGAGAACTACTATATATAGAATATATTTATGCAACGATACAGGGTACTTACTGGTTTCAATGTTTTCTGAAAGTGTCAGCACATAAAACCAGCTGGAGCAAGACAATGAGACACTGATATGACAGTTTTAAGAGTCCTATCAAAACTAAGTACTTCTTAATTACCAGGTATACAGAATGGGAAGGACTTAATGTTCAGGGATAAACATTTTGGCGATAAAACTGAAAAAATGAAGGTGGTATTTACTTAAAATTTTTTTTTTTTTTTTTTAGTAATCCGTATACCCAACACGGGGCCTGAACTTACAACCCCATGATCAAGAGTTCACATGCTTTTTTGTTTTTGTTTTAAGATTTTATTCATTTATTCATGAGAGACACACAGAGAGAGGCAGAGACACAGGCAGAGGGAGAAGCAGGCTCCAGGCAGGGAGCCTGACGCAGGACTCCATCCCAGGACCTCAGGATCATGACCTGAGCTAAAGGCAGATGCTCAACCACTAAGCCACCCAGGTGCCCAAGAGTTCACACGTTTTGACCGAGCCAGCCAAGCACCTGGATATTTACTTTTTTTTTTTTTGATATTTTAATATTTTTATTTTTTTGATATTTACTTTTAAAGGTTGGATGCATCTGAGGGAGGGAAGAGGTATTACTGGGACAGGGCACATAGGGAGCTTCTGGGTAGCTAACAAAGGAGTTTGTCTTGTAATAAGCTATACATTTGTTTAGCACAGTTTTCTGTTTTATTTTACAAAAAGAACAGTAGTGTCACCCCTTTCCTCTAATTTATGATTCATTTTACTACTTGCTGCATCTATAGGAAGGAAGAGGAGGAGAGTGAAGTTAGTGTTCATTTGTTAATAGCTTTGATCAACAAATAGCAAATCTGCATCAAAGGACAGTTTGGTAACTAAACAAGGAATCTGTAGGGGAGGAAGCTAGGTGGAGTTTTACTTTTCATCATCTTGTAACAACAAATAAGGAGCTATGCTAGCTAGCTACATTTGTAAAAATGAATCCTTTAAATCAAGAATATAAATAAAATTATGTAGAATGAAAAGCCTATGCCCCTGCAGAATTTAATCATACTGCTTCCTCGACTGCACACTTGGAGATGGAATTCTCACCATACACTGTGCAAATATATCGGTGTAGTTTTACTGTGGATAACTAACTTGTTTATCTGTAGAAACTAATTTGCAGATCCCCACAAGGGTAGGATTAGTTAGTAACTTACCTGTTTCTGAATCCATCTCTGGTTCTGTCCACTTGTGGCTTGCCAAAACCAGGTTGGTAAAAGTTTGCTGCCTGCATTGCAAGGTCGTGTGGCAGGGCCAGCCCCTCCAAAGCTGCCTGTTGCAATTCTAGCTGGCTCATCTGCTGAATAGAGGGGGCACATGAAGATCAGAAAAAAATGAGGATAGTCAATACACTTTCTACAGAGGTCTCTCTTCACTCTTAGAAAGGTATATTTAAGCAGCAGCTGAGAGAAATGAGGCACTGCGAACTCGTGCTGCCATCCACTGAAAAGGATTTTAATAAAGTAGGACTTTAATTGTTCACCAATTTTCTAGCATTTACTGAGCTCAAATTGTAGTTCAAAACCACTTCCAAGCATTGCAACAATTTTCCATCCCACAGTCAATAATAAGGATGAAAAGCAAGCAAAAAACTTAGAGAAAAAGTTCAGACAGACCTGGGCCGTGACCGGGCTCATGGGCTTGCGCATGCCTTGGAATGGATCTCCAAGTAGCTGCTGTGGTCCTGGTGTGAAACCTGATGGGAAAGTTGGCAGTATCAGTGAGTATCAAGACAGCACACATCCATTAGAGAGGTATTATCACTAGTACATGCTGCTGCTTACTGAACACCATCTCTTTCAAGCAAGTACTGACTCCAGGCTGACAACGTCCCTCTTCTTCTGTGCCCCTACACTGTCCTATGTGGACCTTAATTAGAGCATTAATGAACCAAATTGCTGGTGTATCCATCTACCCCATTAAGCTGTCAGCTTTGTCCCTTTCAAAACTGAGACCTCTGAGAGAAAAGTGCTTTTCTAGTCAGTGATTTGGCTCACTGTCGCCGAGCCAGCTGATAACCAAAGGAGAGTCCAGGAAGGACTACTATAAAAACTTATTCTCAAGATTGGCATGAGCCAGAGTGGCGAGCAGCCTAAAGTGGTCCAGGGTGACAGGAACACTGAGATCTGCACAACACTTATGCTAAGTCCAACACTTCTGGAAGTGCTTCTTCTATTCACATTCTGTATTAGCCATGAAACCTCACAATTGGTTGTGTACCAACTTCATTAGGTTGGTAGAGAGCCACTACCCTGACTTCTCCTCTATCAAGGAAAAACCTTGGAAGCCAAATTATGTTTGAATTGAATTCCCAAAATAAGGAACAAGACTAAAGAGCTACATCCAATGTATACAATTTTGATCAATCTTACAAAAAAAAAAAAAAAAAAAAACCCCTATATTTATCTAGAAGGGCAGCCAGATAAACTATCTTCCAATCTTGTACCTCACCTCCCGCCCCCCAAAAAAAGCACAAAAATTCACACATTTCTTTTTAAACTCTTCACGGATGCCCATGAAAAAGACTTCACCAATTCTAGGGGACAAGTATGACCTTTGTAGGGGGTTGGGGGAAAACGGACAGACATCTAAGCACAACATTTACCAACTGGTGATGGTATTCTAGGACGAAGGTAGTCTGCTGAAGCTGCTCGTGTTTGAAACACCTGTGACAAGGGAGGAGAGGGTGCTCTTTGGCCCAGTAAAGGTGTTGTAGGTTCCAAACTCCCCATAAGGCCACTCAGAAGATTGGAAGAAGCAGGTCTCTGAACTGGTGGACCCAGAAGTTCCTAAGGGCAGAAAAAGTCATCCCTGTGAACAAACCAAGTTCTTTTTCCTAGTCAGAGGCTGTGAATTATGGATTAACTTTTGGAAGCCAACGATGAATCTCCCTCATGCTCCACTGAAGGACTTGGCACATGTACATGCAACACACTTCTCTCATCGTTCAGGTAGCAACATTTGGTTTAAGTTAGTGCTACAAATATAGGTTAGATATTTTAGATTTCTATAGAAACTGAAGCCTGTAAACTGGAAATCAAGGGCTTACTTTGTTATCTTCAGCCACCTCCCCACCCCATGATGAGTTTAACAGCAACACAGAACTAGGTCTGGCAGCAACACTATCTTCGATTGCCAGGCCGCACGGATCATTCTCTAAGGCCCAAAGCTGGACCACTACACAAAACCAGTTCAAAGGACTAGTGTTGGGGCAGCCCCGGTGGCTCAGCAGTTTAGCACCACCTTCAGTCCAGGGCGTGATCCTGGAGACCCGGGATTGAGTCCTGCGTCAGGCTCCCTGCATGGGGCCTGCTTCTCCCTCTGCCTGTCTCTGCCTCTCTCTGTGTCTCTCATGAATAAATAAATAAAATCTTAAAAACAAAAAAACAAAGGACTAGTGTTCAGGACTCCAAGGCCTTGGTGTAAGATGGTGAAGTACCTGCAGGATGTTCTTAGGGACAGGCTGGCCTGGAATCTCAGCAGGGGACATCAAATGGCTTTCAAGGTTTCGCTAAAAAAGTCAAAGGAAAACTGGTTTTAACCTTCTTACACACTTAACTTACAGGTTCACCGGGGACTACAAGAAAGCATTAAAAACTCCCCAGGGAGTTGGCACTTAAGCAGAATGATATCCAAGGCACAGAAAACTAACTTAGATCCACTTGTTCCACTTGCTCATCACACAGGTCCAAAGATCTGGAAATGCAAAGAATCTTCACATGCACATGCAAAGTTCACTCAGAGACTCTCAGATGGTCTTTTCCTCCCTGTGGTAACCCTAGTGCATTTCACTGTTTCTAACACTGTGACCAAAAGAAGGGAGAAAGAAAATGGTGAAATAGAGGAGCACTCCTAAGAAGCCACAAGTAGGAAACTAATTTATAGATTTTAATTTTCAAGGCAACCTTTGCTATGCATTATCTTTGAAATAAGATTTATCAACCACAGATGGCAGTTTAAAACTAGTAAATAACACAAAAGTTTGGCCAGAATTGTTATATTTCAGAGTTTCATATTTCAGGAAATTTAAACGTTATTATTTTTAAACAAGCTGTTCCAAAATGGGTCTCACAGGGCAAAATTCAGATCCTCCCGCTCTTTATTCTTTTAATGCAGTAGCAGTTCCAACTGAAATTACCTCCTTCACTTTAGGACATCCTTGTGCCCATTTAGCTTTGCCTGAAGTGCTTTCTCTGGTACAGTTCGCCTTCCACTAGGTGAAGATGCAGAGGTCCACAGCAATGTCCTCAGGTGTGACAAAGAGCCCAAAGATAGCCCAGAGTTTTATTGCGGTTTTAGAATTAGGACTGCTTTTTCTTTTTCTTTCTTTCTTTTTTTTTGGTAAGTAGGCTTCATGCCTAGTGTGGAGCCTAATGCATGGCTTGAAATCAAGACCCTGAGACCAAGATCTGAGTGGAGATCAAGAGTCGGATGCTCAACCACCTAAGCCACCTACATATCCCCTGATTTTAATAAGCGATGTCCTCAAGAGTCATTTAATTCCACCTAACAAAAATGGGCAGCTTTATACTACATGGCTTACTACATTTGGACGGCAGAGTCTCTACAATTCAATTTGAAATGGAGTTTAGATTGAACCAACATGTCCTATTTTGGTGATGAAACAGTATGATTGAACCTAAACAGATGGAGGCAGATCAGAAATAGTATACAACACACACACAGCCATAGTGATTGCAGACTTGATTTTAGAACAGACCATGACTTAACAATAACATGCAAGTCAAGCAATATTTTGGGATAATACTTGGTGTGTTTATTACATTATTTTCCTTGGTGCTTTCTTTTCTAGGTTTGTGTTACTTTTTGTGTAGCAACTTAAATTATATCATCATCCCAAACAGGTGTTTGAGGCTCACTGCCTTAGCCACATATATTTCAGAGCACTAAAACCTCAACATCAGTTACCCTCACAGCCCAGGATTTCAAACCCCAGCATTGTATCTGAAACAAAATATTCAAAACATCAGGTAAATTATTGAGTTCCCTTGCTCCCACTTCTCTACTCCTTCACACTAAAAGAAGCTACTTACAAGATTTGACCCAAGCTACTTACAAGCACCCAATCACCAAAACACACATGAGCAAGAAAAAAGGATAGCTTGTGATCTTTTAATCTGGTCCTCATTTGAAAATATCTATATCTAATAATTCATTGTATGGAAATATCTCAAGTAATTCATTATGACAGTGGTTTAAGGGAAACATTCCCCTATAATTGGCATGGTGTGGTCAGATACAAAGAAATTAGTCTACTTGAGATGCCTCCTTTCAGAGGTAGATGTCAGTCCTGGCATTCAGGCCAGGAACAATGGTACCTCTGTTGGCATCTATCACCAACTGCTGGTCAAATATAAAATACCAGTTGCCTTCCTTTGGTACAAGGCACAATGAATCATGACCAACTTGTAGTTCCCAGAAGAGATGTTAGGAGAAAACAAGAGGCAAAACTCCGTTTAATAAATTTGCTGTAACTTAGCAACAAGAATAAATCTATTTTTTAAATGTTTTTTTCAGGTTTGCCCAGCTTCCTCTCTCACCTTGTATCATCAAGGGACAGCAATACTGACACAAAGGCCATGGCTGAGAGTCACCGCTAACGTGTTATGATAAAGACCAGTATTTGATACACACCTGTGTTTATTGACATGTGGTCACCGCATAACCCAATTTCGTACCCCAAAATGTTTTTACGAGTCACAGCTTTTTTATTTAATAAATTGACAGAATGCAGCTATCCTGAAAAATACTCATCATAGGTATTTTACAAATGATACATAGAACTGCCAACTGCCTAATCAAGAAAGCAGGTAATTCCAGGTATGTAACAGTGATTTAAAAATGTGAAAAGACTTCAATCTAAAAATATGGTGAGTTATTTTGGCTTAAGTAGCTGAATAAACAGAAAACTTTCTCTGAATTGCACTCAAAAAGATGTTTATATACCTTTTTAAGCAGCGACTTAAAGTTATATCCAAATCTTTCAATCTTTATACCGTCACCCACAAAACATATGGATTAACCACAGCTTGCTTTTTCTAGTAACAAATAGCACAATAATTAAAGAACACACAAAAGCATTAAGGACCAAATGACTATTAAAGAACTTCCAACTTACTCAGGATACCATTTTTTAAGTCCATTTATTATAGTGGGAAATGGAATAGAAAAAGGGAAAAGGAAAAAAGGCTGGGGTTTGTGCCAAATACTTACGCTGACTTTGGGCTGAGAAGGCAAAGTTCCACTTGCCTTCATGGTGCTCACTAGTTTGTTGAATGCAGTCATATCTCCATCTTTCTTAAGCTGTCGATTGCTGGTTACAGCACTCAAGGTCTCCTCTAAGTGTTCTGCCATGAAGGGAGTCGAATTCTTCACTTGCTGGTCCACCTTCAAGCCCTTGAGCCCTGCTTCTACCTCTTCCACTGACAGCACAACTCCTGAATGTGCTGAAAGATTGAGAAAATCCACATGAAGCCAAGCAAGTGAATATGTGGTAGGAATTCTCTTTGGCTACCATGATGGTTAAAGTGAAAATAATTTATTTCACAGCTGAAGGGAGGCTGTCAGAAAAGGCTGATGTCAAAAATAGGCAAACTGAAGACTCTTAAAACCATGGCTGCTCAGTGGAAATAAAGCCACAATTATGTACTTAGTAAGAGAGGGCATAAAATAAACCTAGAATGTTTAAATGCTAGAAGCTGGGGGACCACACCATTGGGTGTTGTGCTTTAAGACTTGGTAAAATCCTAATGTGCATCCTGCAGGAGGACCTCTCATAATGAGTCTTCTGTAGACCTGTTACCAGGGACAAGACTCCCAGGTAGCTCTATGTTAGCAAGACTGCTACCTTCACTATGGTCATTATGTCACTAAGGTTTATGCTGAGGGCACATGACCTAAGCAAGAACATGGCAGACTGGGGCAAAGGTGTGAGAAGCTGACAAGTTATGCCCAGGAGGACTACAGCATTGACTGGAGTGTAACAACCAGACTCTAGGTAAGGAGGAAGACTTGAAGGAGAAGCCCATGACTCACTGACTAGAGATTTCAAGGAGGTGGTACTGTTTGATAAAAACTATGAAACATTAAATAAAACCCATTGATTTAACTTTTAAAACAGCAGTATGTTAGAATGAACTGCCTTAAGACTGAGATGCACACTTCAAATGCCTAAAGCAGACTCTAATAAACACTTACAGCTTTCCTTAAGCTTTTCTTTATTTGCAGAAAGACTGGAAAGAAGAGGTTTTAAATCCACTTTGGCCTTCTGCAGCATTTCTAAAATATCCACTTTATTTTCAGTGTGGTCTTCCAGTGGGATAGGAGCAAAATAATTCCCCGAGTTCTGTCCAGGAGAGAGGATTGCTTGTTCCAGACCTAATATTACAAGTAAATATATTTGTAATTGATTGGTCCCAATAAAGCACTGAAATATATCAACAATATTAAATGGGCACAAATTAAAGGGTTTTCTTTTTGATATCCAGAGACCTTTTAAATCTTAATGGACCCTAACTAATGAAGATAAGATGAACCAGGTCAGAGAAAGCTTAAATCCACATTCAAAGTAAGAATTTGTAGCAATTTTACCTGCTAGTCTCTCCAGTTCTTCATGTGGTGTTGACCCAAGACTGCTGGATCGGCTTCCTGATCGGCTCGGATTAGAGAACCATCTACTGAACCGACTTGCAGAGACTGATCCTTCTCCCAAAACATCTTCTATCATCTAAAGGGAAAGACAAAAGGAGCTAAGATGATGGTTTCTAGGTGAAAAGGACAACAAGATTCAAATTTTAAAAAAAGGTCACTTACTTTGAAACTTCCTTTGGTGCTGCTGACCTGAAGGTAAACACCCGCAGAATTTATGATTTTCAACATCTTTAATTTTTCTTCCCCTCCAGGGTCATTTCTGAGTAACCCAAAGGTGGGCATTACTGACCATATACTTTCTAAGCATATAATGAAAAACCTCTGTGTCACAGAGTATGTTCGGCTTTTTATCCTTTGCCTCATTAGAAAGTCCATGAACTACTTAATGTTCTCAGAGGATATAGTTTCAAAATCAAAATCAGCACCACAGTAAAGCATTCCACTGCCAAGCTGATTAGTGAGTGGCCTTCAACTAAATATCAAGTATGGAGAGATGATGAAAGAAAGCCCTTGCTTCAAACTTCAACTTTCTCAAGGTTGTGATGAACATGATAAAATTCAATGGTGAGAATTTCAGAAACTAAAAAGTAAAGCACACAGAGATCGTAATTCCAGTCAAAGTTCTGAAAGTGTCAGAATGTGAAAGATGAACTTTAACTGATCTCTAATATTTGTTTGAACTTAACAGGGAGCTTGCAGGTATTTGTTTTCTTTTAAATCCAACCTCAATAGTTTTCAGTTTGGTAAGGATAATTAATTGATGTGCTATGATCAGAAATAATTTCAACACTATTTCATAATAGTTATTTCCATGATCGATCCTTAAAAACTAGATCGATACATTAAAAGGTATATTTCAATTCTACTCTATCACAAATCCAGTTACATATCTAAATTGATCTAATGCAGTATTCTTATCAATATTTAGAAAAGACAAAATAAAACAAATGTTAGTACAAAAAAATGAGGCATATCCTAACAGGCATAAACTTTCATTTTTATACTAATGATAAGCAGAAAATAAGTTTTCCTCCAAACTCGTACATAGGTGGCAAAGTTAGCAACTGTTTTATTTTATTTTATTTTTGCAACTGTTTTATCTAAAGACTGGAACCCACAATTTCCAGTCAAAATTCAGCAACGGGTTAAATTATTTTATTCTCATACGAATTTTTTCATAATGTACCCAAAGTAAGCCATGAAATACTTTTCTTGAACACAAGAATAAGAGATTTTAATCCATGACACTAATTCATTACTTGTGGTACTTCTGTTTCCTGAGGTATTATTCAGTTTCAATTGTTCACTTATAGACTCACACACCTTAAATAATGCTGACCTTCCAGTGTACTACTTTTATCATAATTAAAATATAAGAAGCATTACTAGCAAGTGTTTTACTGTGAAAAATTGAGAATTGTACCTAAAACATAACAACCTTAGGGATAAATAGGAATTATTTTAAAACTAAAAGCTATAGCCATGAAGAAGGTTTTAGCGTTGAAAAGAATTTGGAATTTTACAAATAGCAACAATATCTCTTTGCATTTTAATCCTTTTATTTCCTCTGATCATAGTGTATATGAAAAAAGTTAGAAGATACACAAAAAGAGCGTGAATATAAAGTATCTGGACATTTTCTAAAGATATGAGAGTAAGTGTTGAGAAAGTCATTTCCATATTTTGATCAGTGACCAACTTTGTTCCTGTTAAAGCTGTTCTATTATAAGCTACAACATAAACAGTAAAAACAAAGTTACTCTTACACACAAATGCCAATTTCAAGAGGCTAAAGTGTTTTAAGCCCCAAAGAAATCCTAAAAAGGATTTATCTAGTCAGTCATTTTTGCCACACAGCAAGCAGGGATGATCTACCAGCAGTTAGATTTCCTGTACCTTGGCTTGGTACAGAAAATGGAGAGGAGGACCTGCTGCTCTGATTTCCTTGGTCAAGACATGCTCTGCAAATGTGTTGTCAGCAGCCATCAGCTAGTCAAGAAGAGGAGCCTTATGAACTGTAATCTGGTATGTTTAAACCGTTCTTTCTACATTTTTAAATAACATTTTAAGGTAACTTATGACTGTTAGCCTGCTCCTTCAAACAAGGTCACTCAGACAAGCCATATTTTATGATTCATATTCTGTCAAACAGATACTATATTTTCTCTCAATTACTAGGTTTTACTGATCAGTGTTCTTCTTCTAGTACCTTCCACTTTTTTTGTGTGTGTACCTTCCACTTTTATGGAAATGTCTACAGTTTTGTATTTGTTTCACTCTAGTTTGATTTTTGGGATTTGTAACAAATGTACTTAAGGCTATACATTTTCTTCTGAGCATACTTTTGGTTACGCCGCCAGGGTTTTTCTACGCCATGGTCTTTGTTCATCACTCTAAACAGTTTACGATTTCCACTTTCATTTCCTTTTTCTTCGTTCAACATAATAAGCACCTGTTATATGTCAGGCACTGTAATAAGGCTCGTATCCTATCTAAAATAAACTTATTTTTAATTATTTAACCAAAATTACTTGCACATGTAATCCAAATGTTCAGTTTGAGATTTTTATGACTTTCAACTTATAATGTGTAGTTATGCCAATAAACATAACCTAAAATATAATCTGTTTTTATCTATTAATACCTAACACTGGCAGAGCTTACTGAGTACCATGTACTATTTCAAACACTTTATATAATATTTGTCAAGTGATACTCAAATCCTATCTAGTTATTACTTTTCTTAATTGGTCATTTACTGAGCATAGTATTAGAGTTAACAGCACATTCAAGGGCATTTGTTTTTAACTGATCCCAGTTTAGCTTTTAAGTGAATCAATCATAGAATATATACCTTAATGAGCAGGACCTTCATGAGAAACATGGAGACCTCCTAACCTAGTATCAACTATTGCTCAAGCTTTAGCCAAATTTTGGTTGAGGGTGAGGGCCAGAAGATAAGATACTGTGAAGCTCCTATACCTCCTTTAATGCTTTAGCGGCAGTATAGTTATGAGGAATTAAAAACAAAGATCCTTAACTGAAACTGCATGAATCAAAATTCAGTATCTACAACTGACTAGGTTGTGTGACTTTGGCAAGTTATTTAAGCTTCTGTGCCTGTTTCCGCATCTGCAAAATGGAAACAGTAACCTAATTTACAAGGGTTTGTGAGGATTAGATGACATTATTATATGTAAAGCCTAAAGCAATCAGCACTCTACGCATGTTACCTATTATTAAAAGTTTGGCTTTGAATTCTTCCTCTATGTAGGCACATGGGTTAAGTCTCAGAGGTGCTCACATTTGGAGCTAAGAAGAGGCTTATAAATTCTGACCTTTTCCTGGGAAAACTTCACCTGAGAGAGTGAAGGGGAAAAATAAGTGACTAATGTCTCCTCAAAAGCAAAGAATTTTCCACCAAGGAAACTAAGCTTCTGTCTAAATGCAACCCTTCTGCTCACGGTGAGCCAAAGGACTATTACTGACCAGCTGGCCGTCAGTGAGATATCTGGCTAGGAGCCTTACAGCTAACATTGCTGCTAGAACTTAAGGAACAGAACCAACCACACAGCTGTCAGTTGATTTAGAGCCACATCGCACAAGCTCCTGAAGGATGCTCTAGACAAATGTACTCTTGGACAATATGGAGACAAGTTCAGAGAGTCAAAGTAAATGCTTAGAACTTTTATAGCAATTTGGCACTGCCATGACTTTTTTTTTTTTTTTTTTTAAATTTTATTTATTTATGATAGTCACATAGAGAGAGAGAGAGAGAGAGGCAGAGACACAGGCAGAGGGAGAAGCAGGCTCCATGCACCGGGAGCCCGATGTGGGATTCGATCCCGGGTCTCCAGGATCGCGCCCTGGGCCAAAGGCAGGCGCCAAACCGCTGCGCCACCCAGGGATCCCGACTTTTGTATTTTATACTAAAGTATAGGTTCTCATGGACTGGAAATATAACTTGTGTCTCTCATCACAGAGTATTTCAAATGCTACCCTGGAACTCACCTATAACCCTATTCCTAGCAGTGCTATGTTGTGTCTGCTCTTCTATGCTAGGTGGCCATCTTTTGGGGACTGGGGCCACAAATGACAAAGGAGACGAGCCAGTATTATTTTGTTGTGTCATGCCCCGTTCTCTCTGCTCATGCAATAATCAAACAAGGAGCTGCTACAGTTAAGACGAAGAGTCATTTAAATTCCACAAACCACCAATTTTAAAGGACTGTCAAATGTATTTGCTGTAATTGGTATTGTAATTGGGACCTCTAGAACAGAGATGCTTTTTGGGCAAATGTGGGTTTTTTGTTTTTTAAAGGGGGAGAGAGAGATGGGGAGGGGCAGAGAGGGTATCTTAAGCAGGTTCCATGCCCAGTGTGGAGCCCCTTGTGGAGCTCAATCTCACAATCCTGAGATCATGACCTGAGCTAAAATCAAGAGTCTGATGCTTAACTGACTGAGCCATGCAGGTGCCCCAAATGTCTCCAAAAATTGTTTCATCACGATTCTATGCATTCTTTCAACAACCACAGAACAATCTCATTTCTGTATGCACAGGTCAGAGTTCTAGCTTTTCTACAACCTGTTGAGGCCACAGTAATCCCTAAGGACCAAAGAGAATATAGGCGGCGCAAGGGCAGGTAGCAAGTGAAGATTTGGAATGTCTTACGGTTTCTACTTTGAAAGTGGAGAAAAGACTGGACCTCAACGGTTTAACAGCAACACTGATAGTATTCCAAGGTATTTTTCACTAAAGGTTTTCAGAACCATCACACCACAAAGTTACCACTTAACTAGTCAACCTTACCCAAGGAATGCAGATCAGCATGATGCTAATCACCAGTTATAAAAATCCATCTCCACAGAAACAAATACTTAACTACTTAAAAATAAAAGCAGATGATGTTCTTCACATCTGAAGAATTCTCAGTCCAACGCTACCAGCCTAGAAAAAGAGGTAACTGGTACAGAATTCTCACTTGGTCATTTCCACTAGGCCTCTCAAAGCCACGAAAACTCAAATGATACTTAGGAATAAAAGCCAAAATTCCCCAAACATCTAGCAAAACAATACTTTAAAAAGATACTTAATACTCAGGTCAAATTTAACCATAGTTGCTCCACCTCGTTTGTTAAGTGTGCTGCTACACTCACCGAAGCCAAGCCTGGCACTTTATCAAGGTTAAAGAACTCATTAAAGTCAAATTCTCCTGGGGACTGCTCAGGCAAGACGGCGTCCCTTGGCACTTCCTGATCAGCAGCAGGCTCCTGTGCGAGGATGACCTCCACCTCATCCTCTTCGGCCACTCCTCCATTGCACTCGACTATGCCTGAAAGCAAAACCAGGACAAAAATAGTCTGATCAAGTGAACCGCTCTAGACTTATTGTGTGGCCTCAGCCATCATCACATGTGCAAAAGAGCCACAGACAACTTTAAAAGCAGACCTGGTGTGCCAATACAGCATGCAACAGCACGATTCCTTTCCTATGGCTAAGGGAGGAAAAAAGCCTTAATAACAAGCCAGAATGCCAGCACAGTGCAAGAAGGATGATGCACATTCTTTTTCTAATGGGATTTTTTTTTTTAAAAGATAGTTTCTGCAAGTTTCTTACTGCGTAAAAATGGAACCAAATTAATTTGCCCCTGCCTTCATCCGTGTATCTGCATTATCATTCTAAATCAGGGTTTGGCAATCTAAGGTATTCATGTGAAATCTAGCATGAGGGCAATTTTCACTTGCCTTCAGGTTGGCTGTAGCTCATACTTCAAGGCAAAGCTTCTGGGAAGCCTGACCTGCTTATTCGTTTTTACCATGCCCAGAAAAATTAATCACTGCCTTCTTTATAACCTTTATGTTGTCTCTCAGAGTACGTTGTCTCTCAGAGTATTTATCACACTGTATTGTAGTAATTGTCTTGTGAGACTGAGCTCTCTGAAGACAGGTAATCTGCTCTAATCAGTTTTGTTTTACTCTGTAGTGCCTGGTAAATTTAAAACCAAGTATCATTCACAGTTATTGTTAGGATATGAAGGTAGGGTGTAAGTGAAGCTACCAAGTGTTAACATTTAAGGAATCTAAGATCTTTGTTTTAGCAGGAATATGGGCAAAAGGCAAAATCCTTGGGATAAAAAATGTTTTTCTTTCAAATAAATGCACTGTAAGATACTAGACTTTTTGATTTGAAGAACAGAACTCCCAAAGTGTCACTCTGCAAAACCACCTATGTAAGAGCGGCCTGTAGTTTCAAGATCTACAACAGATAAGAAAGACCTTCGCGGTGGCAGAGGGGAGGGGAGGGAAGGATTGCCATCTCCTGGGCCCATCCCTTCTTAAAAGTCCCCAGTAGTTACCTCAGTCTCGTTATTTTTTTATTTTTTTTTAAGTTTTATTTATTTATGATAGTCACAAAGAGAGAGAGAGAGAGAGAGAGAGAGAGAGAGAGGCGGAGACATAGGCAGAGGGAGAAGCAGGCTCCATGCACCAGGAGCCTGATATGGGATTCGATCCCGGGTCTCCAGGATCGCGCCCTGGGCCAAAGGCAGGCGCTAAACCGCTGTGCCACCCAGGGATCCCTCAGTCTTGTTATTAATCAGACCAAGAGATGCTAAATGCTATCAGTTGCTTTCATTCTAGTAATGCTTCAAAAGCTAGACAGCAAAGCAGGAGACTAGGACTAAAGGGCTTGTCTCAATACCAGCCAAATGGCAGAAACTTCAACCCTAAGATGGCATCAATACCGTTCTACACCATGCCGTGTGTATTAAGGCAGCACCATTCCTCCACAGGGGCAGCTGCCACTTAACCACCCTGAGCCTTCTGGAGCCTAGGGCAACCAGTAAGACAAACTTTGTAAGCCACGGACAAGGCAATCAGCAGTCTCTCCATTGGGTTAGCACATGCTTACTGCCAAATAGAAGCAGATACTATTCCTTAAAGACTGACATTTACGTTTGTTTATTTATTTATTTATTTATTTATTTATTTATTTATTTATTTATAAATAATAAATTTTTTATTGGTGTTCAATTTGCCAACATACAGAATAACACCCAGTGCTCATCCCGTCAAGTGCCCCCCTCAGTGCCCGTCACCCATTCACCCCCACCCACCACCCTCCTCCCCTTCCACCACCCCTAGTTCGTTTCCCAGAGTTAGGAGTCTTTATGTTCTGATATGTCCCTTTCTGATATTTACTACCCATTTCTTCTCCCTTCCCTTCTATTCCCTTTCACTATTATTTATATTCCCCAAATGAATGAGAACATATAATGTTTGTCCTTCTCCGATTGACTTATTTCACTCAGCATAATACCCTCCATCCAGTTCCATCCACGTTGAAGCAAATGATGGGTAATTGTCATTTCTAATGGCTGAGTAAAGACTGACATTTAAACTAAAATGACTGCTTTGGTGGAGATAGTAGCCTCACTTTACAAAGAAACAGAGTCCTGGAAAAATGAACATTTCAATAGCCTGATCAATGCCCAGTGTGTATTCTTGTCCACTAGAACACTGTTTCTCCCTGACCCACTTTACCTGGCTGAAGCTGCCTGCCCACCTTAAACTGATGAGGAACATTTTGCTGCTGTTTTGGGTCCCAACTTAAGAATGAAAGGTGGAAATGAGGGTCTGTATTTGGCTCATACATTTGCAAAAGAAACTTTAATATATCTTCTATTCCTCTTATTTTGTGTTAATGTGGAACATCTCAACAGATAAATAGCTTTTGCAAGCTGTAGCAGTGTTCTATATGCAATTTTATGCCACTGTCAAGCTCTGGAAAGCAGATGGGGGCCTGTCAACTGAGAATGGGTCTAAGTGGGTAGGGATGTGTACTGGCAGACAAACACAACTGGCCATTTATGATAATACACTCAAAAGGTAGAGACCCAGGAAAGAGAACTAAGGGGAAGTTTTATCACGTTCAGAAGGCCCACATACTTTCATTAGAGAGAACACAATTTTTTTTTTTTTTTTTTTTAAGACCGAAAACATGCGAGCTGTGCAAGGAGGGGCAAAGGGAGAGAGAGAGAATCTTAAGCAGGCTCCATGCCCAACACAGGGCACGATTTCACAACCCTGAGATTATGACCTCAGCCAAAAATCAAGAGTCAGACACTTAACTGACTGAGCCACCTAGGCACTCCTAAAATGTTCTTTTCAATCAATGGAGGGTTTTAACCATATCTGACTTCTTTTTTTCCCTGGTTACATGTGTTAATGCATATTCAAATTGTTTTATTACCATTTATACATCACCTAGCACTGGGCCCCATGTAGAGTGAGTAGTTCATTACACATCGTTCTTAAAATCATACAGGAAAGGAATAGGTTTGCTTTGTTTACTGCTATACTCTCAGCACTAGGATGTACCTGCAGAGAATGGCTACATAAAAAAATTCCACAGAGGGGTGCTTGGGTAGTTCAGTAGGTTAAGCGTCTAACGCTTTGATTTCGGCTCAGGTCATGATCTTGGGGTTGTGAGATCAAGCCCTGAGTTGGGCTCCATGCTTGGCGGGGTGTCTACTTGAGATTCTCTGACTCTGCCCCTTGTCCTGGCCCCACTCGCTCTTAAAAAAAAAAAAAAAAAAATTCCATTGAAAGTTAGAATACAGATACAAAAATGGACTAAAAAGCACTCATCCCCCCCCCCTCCCTTTCATTCTTGTAGCCAAGATGAAATAATGGGATACTGGTTTATCCTAAATACACTTGCTAAAATAGCCTGTGGACCGTCTGCAATTAACTATTGGGGTGAGTGAGCTAGGGCCCCTGGATTTCACTTGAGACTCTGCCATGAAATCCATGTGACAGGGTCTTAGGTTGTCCCCTCTTTCCAGGTCTGTCTCTGTGTGTATAAGATAAGGAGGGGACATTATCACACCATTTGGCTCATCCACTTGTTGATATAATATGAATGGGTGAAATTTAGATTACACCTCAGTTGAGAAAAACATGTGCCTTCCCCTCACATACCCAGCAGCAGCCTTATCTTTATCATTATGTGAAAAGACCATGCTTGGCTGGTACTGCTTTAGCCTGAGAATGACACAAAGGCATGTCTCAAATGCTATTTAAGAGAAATATCTCGCAAGTTACCCATCACTCTTCTGCATCACCCCAGGGAACAATGTGTAACAGCATAAAGATAATGATGATGTCTATTGTGTCTTAAAGATACTTAAAAAAAAAAAGGGGGGGGGGCAAGTGATTTCTCTCTTTTCCCTAAATAAATTCCACTAGCTCACTTTCTGCTTAAATATATTTTAGCCTCATAATTTTAAGGTGGCACTGATTAAACACTTATATTAAAACAGTTTTCTACTTTTGTTGACTAGTATCGGCCAAAAGGTGTTTTCCAACTAAATCTGAAAGCTGAAGAGAACTAGAATTTACTCAAGAAGTGCCCACAAGAAACTAAGCTCTCATGTTCACATCTGAACTTTAATGCTAAAAGTAACCCTTGATATTATGAAGTAGGCACTATCTTCACCTTACAAAGAACCAAGCCCCCTATCAAGAGTTTTAGCAAAGATTATACATTTGGTAAGCAGAACTCCAATACTCAAACTCACGCTAGCCAGCCTGGCTCTTCACTACCACTTCTCAGGATCATCAGCCCAAGACTGGCCACCCTAAAGCCAGGCTACTGCCCTGAAAATGAGTAGTGGGCCCCCAGCTCTGTATCAGTCACCTCTCACATAGTAGCTCTGGCTTTTTCAGTTTGATAAGGAGATATCCCACCACATCTCATAGCTAACGGAGTCTAGAAGCCAAGTCACAAACAACACATGTAGGAAGTTCTAAAACCACGGTGAAGAAGGTGGGCTCTGAAGTACAAAAGGACTTGTTCAACTCCCAACTTGACTAATTACTTCCTCAGTGTCCACAGACAAGTCCCTCAAGCCTCTTGAGTCTCCATTCACTCAACCACAAAAGTACCTGCCTCACAGGGCTGTTAGAAGGATTATACAGCCAAAACACTTAGCACTGTGCCCAGTTCTCAATTAATGAGACTCCTTCACTATTTCTACCACTTTTCTGATCTCTAGGGAACCCTTTTGTGTACACAGTGCTCTTACAGGGCAACGTGAGACTTCTCTGTTTAGCACTGCAGGCAGAACAAGTTGAGGATGTAATACACACCTAGTAAATTCACCTGACACTTCCTAGCAATTGGTACAGTTATTCCTAAGTGCATAATTAAGACAATTAGAAGCACATCTCATATTAGAAGAGTAAGCTTCCCTCTCAAAGTTTTTGCTTACCTTCCTTCACGGAGGCCGTCCTTCGCCTTGTTCTCTTTCTCCCCTTGTGATCTTCTTCCAGTATCTTATCATCAAAGCCAGTCAGCTCAATGGTTTCAGATTGACTTGTGGGTCCAGCTGAGAACCATTCTGGTTCTTCTTCTGTGTAGGAATCATTTCTTCTTCGCTCACCAAAGACACGCTTACTATCCCCAAACTCCCTCTGGAAAAGTACACAATGCAAGATAAAAAAACAGGTTCTACTTAAGGCGTTTCAACCTGAGTCAAGGTCTTGATGTGTTAGGTAATGGTCAATTGATACTACGATTGATACTGCAGATACTATGCTGCAGACATGGAGCCCCTCCCTGCCCCCAGCACTCTGAGCCTCTTTATCTGGCTGAAGAATGGGCTGTGTTCATCTGGCATCTCAAAATAACCTGCTAGAAATGAAGTGCATATGAAGTCCCTAAGCACATGTGGGGTGAAAAGATCTAGAAGACAAACCCTGAATCGCTTGTCCTTATAGTCTCTCTCTCGGTCTCTGTCTCTCAAGTCCCGCAGCTCCTTATCACTAAGACGGTGATCCTTCTCAAAGGTCCGAGCAGAGATTATCCTCCCACTGCCAATCCTTCGTCCGCCAAGCAGGCGAAGCCCATCATTTTCTTTTTCCAACGGGCTTCCTGAGTGCCGGGAACTAACAGCAGCCGTCACGTGGCAGCCCCCTCCAAAGCTTCGTCTTTGTGGGCTGAGAACAACATCTAAGTCATCTTCTTTCACGCGCTCTCGTGGATCTGGAAAAACACCAGAAAGAGAAAGTTAAGCAAACCAGCAGGGTACTTTTCCTTTCTTGGTAGTATGTCCATGATTAGTGGTGATGAGGGTTTTGGAAGAGTCACCACTGAAACAGGTACAGAATAATGTGCATATTTAAGTAAGACTGAGTCTTTTGCTTTTTCTCTCTGGAGCAATAAATGTACTTCATAATAAATGATTTTCCATGATTGGTCTCCATAATCCCTTTATTTTTGACTAAGGCCTTATCTACATAATTACTAGAAAAATAATTTGCCAATTATAGTAGGTGTATTTGGAAAAAATAACTACCTAAAAAGCTGAAGTGTTTCTTCAAAAAATGGTATTTAACAGGTGGATATCCACATGCAAGAAAATGAACTTGAGGAGCCCCTGGGTGGCTCAGTGTTTGAGTGTCTGCCTTTGGCTCAGGTTGTGATCCTGGGGTCCTGGGATTGAGTCCCACACATCAGGCTCCCCACAAGGAGCCTGCTTACCCTCGCCTCTCTGTGTCTCTCATGAATAAATAAATAAAATCTTAAAAAAAAAAAGAAAATGAACTTGAATTGATACCTGGTACCACATACAAAATGCAAAATAGATCATAGATCTAAATGATATAAAACTTCTAGAAGAAAATAAAGGAGGAAATCTTTGTGACACTGGGTTAAGCAGAGTTTTCTTAGGCACAACACCATGACCACAATATATTAAATGAAAAAACTGGGCTTGATCAAAATTTAAAACTTCTTTAAAAAGCAAAATAAGATCTAAAGCAAAATAAAATCTAAAGCAAAATGAGATCTTTCAAGGATTTTATTTGACAGAGAGAGAGAGACAGAGAGAGAGAGACAGAGAGAGAGAGACAGAAACAGAGCAAGCGCGTGCACATGCACGCATAAGGAAGGAAAACAGTAGAGGGAGAAAGAGAAGCAGACTCTCTGCTGAGCAGGGAATGTCATGCAGGGCTCCATCCCTGTACCCTGAGATCATTCATGACCTGAGCCATAGGCAGATGCTTAAATTACTGAGCACCCAGGTGCCCCTGAAAGATACTCTTCTAAGAATGCAAAAACAAGCCATAGACTGGAAGAAAATATTTCAAAGTATATCTGATAAAGGAAGGACCTGTATCAGGTACATATAAAAACTCTTCAAAATTAAAACACAATCGGATTAAAAAATGGACAGGGACACTTGGTTGGCTCAATGGTTGAGCATCTGCATTTGGCTTAGGTTGTGATCCCGGAGTCATGGGATTGATCAAGCTCCCCATGGGAAGCCTGCTTCTCCCTTTGCTATGTCTCTGCCTTTCTGTGTCTCTCTTGAATAAATAAAATCTTTAAAAAAAAAAAAAAGTGGACAAATGCTTTGAACAGAGACTAGAGGATATATGGATGGCAAACAGGCATAAGAAAAGATACTCAACATTATTAGCCATTAGGGAAATGCAAATTAAACCATGATACTATTACACATCTAATAGATTGGCTAAAATCTCAGACTGATCATTCCAAGTGGTGACAAGGATGCAGAATGAGTGAACCTTCATACATTGTTCATACATTGCTGGTGGAAATGTAAAGTGGTATAACCATGTTGGAAAACAGCTTGGCAGTTTCTCAAAACGTTAAACATACATTTACTATAGGACTCGGCCATTCTACCCTTAGGTATTAACTCAAGAGAAAAGAAAGTATACACCCATATAGAGACTTATACATGAATGTTCATAGCAGTTTCGGTTAGTAGTCAAAAGCTAGAAACAGGGATCCCTGGGTGGCATAGCGGTTTAGCGCCTGCCTTTGGCCCAGGGCGCGATCCTGGAGACCCGGGATCGAGTCCCACGTCGGGCTCCCGGTGCATGGAGCCTGCTTCTCCCTCGGCCTGTGTCTCTGCCTCTCTCTCTCTCTGTGACTATCATAAGTAAATAAAAATTAAAAAAAAAAAAAAAAAAAAAACCTAGAAACAACCCAAATGTCCATTAACAGGATACATGGATAATCCGTGGCAAATTCATAAAACAGACTACTACTAGGCAATAAAAATGAACTATTTATACAACCAACATCATGACCAAATCTTAAAACTACTGAGTGAAAGAAGCCACCCAAAGGGTGCACACTGTAGGATTCCACTTATATTGAATTCTAGTAAATGTAAACTAATTTGTAGCGACAGAAGGCAAATCAATGCTTGCCTGCAGGCGAATGGGGGCGGGGGTGTGTGTGTGGGGGGAGTATGAGGAGGGATTCAGAGGTACCAGGGAACTTTTGGGGGTGATGGAAAAGCTTATTGCTTTGATCATGGTAATGGTTCCAGAGGTGTATGCATCTATCAAAACATCAAATGGTACACATTATGTGTAGTCTATTGTCAATTATACTTCAATAAAGATATGAGAAAATCAAACCTGTCACCACACAAAAATCTTTCCTAGAAAAACCAGAAAACTGAAGTCCAAGTGAGAAAATTCCTTCAAACTTTTCACCAGAAACAGTAACTAAAATGCTATGTACTTTTCCAGAATTTTCACACCATGTCTCCATGTTTTCCAAAAACAAGACACAGTATGGGCGAGTTCTTAATTTACAGCTGAACAACTTAATATTTCTACATATGGACATACCAAAGTCTACGTAACCCATTTCTACCCCTAGACATTGAGTTTGCTTACTAGTTTTCATCATTTAATAAAATCTCTGAGCACATCTTTAATGATTCTCCTAAAATAAATTCTCTGCTCGAGGGATATCACTGCACTAAGTGTACTGTAAGATTGTATAGAAGGATCTTCTATCTCAAACTAGAGTCACCCCTATCTTCTTTGCCCAGTCCCAAATTTGTTTTATAATGGGTTTTCCTCTTATCTCAAAAAAAGTTCTTGCAATAAGTTCCTTGACTAACTTCTATACTGCTAGTCCTCCACTTCACATTTTCTTTTTTTTTTTTTTTTTTTTTTTTAAGATTTTTACTTGACACAGAGAGAGGGAGACAGCACATATGGGCACACACAAGTTAAGTAGGCAGAGAAGCAGAGGGAGAGGGAGAAGCAGGCTCCCAGCTGGGCAGAGAGCCTGATGTGAGGCTCAATCCCAGGACCCTGGCATTATGACCTGAGCTGAAGGCAGACAACTGACTGAGCCACCGAAGCACCCCTCTTTTCTGGCTGAAATGGGAAAAAGTATGGAAAACCAAATTTGAGCCCAGTTTCAAACCATATCCAAACCATGTATTCAGACCATAATCCACTATTAAGAATTGTTATTTATTTATTTATTTTTAAAGATTTTTTATTTATTCATGAGAGGTAGAGAGAGAGAGAGAGGGAGGCAGAGACACGGGCAGAGGGAGAAGCAAGCTCCATTCAAGGAGCTCGATGTGGGACTCGATCCCGGGTCTCCAGGATCACGCCCTGGGCCAAAGGTGGAGGTAAACCGCTGAGTCACCAGGGCTGCCCAAGAATTGTTAGATTTATACCAGAGAACTAGTTTCACATATGAGACTAAGCATAACTGGATTTCTAGCACAGCCTTATGCTCACTACCATGCTCCCTTATCATATTCTTACTCTGTTTCTGCTATCAATGAGGGACAGCACTACTTTTAATTCCAAAGCATACAGTCTAATGCTATCTACTTGCCACTGCTCTATATAGGAAAGCTGATTTTTCTCTACGTAGCAGATTGATAAATCAGTTTCCTGATAATGACATTTTCTCTGTCATTTCTCTGATAAAACTCTCAGCGAAGAACGACATTTTCTCTGAATGTCATTTCTCTGATAAAACTCTCAGTGAAGAACGAAACCAGTGACAAAGAAATCTGCAATTCCAAAACTGGTCTCCGACTTAACTTTGCTCTCCAAAACCGCTGCCTCAACTTCTACCTCTCACCTGCTATTCTGCGCACAAGAGAAGGCCGCTCTGCATCCAACTCTTTCTTCAGACTTTCCACTGGCGAGTTCCGCCCTGAAGCTGGGTAGAGAGAGGCATGCCACTTTTCAGGGTCCCAGACACCGTCACTACAAATCAAAAGGTACCAACAGTTAGCACCCAGGAACCACATACGTGGTCTAATTCCTAAATTTCTTTAGGTAGTAAGTTATGGAAACCCCTTTCCAATATAACACTTGTGGTTGCCATCAGAATGGTTATCTCTTTTAAGATGAAAACAAAGAGCTACAGACAGTCCCTGACTTACAGTGGTTTATTTTTTATTTATTTATTTATATTTATTTTTTAATTTTTAAAAATTATTTATTTATTTATAGTCACACAGAGAGAGAGAGGCAGAGACACAGGCACAGGGAGAAGCAGGCTCCATGCACCGGGAGCCCGACGTGGGATTCGATCCCGGATCTCCAGGATCGCGCCCTGGGCCAAAGGCAGGCGCTAAACCGCTGCACCACCCGGGGTTCCCACTTACAGTGGTTTAACTCAAGACGGTTCTACCTTGCAAAGGTACACATTCAGTAGAAACTGTATTTTTTTTTTTTTTTTTTTTGAAAATGTGCTTTGGGGGATCCCTGGTGGCTCAGCGGTTTAGTGCCTGCCTTTGGCGCAGGGCACGATCCTGGAGTCCTGAGATCGAGTCCCACATCGGGCTCCTGGCATGGAGCCTGCTTCTCCCTCCTCCTGTGTCTCTGCCTCTCTATCATAAATAAATAAATCTTAAAAAAAAAAAGAAAGAAAAAGAAAATGTGCTTTGAATTTTGAAAGTTTGATCTTTTCCCAGGCTATCAACATCTGATACAATAACCTCTCGTGATGCTGCACAATGGCCGTGAGCTGTAGCTCCCAATCGGCCACTGAGAACCCAAGGGTAAACCACACCATTCTGTACCCAACTATTCTGTGTTTTACTTTCAATACAGTATTCAGTAAGTTATAAGATATTCAACACTATTATAAAATAGGCTTTGTGTTAGGGTGATTTTGCCCAACAGTAGGCTAGTCTAAGTGTTCTGAGCACTTTTAAGATAGCTAGGGTAAGCTATGATGTTCAACAGGCCAGATGTATTAAATGCATTTTTGACTAAATATTTTCAACTTATGATGGGTTTACTGGAACATACCCTACCGTATGCTGAGGAAGATCTGTATTAATCCAATAATATTTTGTTGTTTTTCATACAACACCAATAGTCAAAGGTGAGTCTGTGGTTTGTGTATGAATGAAACATGAGACCACAAACCCTGGGGTGCATGGGGAGTATAGTAACCATGCCTGTCCTACAGAAAGAAGATGCTCCATGAATATTGGCTGGGTTACTGAAGGAAAAAAAAACCAGTTGACTGAAGATTAGTATACAGGAGGGAGAAAAAGCTCTCACTTGAAGTAGCTCCTGGAATGCTTGATATTTTACTTTTCCAGAATTTCTATGCATAGTCTGTTTTTCCCCACAGGCAGAACAGACAGCACTCAAGAACATAAAAATGTGTGATGTGGCTGAGTGAAGTAAGTCAGTCGGAGAAGGACAAACATTATATGTTCTCATTCATGTGGGGAATATAAATAATAGTGAAAGGGAATATAAGGGAAGGGAGAAGAAATGTGTGGGAAATATCAGAAAGGGAGACAGAACGTAAAGACTGCTAACTCTGGGAAACGAACTAGGGGTGGTAGAAGGGGAGGAGGGCGGGGGGTGGGAGTGAATGGGTGACGGGCACTGGGGGTTATTCTGTATGTTGGTAAATTGAACACCTATAAAAAATAAATTAAAAAAAATTTTTAACCTCAAAAAAAAAAAAAAAGAATAGGATTGGGTGGAGACTTTCAACAGAATAGTGCAATGTCCAGGTGTTTTCAGTTGAGGATACTCTAAATTCATTTTAACATGGATTTTTTTGATATCTCATTTTTTTTTTGCCATCTCACAATCTCAAGTTGTGTTTGTAAGAGTCAAATAGCAAGTGTATAAGTAAAAGCAGCAACATAAATACTTTCCAGTGAGATACATTTCAATAACTTTGTTTGGTAAGATTCATATTTATCATTAAAAAATGTAATAAAATAAAAAAAATGTGTGATATGGGTTCTATTTTGTTACTCCCTAATAATAAGGTGGCAGAGTGCGCAGAGCAGAAGTTCTAGAGTCCGATGATCTGAGATGGAATTCTAGTTTTGCCGTCACCACCAGGGACATCCTGGACAAGTTAATAAGCTATATCCTTGAACTCTTCTTTTGAAAGGACTTCACAACCCCCAGATCAGATCAGGCTGTGCTAAACACTATTAGGGTACTCTGTACTTGTCCTTCACAGCCTGTAATGATGGTAATGATAAACTCTTGAGTATTTGTATCCTTCCACAGACCAATGCTCCATTAAGGCAGTATTTGATAGCATCTGACACAGTATTTGCCACAAAGCAGCAGGTACTGACTAAACATTTTTTAGGATTTTATTTATTTATGAAAAACAGAGAGACAGAGACAGAGACACAACACAGGCAGAGGGAAAAGCAGGCTCCATGCGGGAAGTCCGATGTGGGACTTGATCCTGGGGCTCTGGGACCATGCCCTGATCCAAACATAGATGCTGAACCGCTGACCCACCCAGGCGTCCCTACCGACTAAACATTTCTGGAATAATTGAGTCAACCTCTCAATCTCAAACTCCTCACAATAAAGGAGATATTACCCATCTTCTGGTGTGGTTGTGAGGATTACCTGGAATTTAAGAATCAAATTTTAATTCTGAGAAGAGAAATACTGGGATGGGAAGCTCTTTCCTCTTATTTTTCATTACTATTAATAGCATGTCTCCATTTCAGAATAAAAGTGGATATGTGTACCCTAATAAATTTTATTTTATGCCAAGAAGAAATAGTTGTAACAAGAAAATTCAACTTGAAGCATAAAAAAGATGGACAGTTTTATGAAAAATAAACAAAAAACTCCCAGCTTATCTGAGACTCATGAAAAAATCCTAACCAACTGGAACAGCCATTATTCAAATACCATCTTCATCAGGGGAATGAAAGTGGTGAAGAATTGAGACTTAGCAACCTTTTGAAGAGAAGATATACAAATAAAAATAGTATGTCCTATTCAGCTAAGAAATTAAATATAATACACTTTATATGTTAAAAATGTGGGCCATATGAACCATCTACCTTGATATTTAAGAAATAACCTTAAAGTCTTAAGGTGACCATAACGAGTGCAATATAGGGTTATTGTAAAGATTTTCAGACCATAATTTAGCTCTATTCTTCTCAAACCAAAGCCTTCTAACCTCTTATAAAGCAGCCCAAGATGCAAAAGAGCTAATCTGAATAGCTGAATGGGTTTTTTGGCTAGGGGTAGGGAGTGGGATGGAGTAATGCCACAAGGCTCAGAAACCTCCTGATCAGCCAACGCAGGGCAGGCCCTTGAAGGAACCTCAAAGAACAGTGCAAATACTACTACCGCCAGCAGAGACCCCGAAGGGACTCCTGTGTTTTTGACTATGTGCCTGGAGGGACTCCTGTGTTCAAGTCTTAATCCTCCTTTTTGACTATGTGCCTCTGACCAACTTCTTTTCTTTCTTTTTTTTTTTTTTAAAGATTTTATTTATTTATTCATGAGAGACACAGAGAGAGAGAGAGAGAGAGAAAGGCAGAGACACAGGCAGAGGGAGAAGCAGGCTCCATGCAGGGAGCCTGACGTGGAACTCGATCAGGATCATGCCCTGGGCTGAAGGTGGCGCTAAACCGCTGAGCCACCCGGGCTGCTCCCAACTCATTTTCCAACTTTAGTTCCATCATCAGTTCATTGAAAGGGAGTTGGTTTAGTTGTCCTTAGAGTCCCATGAAGCTCAACTTTTTGAATAGTTTAAAAGCTAATTAATAATAAAACTGATGAAGACAATGCAGTAACGTGCTACTTAGTCCACAGTTTATCTGTGATGTATTTGTGCAGGAGCCCAAAGTCATTATCCCGGAAATCTCTCCACTCATCATTCCAACAAAAAACTCCAAAACAATTCCTAAATTACCAAGTTTGGTGTAACAAGAAGTTGACTAGAAGGAGCATACCCCTCCCCCTGCCCCCATACCTGTCATATTTTTCAGAGAGGCATGATGGTCTTTGTTTGGAATGAGGGCGTTCTTTTATATCCAAGAGCTCCTCCTACAAAAAGAAACCAAAAAAAAAAAAAAAAAGAAAACAAATGGTAATTTTGAAAAATATTTCTCATGCCATATATTTTCAACTTATATTTGTTGTAATGACTGGACTATCTATCTTAAGCATGTTACACGGTTCTTATTTATTTATACTTTGACTTAGTCCAGAATTCTTGATTCTTACAAGAAGCACCTCAGGCAGAATTGGGAAATAACTTCATAGTGATCACTTTTTCTTGCTAAAACACAATTCTCCCATAAATTGCTTACCATCCAATAACGTAAATAGAGTCTACAACACTGAATGCTCATCGAGGTATAGAAGCTTCAGGCTTAAATAAAACCTCCAGTTAATCTTAATATTCTTAAATGCAATAGATGCCAATTTACAAGCAGATAGATTTTTAAATGTAAAGTTGCAAGAAAACAAAGCACCAAAAACATCCATTTACCTGTTTTGATTTGCCTGTTAACATTTTCTCCCATTTACTTCAGAATTTGGGCTCTCTATACCCCCCTTTTTTCCCCCTAAAGCCACAGGAAGAGTAAATTGTGAAAAGTCATGGTCCTTTACCTCCAAATATTTCAGTGCTTATTTCTCAAGAATGAGGGTATTCTTTCATAGTCTCTTGTCCAATTTCATGAGAGAATTAAGCTCTACAGAAAATAATTTGAGTGACTAGTTTTCCATTCTTCCAAGGATTATACTTGGCCAGTATCAGTGTAGATGCACAGAGGAGAAGCAAATCCATTACATACAACATATATCTTAGGGCATAAGGGCTTACTTTTGTAGAACCTGGTTGAGAAGGGCTACCAGTTTTATAAAATTAGTTACTAATATTACTTTTATCCTAACCTACCCCTCCAGATTCCGATTTGTCAACTGACCCAATGTCCTTTATATTGCTTTAGCCTCCAACAAAGGATCCAGTCTAGAATCAGATATTGTCATATTTCTTTGGAATCTCTACAATTTCTTTTTTTTCTTTTTAAAGATTTTATTTATTTATTCATGAGAGACACAGAGAGAGAGAGAGAGGCAGAGACAGGCAGAGGGAGAAGCAGGCTCCATGCAGGGAGCCCGACGCGGGACTCGATCCCGGGTCTCCAGGATCACGCCCTGGGCCGAAGGTGGCGCCAAACCGTTAAGCCCCCCGGGCTGCCCAATCTCCACAATTTCTTTCAGGTTTTAGTACATTGACATTTCAAAGGATACAGCCTACTTCCCTCCCCCCGCCCCCCAAGAGAACATTATTCATTTGCAGTTTAATGTTTCCTCATGACTACACTGAGGCTAAGCATCCACGGAATACTAACCTCAGAGATGTTGAGTCCATCTCCAAGCATCACCTCTGGACATCGATGACATCCATCTAGCTTTTAGTAGTGATGCTGATTTTGACCAAATGGTCAGGTTGTTCTCCAGTTTCTCTGATGTTCAGTTACTACTTTCCTACTTGCAATTAGTGTGTGATCCGTGGGGGAGACTACAAATATCTGGATCTTCATCAAAATTTCCCCTGAATTTAGCACCTAATGATGGATTTTGCCCCAAACAATCCTGATTTCCCAATTCTAGGCCTCTCTCTCCATATTTACTAGTCAGCAGTTGGCATTTCACTGAGAGGGAAAACACAACGCCCCCTTCCCCCCAATGTATTTACCTATTATTGGCACGGGCTCACAGATTCCTAGTTTTTCCAGTGGTATCTAATTCATTCATAACCTTAATTATTTGGGGGTTTAAATTGCAAGCCTCTTCAAGGTGGTTCCTGTGTCCTCTGGACATGCCCTATCATTTTTTAAAAAGCACTTCCTCACTCTGTCTTATCTTACTCATCCTAGCCCTACTGTCAGCCATTTCTTGGAGAAATTGGAGTTCCTTTAAGTGAAGAATGGTACAGAAACCAAAGTCTGGGAACTAGATATCCTCATCTGCTTCTCAGTCCTTTGAGCAGAGCTGGGAAATACATGCAATTACCCATGCATACATATACACATACACACACATGTGTTTACACATATCTGCTCATACATGTGCATAGACACAAAAAGCCATGGCCTCCTGTTATTTACATTTCAACAATTTCATAATAAAGTATAAAAGGCAATTCCCAACCCTTTAGTGCATAAAATGCTACAACTGCTGCACATAAAAGTATGTGACTGTGGTGTCTGTTTGATACCCCCATCACAGGCCTCACAGCAGAATGCTACTCTATTCCCATATCTTAGTATAAATATAAGCAAATAGATTTACTCTTAGCCTACAGGAATCATTGCACATAAGCATGCCATGAGTTTACTCAGTGTCTTTAGACATTTGAAGGATCTAAATATTTTCCGATATCAAAATGCCCTAGGACCAGATGACATTTTAGTTTCAAAACAAGCATATCAATCATCTGCATTTTTTTAATCATCTGCATTTTTTAAAGGATTTATGAATTATGCATTTTTAGTTGGGAAGAAATACCTAGAAAAATTTAGAAGTCTGAGATAAACAGAATTCCAAATACAAGAAAGTATCTAGAGACTGCCCAAAATTCTGAAAACAAAACAAAAAACTGTCAAATGACCTAAAACCCAGAAATCACTAGTCAAGAGAGTCCAGTGAAATCTGCAGGACAGTGTCAGTGGTGCAGGGTGGAGGGAGGGTAGTTGGACCAACAGTAGTTATAACGATAGTAAATATTACAATACAGAAATCCTGAGGACAGGAAGGCTTAAAACATATTCCAGTAGAAACAGGAAGGACCTTGTAATATAGGAAATATTTATACATACACTACAGGAAAAAATATTGCAAAGCAATTTTCTATTAGAAGCAACCCAAAGATTATTTCAGACGAGATCGGGTGCGTTCAGGGTGGTATGGCTGTATTCCCTTTTCCTTACCACCCTCAAATCCAAATATTAAATGAAGAAACCTTATTATACTATTAAACCAAGAGCAACATATTTTAACCTTAAATATGTATACTCTCAATATATAAAAGTTACTAAATAATAAGGCTTTGTTTGAATCTTTTAACTCCCAAAGATAATAGAGAGCCCAGGTGATGGGTGTCTTCTATTACTACTACACCTGTTTGCTGAATCTAACAATTTTATTTCGGAGTCAACTGGAAAAGACTAACATTTTAACATAGCCATAAAACACGGATGACCAAATGTTCTTCTATTCATGGGGACCAAAAAAAATATTTTCACAAGGGTTAACAGTCTTACAAAAAGGGAAATGGGGAGACTAAGGAGAAATGACAATTCTATTTAATGTGGAATCCCAAACGAGATCCTGGGACAGAAAAAGAACATTAGGCAAAAACTAAGGACAGGTGAATAAAATGTGAACTTTAGTTAATAACAATGTATCAACATTGCTAACTGTAACATATATCATCTATTAATAGGGAAAACTCTACTATGTTCCCATGTTTTCTACAAATCTCACACTGTTCTAAAAAAATAAAGTTTACTTCTACCTCATACTATATACAAAAATGAACTAGAAAGATTTCAAAGACCTAGACATAAGAGTTCTAAGTATAAAACTCCTAGAAGAAAATGCAGGTGTAAAAAGTTCATGACCTCAGAATAAGCAATGTTTCTTAACTGGGACACTGAAAAAGCATAAGCAACCAAACGAAAAAAAAAAGATATGGTGGACTTTTAAGTTTATGAACTTTTGTTCTTCAAGTGACTATCAAGAAAGTGAAAAGCCAACCCACAGAACAGGAAAAAATATTTACAAATCAGGGTCTGGTGTCTAGAATATGGAGAGAACGTGTACAACTCAAAAACACAGCAAAACAACCCAATTTACAAACAGGTAAAAGATTTCAATAGATTTTTCTCCAAAGAAGATACACAAAAATGGCCAGCAAGCACATCAAAGATATTCAAAATCATTAGTCATTAAGGAAATACAAGTCAAAACCACAGTGAGATGCCACTTCATGTGTACAAAGATGGCTATTAGAAAAAAGGGGGACTGGGTGGCTCAGTGGTTGAGCATCTGCCTTTGGCTCAGGGTGTGATCCTGGAATCCTGGGATCGAGCCCCACATCAGGCTTCCTGCATGGAGCCTGCTTCTCCTTCTGCCTATGTCTCTGCCTCTTTGTCTCTCATGAATAAATAAAATCTTTAAAGTAAAAAATTAAAAAAAATAAAAAAAGGGGAAAATAACAAATATGGACAAGGATGTAGAGAAAACCGGAACCTTTGTGCATGGTTAATGGGAATGTAAAACAGTGTAGCTCCTGTGGAAAAAGGGGCAATTTCTCAAAAAGTTAAGCACATTTTACTCTATTACCCAGCAATTCCATTCCTAGGTATATATCAAAAGGAACTGAAAAAATTAAGTCCACACAAATGCTCATAGCGGCACTATTCACAATAGCAAAAAAAAAAAAAAAAAAAAAAAAAGGGAACAACCCTGTATGCCCATCAACTGATCAACAAAATGTGATAAACCCATACAATAGATTATTTGGCAACAAAAAGGAATAAAGTGCTGATATATGCTATAATACAAACCTTGAAAACATGATGTTAAGTGAAAGAAGCCAGACAAAAAAGGCCATGTACACTACGATTCTAAACGCAAAGTTTGGAAAAGGTAAATCCCTGGAGTCAAAAAGTAGATTAATGCCTGCCAGAGGCTGGGGAAAGGGGATAACAGGAGTGACTACTAATGGGTACAGAGTTTGAGGTGATGAAAATATTCTAGAATTAGAGAATAGTAATGGCTGTATAACTTCGTAAATTTACTGACCACCACTGAATGGTACACTTTTAAAGAGGCGAATTTTATATGAACTATATCTTAATAAAAATTATTTTTTGGGATTCCCTGGGTGGTTCAGTGGTTTGGCGCCTGCCTTTGGCCCAGGGCGCGATCCTGGAGTCCCGGGATCGAGTCCCACGTTGGGCTTCCGGCATGGAGCCTGCTTCTCCCTCTGCCTGTGTCTCTGCCTCTCTCTCTCTCTCTGTGTGTGTCTATCATAAATAAATAAATCTTTAAAAAAATTATTTTTTTTGTTGTAATAAAAATTATTTTTAAGTAAACTATAAGGTATTGTTACCAGAGGTTAGTATTTTATTTAATTTTTCTTACAGACTTACTGCTCTAATCATAGATTGATGAATGCTAACAACCCTCAGACAGGAGTTGCTCAGTTGGTAAAAATGTTTTTATTTTTTTACCCTCCCATATTATTCCTGTTTTATTTGTTGACTTTATATGTTTGGCATATAGTAGATATGAATAAACATCCCAGCAATTGATTGTACAACAGGCCTATAAAAGCACAGGGTAGGGATCCCTGGGTGGCGCAGCGGTTTGGCACCTGCCTTTGGCCCAGGGCGCGATCCTGGAGACCCCGGATCGAATCCCACATCAGGCTCCCGGTGCATGGAGCCTGCTTCTCCCTCTGCCTGTCTCTGCCTCTCTCTCTCTCTCTCTCTGTGACTATCATAAATAAATAAAAATTAAAAAAAAAAATTAAAAAAAAAAAAAAAAAAAGCACAGGGTAGAGGAGGTAGCCAGTTGTACACACTGGCATTAACCATGCCAGCAGCACAAATGGTGCTGCCAACGAAGTGCTAATGGCTGAAACAGCCCACCTGTTTATAGAGGATAAAGAGCCATTTTCTTTGGTAACACACTGACAACTGGGAAAACAATAGTTCTTGAATAGTAAAAGCTGCTGGGAATAACTTTAAACATCTAGGTAAAACTATACTTACTATTCTTGAAAGCAGAGCTTCTTAAACCAATTTCATGGCTTCAACGAAACCATATGCAAAAAACTTGTGCATTTCTGCAATTTCTGCAGTGAGTATTCATACCTTCAAGAAATCTCCAATGGACCCCACAGAGGGTAAGAAGCAGGGTTTTAAATGTATGTTTCTGAAATGTGGCCCAAAGTCCACTTGGACATTTAGGGACAATGAGAGGCCCTCTTTATGGGGTTTAGAGAGTTAAATCTGTTACCTTTCATCAATGTCTGAAATTGCTTAAGATGATATCCCAGGCTAAGAAGGTTCCCCACATAAGTGGGGAATAGAGAAACTATGCACTAATACAAAAATTGCTCTTTTCATAGCTTTTGAAACATTTCCTGTTGCCAGGCTCTGTATCTAGCATATGCAGATTACTCTTGGCCCCAGCCTCATGGCTCTCCAGTCTCTCAAGAGAAGTGTTCCTGAACTTGCCATCATATCAAGAGCACTTAAAAGCAAGCAATATTCCTGAAAAAGCACCCCTTTGGGATATTTTCAAAGAAAACCTTCAACTTTGGCTAAAGGCAAAATACATGGAACATGCCCACTGAGCTGGGAATGCTCCTTCCCTATGAATAGTCCAGAAGGGAATAGATTACCCTTGTGTAGAGTTCTAAGAACCCACAGGAACTTACTAATTATAAAAAAAAATTCACTACAATCACCATCTTGACAAGAAAAGAGTTAATATCTGAAACCTTATTTTTTGCACAGGTTTTAAAACCTGACTAGGTAAGAATAAACTACTAATTGCCCAAGAGCAACACAGCCAAAAAAAGTATAAACATTTTCTTAGTTTTAGCAGCCTTCCTTAAAAGAAAATTTGTCGAGGCTCCCAAAACAATCTATTTGGGACCTACTAATATGTACACCCACTTTTAGTGATTAGTATTAAAGTAGAAAGGAAATGAATCTGACTATAAGCCCAAAACAACAGTGGTTAAAATCCACATCCAGTTTCCTGTTGCAGAAATTCCACGGAGAAGCAGCTATGCATTCTGATGACATTCTGACACTATAAAAGAATTTCACATGAGTCACTCACATAAGATGAAAGGGAAATATTCTTTACCTTTGTAAGTTGAATTCAATTCATAAGAGTAAAAAGCTCAACTTTTAAAAAATTCACAGATGTTTTGTAAAAAACCCAAAGTTTTATTTCATTCTTAGTAGTCAAAGCACTCTAGGAATGACCTAGTACCTTACCTCTGTGTGTGTGTGTGTGTGTGTGTGTGTGCGCGCGCGCGCGCGCGCGCCCGGCTCTTCCTAAAGAAGGCAAATGTCCCCAGAGCAGTGTTTGGGTTGGGTCATCTGCCTTTGACCTCCTATCCCAGTCCCCACCCTCCACACACCCAGTAGCATTAGGGTTGGTCATCAAGCTCTTAGATGGTTGCTGACTGACCAGATATTCATTCTGCTGAGTCAGACGACTTTTCTGAAAGGATTAGAAAGCTGTTAAAAATAGATCACAACAGGGTAATGGTACCCTCAGATGATAGCCAATGCAATGGTGAACTAACAACATAGAGAGTACATGGGATACATTATACCATCCCCCATTAATGTTTGTTGCTATGGGCACCATTTAGAACAGCTCTTATAGAGAGATCAGAATTTGAACGATCCTGCAGAACTGTTAAGCAGAATTTCACACCTGGATTCATCTAAGCATCTAACGGTGGCTGATTTGATGCAAAGACTTTCTTCTATTAAAAGATCTGAAACTAAGGAAATGGAAACGGGGAAAAAAGTGTTTTCTCTGTTGATCTGGCCAACACAATAAAAATAAACTTTGGCTTTTAAATGTGTTTATACAACTCATAAAAACAATATAAAATGTTAAGTAGGTAAACACTAGAAGAAATTTAGGAAAACCATTTTCAGGGTAGTAGCATTACATATTCAATAGGGCTTTCTAGTTTCATATTATTATTATTATTTTAAAGATTTATTTATTCATGAGAGACACAGAGAGAGAGGCAGAGACATAGGCAGAGGGAAAAGCAGTCTCCTTGCAGGGAGCCTGACGTGGGACTCAATCCTGGATCCTGGGATCAGGCCCTGAGCCGAAGGCAGACGTTCAACCACTGAGCCACTCGGGTGTCCCACTAGTTTCATATTAAAATCTAAATGGTTACTGTGACATTTAAAAAATAAGCATCTTGATCTAAAGTTGGTATCTAAAGAAGGCTGTATCATTTCTACATCATAAACAGTTTTCAGCACTTACCGTATGCCAGCCACTTTTCTAAGCGCTTGGTGTGCATTTTCTCATTTATTCCCCACAAAAATTCTATGAGGTTGGGATGCCTGGGTGGCTCAATTGGTTAAGCGTCTACCTTCAACTCAGGTCATGATCTCTGGGTCCTGAGATCAGGCTTCTTGCTCAGCAGGGAGTCTGCTTCTCTCTCTCTCTCCTTCCTACTGCTTATTCTCACTCAAATAAGACCTTTAAATAAGATAAAATCCTATGAAGTAGATACTACTCCACCCACATTCTACAAAGGAAGAAGATGAGAATCAGAGAAGCTAAGTGTATGGCTGAAGGCCACACAGAGTAAGTAAGTGGTAAAGTAGGGGATCCTAAACCAGGCAGTAGTGGGTCTCCATGCCCCTTATCCTCTCCTCTTCACTACTTCTCTTGAGAGGACAAGGGAAGGTGTCCTGCACCTGTCACTCAGGGTTGGGTTTGTCCTTGTCCAGTGGGACTACTGGGAATCCTGAATCAAACTGCCACATGCTTGGGCAGGCTGCCCTTAAGCCAGCCTCCATTCATAGCACCCTTTCCTGAATCAAAGGTCCTATCCACAAATTTCTATGTTAAAGGTTCCAGTTGTAAAATGACCGATTCCTTATCTAGCTAGAAGTTCCCACAATGAGCAAGTAGGAGAGGATACTCATGGGGGCAATAGCCCTGGATCCCAACTTTTCAAGATGACGTGAAATTGAAACAGGTAGTAAACAGCAATTAGAAGACACTATCGGGATCCCTGGGTGGCGCAGCGGTTTGGCGCCTGCCTTTGACCCAGGGCGCGATCCTGGAGACCCGGGATCGAATCCCACATCGGGCTCCCGGTGCATGGAGCCTGCTTCTCCCTCTGCCTGTGTCTCTGCCTCTCTCTCTCTCTCTCTGTGTGTGACTATCATAAAAATAAATAAATAAATTAAATAAAATAAAAAAAAAAAAAAAAGAAGACACTATCTATGGTATTGCCAGCCGACCCCCTCTAAGAACTTCCAGTTAGCTAGGTTTTCTGAACGGCTAAAACATCATACTGTATGATTTTTCTTACCATGATTCTCCCTTCCCAATATGCATCTTTATGTTAGCTTAAGAAGTTTGTAGCAAAATAGGTCACTGAAATGCCACCTGTTAGAGGTTACCTCTCAACTCAATTTTTGAAAAATATCTATGAAGTTATCAAATGAGATCTCTGTATACTTAAATCTGACTATCTGACTACTGACTTCAATCTAGGATTTAAATTCTACTTCCTCTTTTCTCAGAGGCTGGACTTCAGTCCTGCAACTGATTCTTTCCAAGAAGGCTAGAATTACTTAAATCCATCCACTTCAGGTGCTTGTCTATTTTTTTAATGGTTGTAAAGCAAAGACATAACCATGGCTGTATCACTGTAACTAACCGCCCATCTGCTACAGATCAGGGTGGACTCCTCTGAAGATCCCTACAGACACTGATGACTAAAATGGTGCCAATTTATAACTAGTCAAGGCAATGAAAAGCACACATGAAATTAAACTCAGATAATCCAATGCCAACTCTTTAGCTGGTAGATCTAACATGTATGATTAACACTGGTCAGCATCAAACTGAATGTTATGAGTGTCTCCTTTTATACCCTGTTCAACTGGCAGGTAATAACACTGAATAAGGAATTAGTGGCAAGATACAGGAGCAAAGGAGGAACAGCACCAAGAATGTATACTCTAAGAGCAGTCTGTCCATTCAAAGAAGAATGTGGATCTGAATAGTGGAACAGCCCAAAGCATTTCTACTCTGTATTTGAAGCAGAAGATGGTATCATTAACAGTAGGTACTACACCTTAAGAATAGGTATAACAAGGACCTCTGATGAAGGTAAGTTAATGGGTCCCAAAGTTTTCCCATTAATAAGCATGACCATCTCATCTTGCTTTCTAAACCAATGGCTCTCAAATTTGAATTAGAGTCAGAATTCCCTGAAAGATTTAATACATGTGGATGCTGGGCTCTACCTCTAGAGTCTGATCTAATACCACCGAAATGGGGCCTGAGATTTAATATTTCTAACAGGGTACCAGGTGGTGCTAAATGCTAGTTTAGGGACCATTCTTTGAGAACCACTGTCTAAAGACATTTTTTTAAAGATTTATTTATTTATTCATGAGAGACAGAGAGAAAAGTGGCACAAAGACAGAGGGAGAAAGCAGGCTCCATGCAGTCCCCAACATGGGACTCGATCCCAGGTCTCCAGGATCACACCCTGGGCCAAAGGCAGCGCTAAACCGCTGAGCTACCCAGGCTGCCTAAGACATTTTTAATCTATGATTTTTAGGTGAGATCTCACTCTGTAGCCTCCATAAGTCCTTCAACGTAATTCACTTTATAATGGCACACTTAAGTACCACCAAAACAGTTTTTGGTCTTAGGAATCTGGCCTGGCAAAATGGGCCTAAGTGGGCTTATAAATTAAGGGCTCAAGACTCTCAGGATAACAGGTGCATATGATAAATCCACTTATAACCATCCCAATTAACCATCACTGAGGCCTAGAGGTAGGCCTGAAAATATCTAACATGACTCTAACTTTACTTCCTGAGACATTCATAGAAACACAATGGACACCAACTGAACCCCAAGGAGTAATTACACATCTGAGTTGCTTGACAACATCAAGATCATATGTTGTTCTGCAAGGAAGACTAAAGCCTTGCTACTCAAGTATGGTCAGGGGACTAGCAGTATGGGCACCACCTGGGAGCAGGCTAAAAAGCTGGATTTTGAAGCCCACTCATGACCTAACCACCAAAATTCACACTTTACAAGGGTTCATAGGTGATCCCCAGACATATCAATGTTTAGGAAGCATGCTGGACTAAAGAATGTCAGAACACACATGAGACTGTGATATGTAACCCTGAAAAGCACTAGGCCAAACTTCTGAACTCCTCCACCCTTGTGGAAAAAACCCCTAGAATTCTGAACAGACCATTAATGTCATCTCATAAATCAAATGAATGCTAAACTAAGAAAGGTCAAAGGTTAAGGAGCCCTCTCATCTGGTGAATGTGTTTTTTGATCTTGTAGTAAACATCCTACGTTTGCAAGTTTTCACAAAACACATGGCTTATATATAAAAATTACTGAGGACAATTTCCTTCTCTTGCTTCTAAACTTTCTAGCCCATGAACTTGAAGTGGCAGAAACATTACTAAATGCTTTATTTATTCTAATAGTTTGATCTCAAACTGGAGATAAGAAGTAGGATGGCTGAAGTATAATTCTAGTTGTGCAATACCTGACCATTTATTACAATTCTTAGAACACAGAATGGCTTCAAGCTTTCTTCAAAGAGAAAGGCTTAGTTTGCCTCAAGTTACCACGTTACTAGAGCGTGAGAAACCCATATATAAGAAAAAAAGCACCACCCAAAACACTGCCTAAACATGATCCTAAACACTGCCATTAACTAAATCTTCTCTAATGGAGTGGACAGTAAATGAACTTCCAACTAAATTTGGTAGAGAAGACTGTCAACCTAAAAAATTGCTTTTCTTAATCATTTCTTTGAAGCACATTTATCTAAGTATGACAAAATTCTGAGAATGGACTATCAAATGGGCAATGCTGAGCTTCTTAATCTTTACTGTAGACACACATAAGTTCTAGCCTAGGAGACACCAATATCTTCTCCCAAAATGACGTAAGCCTAAATATGGACATAAAGAGGACATATACATGCTACCCTCTGATCGGTGTGAAAGGGACACAAAAGCCTCTCTGTGTGGACTCTACAAGTAGAATACTAGGAACAACTTTAATTCAAAAAGTGCTAGGAGAGTTGAAATCATAAAAGTTTATGAGAGCAGTTCAAATTAGTTCCCCTTCATTTAATAAGCTTTTCTCCATTCAGAATTCACCTGTCAACATTTTAGGTAATGAAGTTGTGAAACATATTCAAGCACTCTCAGGTTTGAGGAAAAACTACATTTGGAAAGACCAAATCTGAATAAATACAATGCTATCGTTTTTTTAATGCTAAAAATGAATACTCCTCTGACAGCACTAGATACTTTACCAAGTAGGTACGAGCAGTGGCACTAATACACAAACAAAACCTGACTTCAAACTTTACCCAGTCACTATTCTAGGAAATCAAGGACAATAACCACATCAGAACCCTTGATTGGGTCCATACTTAGGAAACAGAGATATGGGACCAACTAGAACATGACTCTTCTCATCAACAGTCCCAAGCACATTTTGGTACTCTGCCTATCATTTCAGGGAATAAGAAATGAACTCACACCTCACTGAGTCCTGTCAACCCCTTCAGAAACATTCAGGCACCAACAAGATACTGAAGCAATAGCTTCTGTAAATAGAAGACCTTGAATTATCTGCATGCCAAAACTGAAAATCTTATTCTATAGCATATAAGTCAGTAACATACACAGGTGCTAAAGAACATGTGTGTCAACATATGCCGATCCACAAATTCAAATGCCATCTGAGCCAATATTCCCTTCACCCAAAAGCTAATTAGAAGCAAATTCTAGTTTAAACTGCATATTCACACTTGCAGAAAAAGAAATTCAAAGCAATGCTTTACTAGATCTAGTTAATATTTAGTCTATGTAGTCAGAATAAGACTCCCACTCTAGATAATACTAATGAAATGCCTACACAATGTTACTAATCTCCCCACCTATAAAGAAACACTATTCCATTAGTAACAAAACTTACTTTTGTATAGCGATGGGGGGATTTGGAGGCTGGTTGCTTCTTCAGGTCAAGGAAAGCATCTCCGTTTTCTGTTTCACCAACACTTCTCCTATCCATGGTTCCTTGGTCTACAATTCTTTGCACCTGGGAGATAAATCAGCGAAACTGTCAGGGAGAACAATACGTTTTCAGAAGTCTTGACCGTTTAAAACACTGACTCTCTTCTCTCTTAAAAAGACTATTTTTAAAAACCAAAACAAAAAGCCTCACTCAACAAAACCAGAACCCATTTAGAAATAGAACGACTGGTACTTAGCTGGGGTGCTCTAAGCATTAAAGGGGTAAGGAAAGCATAAGTGGAAGGTACTCGAATCAGGGTACAGCTTTTAAGCAGATTTAAGACAAAAAGAAACCAAAATTAGTCACTGCCACCTATGAGGACGTTCAGACAGTAGTGGGGAAGTTTCCTGAGTGGGGGCAGGTAGGAGACCGGCCGGGGTTGGGGATCCGGGAAGTCGGACTGTGGTAAAGTGCCTGTCACTTGCCAATGGACGGCGCCAGCTGCCCCTTGTTATCCAGGGGCCAGGGAGTGGGGCTGCGGCCCGAGCGCCCCTCACCCAGCCGGCGGCACCTGTGGCCATGTCAGGGGCGCCCGTGGCAAGGAAGGGGCGAGCTCCGGATTCAGCTCTGAAACTCGGCTTTCCCGGGCCGCGACCCCAACCACCGGCCTCTCGCGCAGGCCCCGGCCCAGCGGCCTCCTTCGGAAGAAGGGCGGGGACTGTACTCACGGAGGGGAGGCGGGCCGGAGGGAGCGGGGAGGCCGAATCCCCCGGCCCGGCCGCTGCGAGCTGGAGCCGGCGCAGGCCCGCCGCCGTCCGCCCCGGCCCGGCCCGGCCCGGCGGCTCGGGCCCCGCCAGCCCCCGCCCGCCTGCTGCCCGCCGGCCGCCCCGCCGGCCTCGCGCCCCTGCCCGCCCCCCGCGCGCGCCCCGGCGCTCGCTCACGCACGCGACCCCGGGAGCAGCGCGCCCGCGCCCCTGCCCTCCCTGTGCCCTGGGCGCGCGGCGCCCCGGCTCCCGCCGCCGCCGGGCCCTTACTCGGTGCCTCCGCCGCTCGGCGGCCCTTCAGCTCGGCCGCCGCTCCCCTCCTCGCCGCCCGCGCCGGTCCGAGGGCTGCTCCGCGCGGCCTTCGCTCTCGCCCCCCCACCCGCTCGGACTGTCTCTCTTCAGCCGCCGTAACCGCGGCCCAGCCCTCCGCTCCTCCTCCGAGGCCCCCTCCCCCTTAATAACTCCCTCCACGCACCCGGGCCCCAGCGCCGCGTTCGCCGCTGCGCGCCCGGATGTGAGGTGGCCGCCGCGGTGCCGGGCGGAAAAGACAGACATCGCGGCGCTCTCCCCAGGCGCCGGCCCCAGCGCGCGCCCGGCGGCGGGGAGGCGGAGGCGGAGGCGGGGGCGAGATGGCGGCGGCGGGGAGAGGGCTGGCGCGGCGGCGGCGGGAGCCCTTCCCGGTGCGCACAGGCGGGCGTCCCGGGCAGCCCCGGGGAGGACGCTGCGTTCCCACGCGCGCTTCGAGGCGGGGCGGAACGGCGCGGAACGGCGCGGGCGGTGCTCGCAGCCCGCAGCCCGCAGCCCGCAGCCCGCGCCCGGCGGTTCTGTCAGGAAGGCGGTGGCTTCAGCGAGGTGGGCTGGGGTCCGCGGCCGGGTGCGACTGGGGAGCGCGTCGGCTGCCGAGTTCGCCCGGTTCGCGACGGCGGGGAGCCCTGGGGCTTCGGCGGTGGCGGTCTGAGGCGAACCTGGGGCGTGTCTTTTGAGCCTGGCATTTGTGGGCTCGAGTCTCGGGTTGTTGGTTAGCAGTGTAATGTTTGGGCAAAGCCCTGACTTTTTCGGGTTTTCTCTCTCCTCCTTTCCAAAACGGCCCCTCTCTGTAAGTTTGTGGGGTTGCGTATCGTTGCATTGACAAATTTGCCACGATTGCTTTTGAATGAACGGAAGGCGTCTGACAGACTCGTTGGACGGCTTCCCCCGCCCACTACCCGATGCTTTCCGTAACCTGCACGGGAAGGGGAAGTGCGAGTGTGTTCGGGTGAACTGAGCCGGCGAACGTCAAGCGCGTAGTACACAGTGGCGAGACCGGCGGACGGGAGCAGAGCAGTAATAGCAAACATAATTTCCCCGCTCTGAGAAATGAGGGTAAATGCCGTGCGGAGGAGGAGTGATCCGTAAAGATTTCACGGAGACCCCACGTGAGCCCGGTCTGCAGGAACATCCCCAGTCCTGGTTTTTGCCCCACGCGACCGCCCGGGGTTAGTGTGAAACGACACATAGGCGGAGAGGGAAACGTAAATTTTCTCACCAAGGGGTAGTGAAGTCTACATTTCTCTGAAGGGTTTTACTGTCTTTGAGCTTCACATGTAAAGTCAGTGGATTGGGCATTGAGTGATCGCTAAGTTCCCTTAGGAGTCTTGGCAACCGAGAAAATTACGAAAACATTTTCCTTCTATAATATTGAATAAAAGGTGTCCCCCCCCCCTTTTTTTTTTTTGAATAAACTGTGTTTCTTACCTATTTTTGCAGGCGAGAGGCAGAGGGAAACGTTTGCAAATTGGGCCCGAGTTTGCATCCCAGCTCTACCACGCTCTACAGGCTGGGGGAGAATTAGGCCATTTCATTATCCTTAGCCTTGGTTTTCTAATCAGTAAAATTGGAAAGATAACCCACTCACAGGGGCTGTTGTCAAGACTACAAAGGATAAGGTGGGTAAAAAGCCTTATACAACATCCATAAAGCTTCTGAGTTTTTTTTTTTTAAAGCCTGTTCAGAGACACGTTGCAGGTAATGAAACAGCGCTTGTCTGAATTTAGGAATCAAGCTGCTTTTCGAATTCAGGTTCTTCCTGAGGCTGTTGAAATAGTATAATCCTTTTGCTATCAGGAATAATGAAGAAGGCCCCTTCTTTGAAGCTCTTAAATCCTGGTTCCACCCCTTGGTGTGAAACCTGAGCCAGTCATACCATCTTTCTGGACCTGTTTATTCCTCTGTCAAAAAGGGATAGCAAGCAGTACCTACTTTTCAGGCTTGTCGTGGGAATTCGAGATGAGATAATATTAAAAACACTGTTCTAGTCATTTATTGCTGTGTAATAAACCCCGTCAAAACTCAGTAGCTTACCTCAATATTTTGCTCTCAAACCTGCAGTTTAGGCCACTTCTAGCTGGGACACCGGGTCTCTACTCCATTCAGATGGGTGGAAAGTTTGGGGCTAGGATCATTTAATGGCTCACGTGTTTGGTGCTTGATAGTGGCTTTTGGCTAGAACATTTATATATGCCCTTTCTCTGTGGCCTGAGCTTTTCTCACAACATGGTGGCAGGATTCTAAGTGTGGCCAGTTGCTGAACTCTCTTCTAACCTAGCCTCAGAATCACTCTGTACTGCCACATGCCATATTCTATTAGAAATCACTATGGGGAAGGGACAGACTGCTTTTATGTGGGAGAAGGGTCAAATAATTTGTAAGCATATTTTTAAATTACCACAATACACTTAAAATCTGTTCAAGGCATTGTAGCTGGCATGATAGAGGCCTGGCCTGGAGCTAATTTCCTGGACCCTTTGGTCTTTCCTCGTTGGGATACACACTCTTCCACCAAGCTCTCCTTTAGTATCCTGTAGAACCCTGGTCTCAACTCATTTCTATCCCAGAGACTCAATTTGTTCTTATGAAAGGAGTTGCAAATTAGTACCTGGGAGTAAAGGTAATAATTTACTAATGAAGAGCATCTATGAATGTCTCACCCATGTCATGCAAAACCTAGATGCTTGCAAATCCTTGTTTCATTGTAGCTTTTGAATGTTTTCGGTAGGAATGACTGTAGTTCTAAATGCCCCTTTTTTTGCAGTTAATAGTGAATTTTCAAATATCCACATGAGAAGCCTCTTTGAGAGAATAAGAAATTATTTACTCTTATTCTTTACTAAAGATAAGATTTTAGTTTAGGTTCAATTGTTCAAAGTTTGGCATAAAGGAACTCCAAAGTTGAGTCAGTTGGGGAAAGTAGCAGTTCAAGAGCAGTAGAGAAGCAAATGAAAATATTGAAATCCTAGTAATTTTGAGAGCAGCCTCATCTCAGAATGTTGGGATTATACCTCAACTAGCTGGTGCCTCTCTAACTGGGCCTTTTTTTTTTCTTTTTTTCTGTTCAGTTTTTCTTGCTCTTAGGGTAATCCCAGGTTCTAAGAAAATGAGATGGCAACAGTTTCACAGGTGTGTGGCATCATGTACTCAGGTTAAGGACTATAAGGAAATTAAGGGACTTTTAGAAGACCAAAAAACCAAATTCTTTGCAGAGCCCCCATACTTTCTGGTGCTTTACATGTTTGATTTTATTTATGGGAAGTACTACAAACAGACCAAACTGAAATCATGTAAGTTCTGCTGCACTAGCTATTGTTAGTCTATACTATTATGTTCTAATCTTTCCTGACAGGAGTAATTACTTGCATTATAACTCAAGTGAAAATGTCTCTCATCCCATCCCAAATTAGTCAAAGTCGAGGGTAGTAAAGGTACATGAGAGGAATAAAGCATCAACAAATCACCTAAAAAACACAAAGTACTTATAAGAAAGACTAATTTTATGGTTAGTAAATATCAGTGTTAATTAGGACTTCAAAACTCCCTAAATTAGTCATCCCTAGAAGATTGCTTCCCGTGTCCTGCTGAAGTGGAACTTCTTTTAAACACCTGTTTTTTAGTTAGACATTAGCATATATGGAAAACAGCAAAAATGCAAATGACCTGTTTGATTCTATTCCCGGGACATCCAACAAGTTATTTTCATATTTGTGATATAAAATCCTTCAAACATTTAAATACATAATGCTAGCCTTAGCTCTCTCCACCAGAAATATCAAGTGCCTTTTTTTTTTTTTCAAGTGCTTTCAAATGTTTAACAAAGCACAGGAGAAAAGCATATGAAAGTGCCCCACCCATCTTCCCTCACCCCTATTTTAAAAAGATGATCAGAGTTTTAAAAAATTTAACTACCATTTACTAGCAATTAGTACTTGTTAACTATATTTTTAAAGGAAGGGTTAAGAGAAGATCCCAGCCTGGGATAATTTAGAAGTTCGGGGTCAGCGGAACGACCCCTCCCCCCGCCCTCCCGATTGACAACCTCCCCGATACACGCATGCGCGCGCCTTACTCCTTGGCGGCATAAGGACCCCCCCCCGCCGCTCACTCGCTGGGGAACCACGGAGAACCAAGAGCCAGAGAGGCTCACGCGGGAGCCTGGAGGTGGGGGGGAGGACGTCCGTCAGCGTGGGCCTCCAGACGGGAACCTCATCCCTAGACCTTGACGCGCGAGGCGTAGCTCGGAGACACTATTCTATAAAGCTCCTGCTCTTGTCGAAGAGGAAGCTGAGCTCTGAGAGGAGCGAGTGGGCCAGGGAGGCCGAGAGCCCACCTTGAGGCCGCTCAGACGGTGCATCCATCTACGCTCTTTGGGGGCAACTTGGCTCTGCAGCTGCCTCTCAGCAGTCAGAGGGAGGCGTGTCGCCTACTCGACGGAGGCTGCGCGAACTGCGAGTCCCTGGAGGGGCGTTTCACACGCACGCCGCGTCGCCGTGGAGACGGGGGGCGGAGCCGGCGCGAGACTGTGTGCGGGGGAGGCGCGGGAAGCGCTGAGGCGGCCGGGGCCTTAGGGCGGGAGGAACCGGGGCCGCGTCTGCCGGCTCCCGCAGGGACTTCCTGAGGCGCGAGGCCCGAGTGCTCGACTAGTCAGGTATGAGGCCCGGTCCGAATCGTCACCAGCCTCTGAGAGGCTCGTCTTCCTGGGTTTGGAGTCCGGCGGCGAGCGCGCATCCCTCCGAGCTGGGCCCTCTGCCTCTCCTCGGAGCCTCCGCTTCCTTCTCTAGAAGTGCAGGCGATGCCGCCTGCCCACGGACTGTGATCTGGGAGTGGAAGCGGCGTGGAGAGAGCGCGCAGGACTTTGGGAGCCCGCCTTGCTCGCCCTGCGCGGTGCTCGCGTGCTCCCTACCGATGCTGCTGCCCTTCGGCGTCTGGTCGCCCGGGCCCCAGGGGCGCCGCTTCATCCCGCGTCTGGTGCGCTGCAGCCGGGGCTCGGTGCCTGCGTGGGTGCAAGGCTCTTTAGCATGCTCGGCTCCGAATGGGAAGATTCTGGGTCCCTGCTGCGTGGCCACGGTGGGGGGTGGGGGGTAGTGTGCACACACCTCAGGGGTCCCATCTGAACCCAGAGGGCCCAACAGAGCAAAAACGGTGAAGTCGCCCCAGCAGTGGCAGATAAATGCTTCGTTTTTATTTGTAGGACGAATGATATTAGGGACCTGAGTACCAGTCGTAGCCCTCCTACTTAGCTGGTGGCCTCAGATAATTCGCCTGTAAAATGAAATGGCTACCATCTGTCTGGGTGGTTGTTAAAAAGCAGGTTATTAATGAAAAATGCTTAGTTCTATCTATACCTGACACAGATAGATATCGTGGTACCCGCCTAAGTACCACGAACGTATGAAGATTGGGAAGCTTCCTGGAATAAGTAGTTGAAACTTATTCTGGGGCTTAAGATAGAAATTAAATTTAAAATTAAATGGAGTCTTTCCTTTTCTTTAGGAAGATCGTTGATTTTTCAGTTATTGTTAGCAGCTGCAAAATACTGTAGAAACTTCTTTAAGAAGTTAACTTCTATAATTTTTCAAGTTAACATACATGACTTTAAAAACCAGTATTAAAGGCTAATGATAGAAAACAGCCCCACATCCATTTATAATTTCCATTCCGCTAGCTGTTTCTCCTGATTTTATTCACAAATTGGAAATAAATATCCTTATGGGCGATATTTCCTGATTTTTTTAGTTTTACACATAAACTGTTGACTGTTATTTGTGGAAGATAAGTGCTTAGCTCGAAGTTTTCCTTCTATAATCTCACCAAAGTAGTTATGTTAATTTGTTGTTAAATTGATAAGTGTCCTGTAACATTTCACAGCCATACCAAGTCCTGCAGCTGATCTTTCTTGTACATCCCATTATATTTTCTCAAAATTAATAATTGTCTTATTTTCTCATTTGCCTAGTACTCATGCACAGGTCATTACATTCTTTTTCCTGAATATGTCAGCATTTCTCATGCCTAATTTTCTTTCTTTCTTTTTTTTTTTTTTTTTTTTGCAAAATTACTCTAAAAACTGGCCATTTCATCTTTTACCTGGAAATCTTCCTCTGCTCTAATCTGATCTGGTGGCTTTGTACCTGCTATACTCAGTTCTAATCCAGAAACTTCTTTTACATCTATTCTGGGATTTGCTTCTTTTTGTTCTCTTACTTTGAATTAGCTGTTGCCTGGGTTCCTTTTTTTCCCCTTAATTTGCTTCCTTGGTTTTTAGGACACATTTTCCTTTAATAACTACTGCTTCTACTTCCTCCTCCTCCTCTTTTTCTTACTTTAACAGCTTTATTGCAGTATAATTCACATAGAATACAATTCACCAATTGAAAGTGTTCCATGGTTTTTACTATATTCAGTTATACAACCATCATCATAATCAATTTTAGAACATTTTCATCACCCTGAAAACAAGTCATTACTGTTAGAAGTCACTCCCTTTCTTTTCAATCCTTCCAGCCCTAGGCAGCCAGGAATTTACTTCATGACTCTAGATTTATCTGATCTGGACATTTCATATAAGTGGAATCATGATATATGGTCCTTTGTGATTGGCTTCTTTTACTTAGCATGTGCCAGCATGCATCCTTGTTTTATTTTAAAGATTTTATTTATTCTTGAGAGACACAGAGAGAAAGAGAGGCAGAGACATAGGCACAGGGAGAAGCAGGCTCCTTGCAGGAAGCCTGACATGGGACTTGATCCTGGGACTGTGGGATCACGTCAGTGAGCCAAAGGCAGGTGCTCAACCCCTGAGCCACCCAGACGTCCCTGCATCCATGTTTTAACATGTACTAGTACTGCATTTCGTTTTATGGTTGCATGATATTTCATTGTATGGATATAGCATATTTTGCTTGTCCATCCATGTGTTGGTGGACATTTAGGCTTTCCCTTTTTTGCCTGTTATGAATAATGTTGCTGTGAACACATATAAGTTTTTGTGTAGACACTTGTTTTAGATTCTCTTATCTATGTACCTAGGAATGGATCTGCTGGATCAAATGGTAACTCTGTATTTACCTTTTTGAGGAATTGCCAGTTTTCCAAAGTGGCTGCACCATTTTACATTATCACCATAGTGTATGAGGGTTTCACTTTCTCTACATCCTCACCCAAACACATTACTATCTTCGTTTTTTTTTTTTTTTTTTTTTTAAGTGTATTTATTGAAGTAATCTCTACATCTAGCATGGGACTTGAACTCATGACCTGGAGATCAAGAGTCACATGCTCCTCTGAGCCAGCCAGGTGCCCCAATCTTTCTTTTTTATTGTAACCATACTAATTATTATCTCATTGGGGTTTGATTTGCATTTCTCTGATGGGTAATGATGTTGAATATCTTATATGCTTATTGGCCACTTATGTATTTTGGGGGAGAAATGTCTATTCATGTCCTTTGTCCATTTTTAAATCGGTTGTCTTTTTATTGGGTAGCAGGAATTTTTAAAAATATAATCTAGATTTGTCACTTAGCAGATTTGCAAATATTTTTTCCCATTCAGTAAGTTGTCTTTTCACTTTCTTGATGGTGTCCTTTGAAACACAATTGTTTTTAATTTGACAACATCCAGCTTTCTGGTAACTTCTCAAGAACAAGATAGCTTAAGTTTTTTCTCCTTGCATGAGGGAAAAAAGTATTTAATCTCTAACATTTGGCCCCGTGCAGGACATCTCATCTGAGAATTTGCATCTTTCAGTTTTGAGAGACTTTCTTCATTTTTTAAAAAATTTATTTTAGAGAGTGTGTGTGTGCATGTGTGCACATGAACCTGGGGCGGGGCAGAGGGAAAGGGAGAATTTCAAGCAGACTCTGTGCTGAGCTCAGAGCCCAACACAGGGCTTGATCTTATAACCCTTAGATCAAGACCTGAGCTAAAATCAAGAGTCTAACGCCTAACCAGCTGAGCCACCTTGGCGTCCTGTGTTTCATGTTTTTTGACAGTTGGTTTGTAGTTTATTAAAATCAAGATCCAAAATCAAAGTCCATACATTGCATTTGATTGATCTACATCTTTTTTTTTTTAAGATTTTATTTATTTATTCATGAGAGACACAGAAAGAGAGGCAGAGGAAGGAGAAGCAGAAGGAGCCCAATGTGGGACTCAATCCCAGGAATCCGGGATCAGGCCCTGAGCCAAAGGCAGATGCTCAACCACTGAGCCACCCAGGCATTCCTGATTGATCTACATCTTAAGTATCTTTTAACATATAAGTTTTCCCCTTTCTTCTTCAGTTTATTTGTTGAAGGAACTGGGTCGTTAGTCCCGTGAAGTTTCGTACATCATTGATTTTGCTGATTGCAGAATCATTTGTTCCCTGTATTTTTTGTAAGTTGGTTCTTAGTTGTAGATGAGGCTTAATGATATTTAGACTCAAGTTCTTGGCAGGAATGCATCACAGACCGTGATACTTCCTCAGATTCCTTTGTTTTGGTCTCTTTCTTGTTGGAGGTCACGTCCAAATGTCTTGTAATTCTTGATTGTTCATTCTTTAGCGTCAGCAGCTGAGAAATTAGTTAAAAGGTCCCAGTATCTGGGCAGCACTTGTAGGTTTAGGAGCTTTTTTTTGGGGGGGTGGGGGGGGCAAGCCTGCTTTTTCACTGAGGGAAGTAGAGCACAGAAGTGAGAATCTTGAGAGCTTTTAGTTCTTAGCTTCTTCTGCAAAGATTCTTCCAGTCTCCTGACTGGGAGATAACCAATCTAATTGCCAGAATTCTGAAAGCGGTTTGTGGAGAAGAAGCTGTATACTCTGCCTGGCAGGGTTGTGAGAGAGACCAGGGGCCCCAGCCGCTCACCATATAGACTTCATTCAGTCCTCTCCTTTGTGGCCTATAGCTACAATTCTGGGAGCCATTCCTTGTTCCTTCTAGTTCTGAGCTCTTCTGAGATTCTGTAGGCCTGCTTCTCATTGGTATCCCACTTTGTAGGTATTCCATAGAATCATTATAACAAGACATAAACCCAAGGCAATGACCAATTTATTATAGCAATGTTTAACCAAATATCCTTACTTGAATTATCCTTTAATTTTAATTTACAGAAATAGTCACTAAAGGAGACCTTTATTACTCGGAGTGTGATACCAGAAACACAAGGAGGAAAAATGTTTGATCTCTGTAAGGACTATTTGTTTTGTATGGATTAAGTGTTTTCTGGCGAATTCCTTCTCTGATTGTCATTGAAATATGTGACCTTCAGTATAAAGGGTGGTTTCATTTTTTTAGAATGAATATTTTATTATGAATGCCTCACAATTACTCAACATAGGACAAGTCAACCTTAATAGCTTTCCTCCACCACCTACTTAAATCTTACTTCTTGGGCAGCCCAGGTGGCTCAGCGGTTTAGCGCCGCCTTCAGCCCAGGGTGTGATCCTGGAGACCCTGGATCCAGCCTGCTTCTCCCTCTCCCTGTGTCTCTGCCTCTCTCTGTCCCACATGAATAAATAAATAAAATATTTTTAAAAATTAAATCTTTTTTCTTTTTCTTACTACTTGAATTAGTTTTCAAAGGCTGCTCTGATGAAATAGTGTAAACTTCATGGCTTATAAACAACAGAAATGTATTGTCTTTTAGTCCTGAAAGCTAGAAATCTGACATCAAGATGTCAGCAGGGCTATCCTCATCCTGAAGGCTTTAGAGGAGGGTCTGTTCCATGCATTTCTCTTCTGGTATTGCCAGCAGTCCTTGGTGTTCCTTGGCTTATGGACACATCATTCCAGTTTCTACTTTCGTCATCATGTGTCTGTCTTTACATGGCATTGTCCTTCCTGTGTGTGTCTCATCTCCTCATTTTATAAAGATGCCCATTGTATTGGGTTAAGGGCCCACCTTATTCCAGTGTGGCTTCATCTTAATTACATCTGCAAAGACTATTTCCAAATCAGGTCAATTCATAGGTACCAGAGGTTGGGACTTCAGCATATCTTTTAGGGGGACACAATCTAACCCACAACATTGCTACTCCTTGCACTAAGTAATAAATAAAAATGATGTTACTTTTTTGGTTCATAATGAATATTATGGGTAGAAATTATACCAAATGAAAATGGAAACTATATAAAGTAATTTACTATTGACCAAAAGTGCCTGGAGATTCTTCTAGGTAACATTAACAACCAAAAAAACTAATCTAGGCAAAAAAAAAATCTTGGCCTCTTACTAGTGCCCTTATGAAGGGAAGTTTAAGGTATTAAACTTCCCACTCCTTCCCTAGAGTACCTGGAAGAATGAGCCAATTAGAGCCTTTTGAGTATCATTCTCTCTCCTCCCAGTTTTCTTTCTTATAAAATAACTTTTTAAAAATTCAGTTTAGGGATCCCTAGGTGGCGCAGCGGTTTGGCGCCTGCCTTTGGCCCAGGGCGTGATCCTGGAGAATCAGGATCGAATCCCACGTCGGGCTCCCGGTGCATGGAGCCTGCTTCTCCCTCTGCCTGTGTCTCTGCCTCTCTCTCTCTCTGTGTGTGACTATCATAAATGAATAATAATAAAAAAAAAAATTAAAAAAAATTTCAGAGTGCCATTACTAGAGAGCTCTGTGTGTGACTATCATAAATGAATAATAATAAAAAAAATAAAATAAAATAAAAATTCAGTTTAAAAAACTTCATAGACTTTCTATGCTCATCTAGTGTTGAATTAAGGAGAGGAGATTAGGAGGTGGCATATAGCTTTTCAGAAATGTGGCTCATGGGGTGCCTGGATGGCTCAGTCAGTTAAGTGTCTGCCTTCAGCTCAGGTCATGATCCCAGGGCCCTGGGATGAACCCTACGTCATTGGGAAGCCTGCTTCTCCCTCTCCCTCTGCTGCTTCCCCTGCTTGTGCTCTCTCTGTCAAATAAATCAATAAAATGTTTTAAAAAAAATGTGACTCCTAAAAGGCTTCAGATAATTTACTCTCCTTTTCCCTCTTTTTCTTATGGTTTAGAAGGGGAAGATAAAAAACTTTTTGATTCATGAAGAATCTGCTTACTAAGAAGTATATATCAAGCCACTGGCCTAATTTCCATCAAAAAAGAAGGAAGCTGAGAATGCAGAGAAAGGTGGACTCCAGGTAAGTGATAGGACTTAAAATTAAAAAAAAAAAAAAAAAAAAAAAAAAAAGCAGGGGGGCCCTGGGTGGCTGAGTGGTTGAGCATCTCCTGTTGGCTCAGGTTATGATCCTGGAGTCCCAGGATTGAGTCCAGCATCAGGCTCCCTGGAGGGAGCCTGTTTCTCCCTCTGCTTATGTCTGCCTCTCTCTGTGTGTCTCCATGAATAAATAAATAAAATCTTTAAAAAAAAAATAGCTGAAATTGTGGCCCATATAAACCTGTAAACATTTTTGTATAAAAATGATAAATAATAAAAAAGTTTCTTCCTAAATCATGAGTGGTAAGAAAGGAACTTTGGGTAAGATTTTTTTGTTGATATTTTGGGTTTATCATCTAGAGTGCAGAATATAATGCACATTTCATACATCATGTTATGGTTCAAAACCATTTTGAGTGTCTGGAAATATCACTAAACTTATGATTCTGAGCAAGAATGAGGATGATTTTGCTGAAGTTGGAAGTTCTTTTTTTTTTTGTCCCCTTCCCCCCCCCACACAAGTACTTTATTGAATTCAATTGCAGACTGATGTGTATATAAAATGCTGTGAGAGGAGTGACAGCCTCAGGCCATGGGCAGCTGCTAATAGCTTCCATAATGTTTTATGACCTCTGAAATTGCTTAGAAAATTATCAGTGATCCAGTGGCAAAAATAACAGTAAATGTAATGATCAGAAGGAGACCCAAGACCAGGGGCCAGATGTTCAGGCACTTGGCAATGGAAGCACAGTCTTGGGCCCGAATCCTATCACCCACCATCTTTTCTGGTCCTTAGACTTCATGGAATAGATGAATTCTGGGAAGCCCCGTACAAGTTCATGAAGATTTTGTTAAAGAGGGACCAGACTATATGGTTGGGGACTGAAGTCTTGCTGCAGATGTTGATCATGCTGGTAGCCACAGGAGCTGAGCTCTAGGGCACCCTGAGTACAGCCACCTTGTGCTCCTCCTTGAGCATCTCTTAGGTTGTGGAGATGCCGGTGTGGGCACTGGGGAAGAAGGGGTGGGAATTGCAGTTCATTAAACTATTAGATAGAACATGGATTCAGAAAGATGCATAAAATGTACTGTTTACTATATCATTTTGAAACAAACATGTAACCATTACAGGGTAAAGAAATAGTGTATTGTCAACACCTCAGAAGTCCCTTTTTATGTTATTTCCTAATCACTCCTGCTCCTTCCCTAAACCACCATCCTACCTTAATAGTAATCATTTTCTCAAATTTCTTTATAGGTTTACATCTCAGAACAATATAGTTTAGTTTTGCCCCTTTGTCTTTATATAAATGGAATCATATTACATGTATTCTTTTGTATCTTGATTCTTTCTTTTAAGGTTTTAAGATTCCTTTATGTTGTCTGTGGCTGTAGTTCGCTCATTTTCCTGGCTGTGTGATACCATGATATAAGAATATTACACAGTTCATCCATATGCAATATTGTTGATGGGCATTTGGGTGTTTCCAGTTTTTGAATGTGATGAACATCTCATATGCATAGAGTGACACGCAGTGGCTCTCAAGTTTGAGCCTGCAACAGAAAGAGATTGCTGGACTCTGCCATCAGTTTCTGATTCAGTAGATCTCAGTCAGACCCAATGGTTTGTATTTCTAGTAACTTCTAAACTGATGCTGTTGGTTTTGGGATCTCACTCTGATAAGCAGAATTGGTTTCTGGGCCAGAATAGAAGAGAATCTTCAATTTTGCTAGGTAATTGTTTTCTAAATTGGTGTACCAGTTTGTGCTCTGACTGGTCATGTTCGGGTGTCCTTGTTGCCCCACATCTCCCCAATACTGTGCTTCTGTGGTAGGGTTGTGGTCATAGCTCTCTGTGCTTTTTATTTGTATTTCATGATTTCTGTTGTTGTTGAGTACCTGTTTTGGGGCATCTGGATTTTCTTTTTTGAAGCACATATTCAAGTCTTAAACCCACTTTTCTTTTTTTTTTTTTTGTAAATTATTATTTATTTATGATAGTCACACACAGAGAGAGAGAGAGAGAGAGAGGCAGAGACATAGGCAGAGGGAGAAGCAGGCTCCATGCACCGGGAGCCCGACGTGGGATTCGATCCCGGGTCTCTAGGATCGTGCCCTGGACCAAAGGCAGGCGCCAAACTGCTGCGCCACCCAGGGATCCCTAAACCCACTTTTCTATTCAGTTGTGTATTGAATCTTTCCCCCATTTGATATATAGAAATTTTTGTATTTCCAAATATAAATTCTTGGAACGCCTGGGTGCCTCAGAGATTGAGCATCTGCCTTTGGCTCAGGATGTGATCCGTAGTCCTAGGATTGAATCCCACATTGGGCTCCCTCTGCCTACGTCTCTGCCTTTCTCTTTGTGTCTCTCATGAATAAATAAATTTAAAAATCTTTAAAAAAAAATACAAATTCTTTCTATATTTTATGTGTTGCAAATATCTTTTCTGTCTTTGTAGCTCACTTTTTTCATTCTGGTATCTTTTAATGAATTATAGTGTTTTAAACTTTAGTAAAAATGATCAGTCTTTTTAAATATATCTAATCTGTCATGTTTTAAGGGATCTTTTCCTTTCCTGGGGTCATGAAGGTATTCCGAATTGCCTTCAGTGTTTATTATTTTACCATTCACGTTTTTTTCTCCAGACCATTTGAAAGTGATTTGTGTGTGTCATGTGAGTTTAACTTTTTTTTTTTTTTTTTTTTGCCTCCCATGTGGATATCCAGTTGTGCCAGCACAATTGAAAAGACTTCTCTGCAGTGCCATGTTTATCATTAATCAAAAGTCCATTCAAGCTCAGGTCTGTTTCTGGGCTTTCTACTTTGTGCCTATGGTTGGAATTGTCCTTGCCACAAAATCATGATGTCTTGATTATATAGCTTTATTTTTTTTTTAAACTTTTTTTTTTTAATTTTTATTTATTTATTATAGTCACAGAGAGAGAGAGAGAGAGGCAGAGACACAGGCAGAGGGAGAAGCAGGCTCCATGCACCGGGAGCCCGACGTGGGATTCGATCCCGGGTCTCCAGGATCGCGCCCTGGGCCAAAGGCAGGCGCCAAACCGCTGCGCCACCCAGGGATCCCCTATATAGCTTTATAATAAGTCTGAGATCTAAGTAGGGCTTTTTACCTAGTGCTTTTAAGCACTGTAGAAAAAAGATTTTATTTTGAAGAAATCTCTACACCCAATATGGGGCTCGGCTCAACTTAATGACCCTGAGATCAAGAGTCACATGCTCTATTAACTGATCCAGCCAGGCACCCCTCATCAAGTACTTTTTAAAAAAATGACTGTAAGCTATTCTTGGTCTTTGCAGTTCTATATAAGCTTCAGAATCAACTTGACAGGCCTTTTTCCCTCCCTACAAAACAAAAACTGTTGGGGTTTTAATTGGGATTACTTTGAAGCTATAGATCAGATTGGAGGAAATAACTATTTTGGTGAGTCCTAAAATTTTCCCTACAGAAATGTTTACAACTTTTTTTTCAGTAAGCCCTTCATCTCGTGTTGACCTTGAACTCACAATCCTAAGAGATCAAAAGTCACATGCTCTATTGACTGAGCCAGCCAGGCACCCCAAATGTTTACAACTTTTTTTAAAGATTTATTTATTTGAAAGAGAGAGAGCATGTGCATGCAAGAAAGCAGGGAGAGAGGAGACAAGCAGACTCCCCACTGTGTGTGGAGCCCTACATAGGACATGATCCCCGGACCCTGAGATCATGACCTGAGTCGATATCAAGAGTTGGGTGCTTAACCGATTGAGCCACCCAGGCACCCATACAACTTTTGTTAGATTTACTCCTGTAGTTGGTGTTTGTGGTTTGAAAATAGTATATAAATATAGTTTTATTTTTGTTAGTCTATAGAAATATATACAGTTGATTCTCGTTATTTGCAGATCCTGAATTTGTGAAGTAACATAATCTCCAAAACTTATTTTATTTATTTATTCATGAGAGACACACAGAGAGAGAGGCAGAGACACAGGCAGAGGGAGAAGCAGGCTCCATGCAGGGAGGCGGATGTGGGACTCGATCCTGGAGCTCCAGGATCACACCCTGGGCCAAAGGCGGTGCTAAACCGCTAAGCCACCCGGGCTGCCCTCCAAAACTTATTTTAATCCCCAGATCTCTCAGCAATTTCTCGGTGTTCTCAGGGTCATTCTTGGACATGGGTAGAGCCTTACAAGATTTGAGTTGCTCAATAGGCACATTCTCAGCTGAGATGAAACAAGGAGTGTTCTGCCCTCCTTTTTAAAGTTTTTATTGAGGTATGATTGAGGTACAACATTGTTAGTTTCAGGTGTGCAACATAATAATTCCGTATTTGTACATTTGTTCAGGAAATGCTCAGCACAGTAAGTCTAGTTAACTCGCCATACATCGTTACAGAATTTTTTCTTGTGAGATGGGGAAGGGCTAGATATAGATAGGAAGCCAACAACTTCTAGCTGTCTGGTGGATGAAGTTGTAGACTTATCCAAAGGCTTGCACCTTCTTCCTCAGTGACAGAGTCCTTTTTTTTTTTTTTTTTTAATTCATGAGAGACACAGAGGCAGAGACATAGGCAGAGGGAGAAGCAGGCTCCCTGCCAGGATCCTGATGCAGGACTCAATCCCAGGACCCTGGGATCACCACCTGAGCTGAAGGCAGATGCTCATCCACTGAACCACTCAGGTGCCCTGAATTTTTTCTTGTGGTGTGAACTTTTAAGATTTACTCTCCTAGCAACTTTCAAATATGCAATATGGTTATTAACTATCACCATGCTGTACATTTTATCCACATAACTGACTTATTTTATAACTGGCAGTTTGTAGCTTTGATTCCCCTCAGGCATTTTGACACCCGCCTTGCCACACCCCACCTGTGGCAATCACCAATCTGTTCTTTTTGTCTGTTATTGAACTTGTTATTTTGTTCTAAGATTCCACTATATATAAAGGAGATCATATGGTATTTGTCTTTTTCTGACCTGATTCATTTAGCACAGTGCTGTCAAGGCCATTCATGTTGCAAATGGCAGGATTTCATTCTTTTTTATGGCTGAATATATATATATATATATATATATATATATATATATATCACATTTTCTTTATCCATCTGTTAGTAGACACTTAGGTTGTTTCTGTATCTTAGCTATTATAAATAATGCTGCAGTGTACATGGGGGTGTGTATATATCTTTTAGAGTTAGTGGGGTTTTTTTTTTTCCTTCAGATAAATCCCCAGAAGTGGAATTGTGGATCATATGGTAGGTCTGCTTTTTAATTTTTTGAGGAACCTCCATATTGTTTTCCATGGTGGCTGTACCAGATTGCATCCCCATCAGTAGTGTACAAGGATTCTTTCTCCACATCCTTGCCAACAGTTGTTATTTCTTATGTTTTTGACAGAGTCATTCTCACAGATGTGAGGTGGTATCTCCTTGTGGTTTCAATGTGTGTTTCCCTGGGCATCTTTTCCTGTATCTGTTTACCATTTGTATGTCTTTGGAAACATGTCTATTCAGATTCTCTGCCCATTTTTAAATTGGAGTGTTTGGATTTTTTTTCTTTTTCTTTTTCTTTTTCTTTCTTTCTTTCTTTCTTTCTTTCTTTTTTTTTTTTTTTTTGCTATTACGTTGTAAGAGTTCTTTATGTAGTTTGGATGTTAACCCCTTATCAGACATATGATTTGAAAATATTTTCTTTCACTCAGTGTATGGCTTTTTCATTTTGTCAATAGTTTCCCTTGCTGTGCAGGAAGCTTTTTAGTTGTAGTCCCATGTGTTAATTTGTGCTTTTGTAGCCTTTGCCTTTGATGTCAAATCTAAAAATTTATCACTGAGACCAATGTCAAGGAGCTTACTATCTGTTTTCTTCTGGGGTTTTATGGTTTCAGGTCTTACATTAAAGTCTTTAATTCCTTTTGAGTTAATTTCTGTGTATGGTGTAAGATAGTGGTCTAGTTTTATTCTTTTGCATGTAGCTGTCTGGTTTTTTCAATATCATTTATGAAGAGACTGTCCTTTCCCCACTGTGGTTTCTTTATCATAATTTTTAAAAGATTTTTGATGAGAGACCCAGAGAGGCGGAGACATTAGGCAGAGGGAGAAGCAGGCTCCCTGTAGGGAGCCCGATGCAGGACTTGATCCCAGGACCCTGGGATCATGATGAGGCAAAGGCAGATGCTTAACCACTGAGCCACCCAGGTGCCCCTCTTTATCATAAATTAATTGACTAAATAAGCATGAGTTTATTTCTGGACTCTCTGTTTCATTTATCTGTGTATCTGTTTTTATACCAATGTCATATGGTTTTGATAACTATAGCTTTGTAATATAGTTTGAAATCAGAACATAGTGTCTGCAGCTTTGTTCTTCTTTCTCAAGATTGCTTTGGCTTGGGATGCCTGGGTGGCTCAGCGGTTGAGCGTCTGCCTTCATGCTCAGGGCGTGATCCTGGGATCCCGGATGGTGTCCCACATAGGGCTCCCTGTGAGAAGCCTGCTTCTCTCTCTCTGCCTGTGTCTCTCATGAATAAATAAATATTTTATTTTATTTTATTTTATTTTATTTTATTATTTTATTTTATTTTATTTTATTTTATTTTATTTTATTTTATTTTATTTTATTATTTTTATTTATTTATGATAGTCACACACAGAGAGAGAGAGGCAGAGACATAGGCAGAGGGAGAAGCAGGCTCCGTGCACTGGGAGCCCGACGTGGGATTCGATCCCGGGTCTCCAGGATCGTGCCCTGGGCCAAAGGCAGGTGCCAAACCGCTGTGCCACCCAGGGATCCCAAATCTTTTTTTTTAAAAAAAAAGATTGCTTTGGCTCTTCAGGGTCTTGGTTCAATACATATTTTAGGATTATTTGTTCTGTTTCTGTGAAAAATATGACTGGGATTTTCATAAGGATTGCATTGAATCTGTAGATGGCTCTGGGTGGTATGGATATTTAAACAATATTGATTCTTCTAATCCATGACAAAGAATATTTGAGGTGACCATAGACTATAATACTGGAAGTAACAAGAATTGACTATATGTATATTTTTGATATTGCCTTTGTATCAAATAGTCTTGCTAAAAACTCATACATTTTAGTAATTTACCTGTAAAGTCTTTTGGGTTTTCTACATGTATAATCACATTATATGCAAAATGACAGTTTATTCTCCCATCTCCAGTCTTTACGACTATTTTTTCTCTTTTTTAAAATATTTATTTATTTGAGAGAGAGAGTGCAAGAGAGAGATAACACAAGAGAGGGGAGGGTCAGAGGGAAAAGTAGACTCCCTGCTGAGCAAGGAGCCCTATGTGGGGCAAAATCCTGGGACTCTGGGATTATGACCTGAACGGAAGGCAGGCACTTAACAACTGAACCACCCCGGTGCCCCTAATTTCTCTTTTTTGCTTTACTCTGCGAGCCAGGATCTCTAGTAAAATGTTGTATAGAAGTCGTCCTGTTCATAATCTCAAAGGGGGGCACCTGGGTGGCTCAGTCACTTAAGTGTCTTCCTTTGGCTCAAGTCATGGTCCCAGGGTCCTGGGATGGAGTCCCTCTTCTCCCTCTTCTCTGCCACTTCCCCTACTTGAGCACACTCTCTTTCTGTCAAATAAATAAATCTTAAAAAAAAAAAAAATCTCAAACGGAGAACCTTAAGTATGGTCTCTGAATAAGTTTTTCTTAGGTATCCCTTATCAGGTTTCTCTTTCTAGTTCAAGACCTTTTTGTCATGAATGGGTATTGAATAGTTTTTAATCTGTCTTTTTTTTTTGTATCTATTGAAATGATTATATGATTTTCTTAATGACTGATATTTCTAATGTTAATCTTCCCTTTTCCTGGAATTAAGTAAACCTCTATCATACTGTCCTTTTTCTATGTTGCTGACTTGAGTTAGCTAATATTTTGTTTAGATTTTTATATATGTATTCATTAGTGATATTGATGTAAATTTTCCCTTCTTAAAATGTCCTTGTTAGGTTTTGTACTAAGGTTATGGCCAGGGCAGCCCCGGGTGGCTCAGCGGTTTAGTGCCACCTTCAGTCCAGGGGGATCCTGGAGACCTGGGATCGAGTCCCACGTTGGGCTTCCTGCACGGAGCCTGCTTCTCCCTCTGCCGGTGTCTCTGCCTCTCTCTCTCTCTCTCTCTCTGTTTCTCATGAATAAATGAATAAAATCTAAAAAAAAAAAAAAATAAGGTATGGCCAGTTTCCCCAAATTACCTGGTTTTATCTAGATCGGGGTGGGTAGTGTTCTTTTTTTCAAAAAGAATTCTGAGGGGGCGCCTGGGTGGTTTAGTTGGTTGAGTGACTCTTAATTTTGGCTCAGCTCATGATCTCAGGGTTGTGAGATCAAGTCTCATGTCAGGCTCCGTGCTGTACATGGAGCCTGCTTGAGAGTCTCTCTGCCCCTCCCCTGTTCTCTTTCTCTCTTTCTCCAATAATAATAATAATTTAAAAATAAAAAAAATTTAAAAGATTTTATTTATTTATTCATGATAGACATAGAGAGAGGCAGAGACACAGGCAGAGGGAGAAGCAGGTTCCATACCGGGAGCACAACGTGGGACTCGATCCCGGGACTCCAGGATTGCACTCCGGGCCAAAGGCAGGCGCAAAACCGCTGAGCCACCCAGGGATCCCATAAAAAAGAGTTCTTAAACTAGTTTATGTGAGATTGGCATGAATTTTTCCTTGCACTTTGGTAGATCTTGACAGCAAGACCATCTAGGCCTGGAGATTTTGTTGCAGGAAGGTTTTTATTACTGTTTATTTTTGCTAATGGTTATTTTATACTTGTGTAGTTTTGATAAATTTGCTTTTCTAGCTGTTTATCCATTTTACTTGTATCTTCAAATTTATTTTTATCATGTTTACAGCATCTTCTTAGGATCTCTAATGATGTGTTTCCCTTTTCCCCCCTAATATTGGTTTTCGGCCTTTACTCTCTCTCCTTGATCAGTTTCATTGACTGTTAATTTTATCTGTTTTTAAAGAACTAACTTTCCTTTTTTTATCTTCTCCATTATGTTTGTTTTCCATTCATGCAAAAAAGAATTAACATTGCAGGCCTGAGACTGTTTTCCTTAGAAAGTCCTGCTTGCAAAGTTGGCTCTTGACTGGTGTCTAGAAACTTAAACTTCGGGAAGGTTCTCATCATTCCCTGCCTCATAAGAGTAGTTAACTGTGCCTGAGCTGTTTGTACAAACAATGTGGTTTATACTGAGCACCTGCTTCATTCTAGGAATCTAAAATTTTGGTGTGTGATAGGCAGAGGATGCCTGTCGGACCAGCTCCCAGTGAGAACTTTGCCCCCCTGAGTCTCTAATAAGTTTCCCTGATAGACAACACTTCACATGTGTTCACATAATTCAATGCTGGGAGAATTAAGGATACCCTATGTGACTCCCCTGGGAGAAGACTCTTGGAAATATGCACCTAATTTCCAGCAGCCTTTGCCCCATGCCCCTTTTCTCTTTACGGATTTTGGTTTGGGTCCTCTTGCTATAATAAATTTTAGCTGCGAGTACGAGTATATGCTGAGTCCTTTGAGTCCTATCTAATCATCACTGGGGGGGAGTAGTTTTGGGTATGGTTGACACACCATTGTGAATGGTAGGTATTTCTATCAGAGATTGAGCTGCTTATTGTCCTTGAAGCATACTTGTTTTTTTTTTTTTTTTTTTTTTGAAGCATAGTTATTATTAGTCTGAGTCCTTGGGCTTATTTTTTTTAAGATTGTATTTATTTATTCATGAGAAACACATACACAGAGAGAGAGGCAGAGACATAGGCAGAGGGAGAAGCAGGCCCCATGCAGGGAGCCCGACGTGGGACTCGATCCTGGGTCTCCAGGATCAGGCCCTGGGCCGAAGGAGGCACTAAACCGCTGAGCCACCCAGGTGTCCTTATTTGTTTAATTTCACCCGTGTTAAAAGATATTTTAATGCAGAGATAATTTGATTCTCTCCCTTTCCCAATTGCTCCTCAAATTTAAGGTCTTTTAGGGGTGGTGCAGTTAAGAAACCTTATCCTCCAAAGATATTGGCCAACCAGAAGTCTTCTACCCTCTTGGGGATCCGGAGTGAGATACCTAGTGCCAGTCATCCAGTGCAGTGTCATGCCTCGCATGGTTGGACCCGAAAGAACCGGTTACGAGAATTGCGTATCAGGTGAGCTTATAAGTTGTCATCTGCCTGCAGTGGCTTTTCCATTGTTCTCCCTTCTTGGTTAAAATGAGGGGATGATTCTTATTGTCCTTTGTCAATTAGTCAGAGACTTTGATGGCAGAATGTTCAGAAGAAAAGGAGATTTAGGAATCTGCAGACTTATAATCTATCATTCTGTTTTCATTTACATTCTTTAGTTGTGCCCACATGTATAAGCTATAAAGAGTCTTCCAGAAAAAGTCCAAACATAATTCGAGAAAAATTATCATTTCCCAATACTCTTGATTACGTCCATCAAAGGCATTTATTTATTCATTCAACAAAAATGTATCAGGCCTTCTCTTCCTTAGAGCCTCCTTTGGAGGTGGTAGCCATACCATACTTGGTTGTCATCATAGCCTGCCTCTGACCTCTGGTGAAGCCCAAGATCATTACAAAGAGGACCAAGAAATTTATCTGCCACCAGTAAGACCGGTGTGTCAAAATTAAGCACAACTGGCAGAAATCCAGACGCATTGACAGTAGGGTGTGCATAAGATTCAAGAGCCAGATCTTTTTTTTTTTCTTCAAAAGATTTTATTTATTTGAGAGAGAATGAGAGAGAGGGTACAAGCAGGGGCAGCAGTAGAAGGATAAGAAGCAGGCTCCCCACTGAGCAGGGATCCTGATGTGGGGCTTGATCCCAGGACCCCAGGATCATGACCTGAACCGAAGGCAGATGCTTAACTGACTGAGCCACCCAGACGCCCCTCAAGGGCCAGATCTTGATACCCAACATAGGTTGTGGGAGCAACAAGAAGAAAAAACACATGCTGCCCAGAGGTTTCTGGAAGTTCCTAATTCACAGGGTCAAGGAGCTTGAAGTCCTGCAGATGTACAACAAATCCACTATGCAGAGATTGCTCACAATATCTCCTCTAAGAACTGCAAAGCCATGTCGAAAGAGCAGCCCGGTAGGCCATCAGAGTCACCAGTCCTAATGCCAGACTGTGCAGCAAAGAAAATGAATAGTCAGCTTATGTGCATATCATATTTGTGTTAATAAAACCATAAAACTACACAAAAAATTATCAAGTGCTTACTTGGTCAGGTGGTGTGCTCAGTGCTTGAGCATACAAGGTGAATAAGACATTCTTCGTCCATGACCTCATGAAAACTTAAAATCATGTTGGCTTGACAGACTGTTAAGTCACACCAAGAAAGCATGATAAATGCTTTAAGACAAGAGGATGTCGTACTGCAGGCTCACATAGCTAGAACAGCCCCATTAGTGTAGCCAGAGGAACTTCTGGAGGAAGTGGGGTTTAAGTTGAGTCTTAAAGGATAATGTAAGAATAAGCCAGATAAAGGGCATGAGGAAGAAGAATGTTCCAAGCTGAACCTGGAAAAGACAGACCTTGAACTGGCCAGGACAAGCCACCTTTTTTGTGTGTGTACCAGGCACTGTGCTGGGTACTTGGGATACTATAAGACATGGTCCCCGTTCTCAGGGGCTCACAGTACAGAGTGAACAACGGGTCCCCTGTGAGCCTATTGCTGAGGCTTGGTGTCATAACATTATATTACAACAAGAGTGTTGAGGATACAAAGCTACTCACTGTGTTTGGGTTGGGGAAGGTCCAAGAAGGCTTCACATGGGAGCAGGCATTAAAGATGAGCCTTGATGGATGGGTAAGTGGGCATTTGCTAGGTGTTTTAGGCAGTAAGAATAATGTGAATAAAAGCATTATCATGTACTTCCTTTCCCTCAACTCTGAAGTCTTCACTGACAAAAGACTTCATATTCAAAGTATTTTTCAAAAATAATCAACTTGGGGGTACCTGGCTGGCTCAGTCAGTAAAGCATGTGACTCTTTTCTCGGGGTTGTGAGTTGGAGCCCCACAATGGGGATAGAGATTACTTAAAAAAAAATAATAAAAATCATCTGCTTGATCTTGGCTTTATAAATCTGTCCCATCTTATGCTCTATTTGATTCAAGATTAGCTGTAATTCACCTTGTGACTCATGCTAGCATCTCTCGCCCTGGGACCTTAGTTTCCCTATACTGTTCAGAAAATTGTTGACCCAAGTCAAATGGAGTTATAAAATGTGTATATATCCTTTCTTCCCTTCTTTCAGATGCGTGGCCAGAAAGTTCTTATATTTGTGGATTCGAATGACTTTTGGAAGAGTATTTCCCTCTAAAGCCAGGTAGTATTAGCTCACACCACCAAACTTTTCTGAGTTCATTCTAGGTTTTTGTTTTGTATTAAGCCCACGTGTAACCTTCTCCTCCTACCCAGCCTCTAGCAGGCATATGATATAATGGTACTAACACACATTAGTTTGACCGAATGAGTGTATGAAGGAATCATAAGTAAACCAGGATAGCTAAGACCATCTCTGAAAAAAAGTATTTGCCCAAAAGTAAATAATCTCTTTCAGGGCACTGTTGAGACTTGTCACATTGATTTGATCTAGGGCAGAACCTGGGGGGAAAGTTGGTGCTGGCAAGGGGCATGAAATTGTAGTTGAGAGAATGTCCCTGGGCCACAGCTTCACTGTGTTTGAGCCACTGCCCCTTGCTGCGGAGTTTGGCTAAAAGTTCTTCAGCTGCAGCATAGAGAGTATATTGCAAGGGGAGCCAGCAGGCTCAGGGACACATGCATGAGGTAGTGGGGTTGGAGGAATGGTAGGGTCTATTTTAGAGGAGGAATTGGCAGCTATTGAAATGTAAGCTTTTTTTTTTTTTTTTTTTTTAATGGCAGTGTTGTGGGTTCTTAACCCCTCTACTCTTCCCTTATTACAACCTTTCTTGTTTCACTTTTCTGACATCGTGGCTTTCCTAATCTGGAACATCATCCAAATCATCCAAATCTTTTCATTCAAAGTCATTTAAGCAAATTTGGCCTGTGGGTGTCCTCTGAAATCTTTTCTCTGAATATACCACATGGGGGGCCAGGCTGTTCCCATCTCCTTTGTGTGTCTTTATAAGAGAGGCTCCCAGTGTGATAGCAATCCATCCCAGCTGCAGGTGTTAGTCATAGTTCACCTCTGCTTCTCCTTCTTCTCCTGGGCCTTGGCCCTGTCCTTTTTCACTTTCTTGGCAGCTTTTCAGTGCCTTTAAATAAAGCTGGGTTTTTTTTTTTTTTTCATTCAGTTGAGTCTTTTATTTATCACTGTCCACCCCCACGTTAGCTTAGAAGTTTTATACTCCTGTTCTTTTTACTGAAAGATATGTATTTTAACATATACCCTAAAGAATATTATATATATATATCTTTAATTTATCAGTCTAATATTAATTGGCCCTTTTGTCCTCTTCCCAAAGAAGGCAAGGTCCTTAGAACACTTTAATTCTGTCCCATCCTCCCTTATATGCCCTTATTGTAAGATATTTAATTCGGTTTATATTTTAAAATCAGCAGGGCACCCAGATGGCTTAGTTGGTTGAGCACCCAACTCTTGATTTTGGCTCACCTCATGATCTCAGAGTTGTGGGATTGAGCCCCAAGTCAGGTTCCATGCTCAGTGGGGAGTCTGCTGGTGATTCTCTCCCTCTCCATCTGCCCCTCCCCCTGCTCATATACACATCCTCTCTTAGATAAAGAAATCTAAAAATATATATAAAATAAAATTTGCAAAACATTATTCTTGTTTTATATAGTTAACATTCATTTAGACTTATTCACATATTTACCCTTCCTCTTCTTGTTCTCCCTGCATTTCCAGGTTTCCATCTGTGATTATTTTCCTTCTGTCATTGGGACATCCCTGATCATTTGCTTTAAAATATATTTGCTTGTGATAAATTCTCTCAGGTTTTGTCTAAAAATGTTTTATTTCACTTTCATTTTTGAAAGATATTTCCCTGTATAGAGAAAACTGGGTTGCCAGTTTTTACCCCCAAATATTTTGAAGATATTTCATTGTCTCTTGGATTCCATTTCTAAGTTGTTAGTCTAATTATTGCTGTTTTGAAGATTCATTATCTTATTTTTCAGAGTTTTAATATGATATGCCTAAGTGTTGACTTATTTTCTTAGAGTCTTTTAGCTCATTCTGAGATAATAGGTTACAGAGTTTTGTATTTTTTGCTTTGTTTTGTGAATACATCTTTCTGGCTTACTTTCTTTGTCCATAGGCATATTATTCTCCCTTTCCTTTCTCATACAATAACTTTGTAAAGGATATGACCTCAAATTCTTTGTTGATCTTTTTTTTTTTTTAATTTTTATTTATTTATGATAGTCACACAGAGAGAGAGGCAGAGACACAGGCAGAGGGAGAAGCAGGCTCCATGCACCAGGAGCCCGACGTGGGACTCAATCCTGGGTCTCCAGGATCACGCCCTGGGCCAAAGGCAGGCGCCAAACTGCTGCACCACCCAGGGATCCCTTTGTTGCTCATTTTTATGTGGAATTGATCTTTCTGAACTTTTTAAAGTGAGTCAAGATCAGTTAACTTTCCTATTTCACAGATTCCCATTTCAGTTTCATTTGTAGGGTTAAAAAAATATGGCAGCTTGCTCTATGGAATATCTGGTTCTGTTTCCCTAAAACATTTGGTCTGATCCTCTATTCTTGTCTCTTTTGTCCCTCTCCTGCTCAATTTCTATTTTACTTCCAACAGTTTTTCCTCATTTATGAAGCTCTGTCCTAAAAGAGAACCTGGCATGTATGTTGGTTCTGGGACTACAGGGGCTGGAATGCTCCAACTATTTCAGTTATGTTCACATGAGCCTTGGTAACAGAGAGGAGAAAGCTCCTCTCAGGTTCAGCAGCTAGTCTCAGATGGGGCCTCTTGCACTTTGCAATGACTGTTTCGAGGTTTTCTCATTCTCATTTGAGGTAGCGTTAGATGCCACTCTCATTGCTCTTCCTTCCTCCTGTAGAAATGTAATACCTTGCAGGTCTTTTGACTATGGATGGTTTGTCTTGGCCTGCTTGCATTTTGGATTCTGGGGATACCTTGTCACCTGGTTTTGTTGTGATTGATACATGAATTTTTTATTTTGCTACCTGTTTGCTGTATTTTATGGGCATTCAGAGACTAGAAAAACTATGTTGTTCCCTCTACTCTCTTCCCCAAATTCTTTTCCTACTTAATTTTACTTAATACTTGACCCATATTTAACTAGAAATGTCTGTTTAAGTAATACCCATTTATATTCTGAGTAGCTGGAAAATGCTGATTATATTAGTTAGAAATGCATCTGACTCTAAGAGAAAGCCTGACAGTGGCTTTAACAAATTGGGATTTGCTTTTTCTCATAAGCAGTCTGGAGGTTGGTGTTGGTTTAGCTGCTCAGTGAAGCCATCAAAGACTCAATTTTATTACCTTTCTTAGTTCATCAATTTAACATATTGGCCCTTGATCCTCAGAGATGACGCGGCATAGTTACAAAATGACTATTCTGTTTTACACAGGAAGGAGTAAGGAAGGATGGTGTCAGATCTTTCTTACTCAGAAAAACACTTTCCTGGAAGCAATCAGCTGCATTCTGCTTCTGCCTCATTGTCCAGAGCTGTGTTACTGGCTACCTTCTGCTACAGAGCAGTCTGGGAGAGAAACCTTTCTATTCTCTGCAGGGAATACCTGTGAGGAGGCAGAGGCTTCACAGTGGGTGTTGGGTTAGCCAGTGACTAATGTCTGCTTTAAAATAACCGCTTTATACTCTTTACTTTCTTTGCTCTTCAGTGGCAGCAGGGTCTGGAGGAAAGAATACTACATTGGAATTTGGGAGACCTGAGTTTTGGCCCTAGCCCAGACCCTAGCTAATTGTTTGATCTGGGGATAATTATGGCTCTGGGCCTTAGTTTCTCAAATTGTAAAATGAGAGAATAAAAATACTGCTTTTTCTCTAGGCATCTACCAGAATTAGAATTTTGATACTGTGTTGACTTAGAAATTTAGGATAGGGCAGTTTTTTGTTGTTTTATGTTGTAATCTCTTTTTAAATCAAGTGGGTTGTTTGTTACTTTGGGGAAAATTGGACATATTGATGTTTGCTTTTTTGTTTTGGTATTTTTCATGTTATTTACTACTCACTTTTTGGAATATTAGAGGAGAATTATATCATACCAGAGAATGCAGAATAATGTCTTTATGTTCTTAGAGATTGTTTTAACTTTTATAAACTGCCATTGTTTTGTCATTAATAAACTGAACCAAAATGACTATCAAACTAGTAGGGCAAAATAATGCAGTATATGTCCATATATAAGATAGTCTTAAATATGAGATAGTTACTTATTTTCCTGAAGAGATTGGAACAAAATTTTTTGGTTAACTTGGGAAGTAGGTAAAACAGTCATGTCCATTTACAGTATTTAATTCATCAAGATTTCTTCCTCAGCTAATGGCCTTGCTTCCTATTTTCTTGATAGAAACGACAGAAGAGACCCTCCTGAGTTCCCTCCATCACATCCACCCACTGCCAACATCTATCACCATGCAACCTGCTTTCCCACCATGAGGCAGGTGAACTGTCCTTGCTCTCAACTGTGGCAAAATCTTCGACTTTTGTACCATGTTTCCTTCATGACTCCTCAAGGCCATTACCCTACCAATTTTTTTTTCTCTTTTCTGCATCAGTTTTTCACTCTTTACTGGATCGTTTGCACCAGCATATGATACCCTTATTTCTCTTATCCTGAAATTTTAAAAAAAATCTCTTCAACCTTATGTCTTCCTGCAGCTAGCACTCCATCTCTTTGCTTCCCTTTATATCAACTCCCCTGACAATATTCTGTGTCTCCAACATGTCTTACAGTCTCTCTTAAATCCATCCCACTAGACTTTAGATTCTATCCCTCCACCAAATTGTTTTTGTTAAGGTCACTACATTTGTCCAAACCAGTGATAAATTTGGAAACTTCTTACTAGGCCTACCAGGAAGCACGAGACAGTCGTTATTCCCTTCTCCCATAAGCCCTCTCTTCTTCCAGCTTCCAGGTTACACCATCCTCCCATAGCTTGCCTTCTACCTCTTTGACTGCTCCTTCTCTCTTTTGTCGATTCCTCCTCATCTAAATATCCTGCGCTACATCTTTGCATTGCTTCTGTGTACCTCACAACTGTGATGATCTCATCAACTCTCAGAATGATTCCCAAATATATACACCCTGCCCAGACCTCTCCCTTGTCCAGACTGCTACATATGTGACAACTCCACTGTGTTTCTCATAGATGTCACAACTTAATGTGTTCAAAGCCAAAATCGAAATCATCCCCACAAACCTCTCTACCAAGCTTTCTCCCTCCCAGTGAAAGGGAACTCCAATATTTCCAGGAACTCGAGTCAGAAACATGGGAGTCACCTTTGACATTTCTTTTTCTCTCACATCCCAATTTACAATGTCAAATACCAAAATTGTGCTGACTGAGCTTTCAAAATGTATTCAGACTTCACCTCTCTTCAGTACTTCCAGTTACTAACACCCTGGTCCAACTCATCATCATGTCTCCCCTGAATGACCCTAGCAACCTTTCAGTCTTCTGCCTCAGTCTATTCCCGACAGGTATTTGGAGTAGATCAAGTCATGTCACTCCTCTGCTCAGATGGCAGGTAGCTTCCCTCTGGCTGAGATTGCATAAAAGCCATAGTCCTTGCCTTTTTGTTTTTACCTATCTATGAATCTTCTTTTTTTTAATTTCTTCTGTCCTATTTTAAATTTCCAACACATCCTTTTTGTTCTCTGCATATTCCTTTATTTAAAAAATAGCATCCCAGGGACGCCTGGGTTGGTTCAGCGGTTGAGTGTCTGCCTTCAGCTCAGGTCATGATCCCGAGGTCCAGGGATCGAGTCCTATATCAGGCTCCCAGTGAAGCGCCTGCTTCTCCTCCCTCTGCCTATGTGTTTGCCTCTCTCTGTGTGTCTCTTGTGAATGAATAAATAAAATCACGAGATAATAAAATAAAATTTATTTATTCATTCATTGCAAGTTTGGCCCCTTGGAGGTGGGTAGTGGTGCCCTAAGCTTGGTTGTAGGCACAGGAGAGGGAATGTGGGCCTCGTAGAATATGTGGACTCTGCTTAAGACCTTCTCCAGAGCTCTTCCTCGTTTTCTGCAGTCCATCCAGTGCCTCTCTGTTCAGCCTCTCCAGAGAGACACCGGAGTCTCTGCTTGGGTGAACAACAGTACCTAGGGGCCTAACCATTTATGCCTAAGCTTGCAAACAATCCTGTGCTTTTATCTCCACCCAAGGCTCCCTCATTCCTTATGCCTCCTGTTCTCTGCCTTTCTGGGGTCTGTGACACCAGCTGATTGTTCCTTGATTCCCTAAGCACAGGACACTTAGCTGTTCCTCTGCTTTCTCTGATACGCTGATTCAGACACCACTTGCCTGTCTGTTCTCTGTCACCTAAAATTTGTTGGTATCTCTTGTCTATTGTCATTGCTCCTATTCTGTCTTTGTGGGCTTACACCTTTTGAAATAATAGATGTTGGGCAGCCCTGGTGGCCCAGCAGTTTAGTGCCACCTTCAGCCTAGGGTGTGATCCTGGAGACCCGGGATCGAGTCCCACATTGGGCTCCCTGCATGGAGCCTGCTTCTCCCTCTGCCTGTGTCTCTGCCTCTCTCAGTGTGTTTCTCATGAATAAATAAATAAAATCTTTAAAAAATGTAATATAGATGTTATTTTAATGGGGTTGGGGGAAGAGAAGGAGGTAAATGGATAGTGGTAGATGGTAGAAGGAAGTACCTGTGTGAATGGAAGTGATTCTTTTCCATTAAAATTTTAAAAATCATGAACAAAGTTGTTTAAAAATTTTTCAAACTATAGATACGTGTAATAGGAAACACCAGTCTCCTACAATCTCTCCCTGAATGATAACCACTGTTAATAGTTTGGTATACTAGAAACCTTTTCAGGCAATATGTATAATATGATTTGTAGATGTACACACAGTGCATGCATATATCCATATATATGATTTTTATCTATGTATACAAATATGTATGTATATATTATATATAAATATATGTTAATTTGGTATGTATTTTTTAAAATTTGGTATGTATTATATTGATTCCAACATATGGGTCCTGGAAGTACAAAAAGAATTAATTTTAAAAAATGGTGTCATACATACTATGAGGTAGCTTTATCTTTTCACCTAACAACTTCTCTGGAACATCTCTCCATTTCAGTATCCTTAGGTCTACTTCATTAACAATGACTCGGCAACATTGATTGAATTTAACCTATCTCCCGTTGAGGGACATTTGTTGTAATTTTCTCTCTCTCTCTCTCTATTTATTTTTTTATTTTTTATTTATTTATTTAAAAAAAATTTTTTTTTAAATTTTTATTTATTTATGATAGTCACAGAGAGAGAGAGAGGCGCAGAGACACAGGCAGAGGGAGAAGCAGGCTCCATGCACCGGGAGCCCAATGTGGGATTCGATCCCGGGTCTCCAGGATCGCGCCCTGGGCCAAAGGCAGGCGCCAAACCGCTGCGCCACCCAGGGATCCCCTCTCTTTTTTTTATTATGAACAATAGTGAAGTGAATTTCCCTATGTTTATTTTTGCTAGGTAGTCTCCTTACCACGAGTGGTAAGGAGGAAGGACATGTTAGTAACCTGCAGAACCATGAAAAGAAATTCAAAGTGAGGGGCAGGCAACAGAGTTCAAATTATCTGTCACCTTGATAGCACCTGTTAGCATCCACACAATCTGCCATTGCTCTCTTTTTCTCTTTCTTATTGCCTTTAGCCTCCTCTTTATTTCTTCTACCTATATTTTGCTGTTTTCATAACTTCTCTGGCCAGATTTCAGTTAAACTGCTATACTTTGTTCCTGTAAGTACTAAGAATACCATTAGGTATTTGCTTATAACTTTTAATCTCCTGTATATGTAAATGTGTATAGCTACTACCGCTTTTTACTAATCAAAAATGTTTTAGTCTGATGAAGGAAAAAAAACCTTGAGAATAATTTTCAACTCATTTATGGTATTTGAAAAGTCAGATTTTTATTCTACTTTAACCTCTTTAATTGGTAGAAATCTGTAGTATAATATTTTTTAGCTTTGTTTCTAGTTTAAGTAGTTCTAAGATTTTGATCTGGAAAATAACTTCTTTTATTCTGGTGTTGTCAGAGAATGAGCCACACTTTTCTATGAGAAAAGTATTGGCAGTATGAAACTAATTGGGGAATAAATATCCGTTCCCACATCATCATGGATCTCTCTGAATTTTGTTCTTTGCCAAAGATTTTACTATAAGCAAAGAATACTACGGAAAGTCTTTGAAGAATGGAAAGAAGAGTGGTGGGTTTTCCAGCGAGAGTGGAAACTCTGTGTTCGAGCCGACTGTCACTACAGGTCAGGTTTCATGTTCTATTACTTTAATTTTACTGCTACACATGATCAAATAGTTATTTGTTGGCATGTTTCTGGTCAGAAGGGGGAAAGTTTTTTGTCCAGAGATTTTATTGAGATATAGTTGACATACATCACTGAATGAGTTTCAGGTGTACAGCATAAAGGTTTGATTTACATATATTGTGAAATGATTATCACAATAAATTTAGTTATCCATCATCTCATACAGATTTAATAAAAAGAACTGACATAAAGAGAAAAAAGCTGGGGTGCCTGGGTGCACAGTTAGTTGAGTGTCTGACTTCAGCTGATGTCATGATCTCAGGGTAGCGGATCCGGCTGGCATTGTGCTCCCCACTCAACAGGGAGTCTATCCCTCTCCCTCTGCCCCTCCCCCACTCATGTGTTCTCTCTCTTACTTTAAAAAAAAAAGCTTTTTTAAGTTATAATGGAAAGTCTTAGGATTTATTCTCTCTTTTTTTAAAATTTTTATTTATGATAGAGAGAGAGAGAGAGGCAGAGACACAGGCAGAGGGAGAAGCAGGCTCCATGCACCGGGAGCCCGACATGGGATTCGATCCCAGGTCTCCAGGTTCGCACCCTGGGCCAAAGGCAGGCGCCAAACCGCTGCGCCACCCAGGGATCCCAGGATTTATTCTCTTAACAACTTCCATATATTTCATACAGCGATGGTAACTATAGTCGTCATGTTGTACATTTCATCTCCAGTACTTACCTATTTTATAATTAGAAGTTTGTACCTTTTGACCACTTTCCTCCAATTCCCTCTCCTCCTACCTTCCCATGGCTCCCTCAGGTAACCACAAATCTGATCTTTTTCTATGAGTTTATTGTGTTTGCTTTTAGATCCACATATAAGTGAGATCTTATAGTACTTGTCTTTGTCTGACTTACACAGCATAATGCCCTCAATGTTTGTCCATGTTGTCACACTTGGCAAAATTACTTTTTATTCCATTTTATACACACACACACACACACACACACACACACAATAACTTTATCTGTTCACTCATCCATGGACACTTAAGATTGTTTCTGTGTCTTGGCTATTATAAATAATGCTGCTGTGCACATGGTGGTGCAGATATCTTTTTGAGTTAGTCTTTTCATTTCCATTGGATATATTCCCAGAAGTGAAATTGCTGGATCAAGTGGTAGTTCTATTTTTAATTTTTTGTGGATCCTCCATACTGTTTTCCCTAGTGGCTATGGCAATTGACAGTCCCACCAAGAGTGCACAAGAATCCCTTTTCTCCACTTTGACACCAGCATTTGTTATCTCTTCTTTCTGATGGTCATTGTGTGAGATGTGTGTGATGATAGCTCATTGTGATTTTGATTTGTATTTCCCTAATGACATAATGAGGTTGAGCATCTTTTGATGAACCTGTTGGCCTTTCATGTATCTTATTTGGAAAAATATCTATTCAGATTCTTTGCCTATTTTTTATTTGGACTATTGGGGAGGATTGCTATTGAGTTGTATGTGTTTTTAATATATTTTGGATATTAACCCTTTATCAAATATATGGTCTGCAAATATTTTTCCCATTCCATAGGTTTTCTTTTTCATTTTGTTGATTGTTTCTTTTGCTGTGCATAAGTTTTTTTTGGTTTGATATAGTCTTGTTTATGTTTTATTTCATTGCTTTTGCTTTAGGTGTCATATCAAAAAAAATATTGCTAAGACCTATGTGAAGGAGCTCTTTTCTGGTATTTTCTTTTAGGAGTTTCATGGTTTCATGTATATGTAAGTCTTTAATCTATTGCAAGGTACATCTTGTGAATGGTTTAAGATAGGAAGCTAGTGAGTGAAATAAGTCCATCAGAAAAGGACAAACATTATATAGTCTCATTCATTTGGGGAATATAAAAATTAGTGAAAGGGAATAAAGGGAAAGGAGTGAAAATATCAGTGAGGGTGACAAAACATGAGAGACACCTAACTCTGGGAAATGAACAGGGGTAGTGGAAGGGGGCGGGAGGTTAGGGTGACTTGGTGATGGGCACTGAGAGGGGCACTTGGTGGGATGAGCACTGGGTGTTATGCTATATGTTGGCAAATTGAACTCCAATAAAAAAAAAGATAGGGAGCTAGTATCATTCTTTTATATGTGAATATTGAATTTTCCCAGCACTATTTATCAAAGAGATTGTCATTTCTCCATTGAGTAGTCTTGGCGCCTTTGTCAAGTATTAGTTGACCATATATACTTGGGTTTATTTCTTGGGCTTATTCCGTTCCATTGGCCTGCTTTTATGCCAGTACCATTCTGTTTTGATTACTATAGCTTTACAGTATAACTTTATTTTTTTTTAAAGATTTTATTTATTTATTCATGACAGAGAGAGAGAGAGAGAGGCCGAGGGAGAAGCAGGCTCCATGCAGGGAGCCTGACATGGGACTCGATCCCGGGTCTCCAGGATCACACCCCAGGCTGAAGGTGGCGCTAACCCGCTGGGACACCAGGGCTGCCCTACAGTATAACTTTAAATCAGGAAATATGATACCTCGGGACACCTGGGTGTCTCAGCGGTTGAGCATCTGCCTTCGGCTCAGGACGTGATCCCATGGTCCCTGGATCGAGTCCCACATTGGGCTCCCTGCATGGAGCCTGCTTCTCCCTCTGCCTATGTCTCTGCCTGCCTCTCTCTCTCTCATGAATAAATAAATAAAATCTTAAAAAAAAAAAAAAGGAAATATGATACCTCTGGCTTTGTTCTTTCTTAGAATTGCTTTGGATATTTAGGGTCTTTTGTGGGTCCGTGAAAGTTTTAGGATTGTTCTACTTCTGTAGAAAATGCCATTGGAAACTTGATGGGGCTTATATTGAGTCTATAGATGGATTTTGGTAGTATTATCTTAATAATTTTAATAACATTTTAATAGTTTAATAGGATTTTCTCACTGACTACCACTTCTATATAATTTCTAATCCTGAGAGTATTCTTTGTTTCTTAAGATTGAGTATTCCTTTTTTTAAATAATAAGTTAAATTTTTTTGATTATAAGAGAAAATATATGCACAATATGGGACATTAAGAAAATAGAAGTAGAAAAAAACTAAAACTTAACATTAGTATTTGCAAAGATAAGTAGAGGTAAAAGTAAAAATTGGAATTATATGAAGTACACATTTTATATCTTTTATAAAATAAAATTAATGTATCTTAGACATTGTATCTTTTAAAAATAGTACTTACTCTCATAATCACTTTTTTAAAAAATATTTTTTTTATTTATTTGATAGAGCACAGGCAGGGGTGCAAGAAGCAGAGGGAAGGGGAGAAGCAGGCTCCCCACTGAGTAGAGAGCCTGACATGGGGCTCAATTCCAGGACCCTGGGATTGTGACCTGACCCAAAGACGACTGTATAGATATGGCTTTTTTGTATCAGAAGCATCCATGTTAATTTCTGAGTACAGAATGGACTGTCTTAACCAACTGAGCCACCCAGGCACCCCATAATCACTTCTTTATTTAGGTTCTTTGGATCAGGGTTTCTGATTTATGGGTATTTCAGATAAAATGAAGACAATGTTTAATCATTCTAGTAAGCCGGTAGAGCATGAAATCAAGTCTTAGGAAATGGGATAGAGAAAATATGGAGGGACTGACAATCTTAATGTGTTTCCTTCTCAATACAAGGAAAAGACAAAGGAAAAGTGTCATTGACTATGTTTTGCATAGAGGAGAGGTGATGTTTTACATAATATGGATAATTAAGATGATAAAGATATGACTGTCACAGCTTTGTGAATGCTGAAGGTGAAGTTATTATCAGATAATTCAAGCTATTTTTCCTCAGTGATACTGTAAGGTGAGAATAACTCTCCATCAAGGAGAGTAGGTTTCACTGTGACTATGGGAAATAGAATTTTAGCTTCAGATATAGATATGGCTTTTTTGTATCAGAAGCATCCATGTTAATTTCTGAGTACAGAATGGACTAGGTATATTGAATTAGGAGTTTTTTAGTTTAGGGGATCCCTGAGTGGCTCAGTGGTTTAGCGCCTGCCTTTGGCCCAGGGCGTGATCCTAGAGTCCCAGGATCGAGTCCCGCATCTGGCTCCCTGCATGGAGCCTGCTTCTCCCTCTCCCTGTGTCTCTGCCTCTCTCTCTGTGTCTCTCATGAATAAATAAATAAAATCTTGTCAAAAAAAAAAAAAAGGAGTTTTTTTGTTTAAAGAAATGCCATTTGGCGCACCTGGCTGGCTCAGTCTGTGGAGCATGGGACTCATCATCTCAGGGTTGTGAGTTCAAGTCCCATGTTGGGTGTAGATATTATAAATAAATAAACTTTAGAAAATAAGTAAAGAAAGAAATGTCATTTTTTTCCTTCCTCAGATATTACTTGTACAACCTGATGTTCCAGACTTGGAGGACCTATGTGTATCAGCAGCAGGAGATGAGGAACAAGTACATTAGAGCTGAGAATCATGGTAAGAAAAGGAAGTACAAAAAAAAAAAAAAAGAAAAGAAAAGGGAGTACATGTCTAAAGAAAATGCCTTCATTTATTTGATTTTCTTTTATGAAGACTTAACTTTTTGAGAGCAATTTTAGTTCATAGCACAAAATTGAGGGGAAAAGACACTGATTACCCATATATACCTCTTCCCCCCCCCCCATGCATATTCTCTCCCACTATCAGCATCACTCACATCTGTTACAGTGAACCCACATCGACACATCAGAATCTCTCAAAATCCATAGTTTACACTAGGGTTCACTTTTAGTGTTGTACCTTCTGTGGACATTTATCCATCATTATGGTATCATACAGAGTGTTTTAAGTGCACTAAAAATATTCTGTGCTCTACCTATTTAGCTCATCTCCTCCTCCCAGCAACTTTTTTTGGGGTAAAGATTGATTGATTATTGATTGATTTTAGAGACAGCACAAGTGTACACAAATGGGAGGGACAAAGGAAGAGGGAGAGAGAATTTCAAGCAGGCTCCACACAGAGCATAGAGCCCGATGCAAGGCTCAGTCCCATGACCCTGAGAGCATGACCTGAGCCGAAACCAAGAGTCAGACATTCAACTGACTGCACCACCTGGGCCCCTATCCACTCCACCCCCAACAACTTTTTACTGTCTTCATAGTTTTGCCTTTTCCAGAGTGTCATATAGTTGAAATCATATGGTATATAGCCATTTCAGTTTGGCTTCTTTTACTTAGTAATGTGCACTTAAGTTTCCTCCATATCAAAAAAAAAAAGTTTCCTCCATATCTTTTGTTGTTTGATAGCTCTTTTTAGTGCTGAATAAATATTCCATTGTCTGGATGTACCACAGTTTATCCATTTTGAAGAAGGACATCTTGGTTGCTTCCAATTTTTGGCAGTTATGATTAAAACTGCTGTAAATTTCCATGTGCAAGTTTTTGTATGGACATAAGTTTTCAGGAACTTTGGATAAATACCAAGGATTGCAGTTGCTGGATCATATGGTAAGAATATGTTTAGTTCTGTGAGAAACTGCCAAACTGTCTTCCAGAGTGGCTATGCTATTTTGCATTCCCACTAGCAATGAATGAGAATGTCTGTTCCACATGCTCACCAGCATTTGGTGTTGTCAGTGTTCTGGATTTTGGCCATTCTAATAGGTATGTAGTGGTATCTTGTTTAATATGTATTCTTTGATAGCATATGACATGGAGCATCTTTTCATATACTTACTTGCCATCTGAATATTTTTGCTAAGGTGTCTTTTGCCCATTTTTAAAATTGGATTTTTTTTGTTGAGTTTTAAGAGTTCTTTTTATATTTTGGATAATAATTTTTTTTTTTATCAAATGTGTCTTTTGCACATATTTTCTCCCAGTCTGTGGCTTGTCTTCTCATTCTCTTTTATATTGTCTTTTGCAAAGCAAAAGTTTTTTCATTTTAATAAAGTCCAGCCCATCACATTTTTCTTTAATGGATCATGTTTTTGTTGTTATGTCATACCCAAAGTCATCTGAGTTTTCTCCTATGTTATTGTCTAGAAGTTTTATAGTTTTATGTTTTACATTTAGGTCAATAGTCCATTTTGAGTTAATTTTTATGAAGAATGTAAGATCTGTATCTAGATTTTTTTTTTTTTTTTGCATGCCTAAATCCAGTTGTTCCTGCACTATTTGTTGAAAAGACTGTTTTTGCTTCATTGCATTTACCCCTGCTCCTTTGTCAAAGAGAAATTGGCTATATTACATGGGTCTGTTTCTGGGCTCTCTCTTCTGTTCCATTGATCTATTTGTCAGTTCTTTTCACCAGTATCATTTTATTTTGATGTCTGTAGTTTTTTAGTAAGTCTTGAAGTCATTCCTTCAATCTTGTTCTTCTTTAATATTATGTTGGCTATACTATGTCTTTAGTCTCTCTGTATAAACTTTAGAATCAGTTTGTTGATATCCACAAAATAATTTGCTGGGATTTTGTTTAGGATTGCATTGAATCTAGAGATCGAGTTGGGAAGAGTTACATCTTAATAATATTGGGTCTTCCTATCCATGAAAATGGAATATCCCTCCATTTATTCAGTTCTTTGATTTTGTTATCAGAGTTTTACAGTTTTCCTCATATTGACATTTTATATATTTTGTTAGATTTATACATGAGAATTTCATTTTTGGGGGTGGCTAATGTAAATGGCATTGTGCTTTCAATTCCAAATTCCATTTGTTCATTGCTATTATATAGGAAAGCAATGAACTTTTGTGTATTAGCTTTGCAGCTCTCAACTTTGCTCTGGATTGTTTATTAGTTCTATGAATTTTTTTGTTTTGTCAATTCTTTTGGGTTCTTTGCCCAGACAGGTGTGTCACCTGTGCACAAAGACAGTTTTACTTCTTTCTTCCCAATCTTTATACCTTTTATTGCTTTTTCTTGTCTTGTTGCATTAGCTAGAACTTCTAGTATGATGTTGAAAAGGAGTAATTGAGGGTGCCTGGGTGGTGCAGTCCATTAGGTGTCCAACTTTTGGTTTTGGCTCAGATCTGATCTCCGGGTTGGTTGTGAGATTGAGCCCTGTGTTAGGTTCTGTGCTCAGCATGGAGTCTGCTTAGATTTTTCTCTCCCTTTCCATCTGCTGCTCCTCCTGCCCCCCGGCTTGTGCTCGCACTCTCTCTCTCTCTCTCAAATAAGTAAAAATAAATCTTTTAAGAGAAGAAAAGGAGTAGTTGAAGGGGTCATTTCTTTTTTGTACCTGATGTTAGTAGGAAAATTTTGAGTTTCTCACCATTAAGCATGATACAGACTTTTGGTAGATATTCTTTATCAAGTTGAGGAAGACCCCTCTCTTTTTCCTAGTTCACTGAGAGTCCACATTTACTTTTTCAGAAGCTCTTGGGGAAGACATTACATTACAGAGAGAGAAAATAACTCCAGGTCAAAGGGAACATTTTTCTGATCCCCTTTCCTATTATGCAAAATGTTTATCTCTGCACAAGAACTATACAGTCATATATTTATAGTTTTCTCCATATGGCATGGTTTAGGCACCCACAACTCATTTAAGCATGAGTTCTCTGAACCAGCTATTCTTGCCCTCCCATAGCACCCAGAGCTGTTGTCTCTCTATCTGTCAAGAGTCAAGTTGCAGGACTCACTTCTGGTCATCATTGTCCAGGTTGTTCCTTAGTGATCTAGTGGCCAGTTTAGCCCTGGTCAGTATTTGGTTCCTCTGTGAGTTGAGTCCAGAAACCCATGTTGGGAGTCTAAGAGAAAATAGCACCAAGTTTCCAAATGATCACGCAGCCTGTATTAGCAGCTGCCTCATACTCATTTCACATGCATGTCCTGCAGGCATCTCAAACTCAGCCAGTTATAAATACAGCTTGTCAGATGCCTCATATTTAGACCTGCTTTTTCTCCTATTTTTCCTAGCTGACTGAGAAACCTTACTGAGACATGGCCTATCCATTTCTCATGCCTCACATTATTCAGTTATCTCTGTTTATAATATGGCTCTCTGATGTGTCACTTGCATTCATCCTTTCTTTTTTTTTTTTTAAGATTTCATTTATTTATTCATGAGAGAAATAGAGGCAGAGACACAGGCAGAGGGAGAAGCAGGCTCCATGCATGGAGCCCGACGTGGGACTTGATTCCAGGTCTCCAGGATCATGCCCTGGGCTGAAGGTGGCGCTAAACTGCTGAGCCACCTGGCCTGCCTGCACTCATCCTTTCTTTGTCACTGCCCAACTAATTCTTATCTTTCCCCCAAAGTTTTGTAAGTTCCTCTTCTTTCATCTCCCTGCATTTATTTTCTCCCCCTTCTCCTTATCCACATGGCTATACTAGTGGTAAGACATAGGATCGTGTCACTCCTGCACATAAAGATTCGTTTGGCTCCTCTTTGCTAATAAAGTCAACACTCCTTCGGATAGCATACAAGGTATTCACCTATTCTCTTCTGTCCCTTCCATACACCCTACACTCTATACCCTTGCCACACTGAATGTGCACTTCCATATCTTTCCATGTTTGTCCCTGCAGTTCCTCACATTTTAAATATCCTCTTCCCCATGTATTGTTTTCTTCTGTCCCCCAGCACTGTGAGTTTTTACTTCCCTTGTCTGTTTGCCCAAAATGTAAGAAGCAGTTTCTGAGGCCTCTTAGTTATAGCACTGGATGCATTTTTTCAGTATTTAGCTGGCAAGTTGCTTATGTTTTGTTGTTTCCTTTATAATTTACACAAAATGTCACTCTTTTTGGTGTATAGTGTTTTTTTTTTTTTTTAAGATTTTTATTTATTCATGAGAGACACAGAGAGACAGGCAGAGACATAGGCAGAGGGAGAAGCAGGCTCCTTGAGGGGAGCTTGATGGGACTCCATCCTGAGATTCTGGGACCACGCCCTGAGCTAAAGGCAGACACTTAACCTGTGCACAAAGGTAACTGAGTCCCTTAGTGTATAGTTCTTTGAATTTTGAGGAATGTGTAGTTGTGTAACCACCACCACAATCAAGAAACAGAAAGTTCCATCACTCCTGATAGACTCCCTTGTGCTAACCCTCTATAGCGCCTTCCCTCTATACCAGATTCCTAGCAACCACTGATCAGTTCTTTGTCACCATTGACTTTGCTTTTCTAGAATGCAATATAAAGGGAAGCATACAGTAGGTAGCATTTTGACACTGCCTTCTTTAGCATAATGCATTTGAGATTCATCCAAGTTATTGCATGTATCGGTAGTTCATTCCTTTATATTGCTGAGTAATATCCTGTATACTCCATAGCAGAAATGCATGAAAGTTTATTTGCCATTCACTAATTGAAGAACATCTGAGTTGTTTCCAGTTTTAGAAAACAGTTATAAATAATAAATCATAAACCTTTGTGTATAGTTTTCCATGTGAATACTTTTCTTGGGTAGATTAGGCATAATTATCTAGTATGATTAGGTGTAGGATTGCTGGGATCTTACAGTAGGTGTATATTTAACTTTATAAGAAATTGCAAACTTTCTCAAAGTGGCTGTACCATTTTGCATTCTTACCAGCAGTTTATGAGAATTCTACTTGTTTTGCATCTTATCAGCACTTGTTATTGCCATTTAAAATAAAATTTTAATGGAGTACCTGGGTGGCTTAGTCAGTTAAGCATCTGCCTTTGACCTGGGTCATGATTCCAGGGTTCTGGGATCCAGCCCAGCACCAGCATCAGGCTCTCTGCTCAGCAGGGGGTCTGCTTCTCCCTCTCCCACTTCCCTGCTTGTGTGCATGGGCTTGCTCTCCTGTGTGCTCTCTCTCTGTCAAATAAATAAATAAAATATTAAAAAAATAAAATTTTGACTATACAGATAGGTGCATGCTATTTCATTAAGGTTTTAATTTGTATTTATGTAATGATTAATGATTTTGAATATCTTTTTCTATGGTTACTTATTATTTCTCTTTTTGGTGAAGAGTCTATTCACGATCTTTTGTCCTTTTAAATTGATTGTGTTCTTGTTGAGGATTTTTTTTTTAAGATCTTTTTTTTAAGATTTTTATTTATTTATTCATGATAGACATAGAGAGAGAGAGAGAGAGAGAGGCAGAGACACTGACAGAGGGAAAAGCAGGCTCCATGCCAGGAGCCTGATGTGAGACTCGATCCTGGGACTCCAGGATCACGCCCTGGGCCAAAGGCAGGTGCTAAACCGCTGAGCCACCCAGGGATACCCTTTTTTTAAAGATTTTATTTATTTATTCATGAGAGACAGAGAGAGAGAGAGAGGCAGAGACATAGGCAGAGGGAGAAGTAGGCTCCCTGCAGGGAGCCTGATGCGGGACTGGATCCCAGGACCCCAGGTCACGACCTGAGCCAAAGACTCAACCACTGAGCCACCCAGGTGCCCCCTCTTCTTGTTGAGTTATGTTAAAAATATATTCTGGTTATTACAAGTCTTTTGTGAGAAGCATAATTGGCTAATACTTTTCTCCCAGGATATGGCTTGTCTTTTTCATTCTCTCTCTCTCTCTCTCTTTTTTTTTTTTTTAATTTTTATTTATTTATGATAGTCACACAGAGAGAGAGAGAGAGGCAGAGACACAGGCAGAGGGAGAAGCAGGCTCCATGCACCAGGAGCCCGACGTGGGATTCGATCCCGGGTCTTCAGGATCGGGCCCTGGGCCAAAGGCAGGCGCCAAACCACTGCGCCACCCAGGGATCCCCTCTCTCTCTCTTTTTGTCTTTTCATTCTCTTGTCTTTACAGAGCAAAATTTTTTAATTTTTATAAAGTCTAATTTATTAATTTTTTTGTCTTATGGATCCTGTTTTTGATACTATGTCTAGGAATTCCACCTACTTCGAAGTCGCGAAGATTTTCTCCTGTTTTCTTCTTCTTTTTTTTTTTCTCCTGTTTTTTTCTAAAAGTTCTGTGGTTTTACATATGGATTCTGCAACCTTGCTAAGTTTATTAGTTATAGGAGGTTTTGTTGTAAATTCCATGGGATTTTCTAAGCAGATAGTTAAGTCGTATGTAAACAGAGACAGTTTTATGTCTTCCTTTCCAAATTATTTTTATTGCACTGGCAGAGCGTCCAGGAAAATAATGGAATAGGAGTGATCCCAGTGAACATCCCCACCTTGTTCCTGAACTTAAGGGAAAAACATCCAGTGTTTAATCATAAAATATGATGTTAGCTGTAGGTTTTTTGTAGATGTCCTTTGTTGGTTAAGGAAATTCTCTTCCTAGTTTTCTGAGCATTTTTATCAATAAGATGCATTAAATTTTGTCAAATGATTTTTTGTATCTAGTGAGGTAATTCACCGCTTTTCATTTTTAGTGCATTACTATGGTGAAGCAGCAATTTTCAAATTTTGAACCAGCCTTACATTCCTCATGTTGATGCCATTCTTTATATATTGCTAGGTTCAATTTGCTAAATTTTTTTGTTGAGGATTTTTACATCTGTGTTCATGAGGATATAGGCCTGTACTTTTCTTTTGTTATAAATGTCTTTGGTTTTGGTTCGGGATAATACTGACTTCATAGAATGAGTTGGGGATTATTTTATTGTCTTCTATTTTCTAAAAGGGATTTGTAAAATTTGTATTATTTCTTCCTGAAATATTTGGTAAAATTCTTCAGTAAACTCTTCTGAGCCTGAAGTTTTCTTTGTTAGAGAGGTTTGAACTTTGAATTCAAGTTTTTGAGTAGATGTTAGACTATTTAGGTTACCTGTTCCTTCTTGAATGGGTTTGGTAATTTGTTTTTCAAGGAATTGGTCCATTTTAAATATGTTGTTGAATTTCTGGTATAGAATCATTTGAAGTATTCCGTTATTATAATGTTAATGTCTGCAGGGAATGTAGTGATAGCTCCTTTTTCATTTCTAATATTGATCATTTATTTTTAGCCTTTTATGTTTGGTAAGTGTGGTTAGAGCTTTATCAGTTTTATCCACCTTTTCAAATAACGAGCCTTTGTATTCATTTTCTGTTGTTTTTCTGTTTTCAAGTTCCTTGATTTCTGTTCCTGTTTTTACATTATCTCACTTCTGCAAGGTTTGGTTTTAATTTGCTTTTTCCTTTTTAGTTTCTTAAGATGCAAACTGAGATTATTGATTTGAGGCCTTTCCTTTATTTCAACACAAGCATTTACTGTAATAAAGTTAGTTATCTTTAAGCATGAGTTTAACTGCACCCCACAGATTTTAATATTTGCAATTCTGTTTTCATTCAGTAGGAAATGTTTTCTAATTTCCGTTAAGACTTCCTTTTTGACCCACAGATTATCTAGAAGTGTGTTTAGTCCCATATTGGGGACTTTCTAATACCTTTCTATATTTATAGAAATAGTTCAAAATATCCTTACTGATTTTCTAGTTTACCCCATTATAATGAAAAAACAGACTTAGTGTGATTTCAGTTCTGTTGGTTCAGATTTATTTTTGTTTGTTTCAGAACATTTATCTTGTGAATATTCCATATTTGAGAAATGCACATTCTGCTATCTTATATTACTTGCAGTTATAATAAATATAGCTATATTATGAAATAGAACGAAAAGTCACTTGAATTCTTCAGATAAAATTAGTTGTTTTTGGAGGCACCTGGGTGGCACAGTTGGTTAAGTGTCTGACTCTTGGTTCAGGTTGTGATCTCAGGGTCACGAGATAGCAGAGTCTGCTTAAGACTCTGTGCTCTACCCCCATGCTTGTGGGTGTGTACATGTGCAGCTGCTCTCTCTCTCTCTCTAAAATAAATAGATAAATCTATTTATTCATGAGAGATACACACGGGGGCAGGGGGCAGAGAGAGAGCGCGGGGCTGGGGTGGGCAGAGACACAGGTAGAGGGAGAAGCAGGTTCCTCCCAGGGAGCCCAATGTGGGACTCAATACTAGATCCTGGGATCATGCCCTGAGCTGAAGGCAGATGCTCAACCGCTGAGCCACCCAAGCGTCCCTAAATAAATCTTTAAAAAAAAAATTGTTTCTGATGTATGACAGTTGTCTCAGGCCATGCCCATAGACCTCAGGGGGTGTCTGTTCACTCTTGTACTGTTTTTATTTTATTTTGTTTTATTTTAATTCAGTTAATTAACATATAGTGTATTATAAGTTTCAGAGATAGAGTTCAGGTTGTATCAGTTGTAAAGAACACCCAGTGCTCATCACAACACTTGCCCTCCTTAATGCCCATCACCCAGTTACCTCGTCCCCCAACCCCTTCTCCCCTCTAGCAACCTTCAGTTTGTTTCCTATGGTTAAGAGCTTGGGCTCTTTCCACAGTTTGGCTATTGTGGACATTGCTGCTATAATCATTGGGGTGCAGGTGCCCATTTGGATAACTGCATTTGTATCTTTAGGGTAAATATCTAGTAGTACAATTGCTGGGTTGTAGGGTATCTCTATTTTTAACTTTTTAAGGAACCTCCACACTGTTTTCCATTGTAGCTATACCAGCTTGCATTCCCGCCAGCAGAGTAAGAAGGTTCCCCTTTCTCACCAACATTTGTTGTTTCCTGACTTGTTATTTTTTATCCATTCTGACTGGTGTGAGGTGGTATCTCATTGTTTTGATTTGTACTTCCCTGATGGCAAATAATGTGGAGCATTTTATCATGTGTCTGTTAGCCATTTGTATGTCTTCTCTGAAATATCTGTTCAGGTCTTCTGCCCATTTCTTGACTGGATTATTATTAATTTTTTTAGGTGTTGAGTTTGTTAAGTTCTTGATAGATTTTGGATGCTAACCGCTTATCTGATAAAACATTTGCAAATATCTTCTCCCATTCTGTAGGTTGTCTTTTGGTTTTGTTGACTGTTTCCTTAGCTGTGCAGCAACTTTTTATCTTGATGAAGTCCCAATAGTTCGTTTTTGCTTTTGTTTCTCTTGCCTTTGGAGACGTGTCTTGCTAGAAGTTGCTGTGGCTTAGGTCAGAGAGGTCACTGCCTATGTTCTCCTCTAGGATTTTGATGGATTCCTGTCTCACATTTAGTCTTTCATCCATTTTGAGTCTATTTTTGTGTGATAAAAGAAAATAGTCCAATTTCGTTCTTCTGCAGGTCTGTCCAACTTTCCCAACACCATTTGTTGTCTTTTTTTTTTTTTTTTCCATTGGATATTCTCTCCTGCTTTGTCAAAGATTAGTTGACCATAGCATTGAGGGTTCATTTCTGGATTCTCTCTTCTGTACCATAGATGTATGTGTCTGTTTTTGTGCCAGTACCATACTGTCTTGATGATCACAGCTCTATAATATAATTTGAAGTCTGGAATTATGATGCCACCAGCTTTGGTTTTTTGTTTCTGCACTCCTCTGGCTATTCTGGGTCTTTTCTGGTTCCATACAAATTTAGAATTATTTGTTCCAGCTCTATAAAAAATGTTGATGGTATTTTGACAAGGATTGCATTGAATGTATACATTGCTCTGGGAAGTATAGACAATTTAACAATATTTGTTATTCTAATCCATGAGCATGGACTGTTTTTCCATTTCTTTGTGTCAAGTGTTCTATAGTTTTCAGCCACTCCTGCACTGTTTTTTATTTAACAGTAAAAGTACTTTGAAAGTAAAAGTACTTTCAGGCCTTAGGGAAGTGTGGTTCTCAGATTGTCCAGAATCATGGCAGACACCATTAGTGTAGATTCTTGGGTACCACCCTCAGAAAATAACAGCCTGCTTTTATTAGAGACACTTTTCATCAGTGATCTCATTTACTCTTGGCAAACACATCCTTAAGGAAGGTGCCATTTTGCAGATGAGAAATTTGTGCGAGGTTACTCAGCTCAGTAACAAACTCGGTATTCAAACCTGGTTTGTCTTAATTCAGGAACCCAAACTCTGAACCACAGCAGGTTGCCCAAGCGGCCTGAGGAAGCTGCATGTTAAGTTCTCCATATTTTGATTTGTTAATTGCTCTGAAATATAAATATAGCTCTCCTCCTACTGATCACATCTTGGAGAATGTCCTGAAAATGGTTGACATAATTTTGTTTTCTCCTTTGTATTCTAAAAAGAACAGAAATTAATTTCATTAGTGATGACTTTCATAACAAAAAATGGAATTTACTGCAAAGGGAGATCTGTGGACCTTTGTAGTTCCTATATCTAGTAAATAGTAAAGTCTCTTTTCTCCAGGATCAATATTGGTCCTTTTCATTCTGTTTTCCAAGTAGATCTAGATAGTATTCTTCTTCTTTCTCTTATTCTACTTTAGAATTATTGTTTCGGGATCCCTGGGTGGTGCAGCAGTTTGGCGCCTGCCTTTGGCCCAGGGCGTGATCTTGGAGACCCAGGATCGAATCCCACGTCGGGCTTCCAGTGCATGGAGCCTGCTTCTCCCTCTGCCTGTGTCTCTGCCTCTCTCTCTCTCTGTGTGACTATCATAAATAAATAAAAATAAAAAATAAAAATAAAAATAAAAAAAAGAATTATTGTTTCAAACAGCAAGTTTATGACATGATTTATTCTTCTGTAACTTTATACTGTGGAAAATTTTAAATTGACAAAATTGAAAGATGGAGTAATGAATCTCCATGTACCTGTCACCCAGCTGCAATACTTACTAGCTCAGACCAGGCTCACTTCTCTGCTTTTTGTTAATCAAATCATTTTATCTGTAAAAATTATAGAACATATCTCTAAAAATAAGGGCTTTAAAACAAAGGATTTCTTAATAGTGCAGTATATTGATTTCCCTGTAAGTGTATTTTGTAAATGCCATCACTTAAATATCCATTCTTCACATGTATCTGCATCCTTATTTTTTTTGTAGAGCTTCACAACTTTTCCACCAGGGGGCACTTGAAGGCTGGAAGAATTTAGATATTCAAAAGGAGGGATGATTACAGAGAGCCCATGAGCTTTTATCATAACCCAGAGTAATCTCTCTCTTCCAACTCCTTTTTGAAAATCTTTTTGGTGCATCTAGATGCAAAGCAAAAGATGCGGCAGGCCTGGAAGTCCTGGCTGATCTACGTGGTTTTTCGTAGAACCAAACTTCAGATGCAGACCACCGCCCTGGAGTTTAGGCAGCAGAGTATTTTATGGTGAGTGTGCTCTTTTGCTCTGCAGATCAGCAGTCATCATTTTACCTCAGCCTTGTTTTACAAAACATGAAAACCCACCTTGAGAGCAGTGTTTCAGGGATGCCTGGTTGGCTCAGCGGTTGGGCAGCTGCCTTTGGCTCAGGTCGTGATCCCAGGATCTGGGATTGAGTCCCTCATCGGGCTCCTGCAAGGAGCCTGCTTCTCTCTCTGCCTGTGTCTCTGCCTCTGTGTGTGTGTGTGTGTGTGTGTGTGTGTGTGTCTCATGAGTAAATACATAAATCTTTAAAAAAAAAGCAATGTTTCAAACATAATTGATGCTTAATAAATAGTGATTGACAGCTTTTTCAGCTATACGATCAAGTTTTCACACAATCAGAAGTAACACTAATTGAGTACTTACTGTGTTCCAAACCCGTGTTAAGCTTGTGTGTGTTAATTTTATAATGTAAGGTCTCATTTAATCATCACTGTTTTTGTAAAGATGAAGATACACATAGAATCTCAGAAAGGTTGAGTAACTTGTCCGAGCTCAGATGAGTTGTAACTAGCAAAAAAGGGCTCATCTACTCACCTTTCTGATGCCAAAGCCTATGTTCTTAACTGCCCCACACTGCATTTCATCAGCACTGTCCACACTTTGGAGGGACAGGAGTTAGATGACTTTGAAAGCCAGACATATATAACAGTGAGTTACTTTTTATAATGGGACTGATCCCACTGTATCTTCTCTATGGTGGTCCTTTGGCATCCTGAGTGGAACATATTAAAAGCTCAAAAGAGCTGGGCCCTCTATGTAGCATGGATTAGGGCAGAGGCTTTGCAGTTAGACTGACCTGAACTCAAATCCATGTTTCGACGTGTATTGTTGGGTCCTTTCCCTCTCCACATTTCTCCTTCCTCATGTGTGAGACAGGCATACTGTTAAGTGTCTTTCAGGGTTGTTATGGGAAATAAATATGGTAATTGCTAAAGTATTTAGCACAGTGTCTTCAGAACATCAGTACATATAAAAATTCTTTATTTTATTATTATTTTTTTTTATTTTTTTTTAAATTTTTTTATTTATTTATGATAGTCACACAGAGAGAGAGAGAGAGAGACAGAGACACAGGCAGAGGGAGAAGCAGGCTCCATGCACCGGGAGCCCGATGTGGGATTCGATCTAGGGTCTCCCGGATCGCGCCCTGGGCCAAAGGCAGGCGCCAAACCGCTGCGCCACCCAGGGATCCCTATTTTATTATTTTTTAAATATTTAATTTATTCATGAGAGATGCAGAGAAAGAGTCAGAGACATAGGTAGAGGGAGAAGCAGGCTCCCTCCGGGGAGCCTGATGTGGGACTTAATCCTGGAACTCCAGGATCAAGCCCTGAGCCGAAGGCAGACACTCAACCACTGAGCCATCCAGGCATCCCTTATTTTTAATTTTAAATAACTTAAAGAAGTTATTTTAAATAACTTAAATAAGTTTTAAGTAACTTAAATTATTTTATTTTATTTATTTATTTTTTTTTTACTTAAATTATTTTAAATAAGTTCTTTAAGTTATTTAAAATTTACTTGGCAAATATTTTTTTAAAAGATTTTTATTTATTTGGGGGCATTAGCGGGAGGTAGGGGCAGAGGGAGAAGCAGACTCACCACTGAGCAAGGAGCTCTATGCAGGGCTACATCTCAGGACTCTGAGATCAAGACCTGAGCCAAAGAGAGATGCTTAACAGACTAAGCCATCCAGATGCCCCTTGACAAATATTTTTAAATGCTTAATAAGTATGGGTTTCTATTAGAGTCAGTGGGGAATATTTTTACATATTTTTATTTATTGAATATATATTTCTTGGGAGCTTAAAATGTTCCTAGTACTATAGTGGGTGCTGGAACTGCATTCAGGGAACTTGTAATTCCCTAAATGCTTAAAAATATAAGTAGTAATGCAAGATAGCTTGCGATTTTGAAGGGAGTGATATAGCTAAGCCTGGCCCAGGTTCGAACAGAGAGATGTTGCTAGGTTAGAATAGCCAGGCAAAGTGAGTGTTTCTGTACAAAGCAGAGCTTGGAAACTCTCATTTCCTCATTACTGTTTTCCAATAGCTAGCTAACTAGAAAATAAGCAGAAAAGAAGCCAAGATCGGAAGTCAAAAAGCCATGTTTTTTACTGATTATTCTGTAAAATCTCCTGATTTTTTAATGTTGTCAGTAATTCATAGATATATTTTTTAAACCTGTGTAGTTCCAAATAGAGCATGTCTATAGTTTCCAAGGCTGCGACCTTAGGAACTATCAGTTTCCAACCCTTAATTGGGTATTTTAGAACTGTTTCTCGATCTTTTTTTTTTTCCAGCAGTGACCAAGATGTCAATCAGGATGGCACAGTGAGGGATAGGGACTTGAGCCAAAGGTCTGAGGCCCAAGCCTTCACTGCCCTTCTCTTTTCTGGGTGGCCTTTTTTGACTGGTTCTATATTTGATTTGTTCCTTGACAGGCTCTGGTGGAGGCGGTGGAGGCAACAACTGGGACAGGTCTGTGTGGGCCGTGCCCTGCATGCGTCAGCCGTGAAGCACAGGGCCCTGAGCCTCCAGCAGCAGGTGAGCACAGCTGACTGTGGCTTTGGTGTCAAGCCCCACACCCAGAGATGGTGGGGTTGGACTCCCAAGCGGAAGGCTGGCCTTCATGCTGCTGCCTCTGTCCTGGGCCCTCCCTGGGTAGGGGGTGAAGGCAGAAGCAACATGGAAGGCTGGGCTCAGTGGGTAGGGACTGCTATTAGGAATATGCTAAGGTGATTACCAATGATATGTATAGTGTGTCTGCTAATCATGGTGCTGGAAAGGGATTTATGAATTAGTTATAAATATGATTAAAGAAATAGCAGTATATTCTTTATTTCGTCATTACTATTTTCCTACAACAAGCTGGAAAATAATGAGGGCAGAAAAAAACTAAGGCTGTAAAGAAAGCCTGGCTTCTAAATATAATTTTGCTTGTATTAGAGGAAGCCACTAGCTTTTGGTCAGTGATAAAGGCCTAACATCTAACCAAGACTATGCTGTGGTGAAGTTTTCTTATGATCTTTGATAGACTGTGAGTTTCTGTCACTTTTTTGGTCTGCTGGGTACTTCTGGGTTTTCCAAGTAGTTATAGAGAATATAACAGGGAATAGGTCAAAAAGAAGTGTCTCTTACTATACATAGGAGTAAATCTCTTTTTAATCTGACATGTTGAATGGACCATGCAAAATATATGCAGTATTGTGGAAATCACATGCATATAGCATATACAATCATCTGGGTCCGGGGTCTGCAGACTAGCCCACAGGTCATATTTGGCCTGCTATCTGTTATTGCAAATAAAGTTTTTTTGGGATGAAGTTATACCTCTTCATTTATGTATTGTCTAAGAGTGCAGCATTGAGGCTACAAGGACAGAGTTGAGTCGTTTCCATAGAGACTGTGGTGTACAAAGCCTAAAATAGTTATGATCTGACTTTTAAGAAAAAAGTTGCTGACCTCAGAACTCATAAGGTCTTCAGAGACAATAGCAAGGACATTTCTTGACAGTGATAATAACAGTAATAAGAATAACAGCAACAGCAAATAGCATTTATGGTGGTCTAGCTTATGCTAGGAGCTGGACTAAGTGCTTTACGTGCATTATCTCAATTAATTTTCATAATTCTTTTTTTTAAGATTTTATTTATTTATTCATGAGAGATACAGAGAGATAGAGAGGCAGAGACACAGGCAGAGGGAGAAGCAGGCTCCATGCAGGGAGCCTGATGTGGGACTTGATCCCGGGACTCCAGGATCACGCCTTGGGCCAGAGGCAGGTGCTAAACCACTGAACCACCCAGGGATCCCCCCTAATTCTTTTTTTTAAGTTTGTCTTTTTTTTTTTTCTTTTTTTTTTTTTTTTTTTAGTAATCTCTACACCCAATGTGGGGCTCAAACTCATGACCCTGAGATCAAGGGTCCCATGCTCTTCTGCTGAGCCAGCCAGGTGCCCCTTAATTCTTTTTTAAAATCCCATAGTATTATTATTATGGAAACTAAGGAGGTTAAATAACTTGAATGAGAGTCAGACACCTAGCAAAGGTCAGAACCAGGGTTTAAACCCAAGCAGCCTGACAACTACAGAACCTTCTTTTAACCATCCTGCTGCATTGTCCTTAATAGCCTTGTAATCTCAGGAAGGAGAGGGAGCTGACAAATGTGAAAGTGCTATGAACATGGAAACATAACGAGACTGATTTTCTGCTCTTGAGGGACAAGTGTTCTTTCTTTCAGAGAGCTGCTCTGAGGGCCTATAAATGAATTCTGCTGGTACTACTGTTGCTCAGAACACTTCCAGAATTCCCTTTTGACTATTGTCTTGAAAGCTTGGAACAGCAGATTTGATTGAATATTTCTAGTGATAAAAAAAAAGAATATTTCTAGTGATAGTAGGTTTTCATGGTCAGCAGTTGGTTTTAACATCTGAAATAGCCAAGAGTCATTCAGAATCAAATCCAGTGAAAAATATGAGTCATCAAGATCATATTGATATGGACCAAAAGCTGTGTGAGACTCTAAGACCAGATTTTATTGTGTGGATTATAAGCAATAATGCCTCATGTCTGCTAAGTACCATATGGCTTACCAAGAACTTACACATAAGTCATTTCTTTTAACCCTCACAACATCTCTGGACTAGACAGGGCAGACATCATGAATTATGGGAAATGGTTACAAATATATATACTTCAAACATAGAAACACTAAATATAATATGTTTATAAAAACATGAATAAATACCCAAGTACCCACCACCCAGATTTAAAAGGTCTTAGCATTCTCCACTCTTGCCCAGACATTGCTTAGGTGCCCCCTTCCCTCCCTCCTGCCACCAGTCCTCCTCAGAGATGGCCTCTGCAGTGATACAAGGTCATTCTCTCATCTTTTTTACTTGTAAAAATGTTCACATACATACCCACAAAGCAGAAATGTTCTGGTTTTGTGTAGCTATGACATTTGTGAATGGTGTTTCTACTGTATATGGACTTTGCAGCTTGCCTTTTTCATGCAACAGTTTATTTTTGAGGTTTATCCTTGTAGGTGGGTATAGATCTATTAACCTTGTACACTGCTCTTGTCTGAATAAGGCACAGGTTATCTGCTTCAATAGTAGTCAGTACTAATACTAATGATGGATTCTTGATGACTTGTACATTTTTGCAATTACTAACGGTGTTGCAGAGAGCATTTTTAAATATATATCCTTTTTTTAAAAAGATTTTATTTATTTATTCATAGAGAAAGAGAGAGGCAGAGGGAGAAGCAGGCTTCTATGTAGGGAGACCGACGCGGTACTCGATCCTGAGTCCCTAGGATCATGCTCCGGGCCGAAGGCAGCACTAAACCGCTGAGCCACCTGGGCTGCCCTTAAACATATATCCTTGTGCAAGAGTCAGAGATTCTCCAGTTTCATTCTTAGAAGTGACATTGTTGGATCATTGGGTATTCCATCTCTCCATCCTTACTAAGGATTACCAAGTGCTTTCCAGTATTATGCCAGTTTATGTGCTGACATTTCACTTCCCGTTTCTTTCAGCCTCTTCAGTACTTTGCACTGCCAGACTTGGTCCTCTTCACCAAATGGATAGGTGTGGAGTGGTACTTCATTGTTGCTTTAACTTGTATTTCACTGTTGCCTAGAGGAGCCCAGCATCTTTTCAGATGCTTGTTTGCATTTGGGCTTCTGCTTTTTTTTTTTTTTTTATTTAAGATTTTTATTTAATTATTCTTGAGAGAGACAGAGAGAGAGACACAGGCAGAGGGAGAAGCAGGCTCCACCCTGGGAGCCCGATATGAGACTCGATCCCAGGTCTCCAGGATCATGCCCCAGGACATGGCAGGTGCTAAACCGCTGAGCCACCCGGGCTGCCCTAGGACTTCTGCTTTTGAGCTTGCTTATGTCCCTCACTCTTTTTTTCTGTTATTTGGCTTTCTTTCTTTTTTTTTTTTTTTAATACTTATTTGTGGACATTGTTGAAGATTCTGCTTCTTCATCTTTTAAGTGTTACATACTTTACAGATGTTTTCTTCCAGTCGATAGCTTGGATTTTGCTTTGCTTATGGAGCCTTTTTTTTCCCCCCATAAAGATGTTATTGATTTCAACTTAGCCTAATTAATTCTTGTATCTCCAGTTTGGTCTTTAATAGGTCTTGGGTTTAATTTTCAAACTGTGTGAAAAAAGTCTTAGTTTGTCACCTTCCATATGGATAATTAATTGCTACAGCACTGTTTGGTGATTCATCCATTCTTTATCTTTTTTATACTGATTATTAATCTACCTTCATTATAGAGCAAAGTCTCATTTCATCATGGGTCTGTCCCGGGCTCTCCATTCCACTGGTCTGGGGACCCCTGGGTGGCGCAGCGGTTTGGCGCCTGCCTTTGGCCCAGGCACGATCCTGGAGACCCCGGATCGAGTCCCACTCCGGGCTCCCGGTGCATGGAGCCTGCTTCTCTCTCTCTCTCTGTGACTATCATAAATAAATTAAAAAAAAAAAAAGAATCCATTCCACTGGTCTGTATTTCTGTCTCTAAGCCAATACCACACTGTTATAATTGTGATTTAATGAAGCAGGTAAGGAAGAGCAGATTCTTCCATCAGACCACACAGGTTTCTGCTTCCATGGCCTATTAGCTTTGTACCTTTGAATGAGTTACTTACCTTCCCTATTCCTTAGAGTTCATATCTGTAAGTAGATTATAATAGTACCTACCTCATAGGGTTGTTGAGGATTAAGTAATATACTTAGAGCATTATTAATGTAATATGTAATATAATATACTTACAACAATGCCTGGCATATGGAAAGCTCAGTAAGCGTGAGCTGTTTATTACTATCCTCACTTTAATGATCTCTCTCTTAAGTCTTTTTTTAAAGTTGTATTTATTTAAGTAACCTCCATATCCATCATGGAACTCAGACTAATGACCCCAAGATCGAGAGTCCCATGCTCCTCTGACTGAGCCCGCCGGCCACCCTTATCTTTTAAGTCTTTATATATGGAAAAAGATAATCTTTTTTATGTTCTTTTTAAAATTGTCTTGGTTGTTCATCTTTACTCTTTATTAATTTTATTTTTTAAAATATTTTATTTATTTATTCATGAGAGACATACAGAGAGAGAGAGAGAGAGGTAGAGGCACAGGCAGAGGGAGAAGCAGGCTCCATGCAGGGAGCTTAATGTGGGACTCTATCTCGGGACTCCAGGATCAGGCCCTGGGCTGAAGGTGGCGCTAGACCGCTGAGCCACCCAGGGACCCCCACTCTTTCTTAATTTTAGTATCAACTTTCAAGTTCCACATCAAAGCCTACTAGGATTTTTATTTATTTATTTTAAAGATGTTATTTATTTATTCATGAGAGACACAGAGAGAGAGAGGCAGAGACATAGACAGAGGGAGAAGCAGGCTTCATGCAGGGAGCCTGATGTGGGATTCGATCCCGGGGCTCCAGGATCATGCCCTGAGCCAAAGGCAGATGCTCAACCGCTGAGCCACATATGCGTCCCCTACTGGGATTTTTAATGCCGACTTTTTACTTTAGATTGGAGGAAATTGTCATGTCTGTGATACTGTGAGTCATCCCATCCATGAATTTGATTGATATATCTTGTGATATCTTGATGAGCATGAAAGAGAGAGAGAGAATGGGAAGAATTAGGTCATGAGGTAACGAGGAGAGCCTAGGGCCTTGCAGGCTATGCCCATAAAAGCTTTACATTCTCATTCCAGTGGAGGTGAGAAGCTGCTGGCTTTCAGTGAGGGTGATATGACCACACTAACTTCTTAATGGAATCCCTCTGGTTCTTTGTGTGCTGCCTTTGGGGAAGAAAGGGAGTATATGTATGTGTGCGTGCGTGTGTATGCACTTATATTTTCAAGAAGATATAATGGAAAAATAAATCCAAAACTAATAAAAAGTGATTACCTATAGTGGGATGGAGGAAACAGTGTGGAAACAAAATGCTTCTGTGAATTTACTTTGTTATACAATTTTAACTTTAGAACCATGTAAATATTCTATATAATTAAACACGCACATACACATAAGTAAATCAAAAAGGAACAAAGCAATTCCCAGAATTTTAAAACATACTGAAACAAACTTAAGTTCATAGCCATGACTACATAGAGAAAAACATTGTTTAAAGTAACTTTATTTTTTTTTAAGATTTATTTATTTATTTATTCATGAGAGACACAGAGTGTGTGTCAGAGACACAGGCAGAGGGAGAAGCAGGCTCCATGCAGGGAGCCCAACGTGGAACTCGATTCCGGGACTCCAGGATCACACCCTGGGCTGAAGGCGGCGCTAAACTGCTGAGCAACCTGGGCTGTCCTTAGAGTAACTTTAAAATACAGTATTTTGACTGTTAATCCCCAGTGGGATGCATTCTAAGGACTCAGCTGCTAGAAGATTCAAAACCTGCATTCAGTAGTCTTACTGTAAGTGGCAGGTTTAGAATTCTTATGTTGAAACTATTATAGCTACATTGAGAGATAAAGCAAGTTACTATGACAGTGTCGTTAGGAATCATGATCAATGTGAAAGAAAAGATTACAGATATAGAAAATGAAATAAAAGGGATGCCTGGGTGGCTCAGTCAGGTAAGTGTCTCCCTTCAGCCCAGGTCATGATCCTAGGGTCCTGGGATTGAGCCCCTCATTGGGCTTCCTGCTCAGCGGGGGAACCTGCTTCTCCATCTCCCGTTCCCTCTTCCCCCGCTCAAATAATAAATGAATGAATGAATGAATGAATGAATGAATGAATAAATAAATAAATAAATAAATAAATAAATAAATATCTCAAAAAAAAAAAAAGAAAAGCCCTTTAATTTGAGAATGGAAATATAGGGATCCCTGGGTGGCGCAGCGGTTTGGTGCCTGCCTTTGGCCCAGGGCGCGATCCTGGAGACCCGGGATCGAATCCCACATCGGGCTCCCGGTGCATGGAGCCTGCTTCTCCCTCTGCCTGTGTCTCTGCCTCTCTCTCTCTCTCTCTCTCTGTGACTATCATTAATAAAAAAAAATAAAAATAATAAAAAAAATAAAAAATAAATAAATAAAATTTAAAAAAAAAGAGAATGGAAATATAAATATCAATATGGATTTAGGACATTTTTAACCTTAAAAATATATTTCTCATGTTATTTACTGAAAAGTTAGAAGCAGTGAGCAGCAAGAATAGATGGCATTTAGCATTCCCAGTGCCCAAGTTGTGGGCTCTGTTTTTTCCTGGCTAAAAGGAACAGAGGCTTCTTGGCGAAATAGCTGACTCTCTGTCTATAGCAAGATATGCACATCATAGGTCTAGGATATAGTCTGCTGGAGAATGAGGGATTGTGTCAGGAGGACTTGGGAGCCAAAGGATTCTCCTAGACTAACAATAGAACAATTGGGACATCAAGAATAATGACTGCAGTGAATTGAAAACACATCCAGGGATCCCTGGGTGGCGCAGCGGTTTGGCGCCTGCCTTTGGCCCAGGGCGCGATCCTGGAGACCCGGGATCAAATCCCACATCGGGCTCCCGGTGCATGGAGCCTGCTTCTCCCACTGCCTATGTCTCTGCCTCTCTCTCTCTCTGTGACTATCAAAAATAAATAAACATTTAAAAAAAAAAAAAAAAAAAAAAAAAAAAAAAAAAGAAAACACATCCAATATATAAAAATTCATGCATGTATAATGAGGGTAAGGGAAGGAACTCACTGGTCATGTACTTGGGTTGTTAGAGCATTAACTCAATTTGAAAACTAGTGAAGGCAAAAATCATGCCTTTATCCTGCCTTTCCTGTATAAATTATATCTTTGCAAAATCCAAGGGTTAATGAGAGAGTGGACTTCTTCATAGAATTCTAGTTAGTAGCTGAGGAAGGATTACTAGAATGAGAAAAGTGCTGTTTTGCCACTCCAATGAGAAAATGGACCTAAGGAGCAACCACAGAGTGCTAAGACAGTGGGGGAAATACAATGGAGGGATCAGGCTGGCACAATCTGAAGCCACAGACGGTCTTGACATTGTTAAAAGTGTGGCAGCCAGCTGTGATGTGCCTCATGATGTGAGGTAATGGGATGTCCCAGCACCACTTGAGAAGTGTTCTTTCCTAAAAATTTGAACATGGTTTCAACCAAGCCTAACATGAATCTGTCAGTTCCCAGAAAGTACAAGAATCAGAGGAACAAATCAAAGATAACCTTGAGGAGACATCCGTCAAATCTAAAATGTGGGATAATTTATAGGATAAATGACCTAGTTTCTCAGAAAAAAAAAAAAAAATGGTGGCATGTAAGAGGAAAACCTGTCCTATAAAAAGGAGAGATTTAAGTGATGTAACCAAAACAAACCAAAAAAGGATCACTCTGGCTTTGGAACCAAACAACGTGAGAGTTCATCCATGCGGTGCACAACAAGCCAATAAAAACTGACATGGGCTTTTGCCTTGAAGAAGATAGGATGTTTATTGGTGTGGTGCCACCCAGGAGAGTAGGGAGCTAATGCTCAAAATCCCTGACTCCCTTATGACTTAACAAGCGGGGGTTTTTAAAGGGTAAAATTCAAGGTAAGGGTCTCAGGGTCTTGGATCATGCTGATTGATTAGGGTTAGGTCAACTATAACATTTCCTTTTCTTTTCTTTTCTTTCTTTTTCTTTTTCTTTTTTTTTTTTAAGATTTTATTTATTTGTGAGAGACAAACACAGAGAAGCAGAGGGAGAAGTAGTACTTGATCCCAGGACTCCAGGATCACGGCCTGGGTCGAAGGCAGACTTTCAACCGCTGAGCCACCCAGGTGTCCCAACATTTCCTTTCTTGATCATCTCTCTTCTGGCATCTCCCTGTGTGGTTTCTGTGTGATTGTAGTGAGGTGGTCATTCTGCTTCAGGGATCTGATCGTTCCACTTTAGGGGCCTAGAGCTGTAAAACATTCTTAGCAGATTGCATCAGCAGTGTCATCTCAAGGGTATAAAGGCAAAAGTTCTACATCCTGTGACTGTCACTGAACTGCAAGTTATTATTATTTTTTCATGCAAACACAGCGCATTATGTTTGTTATCTCAGGCAGAACATCATCCCACAGACTTTTTGAGAGGCAAGTTTATGTTTTTCCCTAAGGCACCTTTACAGGTTTTTAAAACATTAAGTAAGGGCTACATGCCTCTGGTCAGAGGCAGTTAGAAGCCATATGTCTAAATTGTGGGGCTGGGGGGGGGGGCTTGCATTCCTGGTTTCAGCTGTTGGGTTAGGAATAAATCATAGAAGATCAAGGATGAAAGCAGGGAGAACAGTCAAGAAGCTATTACAATATCTTAAGTGAGATTCTAGACAAGGTTGATAACAAGATGATGTTGGAGTCTGGGTATACATGGAAGGTAGTGCTGACAAGACTTGCTAATAGATAGTTAAGACATGAAGTTTCAGAAAAGAATCCAGAGTGACTCCAGGTTTCTGGCCTCAGTATCTGGAACAGTAGAGTTGCCATTTAGTAAAATGGGGAAGATGGAGGGAGAAGCAGATTTGTCAGAAAAGTTCCATTCTGAGCTCCACATCTTCAGCCCGATATTTTGAAGAACCCCAAGGAATTGCAAAGGAAGCAGTTGGATATAGGGGGAGTATGGAGAACTCATCCAGACCTAAGATGTAAATTTGGGAATCCTTGGCATGCAGCTCGTATTTACAGTCATGAGACTGTGAAAACACAAAGGGAGTGAGGGTAGCTAGCTAGTGCAGGGGTCCTGGGACTGAGCCTGGGAGAAATAATGGTGAGATTCCAGGTAACCTGGAGAATCCACAGGTCTGATTGGCCACATCAGTTGCATGTGGCAGGTCAGGGAAGGTGAGGAGTGAGATTTGATCTTTGGATTGAGCAATATGGAGATCATTGATGCGCTTGGGAAGAGCAGTGTCCATAGGCCTAATGGGAAGAGGGTTCATGAGAGCTTGCCTGGGGGAAGAGAAATTAGAAAACCGACTGCTCTTTTGAGGAGTCTGGAAAGGAAAGGAAAAAACTTGAGTATTAGCTGGATGGCAGAGTGATCTAGTGGTGGTTTGCTCAAGAATCTGATTTATTCCTTTGAGAAAATATTTTTGTGACAGGAATCTTCTCCCCCCAACTTTCTATTTTTAACAAATATCAAATGATAGAAAAGGGAGATGCTGTATTCTCTTCACTGACTTAACCCATTGCTATCATCTTGCCTCATTTGCTGTCTCTAAGTATATCAATATATTTCTTAAATTTTCTGAATTGCTTTAAAGTTGCAGACATAAAAGTTGACCCTAAGTACTTGAGCTTATATCTCCTAAAAATAACGATGTTCTCCTATATAATTGCAATATCCTCTTATCCAAGACTTTCAACGTTGATATGAGAATATCCTGTCATATCGTATAGTACAGTTCATATTCTAACCATAGATAACTGCTATTTTAGTGTCAGGTCCAGGAACCAATCAGAGGTCGTGAATTGGTTTTGTTTGTCATATCCCTGAAGGGATTTGCTTTTGAGGATGGGAGAAATTGCACACTCATATGCTGATTTTAAAAACCTAGTAGAAGGTGAAAACTAGTGATGCAGAAGGGAGGAAGTTGCTAGTGATAAACTTGAGAAGGTGAGAGACGATGGGATGTATCCATTGTGGGGGTGACTTTTTTTTTTTTTAAGATTTTATTTATTTATTCATGAGAGACAGAGAAAGAGAGGCAGAGACACAGGCAGAGGGAGAAGCAGGCTCCATGCAGGGAGCCTGATGTGGGACTCAATCCCGGGACTCCAGGATCACGCCCTGGGCTGAAGGCAGCACTAAACCACAGAGCCACCGGGGTTGCCCTGTGGGGGTGACTTTTGATTAAAGGGAGCATGGACACTTTGTTCAGAGTAGCCAGAGAGAAGGCAGAGCCTGTGGGCAGAGGTGGGTGGGTAGATGTGGGAGGAGCTTGAGAAAATTCTCTTTTGATTGCTTTTATTTTCTTGGCGAAATAGGAAGAATCTTATTCAGCTGAGAGGAAGGAAAGGCAAAGAGGTGTTACAGGTTTAAGAAGGTATGAAGTCATTGTATGAGACCTTCATCTTCAAACTAGGGATGAATATCGCTAAGCACACATGAAGACTTAGCTGAGGGTGCACATTTATAGACAGTCTTCAAGGAATCCTTCTGTAGACCCTCAGCTGCTGTGGGTAACACTTCCCAGAAATGAATGTGCCTGAGACAATAGGCTTCCTCCTACTTGGAAGAAAAAGGCATTCCAGTTGTCCTGAACCAGGTGGGCGACTGTTTCAGGGGTTTTCTCTTTTGCCCAATCTCCACTTAATAAAGTTCTGAGAGCATGAAAAAAAGAAAGGAAGAGAGAGAGAGAGAGAGAAAGAAAGAGAGAGAGAGAGAGGAAGGAAGGAAGGAAGGAAGGAAGGAAAGAAAAGAAAAGAAAAGAAAAAAGAAAGAAAAGAAAAAAGAAAGAAAAGAAAAGAAAGAAAAAAGAAAAAGAGGCAGACCCTCACCTGTCCCAAATCTGATTTAAGTAGATCACTCCTTAGGATAGTCCCTGCTTCTTGTGTACTCATTGATTGTATTAGTCCTCTTTTTCCTTGTTGTTCTTAACCCGGCAGGGAAAAATTACTTTCTAGAAGTAGAATGCTCTTCCTAAAGAGCCTTTCACTGCAAATTTCCATAGATCGTGATCCTTGGGGGTTGCCACTTCCTTGTTTCTACTTTGAGCTTTTCCAATGTGTCTCTCTGTTCCTCTTTTCCTTCATCCGTACCTCTCCTCTGTTTTCCTGCCTCCTTGTTGATTATTGCCTCTTCCCTGGTTTTCAGGCTTGGTCACAGTGGTGGGAACAGCTCCTGCATGTCCAGAGGGAAAGACAGAAGATGGTCTCTGCAGTGAAACACCATCAGCACTGGCAAAAGTGGAAATCCCTGAAGGCCTGGCTCAAATATGTGCAGGTCCGCAGAGTGAAGAGGCAGCTGAACGGTGAGCAGGAATGTCCCAGGCTCTAGAGACAAAGGATCCCATCAAAATGTCCACTCTTCTGCCAGTGATGCTAATTTATTAAGGAAAGATAAAAACATATTATGCCACAAATGTTGGAAAAAAAGAGATTGAAGACAAACATACATCATCCTCAATTCACATTTTAAGTTATTTCCTTCTGGTCTTTTCTCCCACACATATTTTTTTTTCAATAGGGTTTAATTATCCTATAAATACTGTGATTATTATGATACGAACAACTTCGGATCTTGCTTTTTTTCCCCCTACAACTAACAACGTTTTCCTGCATCTCTAAGTAGTCTTCATAAATGTTATTTTTTATTATTTTTTTAATGTTCTTTATTATTAATGATTGCATTTGGTACGATGGCCTACCTTAATCTACGTAGCCGTTCTTTGATGGATGTTTGGATTGTTTCTGCTTCTTCCAATTAGGCAACCCCTGTGATTTATGATGTTGATTTTTTTTTAACACTATTCTTGTAGTTTGGTTTCTCAGTTAGTGTTCAGAACTAATAAAATATAGGTCACAGTCCTTGGTACTTTTTGTTACCTTGGTTTCTTGAGCCCTCACAGAAGTGAGTCAAGCAGTGTGCCAGACGCCAGCTGGCTTTCACCTTGGCCTCCCTGCAGAAACCTTCTGGGTTGGTTGCCAGGCCTGTACTGTCTCTCTGGAGAATTTGAATGTGTCTCTTTGAGGATAACGGTGGACACCCCGTGTCTGGTTGCCCAAGTCTGGAAGCTGCAGATATTAAGTTCTTTAGCATGATAAGCTGCAGACTAATGTGCCTCTCATCTCAGCATTTAAATTCCAGGACCAATTTCCTCCCACTTCCTGGACTTAAGTTCATCGGGTCATTGGCTAATTAGTGCAAGTGACCCTGGCAGTTAGGAGGATCTGCCTTTGCCAAAACACCTTTGCTAGCATTGTGACCAAGTTGTAATATTGACTCAGTCTCTAAAGTCCTACCTGAGAGACATCAGTATTAAGAAGCAAAAGTAAAACAGTTGTCTTTGAAAGCAGCAGCTGCCATCCTGCTTCTCAGTAGTCAACTAAAAGCCTCAACACTTTGATATAACTGATTTTGTAGCATCCTCCCTAAAATTCTCTTTCCTTGGAGAGAAGAGGTATAGCTAAGGGCTCCTTTTTTTTTTTTTTTTTTTTTTTTTTTAAAGCTAAGGGCTTCTAAATAACCCTTCCATACCTGAAAAAGCTCTTATTTTAGGCTTCCTTGTAAGAATAGCCTCAAATCTCTGCTGTCAATAGTAGGATATAGCTTATCCTAAAGATGCTTTCAGTTCATCTCTCAGCCTTGCAAGGGGCAGCACGTAGTGATTTTCTCTGTTGCAGAGATGGCTGAGCGATTCCATCGGGTCACTGTGCTCCAGACACACTTCTGTGATTGGCAGTGGGCCTGGGAACGGAAGGAGAGATTGTCTGCCCAGCAGGCCCGGGTGGAGGGGCTAGCCAGGAGGATGACTCTGCGGCGGGCCTTTACTCACTGGAAACACTGTATCCTTTTCAGCTGCCCAGTCCTGTCCACCCCCACAGCCAGGACAGCAGGAGCTCAGGAAGGCAGAGGGTGGGGGTAGATGGGAAACAGTTACTGAACAATACAAGGTGGTCCTGATGTCTGTTGATTTCTTTTTAAAAATTTCTTAACTGGAAGTATGCTTACAAAAATAGTATGTATGATGTACATTTACAGTTTAATGAATAGTAATAAAATGAACAACTATGTACCAAACTTCAAAATTAGAACATTGCTAACACCATGTCTGCTCATCCCTGATTGCATTCCCTTTCCTCCCTCTCAGAGGTAATGCCACTGTCCTGAATTTTATGTTGTCATTTCATTGCTTTTCTCTACCCACTAGGTGGTGGAAATAGGCATGGTGGTCTTTTTTTTTTTTTTTTTTTTTCTTTCCCCAGCTCTAACAATATGATCATGGCTTCCATTTATTGGGCTTTTACCAGGGGCAGACATTATGCATTATCTCTTTAATCCTCATAGCAACCCTGTGGAGTAGATGTCACTGTCCCCCATTTTACAGATGAGGAAACAGAGATTCAGGGGGGGGCTAAACGATTGTCAAAGTCACAGCATGTCATTGGCCGAGCCAGGAGTTTTAAAACTAGGCCTTTGACTCCAGTGTACATGTTCTTAATCACTGCCCCTACTATATTTTTTTCCTTTTTTAAAAATTTTAAATTCAATTTAATTGATTTTTTTAAAGATTTTATTTATTTATTTATAACAGACACTCAGAGAAGGAGAGAGGCAGAGACACAGGCAGAGGGAGAAGCAGGCTCCACGCAGGGAGCCCGACGTGGAACTCAATCCCGGGTCTCCAGGATCCGGCCCTGGGCTGAAGGTGGCGCTTAAACCGCTGAGCCACCTGGGCTGCCCAATTTAATTGATTTAAATTAATTTAAATTCAAATCAAGGGCAGCCCCAGTGGTGCAGCGGTTTAGCGCTGCCTGCAGCCCAGGGTGTGATCCTGGAGACCTGGGATCGAGTCCCACGTCAGGCTCCTTGCATGGAGCCTGCTTCTCCCTCTGCCTGTGTCTCTGCCTCTCTCTGTGTGTGTGTCTCTCATGAATAAATAAATGAAATATTTTTTTAAAATTCAATTCAACAAAAAATAAAATAAAATTAAATTAAATTCAAATAGTGTAACACCCAGTGCTCATCCCATCAAGTGTGCCCCTACTATAATATGTGCCCAGGTGTGTAGATTCAGACTGCCCTAGATGTTCATCCGCATGTTCACTTGTTCAGAAAGCTCTTGCTTTGTTTTAAGCTCCTGCCTAAGTTCTGGAATATGGGGAAACTCAAAGACGAATAGCAGTTCGTTGTCTGTTGGGGTATTCAGACATGAAAATGAGGCTTTACAGTGTGGTGTGGTAAGTGCAATCAGAAAGGTTGTATCAAGTCCTGTGAATGCTGCTGTGCAGATTCAGCTGAGGAGGTGGCACTTGAGCTGACTTTGTCCTAGAAGATGACAAGGTCACCTAGCAGAGAGGCTGGGAAGGGTTTTGGGTGAAACGAATGGTATTTACACAGGCACAGATGAGGAAAAGATCCAAGGACAGCGAAGGGGGTCTTTCATGAGTTGTGGGTGCGTGGACTGCAGTAGGGCAGCACAGGTAGATGCAGGCTGGGGACCAGCTTGTTGAGCCCGACATGCCGTGGTCAGGAGTTTGGACTTTCTCCTGATGGCACTGGGGATCCTCTAGAGGTATTTAAGAAGAGAAGTGATACAGCAGGTTTGTACTTAGAGAACAGATCTAGATTACAGGGGCAAAGCTGGCACAGGGGGAGCAATTATGCCAGACCCCGCCTGTCTGTGTGAGAGCAAGTCAGATGCACTACAGGGCGCTGGGGGCGGGGACAGAAGAGCAGGAGAGATTTCAGAGGAGAGCAGATGGACTTGGCAGCTCATAGATGGAGGGAGTGGGAGGAGAAGGTTTGAAAATAACTCCAAGGCTTTTAGCTGAAACATCTGACTGGGTTGTGGTGCCAAAACAGAGGATGCAGAAAGAGAAGAATGCTTTAGATAGCGTGATTTGGAAATGTTTATTGTAATCTGTGGCAATTTATCTCAACTATTTTTACCGGCCATCAAATGGCACAAGAGGGGAGAAAGGCAAGGCCAGCCTGTTTGATAAGCAACTCGCAGGAGTCATGAGGATGAGACAGGTGGATCTCTGCTCACCTGGCCTGCCTCTTATCCCCCACAGCTGAGACCCTTCGGTAGGTCAGTAGGATCGCAGTGTGCGAGGGTGGGAACATTTTTGAAATGAGAAGCCTTAACTCCCTGGCAGATGTGCTGCTGTGTGCCGAAGAAGCGGCCCAGTGGAAGGTGGCAGAAGATCACAGTAGGTGCAGCTTGTTGGTAAGAGCATGGAAGCTTCATGAGGCTTTTTTCTTTGCAGGAACCACCCAAGTTTTAGTGTTTAATATTTAACAGCACAGTTGGCCAAGGTCCAAGATGTGAAGTTACCATGTTCAAGAAACTAAAGGGAAATGTCACTCTATAAACTCTATAGTATGTGATAAGAAGAACCCACACTTTATAATAGAAAGCCTGTCTACACATAGTAGGTGCTTCAAAAGGCCGTTCTTACCAGGCTTGCTCAGGCATCCATTTTTGGAGTACCCAGGCACACATCATGCTGTTCAAGTGCATCTGGTTATAAGATTAGCTTCATTCATGAAACCCCTGTTCCATTGCAGGTGTCCCTGTTTTCATTTTGGATCAGAAATGGCAATGGTGTGGGATCAGGGAGGTCTGGAGCTATAAGGGAGTCTTGGAGGTGATCTAGTCCTGCATTTTTTTTTTTTTACATGGCGGGCCTCTTTTTTATTTTTTGAAGATTTTACTTTTAAGTGATCTCTACATCCAACATGGGGCTTGAAGTCACAACTCCCAGATCAAGAGTCCTATGCTCTACTGACTGACCCAGCCAGGTGCCCCTTTATTATTTGTTTCTAAGTAACCTCTACCCCACCATGGAACTTGAACTCATGACCCAGGGGCAGGCTCCCTTTTTAATATTGGGAGCCTAGTCTGTAAAATCAATCGAAGTAGAGATGGTGTGGATAAAGCAAGTTCTGAGAGTAGTCCCTGTTGTACTACTGCTTTCCCCTACCCTTACCACATGAGAAGGTCCTCAAACACCTTGAGGAGCCTTTGGGGTTTCATAGAACAATATGAAAGCCCCTAATTGCTTCACTTCTGTCTCAGAAAACTGGAGCCCAGGACATTGAAGAAAAGGCTTTGTTTGGGTCACGTGTGAGGCAGTACTGATGGAGCTGGAGCCAATCCCACATGTCTTTGCCACTACCCCAACTCCCCTACTCACCAAGGCTTCCTTCTCTTCCTTCTAGTCTACTCTTGCAAAACTGCATTTGGAATTGTAGAAGTGTGCACATTGACTGCCCCCCACCCCACAACATGGCTTAAAAAAGAAAACAGACAAACCACCATAAGTTAGAAGTCTCTATTTCTGAGAGGCAAAGTTAATGTTTTTAATAACCTTTGTCCATAGTGTTCCCATCTGGGCCACGAGGATCTCTCCTGGTCAAAGGCAAGGGTGTGTTTGTTCCTGGGCAATATCAGTGCATAGCGGGGAGCAGTTCGTCGGCTACTTATTAAGTGCCTACTGGCTTGCGTCTGGCTCCCAGCTGAATCTGAAAGCAGAGAAACACTCCAGGACACGGGAGCAGCTGTGAACATTCATGACCAGGCCTCTTACTGCTAGACTTGGGCACTGCTCTTCCTTGTACAGACACTGCTAATTTGTTAGCTGGTTGTTCCCTCCTTCTGTTCACAGCATTTCTGTTTTCGAGCCCTAAAAGAAAATGTGACCCATGCTCATCTCCAGCAAATAAGAAGGAATCTCGCTCACCAGCAACGTGACATCACGGTGAGGGCCATCTGTATGAAGGGACCTCTGATGGCCTTTGTCATTTCTTTTAACCTTTGTGCTTGTGCCTTGAGATTTATCCAGATCTTTTATTTTATTTATTTATTTATTTTTTGCTGTCCAGATCTTTTAGATGCCCAAACCTTACTGTCCATTTTCTCTAGTTAGCCATACCAGCTGACAGAGTAACTCTTGGTTTTAACTAGTTTAATCCTGTTTTTTTATCTGTTTGTGAAGAAACTTGATAGTTGACTCAGAGGTCAAGGACTGTGGATTCCAACCCTGACCTAGGGAATACACTTTGAGTCTTGCATTCCAGGCGGCTTCGATTGTGTTTGCACTGTACATCTGTTGTCTTCAGTGGTTGGTTTACCTGAGGGCAACAAACATTCTATCTCTACTTACAGATCATGTTTCTGGGTATAGGAGTATGGGTGTTTTTTTGTTTTTCAGTATGAAAATGTTCAAACATACAGAAAAATATAAAGAACAGTCTAATAAACATCTGTATACTTACCATCTAAATCCAAATATTAGCCAGTTGTTAATATTTACTTTTTTTGCTGAATCGTTTCAAAGTAAATTACAGACATCGTGACACATTACACCTAAACATTCTGGCTTGCATTGCCCAAAAATAACATTTTCCTTCATAACCAAAATATCATTATCATCCCTAACAAAATGAACCATCATTCCCTAATTTTATCCAATACCCAGCCCATATTCAAATTTTCACAGTTGTCCCCAAAAGGTCTTTATAGCTGTTCCTTTTCAAACCAGGATTCGAGGCCTTGTTTTCTTACTGTATTTGGTTATGTCTTGTAAGGCTCTTAATAACAGTTCCACTCCACCCTTCTTTTGTTTAACACATTTATTTTTTAATTGTGGTAAAATACATATAACAAAATTTATCATCTTAACCATAGTTAAGAGTACAGTTTAGTGACATGAAGCACATTCACATTATGCAATCCTCACCATCATCCTTCTCCAGGACTCGTTTCATCTTGCAAAACTGAAATTCTGTCCCCATTAAACATTAAACTTCCCATTCTCCTCCTTTCCCCCACCTCCAGCAGCTGGCAACCACCTTTCTCCTTTCTAGCTGTATGAATTTGACTACTCTTGGGACTTCATATTTACAGTACATGCCCTTTTGTGACTGACTTCTAGTTTACTATATACTTTTTTTTTTTTTTCAATAACACTGATTTTTGGAAAAGGAAGGCCAACTATTTGGCCTCATACAATATTCCATATTCTCGATGTATCTGTTTCCATTTAATGACATTTGACTTTCCTTTTTTTAAATGTTGCTCTTATAAATTAGAGTTTTGATCTAAGGGCATGATTAGATTGAAGTTAAACACTTTTTTTTTTTGCAAGATTACGTCACAGAGCAGTAATTTGTGATAAGATCAATTTTAACTCTCAAAATGGTATTGTTTTCTGTGAGGTCCAGATTAGGAACAGCTTCATTCTGATTCCCAGAGACTGTAAAATCTATCTTTTTGCTTTTTATATTGGCCTAGAATAGCTCTGTATAGCTTAGCCATAACTATTTTGTAAGCCTGTTATACGTTGAGTATTCCAAATTGTATAATTCCACCTTTGAGGAGGCTTATAGTCTCTTGATAGTAAGGATTTGTTAATAGGTTAAGAGAGCATTTTACCTTCTGCCTTAAACTTCTATTTCTTTTCTGTCTTGCTTCAGCTACTACACAGGTTCTGGAACCTCTGGCAGTCTCGGATTGAGCAGAGGGAAGAGAGAGAGCAGCTTCCCTCACTGTGTGCTGCCTGGGCCCACTGCAGGTAGGGACCTTGGCCTTCTCCTTAGGCTCTCCAGGGATTTAGTCACTGTTCTCTAGGAAAGAGCACTTACCCTTCCACTCATTACTAGGCAGATTCAAAAAGGTCCCGCTATAAACCAGTGGTTCCTAAGCTTATGTTTTCCTTTTGGCTGATCAGATGAGAGATCAAATAAAGATGATTGTACTGGTTCTTGGTCACCATAGTTTGAAGTATGTGCCCGCTGGTCCCCTGCCTCAATCCTTTAGGCTTTAGTGATGTTCACATCTTAGAATTCAAGCATCGATAGTGTCAAAAAGAAGTCTCAGGCAGGTTGGGTATTTATGGCTTGGTCTTGAAGAGTGTAGAGTCTCCTGAATTGCAAATAAAAGCACCACATGTCTATGAGGAAAACTCAGTGTATAGGAAAGTAGATATAAAGTGAAAAATAAAAGTTGCCTGGATCCCTCCCGCTGATCACTTAGGCTTATTCTTCAGAGGTAACCACTCTTCACTTTATTGCTGCCAGAAATGTTCAATATACCCTCCTCCCACCTAATGATATAATCAATTTAATTTACATAGTTATAGGTCCCATTTTGGAGTCCTTTTTTTAACGAGTCAGTGAAAATCTCAATATTTAATTAAATTTGGAGTTATCAGGGTCTATCATTATTCTAAATCCTGGTTTACAGAACTGAATGTGGTTCTCACTCTCATATCACTATTAGAAAGGAGCTTGTCACAGACCCAGGTGGTCCCACACAAGGCTCAGAGTTTCGTCATAAAACCAGCAAGTTCAGGATAGTTAGAAGATTTTATACATACTACCTTAATTAAGTTCCAGAGACATGGTGCTTGGTGGTCTAATTAGGTTTATAAGAGAGTTGTCAAAATTTGGGGCAGGCCATAGCTCCAAATAGGGGCTGACAGATTTTGCATTGAATAATAGGTTCTTACTTCCCTGTTTCCTAGAGTAAAACCAGTGAGGTGCCTTTAACGCTGAAGATGTAACTGCACTCAGATTTTCTGGCCTTAAAAACAAACATTTTAAAAACTCTAAACCTGAAAGTACAACAGGCAGTATGTGTTATGTGTTTGATTTCAGAATGACATTGCTACGCAAGTGTATCAAATCATGGTTACAGTATACTCAGAAGAGGCGGTACAAGCAGGTAAGTAATTCATAGCAGGTGGCTCCACAGGCTGACATTCTTGGACCCATTTGTTCTGGAGAGATTCTCGGAAAAGACCTATGCTAAGAGGTCGTGGTAGTCTAATTTGGAAGAGAGGCTGCTGTGAAAAGCTCTAAAGTATTTCCCCAGATCCCTTTAGTGATATCAGAAAGTCTGCATAAGCCCCATTCCTTCATCTGCTGTGAAAATGCAGGTGCTTTCTGAGAATGATGAGCTCTTACTAGCCATTCCATTCACATCATTACTCACGTACTATATTAGTTAGCCAGCCATCAGGAAATACTGAGAAAAGTACAGAACATAAGTGCCATGTTCTCACACTGAACAGTGAGACAGGTACCCACAGCAGGTGGGAGGACATGGGGATCAGTCTGGTGAATTAGTAAAGGCAGATTGAGAAAGGATTCAATTCCATTTTTTTTTTTAAGTTTTATTTATTTAAGTAATCTCTACACCTGACATGGGGCTCAAACTCAACGACCCTGAAGAGTCGCATGTTCTTCTGGCTGAACCAGCCACCAGCCATGTGCCCTGGATTCAGTTCCATTAAAAAAGACTCATTGAAAAAAAAAAAAAAAGACTCATTGAGGGACGCCTGGGTGGCTCAGTGGTGGAGCGTCTGCCTTTGGCCCAGGACGTGATCCTGGAGTCCTGGGATCGAGTCCTACATCGGGCTCCCTGCATGGAGCCTGCTTCTCCCTCTGCCTCTGTCTCTCTCTCTCTCTCTCTCTCTCTGTGTTTCTCATGAATAAATAAATAAAATCTTAAAAAAAAAAGACTCATTGAGCAGACACTGTGCCTCAGACACTGTGCTAAGCACTGATTGTACAGTTGTGATAAAAAGCAGATAGACTTCCTGCTCCCACAGGTCTTGTATTTTAGCACCAGGGTGGCAAATACATGTGATCTGGCAGGCCAGCTCTAATGATGGTGGCAGCTGTTTGAGTGGTGAACCAGGAAGGGTTTCAAGGCCACATTTAGGCTTAGAGGAATTTTGTTCCACCCATAGTGCGCACATGGGCATTGCAGTGGTTAGTGTGCTACCCATGCCTTGTTTTGGCCATCCTTGGTGAGACGGGAGACACAAAGCAAACTCCTGCCAGTTATTTCCTACTGCTCCCTCCACCCTCACCTCCATTTGCCGCTAGAGTCTAACAGGTGAATCTAAAGAATTTGGCTGCTCCCTCCTAATATTGGGAGAGAATCTGAATTTTCTAGCAGGGTCTATAAACTCCTTTGGGAGCTGGTCCCTGGATTTCTCCACACTTTCCTGTTACCAGCCTCTTTGTTCCTTCACAACTGTACTCTGGCCAGTTAAGTGGCCGGTTCTTCCCTAACTGCACTTCTCATTGTATTTGCAGTCTGTGTCCCTCCGACCCTTTCAGCTCAGGCTCAGATGTTACTTCGTCCTCAGACCCTGTCTCCTGTGTGGCTTTGTCAGCTTGTTCTTGGCCTAGGTGTTTCCTGGCTTGTTTCCCTGCCAGCCTGTGAGCTACTTGAGGGTAGAACATGTGTCTTTCTTCTCCTTTAGCAGAGTGTTAACCGAGGGTAGATGCCAACTAATATTTTAATGAATGAATGAACAAACAAGTGAACAAACGGACTGCCACGGGTTGCTTCAGAGTTTTCCCTAAGGATCATCTCAGTTCTTGGTGTTTACATGATGCCAGCCCAGGGCATGGTTTGCCTTCTCCACCTGGAAAATTCTTAGAATTGCTGCATTCTTTGACATTCCTTTGGATTATGTGGCTGTTTCTGAAAGGACGTTGCCACTTGGTCTTTTAAGCTCATTTAATGTACGCTCAACCAAAGATAGAGACCTTTTAGAAAAAAACTGAGTGCCAGGGTCGAAAGGTTGTGTTTATTCAAGGTAGAAAAGAAGCAGAGAGTCTTTTATTTTCCTCCTAGAAAAAGAGCCCCTTGACATGGGGACCCAGCATTGGTGGAAGGTCAAGGGTCAGTGTTCTTATCTCTGCACACTGCTTTTGCATGGCCTGTATGATATAGAAGATCTGAAAAATAGTAAGAGTCCTGCTTAGTTGCTGTTGTTTTTTTCAAATCTTTAGCTAACAATCTGAATGTCATCTAAGGAGATGACATCAGAGAACATCAAGTTCTTTAAAAAGAACATCAATTCTTTCTATTTCAGGAAAAGAAAAATATTACTTATTGTGAGTTTCTTTTTAAAAAGCAATACTTAAAGAATGGCAAAATGTTTGCTAATTGTTGAAACTGGATGGTAAGTTCATGGGGATTCATTAAACTGTTGCTTCTACTTTTATTTACATTTGAAAATGTAAATGCCCTAAAGCAATATATAGACATTATAATTTGAGAAGTGTAGGAAGAGATAAAAGAAAAAAATGAAAATACCCATAATCTTAAAATAACATTTGGTGAGTAAATTTGGTATCTTTTTCCCTCTGTGTGCGTGGGAGAATGTGTACCTTATATTCTCACACACACACACACACACACACACACACGCTCACTGTTCAGTTTTCTGTTTCCATGTGAAAAATCACCCTAAACTCAGTGGCTTAAGAGAACAACCATGTTGTTGTACCTATGGGTTCTGTGAGTCAAAAATTGAAACAAGACATAGCAAAGATGTCAGGTCTCTTCTCCATGATTACAGGGGGCTCAGCTAGTTCTAATGGCAAGGCATTAGGATACTCTAGGAAGTTTCTTCACTCACATGGCTGGTTCCTGGGCTGGAATAACTGGAAGACTGGGCTCATCTGGGACTGTTAACCGGAGAACCTACATTGGGCTTTTCTAAGAGGCTTGAATTGCCTCACAGCATGGTGGCCTGAGGGTAGTCAGACTTCCTATGTTGTTGCTCACTCCAAAAGTGTCACAGTGAACAAGACACAAGCTGTATGGCTTTTTTTTTTTTTTTTTTTAAGATTTTATTTATTTATTCATGGGAGACACACACAGAGAGGCAGAGACCCAAGCAGAGGGAAATGCAGGCCCCATGCAAGGAGCCCGATGTGAGACTCGATCCTGGGTCTCCAGGATCAGACCCTGGGCTGAAGGTCGCCCGGGCCACCCTGTATGGCTTTTATAAAGACCTAGCCTCAGAAATCACATGGTTACTTTCACCATTCTGTTAGTCAAAACAGTCACTGTCCCGCCCAGATTCAAGGGGACTTCTTAGTGAAGGAGGAAATCCAAAGAATTGGAGGTCCTGTTTTAAAAAGCCCCACACAGGGCAGCCCAGGTGGCTCAGCGGTTTAGTGCTACCTTCAGCCCAGGGCCTGATCCTGGAGACCCAGGATGGAGTCCCATGTCAGGCTCCCTGCATGGAGCCTGCTTCTCTCTCTGCCTGTGTCTTTGCGCCTCTCTCTCTCTGTGTATGTGTGTGTCTCTCATGAATAAATAATAAAATCTTAAACAAAAAATAAAATAAAAAGCCCCACACATATGTATATGCTTTTATTCCCACACACACACACAGTTTTGGATCATGGAGGTGTACATATATTTTTATGTCAGTTGTTGGTCTTCCTACTGATAATCAGTGAAATAGTAGTAGCCTTTCATAATCACATAAAAATTTACAGAATCTTTATTACAAATAAACATCACAGGAACGCCTGGGTGTTGACATCTCATCCCCTCAGCAGTTGAGCATCTGCCTTTAGCTCAGAGTGTGATCCCAGAGTTCCGGGATCGAGTCCCACATCGGTCTCCCCACAGGGAGCCTGCTTCTTCCTCTACCTATGTCTCTCTCTCTCTCTCTCTCTCTCTCTCTCTCTCTCTCTCTCTCTCTCTGTGTCCATCATGAATAAATAAATAAAATCTTAAAAAAATAAAGAAACATAATAAAATCAAAAGATGTATTGCGGGGTGGGAACAATGTTGGTAACACATGTGACAAAGGACTGATACATTTCTTAAGGTTCAAAAAGCCCATGTATATGACTGAGTTAAATACTGGCAGTCATGGGATGCCTGTGTGGCTGAGTGGTTGAGCATCTGCCTTTGGCTTGGGTTGTGATCCCGGGGTCCTGGGATCAAGTCCTGCATCAGGCTCCCTATAGGGAGCCTGCTTCTCCCTCTGTCTATGTCTCTGCCTCTCTCTGTGTCTCTCGTGAATAAATAAATAAAATCTTTAAAAATAAGTAAATAAATACTGGCAGTCAGTAAAACAGGCAATGGGTATGAACATTCACTACATAGGACAAAACGTTTAGATACATGTACATACACATGCGTGCACACACATGAAGAGATGCTTAACCTATTTTAATTAAAGTAAAAATTTTTTCCCTATTGTATTTCATTTTTCACCTGTCATGTTGACAAAGTAAAAATAATGATTTTAATCTTTTTCTCAATTTTGTATAGAAAGCAACCGTCTGTCAGAGTGTGACCCTGAAAGGTCATTTTTTAAATAACGTAAAGTACAAATAAAGGTCATTTGTTGTTACTGTAGCGGCTGCGGTCCAGAGCAGACAGTCACTTCCAACAGAGAGCCCTGCCTGCGGCCTTCAACACATGGAGAAGATTCTGGCGATGGCACCAGCAGGAAAGTGTTCTCAATGCAAGAGCAGCACGCTTTCACAGGTATGCGGTATGCTCCTGCCTGTGCTGGCTTCTTAGGGCTGCTTTTGCTGCCCACATGGCCATTTGTGGTGGTTTTTTTTAGCCTCCCAGCCCCCTAGGCCCTGGTTCTTCCTGGTTTTTCAATTAGGTGGGCCCACTGATTTCATCTAGCAGGAAAAACCAGCCAGTATTTCCCCTGGGAAAGCTTTTGCTCATCGTTATTGCAAGTGCTTTCAAAACAGCCTGAGTTTTATGCCCCATCCTCATTGCAAGCCAGTGTGAGCTCCATTAAAGCTGCCCATTAGCTTTCTGGATCAGAACGTGGTTAGACCTTGGCAGGCATTCTTGAGTGTGATTTCCCTGAAATGTTTGCTTCCTGTTCTACTAAACCTAGCTTTTTGAAGTCTTGAGATACAGTCATCAACGAAATTAATACGGGCAAGGAGCAGAGCTATGTCTTTTTAGCTCCCACAGAGGCAAACTTGCCCATAGCGGGTCCTTGCCACAGGTTAGCAAAATGTAACAAAGAAATTATAATTGCTGACTCTATGTCTGCTACTGTGGTGGGTATGGTGTGATGGGAGAAAGGAAACAAATATATAAGCTTATTCGCCTATGACGACATCACCTTCATTAATAATTTCTTTCTCACAGCAGTGCTGAGAGAACAGGCTCAAAATGACTGATGACTCCCCATGTGAAACAAGCAATAAGTGGCAGAGCCAAGAGTTTAAATTCACATCTCCTTGACTCCAGGGACTTTCTGCTAGATCAAAAGGAAGATCTTTTTGATGACTTTGTAGAAACTTTCTTTGTGAGGAAGTAAGAATGATACACAAGAAACAGTTGAAGAACAGTGCCAGAGAATAGATGTGTGTCCCCAGTTTGTCAGCCCTGAGTTCTAGAGCTCAGAGCTAGTGTTGAGGGAAGTCCCTGGGAGAGGCATGCTGTGAACTGGGGGCTGAGGATGGATGGGAAGAGTGTGCAGGATGACAAGGGCCAGACTGAGGGGATTGCCTAACCCCAGAAAAAGGTAACAGATAGATGTTTGAGCAGGTATGTATAACTAGTAAAGTGATGGTTTTGGAAATTGCCCTGAGAACAGTGTCCTGTCAATTTAGGACAGAGAGACGAGAGGGAGGGATATGGGAGGGACGCTGGGAGAAGTTGCAGTGATCTTGACTTTGAAGGAGTCTGAATGCTAGTCTGAGAGGTTCAGCCAGAACTTTAGGAGTCCTTCACACAAAGTCCAAGAAGTTTGTAGGAGGCAGCCTTGGGGAATTGGAGGCTGGCAAGGGGATAGCCCTCACCTCTGCCCTTTCTGCAGAGAGAATGACTTCACCTTTCCCTGCTTCCTGTATGAGGCCTGGTATAAGATTCTGTTTGAAAAGTGGCTTTACTACTTAACACACACTCTCCTTTGTTTCTTTTACAGACAAAGTCATGATTGGTTCTGTTACTTCTTTTGTATTTTGGCATGCCATAGGGATTTTCAAAGGTTGAGGGTACTTTCAAAACAACCAAGAGGAGTTTCCAAAAGGATTTTTGTTGGGAAGCATTCCTGAGACAAAGGGTGAAGGGTGAATTGGAGATGGGGAATAGCCAGGAGGCTTGAAGGGTTACCGAGGCCTGATTTGGATTTTACCTGGTTTTGGTTTAGTTGGATCTTTTTAGAAAACTTAGTTTTTTAGGTTCCTGCCTTCCTGCTCACAAGGGAGCAGAGTAATGGAGAGCCTAGCTTGGAAACTGGAGAGGCCTGAGTTCAGACCCTTGCTCTACCTGCCTGCCAGCTCTGTAACCCTGGGCAAGCTACTCAGTCTCCCTGAGCCTGTTTCCTCAAATGTAGAATGGAGATGAGTTGACAGTAGTCCTATTTCATAGGGTTGTCATGAAAGGTAAGTGAGATGATCCATGTGGACTGCAAGCAGAATGCCAGCTCAAAATGTCACCCTTCCCCTCCCCTCCCCCCTCTAACCCCTAGAATTGATTTGTGACTCTCCTGGTAAATGAATATTAATAGGTTGGGTTTGAAGTTTAGCAAATCAAAGTTCCCCCAAAATGTGTATGTTCTATCTTTCTGTAATTCTTAGGGTATTTGTTTAATATTTTAGTAATATGGACAGAATTTAATAGTGAGATTAACGAAAAATGGTAGTTACTTCACCTACCAGTGAAATAGTATACTGAGAATGAGACAGGACTGGTTTGTTTTTTTAATTGAACTAGAATTCATAGTGAAAGGCACAGATGTTAAGTAAACAGTTTGATGAGTTTTCACAAATGGTATACCTGGATAATCAATAGCCCAGTCGAGGTATAGGACATTTCTATCACCCCAGAAAGCTCCCTCATGCCCCCTTCTAGTCCGTTCCCATGCCACCCCCTATAGGTAACTACTGTTCTGATTTCTATCATCCCAGGTTAATTTTGCATATTTTTGAACTTTAAATAATGGGATCACACAGTAGTTCTGTTGTATCTGACTTCTTTTAAAGTTCGGCGTAATGTTTTGGAGATTGAGCCATATTGTCAGGTAGTAGTTCAGTCTCTTCTTTGCTGAGTGGTATTGTATGAATATAAAACAATGGGGACACCTGGGTGACTCAGCGGTTGAGCGTCTGCCTTCAGCTCAGGGCGTGATCCTGGGATCCTGGGGTCCAGCTTCCTTCATGGAGCCTGCTTCTCCCTCTGCCTGGGTCTCTGCCTCTCTCTCTCTCTCTCTCTCTGTCTTTCATGAATAAATAAATAAAATCTTTAAAAAAATAAATAAAAATTTAAAAAAATGTTTTGATCCATTTTAACATATAAATAGTTTCCAGTTTGAGGCCATTGTGAATAAATCTCCTATGAACATTTAAGTGGATTATGTTTTCATTTCTCTTGGACGGATACCTAGAAGCTGATTCGGGTTCACAGGGTGGAGATATGCTTCATCTTACAGGGGGTCACATCATCATACACCCACCAGCAGATAGAATTCTAGTTGTTCACATCCTCATCAACAGAAATACAACCAATCCTGTGGGTTTTTTTTTTTTTTAATTTTTTATTTATTTATGATAGTCACACACACACAGAGAGAGAGAGAGGCAGAGACATAGGCAGAGAGAGAGGCAGGCTCCATGCACCGGGAGCCCAATGTGGGACTCGATCCTGGGTCTCCAGGATCGCGCCCTGGGCCAAAGGCAGGCGCCAAACCGCTGCGCCACGCAGGGATCCCAGATCCTGTGGTTTTGACAGTCTTTTTAATTGAACCATTCTGGTGGATATGGAGTACTGTGTTACTTCCCTGCTAACTAATAATGCTGAGCATCTTTTTAAGGCCTAACCAGCCAGGATCAAAATCCTGTCATTTTACCAAGTCAGACTGATTGCCTTGAAGGAGGGAATTCCACAGAAATTCTGGGATGGTGCTCCTCCTGAGGGAAAGGAATTTGTAAGTTTTGAGTTTCCACTACAGGATTCTGAAGAGAGGAAAGAGAAACAGAGGTTGATTTTGGATTGGTCACTATTCCTGAGGCAAAATTGGGAGGGATGAGAAATGTGGTTCACTAGGGAATACTGTTATGTGTGCCCTTAGGAATAAGTGGAAACAACAAAGTTTGTCTGGGGCATCCTTGGTAAGGAAGCAGTAACCACTCAAAAGAGGCCCTTTTGAGTGGCATTTGACAACTGCTGCCTAGCCTTGGGAGAAACCATGTTTCCTTGTAGCTGGCCTTATCGGTGTCTGTTCTGATCTGATTAATGGTTGGGCTGCTCTTTCTGAGTAAAATAGTCTGAGCTAATTTTCTTTCTTTGAATTCCAGACAGATTTTGACTGATTCAACCTTTATCATGTGCTTATCGACCATTTGTGTATCTTCTTTTGCGAAGTATCTATTTAGTTCTTTCCCCTTAGCTTTTATTTATTTATTTTTAAAAGATTTTATTTATTTATTCATGAGAGTCAGAGAGAGAGAGAGGCAGAGACACAGGCAGAGGGAGAAGCAGGCTTCATGCAGGGAGCCCAATGTGGGACTCGATCCTGGATCTCCAGGATCACACCCTGGGCTGAAGGCAGCACTAAACCGCTGAGCCACCAGGGCTTCCCTCCCCTTAGCTTTTTTTTTTTTTTTTTTTTTTAAAGATTTTATTTATTTATTCATGATAGACATAGAGGGAGAAAGAGGCAGAGACACAGGCAGAGGGAGAAGCAGGCTCCATGCAGGAAGCCTGATGTGGGACTTGATCCCAGGACTCCAGGATCGTGCCCTAGGCCAAAGGCAGGCGCTAAACCGCTGAGCCACCCAGGGATCCCCCTCCCCTTAGCTTTTAAAAAAAAATTGGTTTCAGGAGTCTTTTTTTAAATTATTGATTTCTCAAAGTTCTTTCTATATTCTTGTATTGAAAATATTTTCTTCCAGGGGCGCCTGGTTGGCTCAGTCAGATAAGCATCTGACTCTTGGTTTCACTCAGGTCATGATCTCAGGATTGTGAGATCTCAGAGCCCTGTCTCTGACTCCGTGCTCACCGGGGAGCCGGCTTGAGATAATCTCTCCCTCTCCACCATGCTTGCACACTCTGTGTGTCTCTCTCTCTCTCAAATAAATACATAAATAAATCATAAAAAAAGAAAAATATTTTCTTCCAGTAATGTAGCTTGCATTTCCATTTTCTCAGGTATTCTTTTTCTATTGAGAGCAAAGTGGTTTTTATATATATGTATGTTCTATATATATATGTTGAAACGATCACAGGGTGTGGATGTATATATTGGTTATATATATACACATATATATATATAATGTATACATGTATATATATATAAATAAGAGTATTTTTGATGAGCAGAAATGTTCAATTTTGTTACAGTCCAGTTCATCAATATTTTTCTCTTACGATTAGTGATTTGGGGGTTTTATTCCTAAATACCTTATTTGTTTGATGCTATTGTGAATAGAATTATTTTTAAATTCATTTTCCAACTGTTTTCCTAGTATATAGAAATACAACTGAAACTTTCTGTTCTATGACCTTTCTAAATTTGCTTTCCGGTTTGAGTCTGTCTTTTTTTTTTTAATTACATAGGCTTTTCTGCATAATCATGCCATATGCAAATAAGGACAGCTTACTTTATCCTTTCCAGTCTGTATGCTTTTTTTGTCTTTACTGCATTAGCTAACATCTCCAATACAGTATTGAATAGAAGTAATGGGAGGACACATACTTGTCTTTTTTCCAATCTTAGGGGAAAACAAAAGCAGTCAGTATTTTACCATTGAGTATTTTTATAGATACCCTTTATTAGATTGAGAATGTTCCCTTCTATTCATAGTTTATTGAGAGTTTTTATTATGAAGGGTGGTTAAATTTTGCCAGATGCTTTTTCTGCATTTATTGAGATGATGATATGGTTTTCCTGATTTCACATGTTCAATCAACCCTGTATTCCTGAGATAAACCCCACTTGGCCATGATATTATCTTTTTCACGTGTTGTTGATTTTGTTCTGTTAATGCTTTATTAAAAAATTATACATGTACTTTCATGAGGGATATTGGTCTGTAGTTTTCTTGTAATGTGTGTCTTTGTTATTTCTTTAAATTTTTTATGGAATTTGCTAATGAAATTATCTGGACCTAGAGTTTCTTTTATGGAAATGTTTTTGATTACAGATTTAATTTTGAAAATAGATATAGAGCTACCAAGAGTTTCTTTCCATGTCAGTTTTGGTATGCTGTTTCTCAAGGAATTTTTCATTCTCTTCAAGGTATCAAATATATTGGCATAAAACTGTTCAAAACTGCCTTATTATTCTAATAATGTCTTTTTAAAAAATATTTTATTTATTTATTCATAGACACAGAGAGAGAGGGGCAGAGACACAGACAGAGGGAGAAGCAGGCTCCACACAGGGAGCCCGATGTGGGACTCGATCCCAGGTCCCCAGGCTGCAGGCGGCGCCAAACCGCTACGCCACCGGGGCTGCCCTCTAATAATGTCTAGAATCTCTGATGATACTACCTTGTGCATTCCTGATTTGGGTAATTTGTATTTTTTTCTCTTTTTTTCTTGATCAGTATTGCTACAAATTATCAGGATTTTGCTTTTTTAAAAAACTTTTGCTTTGCTAATTTTCTTATTATATATTTTTCTTATATTGATTCCACTTTTTCTTTTGTATCTCTTTCTACTTTTTTTTTTCTACTTACTTTGGATTTAATTTGCCTTCTTTTTCCTTTTTAACCTTCTTAAGATAGGAGCACAAATCACCCTCCCCTTTTTTTTAGTTTTTTAAAACAATCTTTACACCCAGTGTGGGGCTTGAACTCACAACCCTGAGATCAAGAGTTGCATTCTCCTCCAACTAGGTGCACCCACCTATTCTTTTTTTGTTGGGGGTAACTTTTCAATTTTAAATCTTTCTTTTTGAGAAAATTTTAAGCTGTAAGGTTTCCCTCTGCTTTAGCTTTATCCCACAAATTCTGAATTCTGTGTTTTTATCATCAACTAAAAATATATTCTAATTTCCCTTGTAACTTCTTCCTTGACCTATGGTTTATTTAGAAATATGTTATTTAGTGTTCAAATAGGAATTTCCACGGCAGCCCAGGTGGCTCAGCAGTTTAGCGTCTCCTTCAGCCCAGGGTGTGATCCTGGAGACCCGGGATCGAGTCCCACGTGAGGCTCCCTGCATGGGACCTGCTTCTCCCTCTGCCTGTATTTGTGCCCCAACCCCTCTGTGTCTCTCATGAATAAATAAGTAAAATCTTTTTTAAAAAAATAGGAATTTCCTTGATACATTATTGTTTTTAATTTAATTCCATTGTGACTAGAAAACATACCTTATGTAATTTCAGTTTTAGAAATGTATTGACATGTTTTGTAGTTAATATATGTGGTCTGTTGTTTTTTTTTTTTTTTTTTTTTTTTTTTTTTTTATGTGGTCTGTTTTGGTGAACCTTCTATGTGCACTTTATTTTTTCCTATGTGCACTTTAAAAGAATGTTCATACTATATTAGCTGGGTGTGAAGTTCTATAAATGTCTGTTAGGACAAGTTGGTAGTCATCTTCAAATTTTCTGTATCCTTACAAGTTATTTGTCTACTTGTTCTATCAATTATTAGAGAAAAATGTTAAAATTTGCTAGCTATGATTATGGATTTATCTATTTTTCCTGGTAATACTGTCAGTTTTACTTCATGTGTTTAGACGCTGTTATTTGGTCCATATACAGTTGGGATAGTTACATTTTCCTCATGAATTTTCCCTTTTATCATTTTGAAATGAATCTTTTTATTTTTGTTATATTTCTTTTCTCTAAGTTTGCTTTGATTTATAGTAAAATATCCTCACTAGCTTTTTTTGTATTTACAGTTTATGTGGTTTACCTTTCCCACTCTGTCTTCATATTTAATAAGCTTGTCTCCTGTAAACAGCATATAGTTGTGTCTTAATTTTTTATGTAGTCACAATCTCTGCTATTTTTAAAAAGATTTATTTATTTTTTTTAAGATTTTATTTATTTATTCATGAGAGACAGAGAGAGAAAGAGGCAGAGACACAGGCAGAGGGAGAAGCAGACTCCATGCAGGGAGCCTAACGTGGGACTCGATCCCGGGACTCCAGGATCATGCCCTGGGCCAAAGGCAGGCGCCAAACCACTGAACCACCCAGGGATCCCTAAAAAGATTTATTTATTTACTTGAGAGAAAGTGGGTGAGTGAGGGAGCATGGGAGGGTGAATAAAGAGGAGAGAGTCTCCCGTGCAGTCTCCACACCAAGTGTGGAGCCCAATGCAGACCCCAATCCCATGACCCCGAGTCAGACACTCAACTGTACCACCTAGGCATCCCTGACAATCTCTGCTTTTTAATTAGAGTGTGTGATTCATTTATATTTAATGTAATTGTTGGTGCGGTTAGGCTGAAGCCTACATCTGTTTTTTGTTTCTCTGTTTCTCCTTTTCTGCCATAGTCATTTAGAATTTATTAGTATTACGTTTTATTTCCTGCATTGACTTTTTAGCTCTATACCTTTTGTATTTTTTAAATTGTTATTCTAGGAGTTAAAGTACACATTGTTAACTTTTTACAGTTCTGTTCAGTTCTTTTGTACCACTTTATGTTAAAAGGAAGAGCATAAAAACAGTAAAATTCCTTTCCATCCTTAATGAGCTTCATTGTCACATATTTCGCCCATGTAATTTTTGCTTTAAACAGAATTCTTGGGATTCCTGGGTGGCGCAGCGGTTTGGCGCCTGCCTTTGGCCCAGGGCGCAATCCTGGAGACCTGGGATCGAATCCCACATAGGGCTCCCGGTGCATGGAGCCTGCCTCTCCCTCTGCCTATGTCTCTGCCTCTCTCTCTCTCTCTATGACTATCGGGATCCCTGGGTGGCGCAGCGGTTTGGCGCCTGCCTTTGGCCCAGGGCGCGATCCTGGAGACCCGGGATCGAATCCCACATCAGGCTCCCGGTGCATGGAGCCTGCTTCTCCCTCTGCCTGTGTCTCTGCCTCTCTCTCTCTCTCTCTGTGACTATCATAAATAAATGAAAGTTAAAAAAAAAAAAAATCTCTCTGTGACTATCATAAATAAATAAAAATTTAAAAAAATAATTCTTTTTTAAAAATTAAAAGATAAAAAATAATTTAAAAAAATAAAAATGATTTTTATATTTACCCACATATTTTCCATATCTAGTATTCTTTGTTTCTTCCTGTAGATGTGAGTTTTCATCTGTATGCTCTTATCCTTTCAACCTGAAGATCTTTTAGCACTTTTGTCTGTAAGTCAGCTGGAGATAAATTATCCTAGTGTTTGTTTATGGTTATTTCACTCTTGCTCTCATTTTTATTTATTTTTTATTTTTATTTATTTTTTAAGATTTTATTTATTTATTCATGAGAGACACAGGCAGAGGGAGAAGCAGGCTCCATGCAGAAAGCCCTATGTGGGACTCCATCCCGGGACTCTGAGATCACGCCCTGAGCCAAAGGCAGACTCTCAACCGCTGAGCCACCCAAGCATCCCTTGCTCTCATTTTTAAAGGACCTTTTCCTGGCTATAGAAAAATTAGTTTCTCTACCCCTCACTCCTGGGTCTTTTTTTTTTTAAAGATTTATTTATGAGAGATTGAGAGCATGAGCAGGGGAGAGGGACACAGGGAGAGGGAGAAGCAGACTCCCTGCTAAGCAGGGAGCCCAATGCAGGGCTTGATCCCAGGACCTGAACCAAAGGCAGACACTTAATAGACTAAGCCACCCAGGTGCCCCCCACCCACCCACCCACCCACCCAAGTCTTTAAAGACATTCTTCCCTTGTCTTCTGGCCTCCATTATTTCTGGTATAAAGTTACCCATCATTTGTATTGTTCTTCCCCTGAAATGTAATCTCTCTTCTGTTGCTTTTAAGATGTTTTTATTAATCTTTGATTTTTCAACAGTTTAGAGTATGATATGGTTAAGTGTAGTATTCTTGTGTTTATCCTGGTTGGGGTTAGTTGAGCTTCTTTTTTTTTTTTTTTTTTTTTTTAAAGATTTTATTTATTTATTCATGAGAGACACAGAGAGAGAGGCAGAGACGTAGGCAGAGGGAGAAGCAGGCTCCATGCAGGGAGCCCGATGTGAGACTCGACCCCGGGGCTCCAGGATCAGGCCCTGGGCTGAAGGCGGTGCTAAACCACTGGGCCACCGGGGCTGCCCGAGCTTCTTGAATCTGAGGTGTTTCCCCCTCCCACCCCCCACTCCAACCAAATTTGGAAAGTCTTTTACTATTATTTCTTTCAATAATTTATCTTCCCTGGGGCAGCACCTGGGTAGCTCAATCAGTTAAGTGTCTGACTGTTGATTTAGGCCTAGGTCATGAGATTGGGGTCCACACATGTGCTTGCTCACTCTAAATTAATTAACTAGTTAATTCATTAATTTATCTGCCCTATGTTCTCTCTTCTTTCTAAGTCTCTATGTTAGACCAGGTGATATTGTCCCATGGGTCACTGAGGCTCTGTTTAGTTTTTTTTTTTTTATTCCTTTTCTCTCCATTTTTCAGGTTGGATACTTTCTATTGCTCTTTCAATAGAAAGTCTTCAGTGATCTCTTTCCTACAGTTTCTTATTTGTGGCTCATCCAATCATTTTTCTCCTTCAGGTATGAAACTTTTCAGTTCTAGAATTTTCTTTTTTTCCCTCAATCATGGTAAACTATACATAACATAAAACTTACCATTTTAGTAATTTTTCAGTACACAATTCAGTGGCATTAAGTACATTTGCAATATTAGCCATCATCGCTGTGCATTTCCAGCACTTTTTCATCATCCCAAACAAATTCTGTATCCATTAAACACTAACTTCCCATTTCCATCTATTCCAAGCCCCTGAGAATCTCTACTCCACTTTCTGTCTCTGAATCTGCCTATTCTGGGTATCTCCGATAAGTGGAATTGGATAATATTAGACTTTTTGTGTTTGGCTTATTTCACTTAGCATAATGTTTTCAAGGTTTATTCATGTTGTAGCATGTATCAGAATTTCATTCTTTTTACTGAATAATATTTCATTGTATGGATATACCACAGTTTGTTCATCTGTATGTTAATGGACATGAGTTGTTTCTACCTTTTAGAAAAATGCTGCTGTAAACATTGGTGTACATACATCTGTTTGAGTCTCTGCTTTTAATTCTTTTGGTTATATACCTAGAAGTTGGATTACTGAATCAAATGGTAATTCTATGTTTACTTTTTGAGGAGCCACCAAAACATTTGGTTCTTTTTTGTAGTTTCTCTTTCTCTGCCAAGATTCCTTGTCGGCTAATTTTGTTCATCCTTCATTTAAGTACACAAACTTATTTATAATAAGTGTTTTTTAAGTGTTTGCTGATTCCAACATTTGGGTCATTGTTTTTCCAGACAGCAGTTTTTCCTTTAAAGGGTTTTGCATTTTATTCTGGTAGGCAATGGTTGCTATTTATTCTGGTGATTCCTGTTGATTCTATCAAGTGTGTTTCTATTCTTTGTGCGGGGTGTGTGTGTGTGTGTGTGTGTGTGTAAGATTTAATTTAATCTCTGTGCCGATTGTGGTGCTTGAACTTACAAACCTGAGATCAAGAGTTGCATGCTCTCCCAGGCACCTCATGTGTGGGTCTCTTTTTATTTTTGTCTTCAAAGTTAAAGCATGGCTCTTATTGCTGAGGCTTTGCCTTTCTGAATTCTGGGGTTCTCAGCAAAGTCTCTCTATTCAGACTGGGCTGAAACTCCATCTTCCCAGGCCTCTCTACCCTGTGCTAATCTCTATCCAGCAATCAGCCCTTAAGAGGCCACCTTGCTAGGCCTCATGGGGCCTGCCTGTACAGCCTTACCTGTGGACTGGGCAGACTCAACATAGAATTTTGGGTACTGCCCTTGCAGTGTGTGCAAAATGTCTGTGAGCATGCCTCTGGGGCAGGGCAAGTTCTCCACCTGCCCAGGTTCAGGAAGGCCACAGGTGCCCAGACCTTCCACTGCAGTCTTGAACTCTAATCTCTGCCTCAACTCAGCGAGACTGTCCTACTCTGCTTGGACTCCGTCCATCTGGCCCTGGTGTTCAGAAGAAAACTCAGGCAGAAAAACTGGGCAGCCAGGGGGCTCACCTTGTTTTTCAACTCTAAGGATGACAATCTGTGTTGCCTCTTCTCCAGGGCCTGAAAACAGTTGCCTCATATATTTTGTCCCATTGTTTTGCTAACATACAGCTCCTAGTGGCTGTTGACTAGTGGACCTGATTTTGTAGGCCTTCACGTCATTATGCTGAGTGGGGAGGCCTAAGCAAAGGTGACAGAGCAGGGGTTCTCAAATCTGTCTCCCCTGTCTACCTCACATGGAACACTTGTTTTAAATCCCGTTTCCTGGGGCCTGCTTCAGACCTGCTCAGTCAGTCCTGGAGACCTGGCATCTGGCTTTAACCACTTCCCCCAAGGAAATTTGTGTAGCAGCAGCCTGGCTGATCAGCACAGACCAGCTTTCACTACTGATTGTTGAGTACCATTGGTAATTTAGTGCAGAACTGAATTGAGGAGCCAGGGTCTTAAAGTCCGTCTTATTCATACCATGGCTGACACCAGAAATAACTTGGAAAGTACTGGGTTGTTTGGGGGGGGGGGTTTGATTACTGCTGTCTGCTTTCCTTCCCCTTCTCTTTCCTTTCTCCCCATCTCAACTTACCTCTTAGTAGCTTAAGAGGAAAAATCCAACTATTTGGAACTTCTCATTGCTTTTTGTAGTAATTTTAAGTGCTTTGTTTCCCATTATTACTATTTATCTTTTTAGGGAGACGTTGGAGAAGCAAGTATTTGCTATTTGGTGGCAGAAGATGTTTCAGCATCGAGAAAACCGCTTGGCAGAGAGAATGGTAAATGGCTGTCCTTGGGCAGGACCTGCTTCCCACACTGAGGGGTTGTCCTGCCTGTGACCAGGACTCCTGTTGACTTTGTCAGTGGAGTTTACATATGGCTTCTGGGCCAGGGCAGCTGTCAATGCCCATCTCTTTAGCCTTGGTCATTATCTGTGGCTTGTAGATTCTTCCTGGCTTCTGTACCCCCAGCTACTTGACCCATTGTGTTCTCTTCCTGCCATCCTGCCCCAGGCCATCCTTCATTCAGAGCGTCAGCTTCTGCAAAGGTCCTGGTCCATGTGGCATCAGCAGGCAGCAGCACGTCACCGGGAATGGCAGCGGCAAGCAGTGGCCTGTGCCCACCACCGCCACAGACAGCTCAGGAAGGCTTTCTGCATCTGGAGGGAGACTGCCCGAGGGCTCAGAACTGAGTGAGGAGTTGCTTCGGCCTCAGAAGCTTTTCCCATCTCAGGCCATCTGTGACCATAGCAGTAGTACCTCAGTGCTGAGTGCCTGTCAGAGGGTCATGTTAGCCTAGACTCTGGTTTCAAGTTCAAGAAATTCTGCCTAATACAGTCTATCTAAAACCAGGGCTGTAGTGGGAGGATCCTGGGGGACATCATGGAGCCAAAGGCAGGTGCTCAGCCACTGAGCCACCCAGGCATCCCTCTAGCTACATTTAATCTTCTCCCAAGTGGCCTGCACATGAATGTACTTCAGTACACTTGAGCCCTGTCAGGTGGTCTGCAAAAATTTGATTAGATGCTCCCTTTCCTGAGGGAAGATCCCAAGTCCTTTGGCAGCTTTTCAGAAAAGGTCTTTTTTTTTTTAAGCTTTTATTTACTTATTTGAGAGACAAAATGAGTGAGAGAGAAGATGAGCAGAGGGAGAGGGAGGAGACTCCCCTGCTGAGCAGGGATCCTGATGCGGGGGCTCAATCCCAGGATCCTCAGATCATGACCTGAGCCGAAGGCAGAGGCTTAACTGACTTAGCCACCCGGGCTTCCCCAGAGAAGGTCTTGATTCCTCCCTCCCCACCAATTTAAGCACCACTTGGCAGGGGCTAGGGACTGTGAGGGGTGCCCATCGAAGGGGCCTTGGCCAGGTCCAGGCTGCTGTGCTGACTCCAACCCTCCCCACAGGAAGATGGGCCTAGTGCTGGCTGCAGAGTTCCAAGCGGCCCGGCTCCTGCACTGGGCCTGGAGCCGGTGGAGGGAGGTAAGGCTGTGACACAGAGGCCACCCACATGTGGTTGTGGACAGGTGGAGCTGTGTGTCAGTGTAACTCAGAGCAGACATGGGGGCTTCTCTTCAGCCCCTCGGCAGCCACCTGCTTCTGAGCATGGGAGACAGTCTGGGCAGTAGAGGAGCAAGCACTAACCTGCTTAGTGAGGTGACTGGCTGAAAAATCCCGTGTTCTTTGGATATTTGTCCCAACTCACTGAACCTAAAATTCCTGGTCTAAGCATCGCAGGCATCCTGCTCAGGGTAAAAGTATTTAAACCACTGCCATTGCTTGGACACTTACCCTAAGTCAAGCACTTGCCCCATCTGATCCTCACAAGTTCCCTGAGAGATACCTATTCACAGATGAAGCCTTGTTAGGGTGGAGGGTAGGGGAGCAGTAGAAGAGGGAGACGTGCTGAGCCCCTCCTGCCCCGGGCCCCCCTCTGTCCACAGTGCCTGGCCCTGCACGCTGCTGAGCAGCGGAAGCTGATGCGCGCCAGCCTGCACCACCAGCAGGCCTTGCTGCATGGGACACTGCAGACCTGGGCGGTAGGGGCTGCCCCGTGCGTCCACCTCTCCTTCCGCAGGGTGGGGGGGATGCTGGGGATGATGTCTCCCTCCCTAGTTCTCCCTGCCCTTCCCAGTCATTCCACAAGCCTCACACGGAGCAAGTGTGAGGTCGGTGGGTCTTAACGGCCATGGGGCTGAGCTTTTATCCTGGCTCAGCAAAGTAGACACGAGTGCTATGTGGGGAGTACCAGCCTCCCCATCAAAGTGGCCCCTTGTCCAGGAGCCCATTGGCTTGACTTGTTAGGTGAGGACTTAGCGAGACCATCCTCTTCCCATTGTCCAGGTGCTCTTCTAGCCTTGGGACTTGGTGCTCTTGGCCTGTGCCCCCGTGTGGTGGGTGCTCTGGGCATCACAACACCTGTGAGGCATACCTGGGAGTAGGGAGTGGCACGGCCCCCAGGGTGGCCTCTAGTCCTCTCGGTCTCCTACAGACTTACCAGAGCCAGGTGCGGAGCATCCTCCAGGAGGTGGCAGCCAGGGAGAGCCAGCACAAGAGGCGGCTGCTGCGGTGAGTCTCCCAGCGTCTCTGAGCCCTGCCTGAGGAACGGGGCACATGCTTCAGACCCAGGCAGGTTGGGGCATCCTGACCAGGGCTAGAGGGAGTGCAAGCCTGGCTCCTCCTGCTGCTCCCAGTGTGGCTTTGGCTTCTCCAAAGCTGCTGTGTGTGGAGTGGGGCCTTGGGGCAGCAGCTGTCACCTGGACCTCTGTGACAGCTCCCACTTGTCTCGCTCCTCTAGACCCATCCCCTCCGCAGTGTCTCCTGCTCCAGAGCTGCAGTGACTCCCTTTGCTTCCCCGCCTGGCTCTCCAGGCCCGTCACTGACCCAGAGGCAGCTCTCACACCCTTGGAGGTCTCACCCGCTCACAGCTCCAGCTCCAGCTGCATCAGAGCCCATCGTCCAGCTCCTGCGAAACCGGGCTCTGCACTCCCTCCCCCCATGGGCCGCCCTCATTCTGCCCCCCCCCCCCATTCAGCATACTGTATATGCCAGACTTCCAGTGGGTGGCAGGCCTCGTGGCCTTAACACCTCACCGTCCTTCAGGGAAGTGCCCATCCAGCCCCTCAGTGAATAAATTGGAGAAGGAATAACTGAACTTACTATGTGGCTAGCGCGTTGCTGAGGCTGGGGCGCCCTTTTGCCTCCTTCCATCTCTTTGGGCCTCATGATAGCACGGCTCCCCTGCGCTGCCCCCCACCTGCTCACTGCTCTATGTCCCCCTGCGGCATATACGTGTGCCAGGCTGTGGTATTTGGTATTGTCAGCACAGTGCCCCCAGCGCTCCCCCGGTGCCTGGCACAGAGCAGATGCTCACCTACCATGTGTCGAGTGTCCACGGCAGCATAAACACAGCTCTTGGTGAGACTGATATCCTTAGGTACAAGGAATCTGCACTTGATTGAGGAGTGAGCTGAAAAACTGGGAGGAATCCACAGAAACCTCACACTGTCTCTCTGCACTGGTGTCACCCCCAGCCCCTGGGCCTGTGTTCCTGCAGGAGTGTGTTCCGTCGCTGGAGAGAGAACACCCTGGCCCGAGTGAATGAAGCAAAGCAAACCTCCCGAGCAAGCACTCACTATAGGCGAACCTTGTGTTCCAAGGTGAGGCACGAAGAGCCCAGCTGGTCGCCCAGGAGGGTTTGGGACCTTGCTCCTGTGAGGGGGCGGCACCAAAGATTTGCACTGAACAGGGAACCTAGGAAACGGGCTCAGTCCCCCTCCTCCATACATACATACGCCCGTGGGAGCTGCCAGGTTTTATTTATTTATTTGTTTACTGAATTTTGAACCAATATCCATTGAAACAAAAACATGGTGAGCAAGCTGGTTATTATTAGAACCGTTACTTCTACACATGTGAAATATCCCCTGGGACAAACTAAGCATGCCTTGGTCTCTTCATCTGTCAGAAGAGGATGCTCACTCCTGCTCACCATGGCCGGTTTTGCAGCTGCAGAGGCTTTCTGAAAAGTGTAGAAATCCCAGGAACAGGAGATTGTTGGGAAGTGGCCCCCAAATGCCACCACACGGGGCCTGCCCTATGCAGTAGAGGAGAGAGGGCATGCCGGGACACGGCTGTGGGAAGGAGTGTTACAGAAGACTCAGCTGGGGATGTTTTAGAAAAAAGCATTTTGCCCAGAGCTCTGAACAGCAGCAGTTCACCTGCTGAAAGGCCCAGCCGGGGGCCGGGGGGACTGGTCCTGACAATTCTGAAGCCCCCTGAGGGTGAGGAACAGTGACATAAAGTCAAGGCCCAGACTGTTGTCAGAGGGCTCTAAACCAAGCCCTGGAAGGAGGGTCAGGACTCTGCTTGGCTTCATGGCTCAGAAGGGAGGAGGCCTTTTTTGCAGGCAATGGAGTTTGTGCCTGGGAAGCAGGTGTCCCCCAGCTGCTTAGCTTCTTTTTAAAGGGTTCTGTGTGATTTTGTGTGTGTCTCAGTTTGAAAGTCTGCGTGCACATAGCCTGTAATTTTGTTTAACAAATGATAATAGAACAAAAGCCCACGTGGTGACTTGACTTCTCGATGGCCTGCTAGGAAGTTTAATTCCTATAGAAGGAGATACTGGGCTTCCTGTGGGAACTGGGGCCTTGGTCCATTGCCTGGGGTTTGTGGGGCGGGCTGCCGTGTCCCAGAATGTGTGTGAGGGCCGTCACTGCTTGGGCTTGTTCCACGAGGAGCTGCCCATGGAGCTGGGTGTCCCGGGAGGTCAGGATGTGCCGTGATCACTCTCTGCTCTGCATCTGCCCCATAGATCTTGGTGCAGTGGCAGGAGGCTGCATCAGTGCAGATATATTACCGACAGCAGGAGGACTGTGCCATCAAGGAGGCCCAGAAGGTGCTGGAGAGGGGTAAGTGGAGCTCCTGGCCACTGGGGCGAGGAGCGTGAGGACACAGAACTGTCTTGTGTTCCATTTGCTTCCCCTTAGTTTCTGTATTCTTCTCACGTGTGTGAGTTTCCTCTCGCTAAGATAATAGTACCGTGGACTGGGAGGCTTCCACCAACACAAAATTGCTCTCTCCGCGTTCTGGAGGCCACATCTCAAATCAGGATGTCAGCAGAGCCTTGATTCTTGTGAAGCCCAGAGGGGAGGAGGCTGCCTTTGCCTCTTCCAGCCTCTGACGGCACCAGCAGGGCACCTCTTGGCTTGCAGACACATCCCTCCAGTCGCGGCCTCTGCCGGCACAGGGCTGTCTCCCCTGCATCCGTGTCTGTTCTTAGACCCCAGTCCTCCTGGATGAAGGGCTCGCCCTACTCCAGATGGAGTCAGCTGATTGCACTGACCGTCTTGCCAAACAACATCAATTCTGAGTTCGGGATGAGGTTCTGGGTTTGGGAGGGGGGTGAGCATTCTTATCCTAGCCAGTGGTCAACCAGTTTATATTCAAATACAAAAAAACAAGACTTAAAAACTGATTTTTTTAAAGATTTTATTTATTAATGAGAAACACACGGAGAGAGAAGGGCAGAGACACAGGCAGAGGGAGAAGCAGACTCCATGCAGGGAGCCCGACGTGGGACTTGATCCCCCGTCTCCAGGATCACGAAGTTGGCACTAAACTGCTGAGCCATGGGGGCCGCCCTAAAAACTGATTCTTAAGGAGTCGAGGGTGGGGTGGTTTTGATGGGAAGGTCTTCTAGGGACTGCTGCTTCTCAGCTCAGCCGTCATGTAGGGTCCTGCCTCCTTGTGTGGCCGGGCCCTGATCTGTCTAGGGAGCAGTGGCCTTGGGTGGGCAGTCTGACTCCCTGCTGCACAAACAGCCCAGGGATGATGGTCTAGACAGGAGCAGAGATTTGATGCAGGGAAACTGAGGCACATGGCCCTGCCATGGGGCATCTGGCACTCCGAGGGCACAGTCAGGGGTTAGAATAAATGAAAATACAACCGGAAATGAAAACAAACAGAAGTGGTTTAAGTCAGACGGTAGGGAAAACACTTCAAGTTGTTGGTTTAGTTGTTTAGTTCCAGGACAGAAATTGATCAACTTTGGTTTGGTTCTGACTGCAGTGTTTGTGTTGATAAACACACCTTTCTGCTCTGGATGGAACCTTGGGGTCAAACATCCCACACCTCCTCCACCCCTAATGTGCGTCTCTGTGTCCTCTCACTACCCCCGGACCTCAGAAACCAGTGCTTGTGTTTCTAGTTCACTCCCAAGAAAGAAGTGGAGGAAAAAAAAAAAAAAAAAAGAGTGGAGGGCTTCAGGCCATCCTGTGGCCTCTGGACGGAGCTTTGGCATCCAGCGCTATAGAGGCCTTGCTGGTGGGGGTCAGATGGCCACAGTGGGTGTTAGAGGTGACAGGCCCGGGGTGCAGCCTGGAGCTGCTTCTCTCACAGGACTGAGGGGAAGGCAGCTTTCTGTAAAAGGGGGACCCTGGGGTTGCTGTGTCCATTACAGGTGGTACAGAGGGTTCTCTGCACAGCAGGTGCACACTCAGTACCTGGGGAACCATGTCTGGGCTTAGTTGAGGCCTCGAGTCTCAGGTGCACGCTGGCAGTCTGGGGGTGAGGCTGCGTGCTGGGGGAGGACGAGCTCAGGGTGACGTGTTGGAAGACACATTCAACACAGTGCCTAGTACAGGCGGGGTCAGATGCTGGCTGTGCAGCCTCGGCAAGGCCTCTCCGTGCCTCAGTTTCTCCGTCTATAAAATAGGGATAACAGTACCTGCCTCTTAGGGTTGTCATAAGGATCCAGTGAGATAGACACACTTGAAGCAGTACCCAGGAAGTTATTAGCACTTGGTACTAATGCTTCATCTCCAGGCATGTGAATCCTCCTCCTCTGCCCCCTCCAGCAGGTCCCAGAGGACACCCCATCTTGGCATCAGTGCACTGGTAGCAATGCTCTTCTGTTGTCTCTAAAAGAAATGTGTCTCGGGGCCTAAGAAAAGGGAAAAACGTAAAAGAAAAAACCAAGAAACAAAAAACCAGAAGAAAGTGCTTACCCTCCCTCACGAGAGAATCTGGTGACACAGAAACAAAATGCATGCTGTAGCCAGCCCCTGCCTGCCTGCAGAGCGTGGAGTGTGAGACACGGCCCGCAGACGCTGTGCCTCCTCCCAGGCCAGGCTTGAGCTGCCTGGACTCTCTAAGCCTTGATTTTGTCAAAATAGGGCCGTGCCCCCCACTCCCTCCGAGAGAGGGTCTTAGAGGGTCTTCTCATCTGCGTGCCCAGCAGTGTCCTGTGAGCCACCGTTCCTCAGGCCACTGCGACACCCGGCCACCGGGGACAGGCTGGTGGTTCTGGCAGGCCCTCAGGAGCACAGTAGTCCACAGCACTGATCCCGGCCCCCTGCATGCTCACAGCCACTGAAGGTGGCCAGAGCTGTCGTCACAGAGTGTCCACTGTCCACACGTGGAGGTTTTACTGAGCGTGGGCTGACATCCATCTCTACCCCCACATGGCCTTTTCAGCTCTGAACCTTGACTGTTCTAGATGGGTTTGTAGAAGCCCCCCTAAAGAGCAAACTCTGACTCTGATTTGCCCTAGGCTGTCTCAGGATGTGGTTTCGGCGCTGGCGGGACCAAGGCCAGAGGGCGGCCCAGCAGAGAGTCCAGCTTAGGCGGGCAGCTGGGCATCACGGCCGGCGGCTGCTGCTGCAGACCATGGCCCGGTGGAAGGCGCACCATCTCGGCTGTGTCAGGAAGCGGGTGAGGCAGGCAGCGGCTCCCCAGGTGCCACTGTGCGGGGGCTCTCCGGGCTGGGCGACCACCACCTGGGGAAGAGGAGGGCTCTCTGGCAGAACCCACGACCACCAGGATGGGTGCTGGGTGGTTGGGGTCCAGCGGCCGCAAGGCTGCAGGAGCCTTTCTGGGAAGGCTAAGGGAAGCTGGCCTCTGGGTCGGGTCTCCCTCAGGCAGCAGATGGCCCAGCACAGAAATGTGGCTCATTCTGAACCATGGGGTGTCAGAGCTGGGAGACATCCAGAGTCACCTAGATGCTCCTGCCCAGTGCAGGAGGCCCTTGGCTTCATCTAAGACTCCTCTTGGGGACCGGGAGGCAGGGTGAGGGGGGCAGTTCTCTGGGCCTGGAGCCTCTCACCCCGAAGCTGCTCCCAGGTGATGGGACGTGGGGCCCTGATGGCTTTTCACTGCCCTCTCCCCAGCTCCTACAGAGGCAGGGCGCCCAGCTCCTGGCCCAGACTCGCAGCCGGGCCTGCTTCCACCAATGGAAACAACAGGTGGGAGCCAGCAAGAAGCCCCTTCCCCTTCCCACTGCCTCCTGAACCCACATTTAACTTTTTTTTTTTTAACTATTTTTATTAAGTAATCTCTATGCCCAACTTGGAGCTCAAACTCCTGACCCCAAGATCAAGAGCCCCATGCTCCACTGACCAAGCCAGCCAGGCGCCCCCACATTTAATGTTTTTAATTCCACCCTCATCCCAGGGCTCCCCCAACCCCAGTCATTTCCCAGCACTGCCAGCTCCTTCCACCTGTGATGGTACAAGTCCAGGTCACTTCAGGGCCCTGTTTCCGCAGTGTCACATTAAAATATATTTTAGGGTAATATTTCAAAAATTAGTATGAAATGCATTTTAAGTCGTTGCCAAGGACTTGATAAGACACCCAGCAGCAAACCTTCCTGTGCACATGTCTGGTGAGCGCGGCACTGGCTCCCCTTGTTCCCTCCCCCAGTGCCGGGCTCTTTGCCTTTGATCTTCCCAAAGGATCACCTTCCATGGCCTCAGGGCCAGGCAGCCTTGGGCCCTTGCAAGCTGAGGGCAACAGCACCTTTCTGAACAGGGTCTCTGGTCCTGGTCAGAGTGGCCTCCCTGCAGGCAAGACTCCCATCATCTTCTCTGTCTGGCCCACAGCTGGCAAACAGGAGGCGGGAGCAGCAGGGCACAGCACGGGCCCTGTGGTTCTGGTCCTTCTCACTACAGGCAAAGGTAATGGGCGCTCCACTCGCCACCACCCCTGCCTCTCCCGGGAGAGGACTGTGCCCCTGTGGAGGGCAGGGTGGGTGGTGGGCACAGCCCCGGGGAGACCCTTAAGCAGAGAGAACCAGACCTCATCTCCTCCTCTCCCCGGAGGTGTGGGCCGCGTGGCTGGGCTTTGTGCTGGAAAGGCGGAGGAAGAAGGTGCGGCTGGAGCGGGCCGGGCAGGCCTACCACCAGCAGCTCCTCCGGGAGGGTGCCACTCGCCTCTTGCGGTTCGCAGGCAGCATGAAGGCCTTCAGGCAGCAGCTGCACGCCCAGCAGCAGGAGCAGGTGAGCCCTGGGTCCCGCACCCCTCCTCACGGGCAGCAGGTGGGACACGGCATGACCTGACCAGAGGCCTGTTGCAGGCGGCTCACAGTCTCCACCGTGCAGTCCATCGCTGTGCCATGCTCTGGAAACAGAAGGTTCTGGGCCAGGGCAAGGAGCCTCGGCCCCTACCCACCATGCCCCGCAGGAGAGTGACATTTGACAGTCCCCTTCCCACCTGTGTTGCTGCTGGGGCTGGGGATGCCACCCTGGAGACCAGAAGGCCAGGAGATCCTCATGTGCCCTGGGGGGCTCTGGGCAGCCTGTCCCTGGCTGCCGGGGACCCCCAACTTCTAGAGCTGTGAGTAGCCCATCCCTCGCCTCTTGCTCTTCTTGGCCTGGAGCAAAAACTTGGCCGATACAGGAGGAAAGTCATGGCTGAGCCACATGGATCCCTATCTCCAGCAGGATCCTATCCCTCCCATTCCATCAGGCCCCCAACGAAGGGACCCTGGCCTGTTACTGCAGAACATGGCGGGGAGAACACATAGTTTAAGAAAAAAAAAAAAAAAAGGAATAGGCTACAGGGCAGACCCGCCAGTCTCCTTGCAAGCTTTGCCCCTTACAGCCAGGAAATGGGCTCCCTCTAGGAAACCCCAGTTCGTGACCTGGTCCATCCCCGCACACCGGGCTGATGCAGCTCTCGGCTCCCCAAGCGACCAGCATGGCCTGAGCTTGGCGGAGGTCCCCAGCGGGGCGGGGGACTGGCCTGCGCCTTGGCCTGCTCCACTTTCCTTGCCATCCGACCCTGACAGGGCCTGACCCTGATGAGGCTGCTCCCCCTCTGATGTGGGAGGAGCACTTCCGTCGCCTGGTTTGCTGTCGAGGTCAAATGAGTGGGTGAGGCATCCCCCATGGCATCAGGCTCACTTCACTGGGATTACCGGACGTTCTGTATGGCCGAGGCCCACCCTAGGTGGTGCCCCAGGTCACCTGCCAACCTGGGGCAAGGGCCTTTCCTTCTCTGGCTGCCAGTCTCCCTGTAAGATTGGAGGGATCAGACTGGATGCCCCAGGCAGCTGAGAGAACAGGCCTGCATTTCTTCCCAGAAATGCTACCCGCTTGGCAAGAAAGCAGCCTCGACGTCCACATTTCCTGCTGGAGCCTGTGCAGAGCCAGAGGCCCCAGGGGTGTGGCAGCCTCAGGGGAAAAGGGTATGTTGTGTGGGCTAAGGTGGGTGGCCTCCTTTCCTTCCTGCTCCTCATGGGGGGACCTTGGCCTGACCAGCTCCTGCCTCCTGCTTAGGTCTGAGGCACCTCAGGAGTGTGACCGAGGCCTGGTCTGGCCAGCAGGCCCTTCCCTGATGAGGCCTTTCCCACCAGAGGCCTGGATGGCACTGGTCCCAAGCAGCCCTTCACCCCAGCCCAGGGCCCTGCTGGGTCGCCCTGGCCTGAAGCTGCCCCCCACATTGAAGACAGGCCCAGAGCTGCTGCCCCCTTCATCCTTCATGCCGTGTGGAGTGGAAGCACCTGCCAGGGTGAGTCCTCCCGGTCACCTGGGGGTCATTCTTTGGTTGGGCCTTCGGTGCTTTTCCTCAGGTACTCGGTGCTGCTGCCACAGCTGAACTCATTGCTGCCAGAGCTACCCGCGCCAGAGGGCGCAGGGAAGGCACCCACGTTCACCACATGCAGGTGCCCCCATCCTAGAGACACGGTATGGAAAGGCTGCCCAGGCCCCCACTTGGGAAGCTTCTATCCTAGAGGTGGAGCCCCAGACACTGCAGACCGTGGAGGGTCCTGCGGGCCCTGGGGAAGCATCTGGATTTTAAGAAAAGTAGGAAATGGTGGGGGCTGGTTTGGCCTGCTCTGCCCCCATGGCCCAGCAGGTGCTGGGAGCCAGGAGTAGGTGGTGGCTGTGGTGCGGGCAGATCCCATCGTGGGAGGCAGAATAGGCAGGACCTGCTCCGATGGGTCTGATAAGGGTGAGGAAGGAATCCAGGATGGCTCCTGGGTATCTGGCCTGAGTAACTCCAGGAATAATGAGTTCTTTTACTGAAAGAGGGAAGACGGGGGGTGGGGGCTCAAGGGCTTGTTTGGGGTAAAGCCTGGAGAGTCTGTCTTGAGCCTGTCAAATTTGAGATCAAGTACCAAGGTTCTGAGTGTGGCCTTCAGAGAGCAAGTCAGGGCTTGAGAGCAAGAGAGTCTGCAATGTACATTGAAGGTTAACTCCTGGGAACCAAAGAGGTCACCTGGGAGGAAAGGGGCGGTGGCTCCCTGGGGCAGGTGACATCCAGGTGGAGGAGTCCAGGCTGGGATGGCACGGTGGTATGGGAGGCCCACGTGCTCAGAGAGAAGACAGCGGCAGGGTTGGGCCATGCCAAGAGCTGGTGCTGAGGGGAGCTGGTCAGTGTCACTGGAAGGTACTGGAGGGTTGTAGATGTGTGGTCTGACCAGGACGATTGCCTTTGACCACCTTTCCTCACTGATGTGCAGGGTCACGGTTCAGATCAGGGTCAGGGTAAAACTGCTGCTTGGAGAGGTGCTGAGCCAGGCCCTGGAGCAGGGGTGGGACTAGACTGCACAGGTGAGGGGTGTTCCTCGGGATCCTGCGGGACTTCCTCCCTTGTGTCGGGTCTGAAGAAAGGGGCAGGGGTCAGGACTAGACTGGGTGAGCTGGTCAGGTCAAGTCCTACAGCCTCACCTCCCCACGCCCTGCAGTGGGCAGCCTGGGTGCCTCCCCCAGCCTTCTTCCCAGCTTCTGTGCTCACCCGTCCTCCCTTTCCAGGCCTCTGCACAGCCCACCACTCCTGGGCTCACACTTCAGGCCTCGCCATCCCCAGCCAGTGTCCCTCAGTCCCGCCTGCTGCTTCCTGGGGACTTCATGGGCACTGGGCGCAGCTCTGGAACCATGGGTGTGCACCCAAAGCCTGTCAGCACTGCGAGCACTCGGGCCGCTCCTGGTGCCTGGGCTCCCTCCACTCAGCCTTGGCCTAGCCGAGAGGGGGGTCAAGATCAAGCCTGTTCTCCTATCACCGCGGGCCACGACGACCTGGAGGCTGAGCTTGAGAGCATCCAGCAGCAACTGCAGGACTACCAGACCATGAAGCAGAATCTCTCGTAAGACCCAGAAAACCCCAGGTGTTTCCCCACAGCTGGCTTTGGGGTGGGGGTGTCCTTGGGCAACTTGGGCCCACCCAAGTTGCTTGCTGAGCTGGGTGGTGGAGGACAGAACACAGCCACCCTCCCCACCTCCCATCAGAAGTAGCAGATGTGCCGCTTCCTCCCCTGGAGGTGCTGCCACAGGCCGGCCAGGCCAGCAGCAGGTGTCTCACTCCCTCAGGTCCTGCCAGCGGCAAGCAAGAAGCCTGCGCAGGTGGCTGGAGCTGAGCCAGGAGGAGCCCAGGCCTGAGGACCAGGAAGCAGAGCAGCAGGTGCAGGAAGAACTACAGGAGGTGAGGCCTTAGGCAGCCCTGGAACAGCTTTCTCCCCTCCTATCTCCGCGCTTTGTCTCCGCTCAGCCTCCTGCCCCTCCCCCCGTCCCCAGGTGGAGCTGCAGATCCAGCAGCTGGCCTCTGAGCTCCAGGCCCAGCGCCAGCCCATCCGCGCCTGCATCGCCCGTGTCCAGGCCCTGCGGCAGGCTCTGTGCTAGTCACTGCCCCTGGGAGGCCTCAGCCCACCTCCAGGAACAGAACGCAAAGCTGCAATGAGTTTAATTTTTTTATTTCAAAACGTTGCAATTAAATGAATTACTGTTCAGAAGTCTCCTACTTTTCATACAAAAATACTGTGCTACTGATACAGTTGAAAGAGTTCAAATGGCTTCTCCTGCAGGAGAAATTCACAGCGTCCCCAGGAAACCTGAATCCTGGCCCCACCGTCAGCGGCTCCCTAAGGACTGTGTACCTATTACCTGGGGACAGGTGTTGTAGGCACTGACCTGCCCCCCCCCTTTCCCAATACACCAAGGCTCCTTGGCCTCCAACACCAGCCCCTGAATCAATAGCAGCAACTTACCATGTTTCTGTAGGTCTGGGTAGGAGGGGAGGATGAGCTTCCCCCGGCCCCTCCTAGGCCACCACTACCTGCCTGTCCATTCACTTGGGACACCATTCAAGGGGCTCAGTAATTGGTCCTGCCACTGGAAAGAGGACTCGCCAGCTCTGGAGAGTCCCTCACTGGGGCCTGTAAAGCGCCATGCCATGGTGTCCCCCCCCCAGAAGATGCTGGCGGAGCCAAGGATGATGTGTTCGGCCACAAGTGCAAAGAGACAGCTTTTCTCAAACGAGCAGGGTGGGTGAATTGGGAACAGAAAGCGGTTGTGTTAAAGGCCACATGGTGCTGCTCTGGGGGCAGCACAGCCCAGTCGGTGCAGGCGAGGCAGATGGGGAGGCTGGAAAGCAATGATGAGAGCAGCAAGAACACACATAACCACTTTTCTGTCTTACAACAGAAATCAAGACCAACGGGACATCCAGCCAGGAGACGTAGGGTCTCCCAATTTATACAATAGGTTAAAAAATATCCAAAAGGGAATTTGAGATCATCTTGGCCTGCACATTCTCTCTTTTTAGGGTAGGAAGAGGGAACGACGTAGGTCCAGGGTCGACAGGGACTCTGACCTCATCTACACCTCGGGGACGGCAGGAAGCAGTCACCCAGGTCCTGCCTGGTTGGACCCCACAGGCTTGAGACTGTCCCCTTCCCAGACAGCCATGGAGGCTCCCCCTAAAAGACCCTCCCGTTTCTGTCTGAAAAAGCTCCCTCAGTAGCCGTTGCCAGGAAGGAGGCCCTAGAGTGAGCCCAGAGCCTCTCCGAACCGGATCTTCTGTCCCGCTTTCAGCTTAAAGTTGAAATCCTTGGGGGCCTCAAAGATGAGCACGATGGTGGAGCCCAGGTTGAACTCGCCCAGGTGCTCGCCCTTGCGCATGGGGATGCCCTCCTTGTTGGCGTGGGTCACGAAGCTGAAGTCATTGTAGGAGCCCTTGCTATAGCGTGGGCTGTTTGTGTGCAGGTCCTGCAGGAGGTCAGGGGCAGAGAGTGTGGAGTCTGCTCCTGGACTCGGAACACACCTCTGCTGCCTGTCCCCAACCCAGCCTGGAGAGGGAGCTGGGGACAGTGACTCAGCCCATAAGCCAAGTCTAACAAGACAGTCCCCAGACCCAGCTGTGAACTAGGACATGGGGGCCACAGAGGAATCAAACCCCAATCTTCAGCACCCAGAGCTGGCCAGAGGCAGTCGCAAGCTGCCACTAAGAAGGGCAGCCCCCCACCACCCAGGGAAGGGTGGGCACCAGCCGCCCTTCCCATCCATATGCCCCACCCTGAGCTTGACATTCCCCCTGGGTTCCCCCTCCAGCCATCTCTAGCCAAGCAAGTAACAGCACATCTGGCATGGGGACTGGCAGAGTGGGAACCCAGGGCCCAGCCCCTCCTTGGGGCAGCCGCTCCACAGAACGAGGCCTGGCAGGGGACGTGCCCTTCTAGAACTCACAGTACCGACGGACCTGGCTCCATGGGGAAGGGGGTGGGGGAACCCCATGTGTCCCAGCTCTTGGGCCTGGCTCTGCTTACCCGGTCAAAGTAGATGCGTATAGAGCCCACGTTGGTGGCCCCCACAGCCGTCAGCGAGAAGAAGCCGTGTTTCCAGTCCCCAGTGAGGACCACCCGCTCGTTGTGGCAGAAGAGCTCTTTGATCCAGCGGGCCATGCCAGGGTTCACGGACATCAGGGAGCCTATGGGGACAGGGACACTGCCATTTGCCACCTGCAGGGAGACCAGGCCCCCCCGGAGCCCCACGTCCACCCCCTGCTGCCCACACCCGGCCAGACTAAAGCAGTCGCCTTCTGGCCTCTGCACCCTGAATGTGGAGCCTCTGGCCGACCTGGGAAATGGCGCCGGTGGGAAACGGTCCAGTCAGTGGGAGAGTGGAAGCAGTGGTAGTCCCCAGGGGCCAGGTAGATGACACAGTGGTAGAGCTCATTCCCTTCTCGAGTGACCAGCTGGTTCCTGAAGGAGCTGCAGGGGGTGGCTGCGGGAGGCAGACACGAGCACCAGGCTCTCAGATGGGTGCCTGAGCCTGTGTAGCCTCACCGTGGGCTTCCGGGAGCCCCAAAGCTCCACGCGGCCATTCCTGGCCCTCCCTTCCCTCCCCATGCCCCCATCCTCCTTCCTGACGACCAGCCCAGCCACGCCAAAACAGGGCCCCAAGGCCACCACCAGGCCGCAACCCACCTGGTGCAAAGGGCAGGTCATCTGTGGACGTGCGCGGACCCAGGAAGGACTCCAGTGAGTAGGTGACCCCCTTCACCTGCTCGACCTCACAGTTCTTCACCTGCCCAAAGTTCAAGATCTTCCCATCTGAAGGGCTGATCTGGAAGGGCCGAGAAAGGCTTGCTGCTAGGGAGGCAGGGGGACTTGGGGCCCAGCCTAGGAGGAGGACCCACGGGCCACCCGTGGAGACTGCCGGGACAGGTTCCCAAAGGCCCAGGTAAGAATCCCACTTCTGGAGGAGGGAGCACAGGGCGGGGTGGGGCCTCACCACGCTGTGCAAGCCACACACAGGCCGGGCCTGCGGCTTCAGCTTGCGCCGGAAGAACTCGCTGAGGTTGCGGTAGTGGTGCAGGTCCTCCACGGCGGCCTCCTTCATGTTCACCCCGAAGGTCCAGATATACAGGCTGTAGACAGGCCGGCGCAGCCAGTGCGGCAGCTCCACCTGGTTGAGGCGGCCCCAGGCCCGCGACAGCAGGCGCGTGGGAACCGACTTGTACAGGGCCACCTGCAGGCCGCGAACAGGCAGGTGAGCGCACCGGCCCGCATGCCCCCAACACCTCTGCCCCGGGAGGCCTAGGCACCCCTCGATGGCTTTGTGATGTGGTTGCTTCCCACTAGGAACCAGACTGAGCTTCCTAAACACTCACAAAGCGAGTACTGGCCAAGACTGACACAGTTGCTTAAACTCAGGTGCCTCAGTCATTTTACGCACCGGTCCAGTAGCAAGAGTCCCGGGCCCCAAGGAGGGAATGCCAGCACGGTCTTCCTTCTTTAGGAAGGCAGGGTGTCAATGGCTCTGCTACCTGCACAGAGAGGCTGTGGCCCAAAGGGTACACAGGCCAGCCTACAGCCCAGAGCACATGTTCTGGCCTGAACAGGACGCAGAGGAACCCCCTCCATACCAGGTCAGGGACTACGGCGTGCACAGTACCACTGTCACCAGAGCCGGCACTCCAGGCCTGGCCACCGAGCTGTATGCACCTGGGGCTACTCCCTGGAGGTAGAGGGGAATCGGCCCCCTGGCCTCCCCCCACCTCCCTGCTGCTGTCTGCTGGCACCCCCAGCCAAACTCTCAGGGCCAGGAGACCTGGAAGTGGATGCCTCTTAAACCTCGGGTGCCGCCACCACAGCAGGACCTGCCTCTAACCAGTGGCTGCGGCTGTCAGCCCGACCTAGACATCAAGTCCCCAGGGTGTAAAGGTAATTTCATTCCAACTTTAAACACCTCTACAGTGTACTGAGTGGCGCCCCAAACTCCTCCCAGCTGACACCCATCGGAGCCCAGGGTTCCTGGCTTGAGGTCAGCCTGCCCAGAGACCCCAGGGAGCTAGGCAGCCCTTCCCCAGCCCTGCCTGGGGCTCTAGGTCCATCCACACCGAAGGGGCCCAAACAGGCCTCGGCCTTCCAAAATCATCCCCTGGTAACCCCTGAATTAATTTGCACTCTTCTCAAAATCACCCCTAAGCTCTCTTCTGCCTGAACATGGGAAATCAGACACCGTTTTCTGAATGCCCAGCATGGGTTCCTCCCAGAAGCAGAACCCCCAAATGGCACAAATGCAGGCAAGGAAAACAGGCAGCATAGACAGCAAAGCCGTCAAGGCCACCAACCAGCCCGTCAGGGTGACCGTCCCAGAGGGCTCAGCACCCCTATCACCTGCAATCTGACAAATGTCTCCTCCGTTTCTGTGTCCTGGGTTGGGGGGGGGGGGGGGGATCGGGAGGGGTGAAGGCCGGGCCAACAGCCTGTGCACTTACCCTGCTCACGGGCCTCCATCCCACCCGGCTGAGCGGTCGGAGGGCACCGAAGGGCAGGAGGTAGTAGAGGACCGTCAGGGGCCAGGAGCGCAGTTTCAGGGCAGGTCTGGACATACAGCTCAACTGTCCCAGCCTCCGCCTCAGGGCCAGCTGGGGGAAGTGCAACCTGCAGAGCAGATGTCCATGCATGGCCAGGTCAGCGGTCAGGGGCTGGGAGGCCCCGCCCCACCCTCCGCAAGTCTGCCTCTCCACGGAGGCCAGCAGCACTGGCTGTGGCCCCTCCACCCAACACCGTGCTGCGCTGGGGGCGTGGCTGCCTTTGTTGGGCCCACTTCCATCCCAGTCTCGCCCACCTGCCTACCAGCTGAGGAGGACCGGGAGTCAGAGGCAGCACCGGGAAGATGGGGTGTGCAGCCTGCATCACAGCCCCCCCACTCCTGGGACCAGCTCTGCCCGCAGAGGCACCAGGGAGACACAGTCTGATCTGGAGCTCCAGCCGAGCAACAGCACAGAGCGGTGGGGAGTTACTGCAGCCATTGCACTGCAGGTTCTTGGCAAACCTCTTCATGGCACCAGGCCTCATCTCCTCATCTGATAAACTAAAGGGTTGGGCCTGACAAGATCCCAAAGGGAACCCTCCACGAGCATGCACCTGCACACATGTGCACCCAAAACAGCTGAAGTTCCATCCACCTGCTTGGTCTTTTTACCTCAGATCAGGTGTTCAAAAACAGACCCAGAGCCTGATGGGGGGAGCCTCCCCACCAACCCTCAGACCACCCTCCAGGTCTGCTGGGGCTACACACACACCTGAGCCATGCCCCTTCTTTCGGTAAAGGTAGTGGGTCTTTCCCCATACCCCACCAGCCCAAATTTAGTGCATCCAGCAGAGGCTCAGCCTTGTGGGGATCCTAGGGGCTGGGTGGGCCTTTCCACCAGAACTTTGGCCTCCTGACACCCAAGTCCCCTGGTCTCAATACCAGGCACTAGAAAATGCTCCTGAGGGGCAGCCCGGGTGGCTCAGCGGTTTAGCGCCACCTTCAGCCCAGGGCATGATCCTGGAGTCCCGGGATCGAGTCCCACGTCAGGCTCCCTGCATGAAGCCTGCTTCTCCCTCTGCCTGTGTCTCTGCCCCTCTCTCTCTCTCTGTGTCTCTCATGAATAAATAAATAAAATCTTAAAAAAAAGAAAAGAAAAGAAAAGAAAAGAAGGAAAGAAAGAAAGAAAGAAGGAAAGGAGGAAAGGAAAGAAGGAAAGGAAAGAAAAGAAAGAAAAGAAAGAAAGAAAGAGAAAGAAAGAAAGAAAGAAAACGAAAATGCTCCTGAGGCCCAGTGCGGCCACCAGGAGACCACATTCCTACCCACTCTGGGACGGTTCCTAGGCCTCAGTTTCCTCATCTGCAAAAAAAACTGCATTCAACTGGAAAAATCTAAGGCTCCCATCTGCACCTTTGTGCTCTCAGAGGAGCCACGTCCTCTTGCCCCCAGTTACTGAATAAACCAAGGAACAAAGAGGTATCTCAGCTGATACTAAAAAAGAAAAAAATAGAGGAGAACCAAGCTGATGGCCGGGCACCTGCTGTTCAATGATGGCACAGCTCTCCAGACTCCCTCCCTGTGTTCCTTGTCTCCCACCCCACCCCACCCCACCCCACCCCACCCCATCATGTTTACAAAAGGTCCGGGAAGGTGGTAGGGGCTAAGCAAAGCTGAACAAATCCCCACTGTCCCCAGGGCTTCCCCCACCGGCCCTGATCACTGCAGAAGCTCAGGAACCAATCCCAGAAGAGCGGCAGCTTTCCCCAAGTGGGGGGGGCACCCGGGGTGGGGGCCTGGGTGCAGCAGACACTAGGCCACCAGCCCGCTCCGCCTCCCCAGGTACCTGAAGCGGGCTCTCCGACTCAGGCCCCCGGGGCCAGGCCCCTCCAGCCTTGGGGGCTGATCCCCTGGCCCCCTGCTGCCACTTCCACGGCGGGGCCGCTGGACGTGAACTCTGACCTTCCGGAGGTCGTGGCGGGGCACAGTGGGGTTAGGACGGGGCCGGCGGCATCTCACCATTTCGCCGCTCCGAGCTCAGGTCCTCGCCGTGCCTCTGACTGACACATGGTGGGCGGCGCCAGGCACACTCGCCTTTGTTTCTCCTCCTTCCTCCCTTCCCCCCAGCCAGGAGCTCCTGCGCTGTCACCACTCCTCCGGCTGGCAGCCTGGTGGCTGGTGGGCGGCTTCCCAGCTTGGTTGGGTCCGGGCCAGCTCAGGGGGCGCAGGTTAAAGGTCGGGGCTATTGCAAAGACAGGCACTGGTCACACATGCTCGGGAAGCGGCGGGGGCCCGGGACACAAGCCCCTGCCCTCTGCCCACTCTGTCCCCAGGCTCAGCCACCTGCCCACTCCAGGGAGCTGATGGCAGGGAAGGGACCAGGTGCCTGTGAGCCCAAGAAGCACAAGTGGGAATCTGAGCCCGGTGCTCCAGGCGGGCACCCAGCGTCAGCCTGTCTGTGGCTGGGCAGCCCCTCCCTCGCCAGGACCTGACCCATTTTCCATTCAGGTGACGAAGTAGCATCCGAGGAATGAGGGAGCAGGAAGGCAGGAGAGGCACAGGGGGTTAGACGCTGGACACCTACCTGCTCCAGCTCTTTCTTTACTGTCCCCCTGGGCCTCAGAGCCGCCCATCCCCGGTACCAGCCCTCCCCCCGCCGCCCGCAAGGCCTCCTCAGATGAGCACACATATGACCTGACCTGAGGGAAAACCAACCAGGACAGAAGCCCAAAGCAGCCCCCCCTCCCCATCTTTGCTTTGGACAGCACTTTGGCCCTGCCTGGTGATCTGGGAGGACACGCCCAGCCTCCACAAGGCCCTCACAGATAACAGGGAAGGAGAACAAACATTCCACAGTTGCTGCTGTCTAAGCCCAGGGATAGTCAAGGCCCCACCCAGCCTGGCCTCCAATCCCAACTGCAAGCCACAGGGGACAGGCGCCTGCCACCGTTTTTAGATGCAAAGATTCGGGCTCTGAGGGAAACTCCCAAGGCAGAGAATGGACCCAGCCAAGGACTCAGTCCCAGGCCAGCGCTGACCCTCACACAGCCAACTGACTGACCGAGCAAAAGGCCCCACTCAGACATGGCTCCACTCACACCAGGGTGAAATGTCCGATGCCCAGGCAAAGCCACCTCAGCCAGAAGTGAAGATCCCAGCCCCTGGAGAGTCAAGTCCCTGGGAGTGCAGTGTGCAGTGGGAGCCAAGGCTGACTAAGGTCCGAAGGTCAGCATGGATTTCCAGCCCTGACCAAGGAAGTGGCAAGGCCTGGGCTACCCCGGGCCTAGACCCCTCCAGCAGAGATCATCTCCCCAGGCCACTAGCCTGAGTGGCAGGACAGCTCACTGTGGGTGAGCCAGGACGATGCCCATCCACCCAGCCTCACCCAGAAGCAGCTATGTACACAAGTCTCCTCTGTCCCAAGGGCCAGGCCCAGGGACCCATGGACAGCCCCATGTCTATCCTCCACCCATGCTGAGCCTCCTGCTAACTTCCTCATCCGTGACAGGTCACCTCATCTATATCGCTCATGTACTGAGCACACACCCTGCCACTCCATGGCCCATCAGGCCATGGCGCCGCCCCACATGGACCTTCTGTCAGCATCCTGGGGAAACCGGCCCAGAGGGGGTTAAGGGCCAGCAGGGTTGGGCACAGCACCTGGCTTCCAGGACAAGGCTCTTCCCCCACTCTAGAACGCTCAGACTGAGTACATACTTGAGATTCGCAGTGGGCAGTGAGGCCTTATGGGAGAGGACAGGAGCCCCAGTCTCCTCTTGCCCATCTCCCTCACTATCCTACCACATGGGGCAGTGACCACGGCAGCATGCAGCCAGAAAGGCACATGCTGGAGCACCCTAGCTTGGCCCAAAACTTCAGGTCCTCAAAGCGAATTCCTGTGTGTGCCTCTGCCATTTCACTCAACCTAGGGCCTCCAGTCCAGGGACTTAGCCAGGCCACAGCCCAGGAGAGCAAGGTGGGCCCTCACCCTTCCTCCTGTAGTGCAGGGTGCTCGAGGGGCGCACAGCTTCTAGACTCTAGAAACTGCCCCCAAAGGCTGGAAGGATGTCCCCTGTCTCCATCACCACTCTACTTCCACTTCCAAAATGGGACCGGAACCAGACTGTCAGGCTTCTTTCAAATCACCATGCATGCCCCCAAAGGTCCCCAGGGAGCAGACATGAATTCACCTGTCCCCCCAGCCAACAGGCCCGGCACCCTCTGTCCAGCTCAAAGCTGCAGGATGGAGGGAAAGGGATCCCTAAGGATCATTCATTCCTTCTTGCTTCCCAAAGGCTGAGCCACTTCCTGGGCCAACAGTGCTCCTGCCCTCCCCATTTCAGTGCCCCACTCTCCCCCACACTTGTGATGACCCTTGGAGCCCAAGCCAGAACTTTCTCGCTCTCAGGCTCCCTAGGGTGGGACTAGGGGCTCAGGCCAGATGAGGAACCTACAAGGAGGTCACCCTGAGGCGGGGAAGTACAGACACCTTCCCTCTGTCACCAGTCTCAAGGACACTGTAGAGAAGAGCTGTGAGCTGTGACCAGTAGGAATTTAAAGTTATCACAAGGCCTAAGGGCCAGCCACGATGAACAGGAGAGTTCAGAGGCTTTTGTAGGGGACGGGAACAATCCAGTTACTGCAATCCTGGCTGCCTTGCTGGCCCTGAGAGCTGGTACAGGCCTTGCAAGTCACAGGTGCTCTGTGGCTACCAGTTTCCTCATCTGAAAAACGGGAAGGGTCACTCCTCCTGCTTGCCCCCTCGAGGCTCAGATCATAGCAGTGACCTTGGTCCAGAACTCTACTCTGTTCAGAAATACCACGCCTCACTTCCACCCAAGACCTTGGTGCAGCCTCATCCCCTGGACCAAATTCCTAACACCTCACCTTCATTTCCAAACCCACACTCTGGGAGGAGAGAGGTTTGCTCCCAAAGGCAAGATTGAAGGCACGGAGTAGAGGCAGCAGTTCTGGAAGAGCCCAAACCCAATGGCCCTAAAGGACCAAGTAAAAGGGTCACCTTTGTCTGGATGTCCTGTTCCCGAGCGGTGATCAACATCCCCAAGTACCCCTCATAGCTTGTGATGAAGGCAACACTACCCCCTCAGTGGAATGGAACATTCCAACTGAAGTTAGATGGATGGACCCAGGCCAGTTACCAGTTACGAGAGGTGTGGGGGGCAGGGAAATTGCAGGAGGCACGTTCCTGCCTGGTTCTCTCGGACATTGGTGGATTTAGGTGTGGGTTCTGGCAAGGCCAGGAAGGCAGGAACAGAGTCAGGACTGTCTGCCCACACCTCCCCCCCATTACCCCCAATTCCCTGAGCACCAAGGGCCTTGCATCCAGGTCCATGTTCTGCCTACCTGAGAAATTTGCTCTTGCTCCCTGAGCAGAACTCTCCTTGGGTGCCAGGATCACTCCTCCTGAAGCCTCAGCCGAAAGCCTCGGAGTCCCCAAGTCCTATGTGCACCTGCCTGCCTTTCTGAGCCCACTTCCACCCTGGAAGGCAGGGCTACTTTCCTCCCCCAGCTCACCTGAAGCATGACACAGGCACCTGTATCCAGGGGGACCAATCACCCCTTCCTCCCTGTGTTCCAGGGCCAGAAGCAACAAACTTCAAACACAGGGAACAGGGAAAATGGGTTCTCCCCAGGAGAAATGGGTGAGCCATCTTGGGGAAGCCCTCAGCAAGAGAAGAGGAAGCAAAGAGAAGGGCCCAGAGACGTTTCTTTCAAGCCGGTGGCCAGGGAAGGGCGGGTGAAGGATGGGATAGTACTCCCCACAGCTCAGGGCTTCCTTAAATACCCCAAAGGAAAGGAACCTTCTCAGAGACGGGGCTCTGCACAGAGCAGCGTGTCACCCCCTCTAGGCCCCCGAGGTGAGGAACTGGGAACACCTCCGGTCCCCACCCAGGAACAAGGCACTTCCCTCCCCACTGGTGCCGCCCGCCCGCAGGCAGCACTGAGGAAGTGGCCCGGAGCTCTCAGCGCGGGAGGGGACAGGAGCCCCAGCCCAGCGGTTCCCCTTTCCCCGCGGGAGGGCGGAGGGGGGGTCCGCAGGAGATGCTACTCGACGCGGCGGAAATGAGCTCATCCGGCATAGCCCGTGACCCACCATGTGGGGCAGGGGAAGCCCGCGACGGGATGGAGACGGCGGGGGGGCTCTCGGCCCAGTGCCCCCAGCTCCAAGGGGCGAGCAGCACCCAGCGCGGCCGGCGCCGGCCCCAGCGCTCGCGGGCTCACTCACCGGCAGGTGGTCCTGTCCCTCCGGGCTTCGGGCACTGACTCTCAGGGAGACTCAGGGAGGCACCGCTCGGGAGGAAGCCTCAGCGGGCGGGCGGGGATTCGCTCGGGCCACTCAGACTGCCCAGGGGCGGGGGCAGAGGGCGGACACCAGACACCGGCAGACAGACACGCTCCGCCCTCGGGCCCAGGCACGGCCACCGCACCCAGGGCCCCTTTAAGAGGAGGGGCTGCGGCCAGGGGACCTGCCCCACAGGTCACGGG